>NC_073258.2:67697500-68322500 GCF_029289425.2 Pan paniscus | reverse complement strand
GTCAGGAGATCGAGACCATCCTGGCTAATATGGTGAAACATCCTCTCTACTAAAAATACAATTAGCTGGGCGTGGTGGTGGGCGCCTGTAGTCCCAGCTACTCGGGAGGCTGAGGCAGGAGAATGGCATGAACCCGGGAGGCAGAGCTTGCAATGCCACTGCACTCCAGCCTGGGTGACAGAGCAAGACTCCATCTCAAAGGGAAAAAAAAAAAACAGAGAGGCTGAGGCAGGAGAACCTCTTGAACCTGCGAGGCGGAGCTTGCCATGAGCCGAAATTGCACCACTGCACTCCAGCCTGGGCGAAAGAGTGAGACTCTGTCTCAAAAACAAACAAATAAACAAAGAAAAAGGAAAAACAAGTAATGATACATACAATATTGACACATTATTTTTAATTAAAGATCATACTTTACAAACTAACACAGGAACAGAAAACCAAACACCGCATGTTCTCACTCCTAAGTGGGAGTTGAACAATGAGAACACATGGACACAGGGAGGGGAACATCCCACACCGGAGCCTGTCAGGAAGTGGGGGACAAGGGGAGGGAGAGCATTAGGACAAATATCTTTTTTTTTTTTGAGATGGAGTTTCACTCTCGTAACCTAGGCTGGAGTGCAATGGTGTGATCTTGGCTCACTGCAACCTCTGCCTCCCAGGTTCAAGCGATTCTCCTGCCTCAGCCTCCCGAGTAGCTGGGATTACAGGCGTGCACCACCACGTCCGGCTAATTTTGTATTTTTAGTGGAGACAGGGTTTCTCCATATTGGTCAGGGTAGTTTCGAACTCCCAACCTCAAGTGATCCGCCTGCCTCGGCCTCCCAAAGTGCTGGGATTACAGGTGTGAGCCACCACGCCTGGCTTAGGACAAGTATCTAATGCATGCGGGGCTTAAAACCTCGTTGATAGGCACAGCAAACTACCATGGCACATGTATACTTATGTAACAAACCTGCACGTTCTGCACAAGTAAACAAAACAAAACAAAACAAAGAATACTTTATTCTGATTTCCTTAGTTTTTTGTTTGTTTTGTTTTTTTGAGACGGAGTTTTGCTCTTGTTGCCCAGGCTGGAGTAAAACGGCACAATCTTAGCTCACTGCATCCTCTGCCTCCTAGGTTCAAGGATTCTCCTGCCTCAACCTCCCAAGTAGCTGGGATTACAGGCATGTGCCACCATGTCCAGCTAATTTTTGTATTTTTAGTAGAGACAGGGTTTCACTGTTGGCCAGGCTGGTCTCGAACTCCCGACCTCAGGTGATCCTCCCACCTCGGCCTCCCAAAGTGCAGGGATTACAGGCGTGAACCACTGTGCCCAGCTTGATTTCCTTAGTTTTTTTTTTTTTTGTTTTTTTGAGACGGAGTCTCGCTCTGTTGCCCCGGCTAGAGTGTAGTGGTGCGATCTCAGTTCACTGTAAGCTCCGCCTCCCGTGTTCACGCCATTATCCTGCCTCAGCCTCCCAAGTAGCTGGGACTACAGGTGCCTGCCGCCACGCCCTGCTAATTTTTTGTATTTTTAGTAGAGACAGCATTTCACTGTGTTAGCCAGGATGGTCTTGATCTCCTGACCTCAGGTGATCCGCCCGCCTCAGCCTCCCAAAGTGCTGGGATTACAGGCGTTGAGCCACTGCGCCCGGCCTGATTTCCTTAGTTTTAACCTAATGTCCTTTTCTGTGCCAGAATCCCATTCAGGACACCACATCGATGGCATTGAGTTGTCATGTCTCCTTAGGCTTCTCTTGGCTGTGATGGTGTCTCAGACTCTCCTGGTTGTTGTTTTTTGAGACATGGTCTGAGGCTGGAGTGCAATGGTGCGATCACGGCTCACTGTAGCGTTAACCTCCTGGCTCAGGCAGTCCTCCCATCTCAGCCTCCTGGGACTGAGGTTTGAGCTACAATACCAGGCTAATTTTGTTTGTAGAGACAGGGTCTCACCACATTGCAGAGACTGCTGGTCTTGAACTCCTGTCCTCAAGCAGTCTTCCCACTTCGGCCTCCCAAAGTTCTGGGATTATAGGCATCAGTCACTGCTCCTGGCCTTTTCCTTGTTTTTGATAACCTTGACAGTTTTGAGGACTGGTCAGATTTGTACAATGTCCCTTAATTGGATCTGTCTGGTATTTTTCTCATTATTAGACAAGGATTGTGGGATTTTAGGAGGAAGATCACAGAGGTAAATTGCTTTGGTTAACTTATCTTTTTTTTTTTTTTTTTGAGTCTTGCTCTGTCACCCAGGCTGGAGTGCAGTGGTGCTATCTTGGCTCACTGCAAGCTCCGCCTCTCAGGTTCACGCCATTCTCCTGCCTCAGCCTCCTGAGTAGCTGGGACTACAGGCGCCTGCCACCACGCCTGGCTAATTTTTCTTTTCTTTTCTTTTCTTTTTTTTTTTTTTTTGTATTTTTAGTAGAGACGGGGTTTCACCGTGTTAGCCAGGATGGTCATGATCTCCTGACCTCATGATCCGCCCGCCTGGGCCTCCCAAAGTGCTGGGATTATAGGCATGAGCCACTGCAGCCGGCAACTTTTCTTTTTTATTTTATTTATTTATTTATTTATTTTTTTGAGATGGAGTCTTGCTCTTTCACCCAGGCTGGAGTGCAGTGGCATGATCTTGGCTCACTGCAAGCTCCACTTCCTGGGTTCATGACATTCTCCTGCCTCAGCCTCCCCAGCAGCTGGGACTACAGGCGCCCGCCACCATGCCCGGCTAATTTTTTTGTATTTTTAGTAGAGACGGGGTTTCTCCGTGTTAGCCAGGATGGTCTCGATCTCCTGACCTCGTGATCCGCCCGCCTTGGCCTCCCAAAGTGCGGGGATTACAGGCCTGAGCCACCGCGCCGCCCGGCCAAGTTTTCTTTTTTTTAAAAAAATTATTATTATTTTTTGGGATGGAGTCTCACTCTGTCATCCAGGCCGGAGTGCAGTGGCTTAGTCTTGGCTCACTGCAACCTCTGCCTCCCGGGTTCAAGCAATTCTCCTGCCTCAGTCTCCTGAGTAGCTGGGATTACAGGTGCCCACCACCATGCCCAGCTAATTTTTCGTATTTTTAGTAGAGACAGGGTTTCACCATGTTGGCCAGGCTAGTCTCAAACTCCTGACCTCAGGTGATCCACCCGCCTCAGCCTCCCAGAATGCTGGGTTACAGGCATAAGCCACTATGCCTGGCCCTGGTTACCTTTTCATATAAAAATCAAGTTGTCGGCCGGGTGCGGTGGCTCACGCCTGTAATCCTAGCACTCTGGGAGGCCGAGGCAGGCAGATCACGAAGTCAGGAGTTCGATACCAGCCTGACCAACGTCGTGAAACCTTCTTTCTACTAAAAATACAAAAATTAGCTGGGCGTGGTGGCTAACCCCTGTAATCCCAGCTACTCGGGAGGGTGAGACAGGAGAATTGCTTGAACCCGGGAGGCGGAGGTTGCAGTGAGCCAAGATCAAGCCACTGCACTCCAGCCTGGGTAACAGAGCGAGACACCGTCTTGGAGGAAAAAAAAAAATACCCAGCTTGGCGGGCGTGGTGGCTCATGCCTCTAATCCCAGCACCTTGGGAGGCCGAGGTGGGTGGAGAAACCCCATCTCTACTAAAAATACAAACATTAGCCAGTGTGGTGGTGCATGCCTGTTATCTCAGCTAGTCCAGAGCTGATACAAGAGAATCGCTTGAGCCCGGGAGGCGGAGGTTGCAGTGAGCTGAGATCCCGCCACTGCACTCCAGCCTGGGTTACAGAGCAAGAATCCATCTCAAAAAACAAAACAAAAGAATAACAACAAAAAACAACCAGCTTATTGGGGTTTGTTTTGTTTTTGTTGTTGTTTTAGACGAAGTTTCCCTCTTGTTGCCCAGGCTGGAGCGCGATGGCGCGATCTCCGCTTATGGCAACCACTGCCTCCCAGGTTCAAGTGATTTTCCTAATTATCGCCACTGGGTTGGCCATAATGATCTGATCTTGATCAGACAATGAATCAATGTATCTAAAACCAGGGGTGTCATTGGAAAATTCAGTAAGTTTTTTTTGTAAAACCTTTGTCCTGGTCCGGGCGTGGTGGCTCACACCTGTAATCCCAAAACTTTGGGAAGCCAAGGGGGGCAGATCACTTGACGGCAGGAATTTGAGACCAGCCTAGCCAACCTGGGGAAGCCCTGTCCCTACCAAAAATAAAAAAATTAGCCAGGTGTGGTGGTGTGTGCCTGTAGTCTCAGCTACTCTGGAGGCTGAGGTGGAAAATCACTTGAACCCGGGGGGTGGAGGTTGCAGCGAGCTGAGATCGCGCCACTGCACTCCAGCCTGGGCGACAGAGACCCTGTCTCAAAACACAAAAGAATATTTTAAATTTTTTAAATAAAAATAAAAATAACTGGGCGCGGTGGCTCACGCCTATAATCTCAGCATTTTGGGAGGCCGAGTCGGGCAGATCACTTGAGGCCAGGAGTTTGAGACCAGCCTGGCCAACAAGGCAAAACCCTGTCTCTACTAAAAATATAAATAAATTAGCCAGGTGTGGTGGTGGGTGCCTGTAATCTCATCTACTTGGGAGGCTGAGGTGGGAGAATTGCTTGAACCTGGGAGGCGGAGGTTGCAGTGAGCCGAGATAGCACCACTGCACTTCAGCCTGGGCGACAGAGCAAGACTCCCTCTCAAAACAACAACATCAACAAAATAAATAAACAAACAAACCTTTGTCCTAGATCCCCTTTAACAATTCTGAGACCAAATGTAGTGGATCACGCCTATAATCCCAGCACTTTGGGAGACCAAGGTGGGAGGATTGCTTGAGGCTAGCAGTTTGAGACCAGCCTGGGCAATATGATCTCTACAAATTTTTTGTTTTTTAGACATAGTCTCGCTCTGTCACTCAGGCTGGAGTGCTTGATCTTGGCTCACTGCAACCTCCGCCTCCTGGAGTCAAGCGATTCTCGTGCCTCAACCACCCAAATAGCTAGGATTACAGGCACACGCCACCACACTGGGCTAATTTTTATATTTTTAGTAGAGATTGGGTTTCCGCATGTTGGCCAGGCTGGTCTGGAACTCCTGGCCTCGAGGGGGATGTGCCTGCCTCAGCCTTCCAAAGTGCTGGGATTGCAGGTGTGAGCCACCGTACCCAGCCTACAAAAAAAAATTTTTTTTAATTAGTTGGGTGGACGGGCGCGGTGGCTCACACCTGTAATCCCAGCACTTTGGGAGGCCAAGGCGGGTGGTAACTTGAGGTCAGTAGTTTAAGACCAGCTTGGCCAACATGGTGAAACCTCATCTCTACTAAAAATACAAAAATTAGCTGAGCGTGTTGGCACTTGCCTGTAATCCCAGACTCCATCTAAAAACAAACAAACAAATGGCCGGGTGCAGGGGCTCACACCTGTAATCCCAACACTTTGGGAGGCTGAGGCGGGTGAGTCACCTGAAGAGTTCAAGCCCAAAATGGCAAAACCCTGTGTCTACCAAAAAGACAAAAATTAGCTGGGCGTGGTGGTGGGTGCCTGTAATCCCAGCTACTCAGGAGACTGAGGCAGAAGAATCACTTGAACTTGGAAGGCAGAGATTGCAGTGAGTCGAGATCACACTACTGCACTCCAGCGTGGGCAACAGAGCAAGACTCTGTCTAAAAAATATATATATATACTATTTTTAAATGTTTTGCAGTTTTTCTCTTACTTCTTTTTTTTTTTTTTTTTTTTTTTGAGATGGAGTCTTGCCCTGTCACCCAGGCTGGAGCACAGTGGCGCGATCTCGGCTCACTGCAAGCTCCACCTCCCAGGTTCACGCCATTCTCCTGCCTCAGCCTCCCGAGTAGCTGGGACTACAGTCGCCCACCACCACGCCCAGCTAATTTTTTGTATTTTTAGTAGAGACGGGGTTTCACCGTGTTAGCCAGGATGGTCTTGATCTCCTGACCTCGTGATCCACCCGCCTTGGCCTCCCAAAGTGCGGGGATTACAGGCATGATGCACTGCGCCCGGCCTCTCTTACTTTTATTTATTTATTTATTTATTTATTTATTTATTTTTTTGAGACGGAGTCTTGCTCTGTCGCCAGGCTGGAGTGCAGTGGCGCGGTCTCGGCTCACTGCAACCTCTGCCTCCTGGGTTCAAGCAATTCTCCTGCCTCAGCCTCCCGAGTAGCTGGGATTACAGGCACGCACCACCATGCCCGGCTATTTTTGTATTTTTAGTAGAGATGGGGTTTCACCATGTTGGCCAGGCTGGTCTTGAACTCCTGACCTTGTGATCCGCCCGCCTCGGCCTCCCAAAGTGCTAGGATTACAGGCTTGAGCCACCGCGCCAGCCCTTTTCTTTTGTTTTTAAATGACAGGATCTTAGTCTGTCACCCAGGCTGGAGTATAGTAGCGCAATCATAGTTCATTATAACCTTGAATTCCTGGGCTCAAGTGATCCTCTCACCTCAGCCTCCCGAGTAGCTGGTACTACAGACACGTGCCACCCTGCCTGGCTGATTTTTAAAAAAATATTTTGTACAGATGGGGGTCTCCCTATGTGTCTACACTGGTCTCCAATTCCTGGCCTCAAGCGATCCTCCTGCTTTGGCCTCCCAAAGGGCTGGGATTATGGGCATGCCCCGCCATGCCTGACCTGAATTTCTGTTTAATATAGGATCTGAACCAATGAGAGCTCTTAAGAAGCTTCAGACATCAAAAAGGGCTTGTTAATTTCAGCAGAAAAGAGCCTTGTGGGAAGGCTATCTGATCACTCTGAGTCAGTGACAGGGCTGGGAGCAGGCCCCCACAGCCTGGGTTACAGACCACTGGACACTGTGGACCTGCTGTCCCCATCCATGGCCTGAACACATTGTTCGTTCTGGGACCATCCAGACTGGATTCAAATCCTAAATGTCCCTTGTCAGCTTGTGATTTTTGGACAAATTTTTTAACCCCTCTGCCCCTCAGCAGTTTTCTCATCTGTAAAATGGGGCTGCTGATAACTGTACCTACGTTGCAGGGTGGACATGAAGGTTTAATGAGTTAGTATTCGAAGTGTTGTTGCAGAAGAAATGAGGGTTAAAAATAATTTTTTTTTGAGTTGGAATTTTGCTCTTGTTGCCCAGGCTGGAGTGCAGTGGCAGGATCTCGGCTCACGGCAAACTCCACCTCCTGGGTTCAAGCGATTCTTCTGCCTCAGCCTCCCGAGTAGCTGGAATTACAGTCACGCGCCACTATGCTCAGCTAATTTTTGTATTTTTAGTAGAGACGGGATTTTCCCATATTGGCCAGTCTGGTTTCGAACTCCTGACCTCAGGTGATCCACCCTTGGCCTCTGAAAGTGATGGGATTACAGGCGGGAGCCACCGCACCCAGCCTATTTATTTATTTATTTATTTACTCATTTATTTATTGAGACAGAGTCTTGCTCTGTCGCCCAGGCTGGAGTGCAGTGGTGCAATCTTGGCTCACTGCAACCTCTGCCTCCTGGGTTCAAGCGATTCTCCTGCCTCAGCCTCCCAAGTAGCTAGGATTACAGGCACACACCACCACGCCCAGGTAATTTTTGTATTTTTAGTAGAGACAGGGTTTCACCATGTTGGCCAGGCTGACCTCAGGCAATCCGCCTGCCTCGGCCTCCCGAAGTGCTGGGATTACAGGCGAGCACCACCACGCCCGGCTTTTGTTTTATTTGTTGAGATGGAGTCTCACTCTGTCACCCAGGCCGGAGTGCAATGGCGCCATCTCATCTCACTGCAACCTCCACCTCCCGGGTTCAAGCGATTCTCCTGCCTCAACTTCCCGAGTAGTGGGGATTATAGGCATGTGCCACCACGCCCGGCTGGTTTTTGTATTTTTTGTAGAGACGGGGTTTCACCATGATGGCCAGGCTGGTGTCGAACTCCTGACCTAAAGTGATCCTCCCGCCTCAGCCTCCCAAAGTGTTGGGATTACAGGCATGAGCCACCACACCCGGACTAAATATTATATTTAAAAAAAAAAAAAGTGTTGCACGGGGGCTCATGCCTATAATCTCAACACTTTGGGAGGCTGAGGCAGGAGGATTGCTTGAGTCCAGGAATTTGAGACCAGCCTGGGCAACACAGTGAGTCCTTGTCTCTCAAAAAAAAAAAAAAAAATTAGCCAGGCATGGTGGTATGCTCCTCTAAGTCCAAGCTACTCAGGATGCTGAGGTGAGAGGACCACTTGAGCCCAGGAGGTTGGGACTTCAGTGAGCTGTGATTGAACCACTGCACTCCATCCTGGACAACAGAGTGAGATCCTGTCTCAAAAAAGTGGCAGACATGTAGTAAGCGCTATATATTTTTTTTCTTGAGACAGAGTTTCACTCTTGTCGCCCAGACTGGAGTGCAGTGGCACCATCTCAGTTCACTGCAACCTCCGCCTCCCAGGTTGAAGGGATTCTCCTGCCTCAGTTTCCCGAGTAGCTGGGATTACAGGCACAGGACACCATTCCCGGTTAATGTTTTGCATTTTTTAGTAGAGATGAGGTTTCAGGCCTCGTCTTGCCCAGGCTAGTGTTGAACTCCTGACCTCAGGTGATCCACCCACTTCAGCCTCCCAAAGTGCTGAGATTACAGGCGTGAGCCACCGTGCCTGGCAGGAGATTCATTTTTACCACAAATCTTAGCAACTTCAGCTTTCGATTTTTTTGTTTCTTTAAGTTGAGAACTTTCACCTTTTCAGTGAAAGGAAGCTCTCTACAGTTTCTCTTTGGCATATCAGAATTGCCAGCATCACTACTCTTGTGCCCTGGGGCCACTGTTAAATACAGTAAGGGTTACTTGAAACCAGCACTGCCATACCACAGTGGATCCCAACCAAGCCAGCTACTAAGTAACTGATGTAATGATTCCACACTAACTAATAGGTAGTGTCTACCAGGAAGGATGGAGTGGGAATTGGGGAGATGTCATCACGCTACTCAGAATGGTGTACAGTTAAACTTACGGCCAGGCTTGGTGGCTCACGCCTGCAATCCCAGCACTTTGGAGGCCGAGGTGGGGGGATCACCTGAGGTCAGGAGTTTAAGCTCAGCCTGGCCAACATGGCAAAACCCTGTCTCTACTAAAAATACAAAAAGTAGCTGGCCGTGGTGGCACATGCCTGTAATCCCAGCTACTTGGGAGGCTGAGGCAGAAGAATCGCTTGAACCCTGGAGGCAGAGGTTGCAGTGAGTGGAGATCACACCACTGCACTCCAGCCTGGGCGACAGAGTGAGACTGTGTCTCAAAAAAAAAAAATGAATTGTTTATTTCTAGAATTTTCCATTTAATAGTTTTGGGCCAAGGTTAACCATGGGTAAATAAAACTGTGGAAAAGGAAGGATAATTCATTTAGGAGGAGATCCCGGGTAGGAGGAGTGAGGGAGGGAGGGGGAGAAGGAAATGGGGAAAGAGAAGCTCACGTATTCTGTTAATGCCCTAGGTGAAGGCTGCGCGTGGACTCTGCTGAGACCCTCCAAGATGTGATCAGAGTGGTATGACTTCCTCCTGGATGGTGGGCCTGAGGACAGGGGGGAGGGGAGGATGTAGGTGAGGGGATTGGGAACTTTCAGGGAGATGGTCCTGGGGGATGTGATGAGTGACAAAGGTATAAAATATTCTTGGCAGGCCGAGCGTGGTGGCACACGTCTGTAATACCAGCTACTCCAGAGGCTGAGACAGGAGAATCGCTTGAACCGGGAAGGCAGAGGTTGCAGTGAGCCAGGATCTCAACACTGCACTCCAGCCTGGGCGACAGAGCAAGACTCTGTTTCAAAAAAGGAAAGAAAAAAATTCTTGGCCAAGCGAGGTGGCTCATGCCTGTAATCCCAGTACTTTGGGAGGCCGAGGTGGGTGGATCACCTGAGGTCAGGAGTTCGAGACCAGCCTGGACAACATGGTGAAACCCCATCTCTACTAAAAATACAAAAATTAGCCGGGCATGGTGGCATGTGCCTATAATCCCAGCTACTGGGGAGGCTGAGGCAGGAGAATCTCTTGAACCCAGGAGGCGGAGGTTGCGATGAGCTGAGGTCGCACCACTGCACTCCAGCCTGGGCAACAAGAGCGAAACTGTCTTAAAAAAAGAAAAAAAAAAATTAGCCAGGCATGTTGGCACACGCCTGTGGTCCCAGCTATTCAGGAAGCTGAGGCGGGAGGATCGCTGCAGCTCGGGGAGTTCGAGGTTATAGTGAGCTAGGATAGCGCCACTGCACTCCACCCTGGGTGACAGAGTGAGATTCTGTCGCTAAAAATAAAAAATTCTTTATCAGGCCATTTCTTTTTTGATTCTCAACAGAGGTGTTGGGGTGGGGAAGTGAAAAGAACTGGAGAGCTGGGAGTGTCTGAAGAGGCTGGGCTGGGCCAGACAGAAGCTCCTGAGAGGTGTCACCTCTTGGCATTGTGGAGGCAGCAGCCCTTCGCTGTTGGGAGGACGAGGAGGAGTTCACAGCTCCGAAATGTTTCCCAGTGCCCCACATGGGGGCTGGGTCTCTGCATGGGTTTGTTCTCCAGCAGGAAGGTCCCGCCGGCCATCCAGCCTGCCCCGAAAGGTCCTCCAGCTCCACCCCTTCTCTGGCAACCCTCCAGGATTATTCTGGCCACACGCAGTGGGGTGTGCCCCCTGGTGCCTGCCCATAGCACCTCTCTTTCTGGGATCCCTCTCTCGGGGTTCCTTAACACTCTTAAGTATTTTGATCATCTCCCTGAACTGCGTTGCAAATTCTGGGGTGGGGTCAGGAGAGAACAGCAGTGGTGCTCTTACTGCGCTTCCCACGTTTGATCTCACTCCAGCCAGGCCCGCCTGACGCTTGACAAGAATCCTGCCAGTTGGTAGGTGCAGGGGAGGGATTCAAACCCGCATCTCTCTGACCTTAGAACCACAACTGATTCAGGAGAGCATGATTCTCTTTTGGGTCTTTCTAGACTAACTGAATGGTCAACTTACTCAGCCACTCTGAGCCCCAGTTTTATTTCTGTAAAATGTTGGTGGGGCGGGCAGGGCTCAGTGGGTGGGGCTGGTGGCACTTGTGTGTTGCTAAACATGCCCCAGGCAGGAGCGATGGGGCAGATCGCCACACCTTTCCCGTGGGCCTCGCGAGCAGTGGGGAAGGCACCTCTCCTTGGGCCCTGCTGCCCTCTGGTGGTCGAGGTCCAGCACCTGGACAGTACCCAGGGGAGGCCAGGAGCTGAGGCTGAGAGTTGGGGTCCTGTGTCCAAGCGCCCAGCTTTGCCACTCACTGCTTTTGATCCTGCCTTTTATCTTTCTTATTTTTTTCTGTTCCACTAATTTTTTTTTTTTTTTTGAGACAGAGTCTCACTCTGTCACCCAGGCTGGAGTGCAGTGGTGCAATCTTGGCTCACTGCAACCTCCACCTCCCAGGTTCAAGCAATTTTCCTGCCTCGGCCTCCCAAGTAGCTGGGATTACAGGTGTGCGCCACCACACCCGGCTAAGTTTTGTATTTTTAGTAGAGGTGGGGTTTCACCATGTTGGTCAGGCTGGTCTGGAACTCCTGACCTTGTGATCTGCCCGCCTTGGCCTCCCAGAGTGCTAGGATTACAGGCATGAGCCACCGCTCCCAGCCTGTTCCACTAATTTTTTAAAAATGTACCAGCCTTGGCAACATAGTGGACCCTATCTCTACAAAAAAAATTTTTAAATTAGCCAGCTGGAGGCCGGACACGGTGGCTCATGCCTGTAATCCCAGCACTTTGGGAGGCTGAGGCGGGCGGATCACGAGGTCAGGAGATCGAGACCATGCTGGCTAACACGGTGAAACCCTGTCTCTACTAAAAATACAAAAAATTAGCCGGGCGTGGTGGCGGGTGCCTGTAGTCCCAGCTACTTGGGAGGCTGAGGCAGGAGGATGGCGTGAACCCAGGAGGCAGAGCTTGCAGCGAGTTGCCGAGATCATACCACTGCACTCCAGCCTGGGCGACAGAGCGAGACTCCATCTCAAAAAAAAAAAAGAAAAAAAAAAAAGCCTGCTGTGGTGGTCTGAGCCTGTGATCCCAGCTACTCAGGTGGCTGAGGCGGGAGGATCGCTTGAGCCCAGGAGGTCGTGGCTGCAGTGAGCAGCGACCCTGCCACTGCACTCCAGCCTGGATGACCGAATGAGACCTTGTCTCAAAAATAAAAAATACTTTGTGTGTGTGTGTGTGTGTGTGTGTGTGTGTGTGTGTGTGGAGATAGTGTCTTCCTATGTTGCCCAGGCTGGTCTCAAATTCCTGGGCTCAAGCAATCCTCCCACCTTGGCCTCCCAAAGTGCCAGGATTACAGGCATGAGCCACTGTGCCTGGCCTAACCCTGTTTTAGCTGAACTCCTCCTGTTTGTCTCAATGGCAGGAGCTGGCACCCACACTTGTGGGCTGCTGAGTGAATGTTGCACACTCCCCTCCCCTGCTGGTTGTATCCACATCTGAGCTCCCACGGAGGATGGAAGATGGAAGCTTGGAAGGCAAGGACCACATCCTGCTCACCTCACCTCTGCACCCTGCGTCCTGCGCTTGGTGCTCAGTAGACACAGTGCCTAGAGCAGGGCCTGTGGTGGCATGCGCTGTGTAGTCCCAGCTACTTGGGAGGCAGAGGCAGGAGGATCACTTGAGCCCAGGAGGTTGAGGCTTCAGTGAGCAGAGACTGTGCCACTGCACTCCAGCCTGGATGACAGAGTGAGACCCTGGCTCAAAAAGAAGTAAAGGCTGGGTGTGGTGGCTCACGCCTGTAATCCCAGCACTTTGGGAGGCCGAGGCAGGTGGATCACCTGAGGTCAGGAGTTCTAGACCAGCCTGGCCAACATGGTGAAATCCCATCTCTACTAAAAATACAAAAGTTAGCTGGGAGTGGTGGTGGGTGCCTGTAATCCCAGCTACTTGGGAGGCTGAAGCAGGAGAATCGCTTGAACCTGGGAGGCAGAGATTGCAGTGAGCTGAGATCACACCATTGCAGCCTGGGCAACAAAAGCGAAACTCGGTCTCAAAAAAACAAAAACAAAAAACCATAAATAAATAAAAATTAAAAAATTTTTTGGTAGGAGCTGATACTACACATTTCCTAATCAGACGTATTCACATTGTCAGCCCTGGGCTGAGCACTGCTCAGTTTGGTGTGTCCCGTGCAAATAGGAGCCCTGGAGGAAATTCCAGCCCCATCCTCCCTGGCTCTGCTGAGGGTCCAGCCCGCTCCTGCAGGCCTGCAAACAGCAGTCGGCCTCATGTTCCATTCCGTCTCCTTGATGAAGCTTCCCTCTCTTCTCCTCCCAGGCTTGGTGACCCAGATTGGGAAGAAGAGGCCAGCATCAAACACATACATGCTTGTTTCTGCTTCACAGGCCCTGCAACAACCCTGCACAGTAAACAATTATCCTCATTTCATAGTTAATAGCTCTAGTTAGGAGTTAGCACTGAGGGAGTGAATAAGCACTATTTGCTTATTGAATCCAACCAATGTAGGAGGTCAGAACTACTCATACCCACATTTGACAAATAAAGAAACTGACACATAAGAAAGCCCTAGTGTCTCCTTCAAGGTCACACAGCTGGTAAGTTGAAGAGCCAGGATTTGAGCCCAGGAAAGTCCCCTTCTAGTCACAATCTGACCTTTTTTTTTTTTGAGATGGAGTCTCTGTCGTGCCTAGGCTGGAGTGCAGTGGTGCGATCTTGGCTCAGTGCAATCTCTGTCTTCTTGTTTCAAGCGATTCTCCTGCCTCAGCCTCCTGAGTAGCTGGGACTACAGGTGTGTGCCACCATGCCTGGCTAATTTTTTGTATTTTTAGTAGAGACAGATTTTACCATGTTGGTCAGGCAGGTCTCAAACTCCTGACCTCAGGTGATCCGCCCACCTTGGCCTTCCAAAGTACTGGGATTACAGGCGTGAGTCACCACGCCCAGCAATCTGGACCTATTAATCAGCAGCATTACCGTGGAGATTACGCCCTTGAATGCACGGGTGGGCGGTCAGCCATTCCACTCATTCGATGCTTACTGCCCTCAGCCTGGCCATATGCTTTGTTGGTTTCCTAACCAGCGGCTGAGCGATGACTTCCTGGGGGCTGTGAGTGGTTATCCTCCGAAGGACAGGACCCCAGGAGGAAAAGGAGGCTGGAGAGCAGAGGGTGGCCTGGAGTAGGGTGATCTGCTGGCCACCATCCTCTCCCTGTGTCTAGACATGGGATGGGGCCCAGAGTGCTGCCCTGGCACAGGGGGAGAGGGAAGCTCTGTGACTCACAGACAGTGTGTGCCTCACCCTCCTCCTCACCCTGAGGGTGTCAGGGAGTGGCCTGTCCTGGAGGAGATGACTTGAGGTCCCCACCCCTGCCCTCTGCCTTCCCAGCAGACAACCCCAAGGCTGGGCGGAGGCGGCATGGGGAAACGAAGACGGTGGTTTGTGGCTCTTGGCTTGCGCTGGCCTCCAGGCTGGGCCTTCCCCAGCTCCCACCCGTCTGGCCGTGCCTGCCCTACCAGGCTGGGTAGTGAGGAATTGAAAGAGGGGATTGTTGGGGGGAGAAGGAGGAGGAGAATAGTAATAACTCTGGCTCCTCACAGGTGTCTCCAAGGACCCCCCTGCCCCCCGCCCCCGTGCCCTCCTTGGACACTTTGGAGAGCTGTGTGTGGCGGGCTAGGCAGGATGGGGCCTGAAACAGGCGGGGCAGAGGGAGAGAGGCCAGAGTGAGAAAGCGGCCACCCAACTAAGGTCCCCGCCTCTCCCAGTGCCGGGTCTGGGAGAAGTGCTCGCCCTCCCCACATTCCTCCTGCCCCCCCCACCCCGACCCCAGGTGGGAGAGGCGTGCGTTCTTCCCTCCCTCCCAACGTCCCCACCCTTCCCAAAGTCCACCCTTGGTGCTACAGCTTCCAGCCCAGAAGTCACCAAGCCTTGACTTGTGGTGGCTTGTTTCTTGTGTCTGGACATCTGCAGCTCCCCAGCTGGTCTCCAGGCTCCCGCCTCCCTCCTCCCAGATAGCCCACCTGGTCCCACCACCAGACCTGTCATCTTAGGGAGTCTAACCTGGCCCTTCCCACAGCACAGGAAGAAAAGCCCAGTTCCTTAGCCAAGGGGTCCCGTGAAGAGAGATTTGGTGCGCACAGGCAGGCGTGCAGTGAAGAGGGAGAGAGGCGGCAGGCCCGGCCCACAAGCTTCCTGGAGAGGGTGGTGTCCCAGCTGGACCCTGAAGGATTTGGGGGAGGAGGGGAGGTTTGAATAGGCGGTGACTGGGAGTCAGGGCTTGCCGAGGTGGGGAAGCAGTCTGAGCGAAGGCTAGGAGGTTGGTGCTCCTTGGATGTGGCCCCTGGGTGTGGCCGGAGTGGGTGTGGGGAGGTGTCCTGGGGATAAGGCCCGGATCAAGGTGGGCTAGGGCCAGATACTGGAGAGCCCCAGGCCCCAACTGTGGACTCTGGCCCTTCTTCTCTGGGCAGAGGGGGCTGCTGAAGGCTTCTGTGCAGGGAGGCACTTATGCTTTGGAGGATGGCTCTGCCAGGGTGAGGAGGATGGAGGAGGCCGAGAGCCTGCAGGCTGGGAGACTTATGTGATGGTCCAAGCCCGAATGGATGAGGGTCTGAATGGAGCACGGATTCATGGCATTCATTAATTCATTCACTCATTTCTCACCTATGTATTTGGTGTTTACTCTATGCTAGGCATTGTTTGAGGCACAGGGGATTTCTTTCTTTCTTTCTTTCTTTCTTTCTTTTTTTTTGAGACAGAGTCTCGCTCTGTTGCCCAGGCTGGAGTGCAATGGCGCAATCTCAGCTCACTGCAACCTCCGCCTCTGGGGTTCAAGAAATTCTCCTGCCTCAGCCTCCCGAGTAGCTGGGACTACAGGCGCCTGCCACGACGCTCGGCTAATTTTTTCTATTTTTAGTAGATAGGGGATTTCACCATGTTGGCCAGGCTGGTCTCGAACTCCTGACCTCAGGTGATCCACCCGCCTCGGCCTCCCAAAGTGCTGAGATTACAGACATGAGCCACTGCGCCCGGCTGGCACAGGAGATTGCAACAAGCCCAGCCTGTGCTCTCAGAGAGTTGGCATGACCACGGGGAGACAGACAGGACCATTTCAGGTGGTGATGAGCTCTCAAAGAAGGAGAGGAGGGCAGCCCTTGGCAGGGAAGGAAAGTCCGATGTGTGTGCTCCTGAGTCCCACTGTCTCTCCCAGGAACTCTCTCCCCCGCACAGCAGGCAGGTGCCGACTTCCCTCCTCTTATTTGGTGGCCCCAGATGCCTCTCCCCAACTTCTGCACACCACTGGATCTTTCAGCTCCCCAGACCATCCTGTTTCTCTTTTGCCCACAGAGCTCGGTTCCTCACTGACCTTGATCTCCCAGCACGTGTCCTCAGTGAAGTGCCATGAGAGGCTGAGCTGAACTTCAGCCCTACCTCTGGCCACATGACTCTACACAGACCACTCTCCTGCTTTGAGCCTTATTTTCTTCTCTGAAATGGGTCTAATAATGGCATCTCATCAATCAAGCGTCTGGCATGGGGTGGGAACCCAATAAATCCCAGCACCTGTTCCTTCTGCTGGGATCCTCAGGTGCTGCTCAGCCTGCTTCAGCGGGACTTCTGTGAGCTGTAGCTCTGCTGGTGTCTGGGTCAAACCACGTGGTCTTCACAGCCTTGCACCTGCCATGTTGTCCCCAATCCCTGAAAGACAATTCTAGGCCTTCTTGTCTCTGTAAACTCTGAGCTCCTTGGGGTCTGGAAATACTGGTACAAAGCAGGGGTCCAGGGCTGGGGGTCTGGGGAAGAGGTGACTCAGGACAGGGGTCCAGTGTAGTGGCTGACAGCCAAGATTCTGGACAGTCAGACTGTCCTGGGCTTAAACCTTGGCCCTGCTACTTCTTCTTCTTCTTCTTTTTTTTTTTTTTAGAGACGGAGTCTTGCTCTGTCACCCACGTTGGAGTGCAATGGCACAGTCTAGGCTCACTGCAACCTCTGCTTCCCAGGTTCAAGTGATTCTGCCTCAGCCTCCCGAGTAGCTGGGATTACAGGCACACACCGCCACACCTGGCTATTTTTGTATTTTTTGTAGAGACAGGGTTTCACCATGTTGGCCAGGCTGGTCTCAAACCCCTGACCTCGTGATCCACCCGCCTCGGCCTCCCAAAGTGCTGGGATTACAGCCTTGAGCCACCACGTCCAGCTGCGGCCCTGCTACTTCTTGAGGTCATGAGCATTTGACCGAGCCCTCTGTGCTTCCGCCTCCTCATCTGTGAGGTGGGTGTGTACCTGGTCCTAGCTCACTGGGGCCTGTGACTACTAAATGGGATACTTCATGGAAAATGACTAAGCACAGCACTAAGCACATAAGTGGGTCTTTTATTTATTTATTTATTTATTTATTTGAGACAGAGTCTCGCTCTGTTGCCCAGGGGGAGTGCAATGGCGTGATCCTGGTTCACTGCAACCTCCACCTCCCGGATTGAAGCAATTCTCATGCCTCAGCCTCCCTAGAAGCTGGGATTACAGGCACGTGCCACCACACACTGCTTATTTTTGTATTTTTAGTAGAGATGGGGTTTCACCATATGGGCCAGGCTGGTCTTGAACTCCTGACCTCAGGTGATCCACCTGCCTTGGCCTCTCAAAGTTCTGGGATTACAGGCGTGAGCAGCCACGCCCAGCCTCAGTGAGTCTTAAGTCAATGTGAACTTATTAAAACCAATTCAGTGACAAGCCCACCCCATGATCTGCTCTCCTCTATAGCACTTAGAACCCTGCAGGGGGATTAGCCAGGTGTGGTGGGCAACTGTAGTCCCAGCTACTCGGGAGGCTGAGGCAGGAGGATTGCTTGAGCCCAGGAGGTTGAGGCTGCAGTGAGCTATGATTGCACCACTGCACTCCAGCCTGGGCAACAGAGCAAGACCCTGTCTGTAAAAAAAAAAAAAAAAAAAAGAATCCTGCCGGGGCTTGAGGGGGAGGTCATTCCTAAGAGAGATCTTGGGGTGTCCTGAATCAGATGAAGTTTGAGCACCCCCACTGTCTACCCATCTGGCCAAGCCACAAGGTGAGCAGGGCACTTATGACTCCCCCACCACAGCTTCATTTCTGGCCTGAATGAGTAACTTTCTTATGCTCAGAGGCTCGATCTGAACCAAACCATGAACCAGCAGCCAAAGCTGCACTAAGCTACTCTATGGCCATGTGCTCTGGACTCAAACCCAAATATTCTCCAACTGTACTGTGAGCCTAATTAAAGCTCTTGGGAAGTTCCAAAACCAAACATGTATTTTCTTTTTTTTGAGACGGAGTCTCACTCTGTCATCCAGGCTGGAGGGTAGTGGTGTGTTCTCAGCTCACTGCAACCACTGCGTCGCAGGTTCAAACAACTCTCCTGCCTCAGCCTCCTGAGTAGCTGGGACTACAGGTGCGTGCTACCACACCTGGCTAATTTTTGTGTTTTTTATAGAGACAGGGTTTCACTATGTTAGCCAGGCTGGTCTTGAACTCTTGGCCTCAAGCAATCTACCTGCCTTGGCCTCCCAAAGTGTTGGGATTACAGGTGTGAGCCACCGCACCCAGCCGAACTGGACCATTTCTTTTGCGCTGATACACATGATCCTTAATGAGAACCAGCTGCTGACACCTGTCCCGGAAGTTTCATCAGAAACAGCTCCAGGTGAGGGACTGCTTCAGCAACGTGGGGCCTCACACCTCAGATTACAGGGCCGAGCTGCCACAAGTGAAATAGTGTTAGGGGCCAACGTGGAAAACCCTACCTAGATTCCAGTCCCCACTGTGAGGTTTCTTTTTTAAAAATTTTTATTATTTATATATTTTATTTTTAAATTATTATTATTTATTAATTTATTGTTATGGTTCTTTTTTGAGACAGAGTTTTGCTCTTGTTGCCCAGGCTGGAGTGCAGTGGCGTGATCTCGGCTTACTGCAACCTCCGCCTCCCGGGTTCAAGTGATTCTCCTTCCTCAGCCTCCTGAGTAGCTGGGTTTACAGGTGCCCACCACCATGCCCAGCTAATTTTTTTGTATTTTTAGTAGAGATGGGGTTTCAACATGTTGTCCAGCCTGGTCTCGAACTCCTGACCTCAGGTGATCTACCCTTCTCAGCCTCCCAAAGTGCTGGGATTACAGGCGCGAGCCACCACACCAGGCCCCACTGAACTTTTAATCTCACCTGCTCAGGGATGGGAAACAACTTTTCCCAGCTTCCATTTCCAGCCTGATTGCTCTTCCCCTAAGCATACCCTGCACCCAGAATATTCTTCCCTATTCTCCCCAAGCCTAGTGAGCTTAACCTAGCTCAGACAGCTCTCCTCTGTAACTTCCCTGTGTTCTTGGAGCCCTTGATGGGTTTTTTTGCTGTTATGCTTTTTATGCAGACTTCTTGCAGATTTTTCTTCTTGCACAAGCCTCAACTGCTCTGAGGTCAGAAGTCAAGATCCTTTTTTTTTTTTTTTTTTTTTGACAGAGTCTCGCTCTGTCACCCAGGCTGGAGTGCAGTGGCGTGATCTCAGCTCACTGCAACTTCCACTTCCCGGATTCAAGTGATTCTCCAGCCTCAGCCTCCCAAGTAGCTGGGATTACAGGGACGTACCACCACATCCAACTAATTTTTATATTTTTAGTAGAGACCGGGTTTCACCATGTGACCACCAGGCTGGTCTCGAACTCCTGACCTCAGGTGATCCATCCGCCTCAGCCTCCCAAAGTGTTGGAATTACAGGCGTAAGCCAACACACCCGACCACTTTTTTTTCTTTTTTTTTTTTTTTTCTGCTTTGTAGCCCAAGCTGGAGTGCACTGGTACAATCGTGGCTGGGACAGGTGTGCCACAGCACCTGGCTACACCTTTTTTTTTTTTTTTTTGAGAAGGAGTCTCGTTGTGTTGCCTGGGCTGGAGTGCAGTGGTGTGATCTCGGCTCACTGCAACCTATTCTCCTGCCTCAGCCTCTGGAGTAGCTGGGATTACAGGTGTGGGCCACCACGCCTGGCTAATTTTTGTATTTTTAGTAGAGACGGGGGTTTCACCATGTTGGTCAGGCTGGTCTCAAACTCCTGACCTTGTGATCCACCCACGTCGGCCTCCCAAAGTGCTGGAATTACAGGCATGAGTCACTGTGCTCGGCCCTGGCCGAACCTTTTGTGAGCACTTACTGCATGCTAGGCACCTACTAAGCTCTTTGCGTGTGTTGGTCCTCATGACCCTCTTACTCATCCAAAAGTTCCATGGCTTAGTCTGTGATCCATTTCACAGGTGAGGAAGCTGAGGCCCAGAAGAACTTGCCCAAGGTCGTGGAAGCAATAAAGCTGGTTTGGATCCAAGCAGTCCCATCCCAGTGCCTAGATGGGGTGGGCTTTTACCTACCTTGGAACGTGTGTGTAAAGCCACCTTGAAACAAGAGGCATAGGCCGGGCGTGGTGGCTCACGGCTGTAATCCCAGCACTTTGGGAGGCCGAGGTGGGTGGATCATGAGGTCAGTTCGAGACCAGCCTGACCAACATGGTGAAACCCCGTCTCTACTAAAGAAAATACAAAAATTATCCGGGTGTGGTGGCGCGCGCCTGTAATCCCAGCTACTCAGGAGGCTGAGACAGGAGAATCGCTTGAACCCAGGAGGCACAGGTTGCAGTGAGCTGAAATGCGCCACTGCACTCCAGCCTGGGCGATAGAACGAGACTCCGTCTCAAAAAAAAGAAAACAGAAAAAAGAGGCAAGACACAATGATAAGTGATGTCGTTTTTCTTGTTACAGTTACCAGTATGACAGGTGGGAAGGGGCCGGGTGTGGGTTCTGGCCAGAGGGACCTAAGAACATTAGGTCCTGGCAGGTGCAGCCCTGGGAGCAGCCACGAGGGGGCATCAGGCTGCACAGGCGGCTCCAGGATGTTGGTCCGGGACCGGGCATAGGGGTTAGCGAGTGATTCTCGGGCACCGCAGGACGAGCCCTACACAGAGCAGGTGGGCCCAGGAACCCCCTTTCTCAGTCCAGGACTCCCAGGCCTCAGGGCCTGGCTTTGGTGGCGCCCGTCTGTTGCGGTGCAGTTCGGCGGTCACAGCCTAGGGACCGGGTCCAGCCCAGCCAGCTCAGCAGCAGGTCAGCGCCCTGCCCCTACCCGCGTCGCTGGGACGCCCCGAGCCGCTCAGGTCACCACGCAAAAGCCCTGGGTAATCCGCCGCCAGAAGTTGCGACCGTGGCTGCTGAGGGCCACCTCGGCGGCCTCCTGGAAGACGGCGTGGACGTTGTCATGGAGCCGAGCCGAGCACTCGAGGTAGGCCACCGCGCCCACGGACCTCGCCATCTCCTGGCCCTAGAGGGAGAGGTGGATGGGGCTGCGGTGAAGGGGGCACTGGGCAGGCCTCACGTTCTCGCTTCCTTTTCCCGGACAAGAGTGGAAGGTGGGGTCGGCGGAGCACCCACGGCTCCCGTATCCCTGCTTGCCCAAGCGCCCTCATGTACTTCATCATGTTTCTTTTTCTTTTCTTTATTTTTATTATTATTATTTTTTTGAGACGGAGTCTTGCTCTGTCGTCCAGGCTGGAGTGCAGTGGTGCGATCTCAGCTCACTGCAGCTCCTCCAACCGGGTTCAAGTGATTCTCCTGCCTCTGCCTCCAGAGTAGCTAGGACTACAGGCACCCGCCACCACACCACTTGGCTAATTTTTTGTATTTTTGGTAGAGACAGGGTCTCGCTATTTTGCCCTGGCTGGTCTCGAACTCCTGACTTCAAGTGATCCACCCACCTCGGCCTCCCAAGTGCTGGGATTACAGGCGTGAGCCCCTGCGCCCTGCCAGCCTTCGTTGTTTTTAACCTCCGTTCTGGGCCTCTTTGCCTCTCAAGGCACCAAGAAATGAACTTCCCATGAACCCAGGCGTGTAGCGGAGAGGGACCCACGGTCTGAATATGTGGGTGCCTGCCTGGGCCCCCTCTCTGGGTCTCAGGCTGGTGGTGGAACTGACTCTGATATGCCTACTTCCTTGTTCTCCCTTTTGCCGGTGGAGGCTCCCAGAATATTCTAGGGACCATTTCCAAGTGCTGGAAGTTTCTGACCTCTGACAGCCTCTAAGACGACCCCAGCTCTGACCTACACCCTGAGCGTTCTGGACACCTGGTGCCACTGAGAGGCATCCAGAGGTCCCCTCACCCAGTCCTCCCCAACTCCCACCTCGGGCTGGGTTTCCTACCCTGTGGTAGGTCACAGGCTCCAATCCGTTTCTTCGGAGCTTGTTCACCAGTGATTTGTCCTTGCGCAGGTCAGTCTTGCAGCCCACGACGATGATGGGTACCTTCTTGCAGAAATGATTCACTTCTGGGTACCACTGCAGGGGGGCGAGGGGGCGTGTGGGGGGCATGTGTGAGCCCTGGAGAGTTCTGGCCCTCTCAGTGGACCACTCTCTTGCTCCCCAGCCTGAGCTCTGATATGGATAATCAGCAAAGCCAGCACCTAGTGAGAAACTATTTGGTACCAGACTCTCATCTAAGAATTTACACGTATGGACCCATTAATTCCCTGAGGCCCCGGCAGCAAGTTCACAACCAATCCCACTGTACAGGTGCGGTAACTGAGGCACAGAAAGGCGATGTAACTTGGCCTTGGCTGGAAATGGCAGGATTTGAGCCTGGGGGTGGGGCTCAGAGCCCTGCTCCTGCCCTTCTAGAATCTTTCCTCTCTGCAGGGTAAGGGCCCTCATGGACACCCACCAAACTGAGCAAAACATATAAGGAAGTAAGGGATCCTTTAAAAACAAATCTGGGCCAGGTGTGGTGGCTCATGCCTGTAATCCCAGCACTTTGGGAGCCTGAGGCGGGTGGAGCACCTGAGGTCAGGAGTTTGAGACCAGCCTGGCCAACAGTGAAACCCTGTCTCTAGTAAAAATACAAAATTTAGGTGGGCATGATGGCGGGTGCCTGTAATCCCAGCTGCTCGGGAGGCTGAGGCAGGAGAATGGCATGAACCTGGGAGGCGGAGGTTGCAGGGAGCTGAGATCGTGCCACTGCATTCCAGCCTGGGCGACAGAGTGAAACTCCATCTCAAAATAAATAAATCAATCAATTAAAAAGATAAAAATAAATCAATCAATCCATGCCGGGCTTGGTGGCTCATGCCTGTAATCCCAGCACTTTGGGAGGCTGAGGGCAGGCAGATCACCTGAGGTCAGGAGTTCGAGACCAGCCTGGCCAACAAGGGGAAGCCCCATCTCTACTAAAAATACAAAAATTAGCCGGGCGTGGTGGCGTGCACCTGTAGTCCCAGCTACTCTGGAGGCTGAGGCAGGAGAATCACTTGAACCTGGGAGGCGGAGGTTGCAGTGAGCTGAGATGGAGCCACTGCACTCCAGCCTGGGCTACAGAGTGAGACTCCGTCTCAAAAAAATAATAAATAAATAAATCTGCTCACAAAATGGTTGCAGCAGCTGTCTGCCTCAACTGCTTGCCTGGTGGAGGGAGGGCTGCTCTGCAGAATGTGAGGCCACCAGGGCCGAGTTCTTTCAGCCTGGACTACAGCTGGGGAGCCGGAGATCCCGGGAGGGGGCTTCCTATCTCCAGGAGCACTAAGTCGGGTGGTTCGGGCATCAAACTTGCCTGATAAAAATTGGCATCAGCCGGGCTTGGTGGCTCAAGCCTGCAATCCTAGCTACTCGGGAGGCTGAGGCAGGAGAATCGCTTGAACCCAGGAGGTGGAGGTTGCAGTGAGCCCAGATTGTACCACTGCACTCCAGCCTGGGAGACAGAGTGAGACTCTGTCTCAAAACAAACAAACAAACAAACAAAGAAAAATTGGCATCAAACTACCTCATTCCTGGAAGCAAATGGGGCCTTTGTGGGGTCCCTGGCAGATTCCCCACACCCCCGCATCCACCGAAACTGCCCATGAGAAAGGTTTCCTTGGTGGCTCCCACTGAACCCAGCAGTGAATCCTCTCTTTTTTGAGACAGTCTCGCTCTGTCGCCCAGACTGGAGTGCAGTGGTGCAATCTTGGCTCACTGCAACCTCCGCCTCCCGGGTTCAAGCAATTCTCCTGCCTCAGCCTCCCAAGTAGCTGGGTTATAGGCATGTGCCACCACGCCCGGCTAATTTTTGTATTTTTAGTAGCAACGGGGTTTCACCATGTTGGTCAGGCTGGTCTCAAACTCCTCAAATAATCCACCCTCCTCAGCCTCCCAAAGTGCTGGGATTACAAGGCGTGAGCTACCGCACCCGGCCACCATCAGAGAATCCTTAGCCCTGCTCCTACCGATCCCTCGATAACCCCGACCCTGGGCATCACTCCCTCCTACCTGACTGAGCCTGCACTTCACCCCAGGACCCCACTCTCCTGGCTCTCCTAGGTCTTATGGGGCCTTGCCCTCCTCCTCTCCCTGGGGTTCAGCCTGTGGTCTTTCCTCTCCTCTAGCTGCTCTCCCTTCCTGGGCAGCCTCCCCCAGGCTTTACTGCACCCGTAGCTTCTAAATATGCAGCTGCATTTAGGCTGCCCAGCTGGACTGCCTGCTTGGAGGAACTGCAGACGCATGCATCGCACTGCCTGCCGGACACCTCCACTAGGATGTCCCACTCCCGAACCCAGCTTGCTCCTTGTCACCTTGGCCAAGGGCAACTCCACCTTCCAGCTGCTCTGGTAAAAACTCCTCCCAGGCTAGGCGCGGTGGCTCATGCCTGTAATCCCAGCACTTTGGGAGGCCGAGGCGGGCGGATCACGAGGTCAGGAGATCGAGACCATCCTGGCTAACATGGTGAAACCCCGTCTCTACTAAAAATACAAAAAATTAGCCGGGCATGGTGGCGGGCACCTGTAGTCCCAGCTACTCGGGAGGCTGAGGCAGGAGAATGGCATCAACCTGGGAGGCAGAGCTTGCAGTGAGCCGAGATGGCGCCACTGCACTCCAGCCTGAGTGACAGAGCAAGACTCCGTTTCAAAAAACAAACAAACAAACAAAAAAACTCCTCCCTCCCACCCACATCCAATCCAACAAGAAACTCCGATCATCAGCAAACTCCGCCTTCTAGACCGATTCAGAATCAGCCCCCTTCTCGTCACCCCCACTGCTAGCACCCTGGCCCCAGGCACCACCATCTCTCCTGGTACCCAATGCCCAGAACAGCACCAGAACGAATGTGCTCAATCATTCGTTCTGAATGAATGGGCGGAGCAGCCTGCCTGGGTTCAAATCCCAGTGTTACCACTTTAATAGATGTGTATCTTTGGATGAGTGACTGGATCTGGGAATAATAATACTCCATAAGGTTGGCCGAGGGAGTAAATGAGTAAATACATGCAAGTACCAAGAACACTGCCTGGCACGTGGTCAGTCCTTAAAATTGTCACTGTTGTTGTTGCTGTTGCAAATACTGTCATGGGCTGTACCCTGCGGAAACTTGGAGGCCCTGGCAGCAGTGGGTGAGGGGCTGTGCCATGGCTAAAGGCAGCTGGAGCAGAGGAATTCAAGGGGCCACATCCCTGATGCCCATGAGCAGCCTCTGAGAACCAGCAGCCACGCAGAGCTGCTGGACTCTGACTTGACGGTTCATGCACCTTGGGCGGGCACAGGCTGGGGAGATGCAGCAGCCTCTGGCTCACCCAGCAACCTCAGGCAGAGACGCCGTGGAAAGAGCCACAGTGTTCAGAGTCTGCAGCATAGGGTAGGCAAGGAGCACTGTACTGGGAGTCAGAAGGGCAGACGCTGCCACCAAATCCCTGTGCCAGCAACCCTGGGCAAGCCACTGCCCCACTCTGGGCCTCAGTTTCCCCATATATACGCCAAAAGCTCTGGAATCAATATCATTTCGGGCCTGCCAAGCTCTGACAGTCAGCTGGGTCAAGGGTGGGTGGCAGAGTGGAGTGGCCTGGCTATGGGGGCTATGCCTCCCTGCCCCCCAGTACCTACCCGGTTAAAGATGTTGTCAAAGCTGTTCGGGCTGGTGACATCGAAGCAAAGCAGCAGGACGCTGGCATCAGGGTAGAACAGGGGCCGCAGGCGGTCATAGTCATCTTGCCCTGGGCAGAGTGGAGGTGGTCACTGCCTTCAGGGCTCCTGGCCCCTGTCAGCACTGCCCCAATGTCAGGAGGTCACCTCATCAGATGGGGAGCTTCTGGGGACAGGGCCTAGTTTTTTGCCTCAGAGTTTGGCACAAATTTGGCTCTGAGGTGGCTACTCCATGTGAGTGCCCCCTTGGGGCAGTGCTCACCTCTGCCTGTGGGATGTCTGGAAGGGATGACGGGCAAGGCAGAGGCCAGTCCTGGCACCGCCTGGAGGAACTGGGGCCAATTGCTCAGAAGCCAGCTTTGCCCTGAGCTTAGGAGTGAGAAATAAGGGGTAGGTGGGAACCTGGCAAAGACATCTTAGCCCATCCAACTAAGAGGGCTGCTGGGAGGCCCTGAGTTTAGCTTAGAGCTCACCCTGGTATAGGCAAGGTCAGGAGGCTGGAGGGCAGAGGCCACGGACAGACAGATCCTACAGAAACTAAAAGCAGAGTGGAGTGCTCAGAAGGCCAGGAACAGTCCTGAAAGCAAGCTGCTGGACTCCCGCTTGCCTCCAGGACGTAGCGGGCGGCCCTGGGGTGCTGGGGGTGCAGGAGACACTGCTGCAGAGGCAAGGAGGGCTCAGACTCCTGGGCCCACTCCTGGCCCACACCTGTCCCTTGGAGACTGGCTGGCCTCCCTGGTTCAGAAGGAAGCACAGCGGAATCTGTCCCAGGCATCAGGGGCCCACGGAAGCCCCTCCCACCCTGCCCCACCCCTGCACACCCACCTGCTGTGTCCCAGATGTGGAGGTGCACAGGTTTGCCTTTCACTTGCAGGTTGACCATGTACCGCTCAAACACCGTGGGGGTGTAGCTCTGAGGAGAAGCAGGGCGGGGGAGGGTGTGAGGAGGCTTCGGAGAGGCACTGGGGACTTGGTCTGTCCACAGCGCTGCTCCCTCCTTGGGGGTCAGTGGAGTGTAGTTGTTTGTGAGAAGCCTCCTCCTTGGCCTGCCTGGGGTGGCGGCCTAGAGCCTGTCTGCTTTTGCAAAGTCCTGAACCTCCCCAGCTTTGTTCTCAGTTGTGAAATGGGAATATTAAAAGTCCCTACCAGCCAGGCACCATAGCTCACCCTGTAATCCCAGCACTTTGGGAGGTTGAGGTGGGCCTTGAGGCCAGGAGTTCGAGACCAGCCTGGCCAACATGGTGAAACCGTCTCTACTAAAAATACAAAAATTAGCTGGGAATGGTGGGCCTGCCTGTAATCCCACTACTTAAGAGGCTGAGGCACGAGAATTGCTTGGGACTGAGGTTGCAGTGAGACGAGATCGCACCACTGTACTCCATCCTAGGTGACAGAGCAAGACTCTGTCTCAAAACAACAACAACAACAATGAAAAGGCCGGGTGTGGTGGCTCACGCCTGTAATCCCAGCACTTTGGGAGGCCGAAGTGGGCGGATCATGAGGTCAGGAGTTTGAGACCAGGCTGACCAACACGGTGAAACCCTGTCTCTACTAAAAATACAAAAATTAGCCAGGTGTGGTGGCACATGCCTGTAATCCTAGCTACTTGGGAGGCTGAGGCAGGGGAATAGCTTGAACCCGGGAGGTGGACGTTGCAGTGAGCTGAGATCGCGCCATTGCATTCCAGTCTGGGTGACACAGTGAGACTCCGTCTCAAAAAAAAAAAAAAAAGTCCCTACTGCAGTGCCGCTATAAGGATTCAGTGAGATATTCCATGCGGAGCCCTTAGCTCAGGGCCTGGCATAAAATAAGCACATCTACATGCCAGCTACTGTTATTTTTATCATTGCCCTCTGGATGGGGGCAGGGGACTCCTGTTTTTCTTTTTTTTCACAGACAGGGTCTCCCTGTGTTTCCCAGGCTGGAGTGCAGCAGCTATTCACAGGCACCACAGCTCACTGCAACCCCAAACTCCTGGGCTCAAGCAATCCTCCTGCCTCTGCCTCCCAAGAGCTGGGACCACCGGCACACACCGCTGGGACTCCCATTTCTGAGCCTTCATTCATGTTGTCCCCCCTTCCTAGAACAACATTAACCTACATGTTTATTCATTCCTTGCTTTGTTCATTTGTTCATTCACCTACTCATTCAGCAGCATTAGCACCTTCTCTAGGCCCAGTTCTGGACACTGGGAAGCAGGCACCAAAGACTCAATACCTGCTCTGGGGAACTCGCAGCTTTGTGGGGTTCCTCCTTTGCCTCTCAACCTCTCACAATCCAAACAAGACCACTATTAAATGCTACCTTCACCTTTCTGGGATGCCTTTCCTGATCCCTTACCAGAATGCCCCAATGCGCCCCTCCACCGTTTTTTTTCTTTCTCTTTTTCCTTTTTTTTTTTTTTTTTTGAGAGGGAGTCTCACTCTGTCACCCAGGCTGCAGTGCAATGGCATGATCTGGCTCACTGCAACCTCCGCCTCCCGGGTTCACGCCATTCTCCTGCCTCAGCCTCCTGAGTAGCTGGGACTACAGGCACCCGCCACCACGCCCAGCTAATTTTTTGTATTTTTAGTAGAGACGGGGTTTCACCGTGTTAGCCAGGATGGTCTCGATCTCCTGACCTCGTGATCCGCCCGCCTCGGCCTCCCAAAGTGCTGGGATTACAGGCGTGAGCCACCGCGCCCGGCCTTTTTTTTTTTTTTTTGAGACGGAGTCTCACTCTGTCACCCAGGCTGCAGTGCAGTGGCGTGATCTAGGCTCACTGCAACCTCCGCCTTCTGGGTTCAAGGGATTCTCCTGCCTCAGCCTCCCGAGTAGCTGGCATTACAGACATGTGCCACCATACCCGGCTAATTTTTATATTTTTAGTAGAGACGGGGTTTCACCATGTTGGTCAGGCTGGTCTCGAACTCCTGACCTCGTGATCCGCCCACCTTGGCCTCCCAAAGTGCTGGGATTACAGGCATGAGCCAGTGTACCCGGGCTTTTTATTTTTTATTTTTATTTTTGAGAGAGAGAGTCCTGCTCTGTCACCCAGGCTGGAGTGCAATGGTGTGATCTCTTGAGTCAATGCAACTTCTGCCTCCTGGGTTCAAGTGATTCTTCTGCCTCAGCCTTGTGAGTAGCTGGGATTACAAGCACATGCCAGCACACCTGGCTAATTTTTTGTACTTTTAGTAGAGATGGGGTTTCACCATATTAGCCAGGTTGGTCTTGAACTCCCGACCTCAAGTGATCCACCCGCCTCGGCCTCTCAAAGTGCTGGGATTACAGGCATGAGCCACCACGCCTGGCCTTTTTTTTTAAAAAAAAAAAAGATAGGGTCTCACTCTGTCACCCAGGCCTGAGTGCAGTGGTGCGATCTTGACTCACTGCAACCTCTGTCTCCCAGGCTCAAGTGATTCTCCTACCTCAGCCTCCCGAGTAGCTGGGATTACAGGTGTGGGCCACCATGCCTGGCTAATTTTTCTTCTTTTTTCATAGAGACAGGGTTTTGCCATGTTGCCCAGGCTGGTCTCGAACTCCTGAACTCAAGCAATCCACCCACCTTGGCCTCCCAAAGTAATTTTTTGTATTTTTTGCAAAGATGGGGTCTTGCTATGTTGCCCAGGCTGGTCTTGAACTCTTGGACTCACACGATCCACCTGCCTTGGCCTCCCAAAGTGCTGGGATTACAGGTGAGCCACCACGCCCAGCCCAGTGCCCCATGTTTGGGCCTTTCTTCTTTGTCCTGCCTGGGCTTGGGAGGAGGTCACCCAGGACAGAGGCCCCTTACTCCAGCCCTGCCCAGCCTAAGCTCACTGCTGCCTTTCCATGAAGGTGAGATGAACGGGCAGCAGGCCAGGTTTTGTACACAGATGAAAACGCAGGAATGAAGAGGGAGCTTTTGTAAGATGGGTTTGCAAAACTCTGCCACAACCTGTGCCCTCTGCTCTGAGGGGATGCTGGGCCGCCTGCTCTTGGGTCCCTAAGCCTCGACTGCCTGCTCAGGGCTGGTTGATGGGGCCACAGTCTGGGGGGCCCCTATCCTCTTCCCTTCCCATGCCGGGTGCGGCCCACACCTGCCCGTGACTCAGGAGAATTTCACGCCTGCCTGCCCGCTGGCCCTCTGAGTCAGGCCCTGGCCAGCTGGGAGGGGCAGCACCTGAGCAGTGGGTCAGCACCGTCCTCCAGGGAAGCTGCAGGGAGTGGGGTGGGGAGAAAGGCAGGTCCCAGAGTGGGCAGCTGAGGAAGATGGAGAAGTCTGGATAGCCTTGAGGTAAGGGCTGGCCCCACCCCAGACTCTAGACATGCTGTCACTCCCTCTACCAAAAGGAACCAACAGGAACAGACAAGGGCCTCACCTACCTCTCCATCCCCCCTTGCCTGCTCAGGGTGCCCTCCCTCAGGCCCTTTGCCTTTGCCAGGGCAGTGTGATCTGGTAGCTAGGAGCACTAGCTTTAGGTTTAGATATGCCTGGCTTAAGACCGGGCTCCAGCACTCACCTGCTATGTGTCCTTAGGACAGTCTCCTCACTGGTTAAAGGGGGAGAGTGTCATGCCATGATGTGGGAGGGAGGATGGACTGGCAGGTGAGGCCCCAGCATAAATGCTCACCACCAGGGAAGCTGGTGGCCAGGGGCAGTGTCCACACGAGCCCCCGTCCATCCTTCCAGGTGGTGACACTTTCTCCAGTGATATGGATTGGCTGTGTCCCCAAGCAAATCTCATCTCGAATTGTAATCCCCACGTGTCAAGGGAAGGACCTGGTGGGAGGTGATTGAATCATGAAGGCGGTTTCCCCCATGCTGTTCTTGTGATAGTGAGGGAGATTGTTTTTTTTCGACGGAGTCAGGCTGGAGCGCAGTAGTGCAATCTTGCTCACTGCAGCCTCTGCCTCCTGGGTTCAAGTGATTCTCCTGCCTCAGCCTCCTGAGTAGCTGGGATTACAGGTGTGTCACCACGCCTGGCATATATATATATATATATATATATATATATATATATTTTTTTTTTTTTTTTTTTTAGACAGGGTCTCGCTCTGTCGCCCAGGCTGGAGTGCAGTGGCCTGATCTCGGCTCACTGCAAGGTCCGCCTCCCGGGTTTGATTTTTTTTTTTTTTTTTGAGACAGAGTTTCGCTCTTGTTGCCCAGGTTGGAGTGCAATGGCACGATCTCAGCTCCCCACAACATCTGCCTCCCAGGTTCAAGCGATTCTCCTGCCTCAGCCTCCTGAGTAACTGGGATTACAGGCATGTGCCACCACACCCAGCTAATTTTGTATTTTTAGTAGAGATGGGGTTTCTCCATGTTGGTCAGGCTGGTCTCGAACTTCCGACCTCAGGTGATCCACCCGCCTCGGCCTCCCGAAGTGCTGGGATTACAGGTGTGAGCCACCACGCCTGGCCAATAGTGAGGAAGTTCTTACGAGATCTGATGGTTTAAAAGTGTGGTGCTTCCCCCTTCTCTCTTTCTCTCTCCTGCTGCCACATAAGAAGTGCCTTGCTTCCACTTCACCTTCCACAATGATTGTAAGTTTCCTGAGGCCTCCCCAGCCATGCAGAACTGTGAGTCAATTAAACCTCTTTTCTTTATAAATTACCCAGTCTCGGAAAGTTCTTTATAGCAATGTGAAAATGGACTAATACACCCAGCCCCTCCGCAGCTTCTGACCTTTGTCCTAGAGTAGGGGCCTGTCATTGTGAAGGGCACTGGTGCCCTTGCATCTGAGCTCCCAGCTTGACCACCCACTCAGTCACCTTCTTGATCTGAGCTGCAGCGCAGCCTGCTGGAAATCTCTTGGGAGACATGTTTCAGTGCTTTGCAAATGCCCATGGTAATGACACCATCACCCACCATTCTCTAAGGATCTTCTGTGTGTGGCTGTGTACTGGCACCATCTCCGATCCTTGCAAGCTCGGAACGTCAGTACAACCTTCACTTTCTGATGATGCCCAGAGAGAGGAAATGACTTGTTCAAGGTGACACACTGAACAGCTGGCTAGTGACAGAGCCAGGTCTTTGTGGCTGCAGAGACCAGGCCTTGTCCTCAGCCACCTGCCTTTCCTGAGGTTACCAACTCCAGTTCCCGGAGACGGAAAGGGGCTGGGTTTCCCCTCTGGCTTGTAACTGTCACAGCCCTTTCCCCCACTCGGGACGTCATCCTAGAGACTCTGTCTGTACCTTTTGTTGTGTTGTTCTTTGACCCCCAGGCAGGGTCACCCTCTGTCCATGGGATCAATGGCACCTAATCTTATCTGTTAAGCCGTCCTCAGCCAGAAAAGAAGGACTGGGCCTGTGCTGGACCAGGACGGAGATGACTCAGGCTCAGGTCTGCCCTCCAGGGGCTCACAGACAGAAAATGGATCATTACCAAGATGGGGGACCTGGCTCAAGAGGGAGTGTCGGGGCATCCCTGGTTAGGACACCCATGGGAGTCCAAGTGCGAACCAGGAAGGACCCAGGGGGCTCTAGCCAGCAGGGCCGGGTGCTCCCTGCCACCTCCTATCCCCATGCTGGTGTGGGGGCTGCTAGGCTTTGAACCTGTGGGAATGGTTGCAGCCACAAATGCCAGCCAGGACTGGGCAGAGGCTGGCACCCCAGCCTGGGGCTTCCCCCTGTCCTAGGAGCTCTCTCCACCTTGCCCTCCCCTGCTGCCCTGAATCCAGGGTTGGGTCACAGCCAGATGAGGGTCACTGAGGTCCCTCCAAATCCTCAGGCTGCTCTCAGCCCTTTGCTGTGTGCAGGAAGTCTGGGAGATGGGACTCCAGCCTCCTGGCTGCTGGCCCCTTGGGCTTCGAGGGCTGCCTAGAGGAAGAGTCTGGTGCTAGGGACAGGGGCAGGAGGAGGCTGGGTCCAGCAGGCAGAGCACTGGGGGCTGTGGAGAAGGCCCTGGTCGGGAGGGGGAAGACGTGGGCTCTAGATCAGTGCTGCCACTGCCGGGCCATGTGCCCCCAGGTAAGCCTCTGGGTTCTGGACTCAGTTTTCCCATCTGCAAAATGAAGCCTTTCCAACTCTTACACGTTGTGGGTTCTTTTAATTAATTTATTTAATTACATATATATATATATATATTTTGAGACAGAGTCTCGCTCTGTTGTCCCCGAGCTGGAGTGCAATGGCGCGATCTCGGTTCACTGCAACCTCTGCCTCCTGGGTTCAAGCGATTCTCCTGCCTCAGCTTCCCGAGTAGCTGGGATTACAGGCGCCTGCCACTATGCCTGGGTAATTTTTTTTGTATTTTCGGTAGACATGGGGTTTCACCATGTTGGCCAGGCTGGTCTTGAATTCCTGACCTCAGGTGATCCACCCGCCTTGGCCTCCCAGAGAGCTGGGATTACAGGTGTGGGCCATTACGCCCAGCCCATTGTGGGTTCTTTAAATGAAGAGGACTCTCCTGCTCCAGGGAACTCAGAGCCCCCAGACGGGAGGAGCCTGGACAAATCCAGCCCATTTTCCTGGTGATAAGCATGCCCTCCCCCCATTTCTGGCCAGCCCCAGCATGTCCTCCCCCCATTTCTGGCCAGCCCCAGCATGTCCCTCAAAGCATTCACATCTTATCAGCTGGAAGAGGCCCATTTCCACGTCATAACTCCTCTGAAGTTGGGATGGTCTCGCCATCAAGGACATCTCAGAGCTGGTGGTGAGGCATCAGCCCTCCAGCCCCCGCCCATCAGGTGCCTTCCCCTGGGCCTGGGCCACCTGTCCCTGTGTGGTGCTCTTCCCCGGGTGCCCTCATTGTTGGGTTCCCATGGGAAGCATCTAGGGGCCCAGAAACATGTTTCCCCCAACTTAAAAAAATGTATGACTGGTCAAAGGAGGTGACACCAGCTCCACAAGCTACTAAACAAAAGTGGCTCAATGCCACTGCAGCAGAAAGCACATGGGCCAAGGGTGGGAGACAGGCAGACAGACATCATCCTGATAAGAACTACAGTGTGATAAGAACCAGGGTAGGCCCGACCGTCCTGCTTGTGCTCAGATGCTCCAGCACCTATACAACCCCAGGGGCTTAGAGGATGCTGGGAAGAAAAGGAGGAAGAATGCCAGTTGCGGTGGCTCAGGCCAGTAATCCTAGCACTTTGGGAGGCCGAGGCGGGCAGATCGCTTGAGGCCAGGAGTTCGAGACCAGCCTGACCAACATGGCAAAACTCCATCTCTACTAAAAATAAAAAAATTGGCTGGGTGTGGTGGCTCACACCTGTAATCCCAGCATTTTGGGAGGCCGAGGCGGGCGGATCACCAGGTCAAGTGATCGAGACCATTCTGGTCAACATGGCAAAACCCTGTCTCTACTAAAAATATACAAAAATTAGCTGGGAACGGTGGCACGCGCCTGTAGTCCCAGCTACTCGGGAGGCTGAGGCGGGAGAATCGCTTGAACCTGGGAGGCAGAGGTTACAGTGAGCCGAGATTGTGCCACTGCACTCTAGCCTGGCGACAGAGCGAGACTCCGTCTCAAAAATAAAATAAAATAAAATAATTAAAAAAATTAGCCAGGCGTGGTGGTGGGCGCCTGTAATCCCAGCTACTTAGGAGGCTGAGGCAAGAGAATCGCTTGAACCCGGGAGGCGGAGGTTGCAGTGAGCTGAGATTGTGCCAATATCACTCCAGCCTGGGTGACAGAGTGAGACTCTTCTCAAAAAAAATAAAAATAAAAAAAAAGAAGAGATGCTGGAAGCAACTCCATGGACTCCCAGGACAACAGGGCTGAGAGGCGGCAGAGCAGGGGCCGCCTGGTGCCCGTGGAGTCTGCCTGGGCAGTCAGTGAGCATGTCAGGAAGGATTAACGGTGGGCATGCCTACAGCGCCAAGGACATGCCAGCTACCGCACGGGAGCTGCCTGTCAGCCTCCCCTGGGCTCCACCTCACCACTGCCCTACAGTCCCTCTACCCCATGGGGTTGTTGTGAGGAAACTGAGGCTCAGAGAAGCTAAGCAGGTTACAAAAGGGCACGGGGCTCAGAGGAGAGCAGAGACGCGGGCCCAGCAGCTGAGGCTACAGCTGGCGTGCTCCCACCCTCCAAGGCAGAGCCCATGGCATGTGCATTCCAGCGGCAAGAGCTGGAGGGGAGACAATGTTTCCCAGGAGCGACATGTGCCAACTCTCCGTGAGTCCTTCCTGTGCACCGGCCGGGGCTGAGTGCTTGAGGTCTATTAACTCTCTGTCACAGTGACCCTGTGCGGTGGGCACTGTCACTCACCTGTGATGTAGTGAGGGACACAGGCACAGCAGGGTTAGGGGACTTGCCCAAGGGCACACAGCTATAAGAGGCAAAGCCATAATTTGAACCTCGGCAGTCTGGCTTCCAAGCTCTCAGGCCCTCAGCGGAATTGTGTGGCCAAGTGCTGTCTTAGGATCCTGTGTGCACCCAGGTCGCCTCACTCAGTCCTTGTGACACCTCTCCCCGGTAGATGCCATTCCTCCGGCTTTACAGATAACATCACTGAGGCCTTCATTCCCAAAGGCTGGGGCGGAAGAACTCTGCCCTGGACCCCAGGCCCCGCTGGGACACCCCTCGGAGGCCGGGTTAGGCGCACAGCCTGGGCCGCTCCGGCACGGACCTGTACACCCGGGCGCGCGAGCGGAACCGGGCGAGGCGGAGGCGCGGGGCACTCACCTCGGGGAAGGCCCCATCGGCGAAGACCATCAGCAGCGACGTCTTCCCGCAGCCGCCGTCGCCCACCAGGACCACCTTGACGGACCGCACGCCTGGTGGCGCCTCCTCACCCGCGGCCTGGGCCGCCGTCATCCCGGGGCCGGGCGCTGAGCGGGCGGGCGGGCGGCTGCGGCGCAGAGACCCAGACTGCGCGGGGCAGGCCCGGCGGGGCAGGAATGTGGAAGGGGCGGGGCGGCGGGAGGAAGTGCGAGCCGGGCGCCCCGAGAGCCAGGTGAGAGGCCCGGGCGGCTGGGCTGGGGCCCTTCCTCTCCAGGCCGTCTAGGTCCCTGAAGAAACGCTGCCCGAGCACCTACGGTGAGCGGGCCGCGCTGGGGCCACGGGAGGTCGGAAGGGAGAAGACAAACAGCGGGACCATGACAGTGGGGGCGGGGGTGTGCTCAGGGGCTGGGTCCCAGATCCCAGGCAGGAGCCAGTGACCTTTAGTGAATGAATGAATGAATGAATGAATGGTGCATTTCCCCAGGGGTCTCAGGACGCAGCACAACACAGGCGTTTCATGCCAGGTGGGAAGGGGATGACCCCCTTCACTGGCCCCACCAGGCCTGGCCTGCCCCCTCCGGCAGCACCAGGAAGCTCTGCTGCAGGTGGGCAGCCACCTGACACCGTGGCTGGCCACGATCTAGGGAAAGCGATAGAACCTTCCCTCTGTAAAGTGTGAGTGTTTCTTATTATTGCACCATGAGATGTCCCCCTGGTGCCCAAGGGCCCGGGGACCCTGAACTGTTTAAGACAAAATCCAGGCCCTGCCTTGAGAAGCCCACGGCTTAGAATGGTAGACACGCAGGACATCAGTGTGATCAGAACTACAACGGGAGTAGGGACAGGCAGCGGGACGGGAGTAGGGACAGGCAGCGGGACGGGAGTAGGGGAAAAGAGCTCCTCGCCCACGTTGAGGGAGTCAGGAAACCTTTCAGAGTCTTGAGGAAAAAGTGAGACACAGTCAGATGGGGGAGGGAAAAGGTGTTCCACCGGAGACAGCGGCACGTGCGAAGCTGCGGAGGCCGGAGCGGAATGCTGCCCCCCCCCACCCCGCCCCCGCAGAGGGTGAGGCTCGCTTGCACAGTGGTGCAGCATGAGGAGCTGGTGCTTGCCCAGTGGAGCACGTTGGATGCCAGCAGTAAATCCAGCATTGAACTGGGAACTCATTGTCACCTGATCTCTCCACTTCTCCTAATGGCCAGAGTTGAAATCTTTTAAAAATGGGCACAAGGGTCTTCCCAGATCTTGGACTGAGTGTTTCTATTGAAGCTTAAAAGAACAAGGGGCAGACGTCATTAGGTTCCCCCTAATTTATGCTGGTCATGACATCCCCCCTCATGGAGTTCCAAGTCAGGCAGGTGAAAAAGCACCTTCAACCTCCTTTAAACTCACTGTGGTCTAAAGAGGCAGCCAGGGCAGGAGTCACTAGGTGGAGAGGCAGAGCCCAGCTCCTTGACTCCTCTGCCCAGCTCCCGCTCCGGGCTGTGGTCTGCAGGCTGGATGGAGCCCCACTTGGAGGGAAGGATCCTCCCCAGCACAGCTCTGCCTTTCCAGGTGCCCCTTCCTCCCCCAAACTGCCACAGGGCTCGGCAGTGACTTGACACTGGGCTGGGCAGGTAGCTCCAGAGCAGGGCTCCCCGCCCCAAGGAGTGGTGAGAGGGGCCCCACCCCCTCGGATCAGCTGTCAGCATCTTCCTCCCAACTGCTGCTGTCATCAGGCCTTGGGTGGCAAGGCTGGAAGGCAGGTGGGGCCAGACTGGGGGTGGAGGGAGCCGAGAGTCAGGCAGAGGCGTTTGGCCTTGGTTGCTATAAGGATAATCTCTGTAATGACACACTTGATGTTTGTCATGCTATACAGTTTCACTGAACATTTCCTAATAATAACAACACCCATTAGTGGATTGCAAGCCACGTGTAGGCACTGTTCCCTAGGAGGTAGGGACTCTTAGCTCCATTTCACAGATGAGGAGCCTGAGGTCCAGAGAGGCTAAGTTGTTGACTAACATCCACAGCTAGTAAGAGGCTGAACTAGAATTTGGATCCAGGCGTGACCCCAAAGCCAAGTGGTCTCCCTCCATCATGCCTCATCTGCACAATTGCAATTTCATTTAGCTCTCAGACCACGAGGTAGACCAAGCAGATGACCTGCTTCCTCCCATTTTACAGATTTGGGAACTGAGCCTCAGAGAGAGGCAGAGGGGTGTCTTAGACCAGCAGGACACAGCAAGGATTCAATCTCCTGACGTCAAGCCCCAGCCTCCGCTCCCCCACCATGCTTACGCTCCTGCGAGAGGGAGCTTAGTCACCAGGCCACAGAAATCGGCTCTGGTTGGCAGGGAATGTCCCTGAATCTCAGACATTGCTGGACCTGGGACCATACTGTTTTCCTGGAATTTATTTTTAGAGTGGTGGCCCAGGTCACACAGTCTGCCTGGCCAGGGTACTGTTTACTGTTTTAGTGTTTACTGAGGCTTCTCAGGACTTGCAGCCTGTGGGAGACTTAGGCCCCTCGAGGCCCCACCAACCCCAGGCCCAGATCTGTGGGGAGCCCAGCACCGTGGCCTACTGCCCTGAACCCTTCAAGGGCAGGGGCCAAGGCTCACCGTATCCCCTAGAGGAGTGCCTCTCTCAGGCTGGCACCCAGCTGTGGCTCAGGACGGTATGTCCAGTTGATCTCCTGGCCAGACAAACCAAAGGGACAAGAAAGAAAAAAACAGAGTGAGAAAGAGAGGAAGGAAAGAAGGAAGGATGGACGGAAGAGGGGCTGGCTTACAAGAATAAACAAACTGAAGAAATGAATAAAGGAACAAATGCTTGCATGGATGACGAATACCACATGTGACATGAATGGGGAGTCTGTGGACAGGCAACCACTCTCCAGCCTCCGCCTACTCCAAGGCCCCCTGGCCTCACCCCTCTCCCCATTTTCTCACATCCCACCCCCATCCTAAGGCCAAATCCTATGCGGTCCTGATCGAGTCTCCACTGCCCTCATGTGGTCGCTCAGCTCCCTGCACAGTCATCACCTGGGGCTGCCTCCCTGCTTGGGGTTCCTGGCTTGGGGGTGTGGGGTGTTTGTGGATGGCTGAATGAAGGGGAGAGATACAGTCTTTCCCCTTGGAGTGGCTTGGCAGGGTGCACGGGCCCTGGTGTGTAGCTCCCGAAGCTCTTGGTTCCGCCTGCATCCCCTGTCCTCTGCTCTCTCTCTTTTTTTTTTTTCCATGGGGAGTCTTGCCCAGGATGGAGTGCAGTGATGTGATCTCGGCTCACTGCAACCTCCGCCTTCCGGGTTCAGGCAATTCTCCTGTCTTAGCCTCCTGAGTAGCTGGGATTAGAGGCACCTGCCACCACGCCCAGCTAATTTTTGTATTTTTAGTGGAGACGGGGTTTCACCATGTTGGCCAGGCTAGTCTCAAGCTCCTGACCTCAGGTGATCCACCCGCCTCGGCCTCCCATAGTGCTGGGATTATAGGCGTGAACCACCGCGCCCATCCCTGGCCCACATTCATCTGAAATACTGGATCCTAAGAGCCTTTGCCCTCAGCCTGAACTCCTCCACCCAAAGCCTTGACCTCGCATTTACTGAGCACCTACCTGTGCCGGACACTTGGCACATGTCATTTCATGCCATCCTATGAAGTATGTTCAATTCTTATCCTCCTTTGACAAGTGAGGAAACTGAGGCCCAAAGAGGTTGGATAATTTGCCCAAGGTCCCGCAGCTAGTAAGCAGAGAAGCTGGGATTTGGACCCAGGCCCTTGGGCTCCGGAGTCCATACACACAGAATCTCCAAAAGTCAGAGGTACAGGGCTCTTTAGAGGCCATCTTATCCAACACCCCCATTCTTCAGATGGGGAAACTGAGGCCTGAGAAGGGAAGGAACTTACACAGCAAGTGAGCAGCAGACTCAGCTTTACGCCAGGTGGAAACCAGAGGGCCTCTGCTCCCAAGTTTCTTTTTGTCTAGCCTGCCCAGACAGCTCCAGCCTGGCTGCCATCTAACTGGAGCCCCAGGCCACGGGGACGTGCCCTCCTGCCCTGGCCTCCTCTCCCTGCCAAACCATTATTGATCTTTCAGGTTGGGACGGAAGGGCTGATAATAGGGTGGGAGGGGTGGAGAGAGATGAAGTCTGGTGGCCCCATCCTGGTGCTTATTAAGCCTTTTGATTTGTCCCTTTTGGGGGTCTGCAGGCACAGACAGATGGGAGAGAGGAAGGGAAGTTTGGAGCTTAGAGCTGCTGCTGACCGTGATGCAGTGGCTTGCTCTGCTTCTCCCACATGCAGGCCTAGCCCAGGCAATGCTGCTGGGCAGGTCAGAGACCTCCACACCTGTCCTCTTCGGTGGGGCTCCCAGACAGAGGGGGCCTGGGACCCTGGAGGTGTGTCCTTGGGCCCAGGGCTGGAGGAGGGGAGATGAAGGGGTGGGGAGAGATGGGACCCTGGATGTGGGGTGGCCTGAGAAAGGAGGGAAATAGGTTGGGAAGATTACAAGAGAGAAGAAGGAGGCAAGACAGCTTCTCAGAGCCTGGGTTGTCCCAGCTTCTCTCCAGGATGGCACCTCAGTTTGAGTCCTGCTGAATGAACCCAAACCTAAAGGCAGCTCAGAGGCCTCCTGCCTGCCCCTCCTGCCACTCACTGGCGAGGGTAACATTCACTGATGTCCCTCTGTGTCACCTCCAAAGCTTCTTAGAGTGACCCCTCCCTCCCTTGGACCTGCTCCCGCTCAAGACCCCACCATGGCTCCCCACTGCCAGCAGGACAAGGAGCTTCTCCCTGAGCTTGGACACACAGCCTCCACAGCCCAACCCCACCTGGCCTCTCAAGCCTCAGCCCAGCTGTGTCTCCCCAGACACTGTGACACCTTTGCTCAGGCAGTTTGAGACCCCTCTCCCTCCTCCATGTGTACAGTCCCCCTGCTGCAAAGCCAGCTCTCATGCTTCTACCTCCTCCAGGAAGCCCTCCCTGGTCTCTGCCCCTCTTACCGGCTCCTGCCACAGCCCGTCTCATTGGTTGCCTCAGAAGCTCTTCGGAGTCAGTCCCTGTGGTGGACAGGCCTCCCAGGAGCTGCTGGGAATTCTCCATCAGCTCATCCTTATCCATGCTGGATGTCCCACGCTTGTGATCTTCCAGGGGTGGGGAGGGGAAGGCAGCAGCCTGGGACCCAGCGGGGGTTTCTCTTATGCCCTCAGCCTTACATTCAAGGAGCTGGGGAAGGGGGCGTTGTTGCTGAGTGATCCAGAGCACTGGCTCTGTAGCAAAGACAGGCCGAGCTTGAGTCCCAGCTCTGTGACTTTCTGGCTGTGTGGCCTTGGGCTAGTTACCTAACCTCTCTGAGCTCTTTTCCACATCTGCAAAAAAGGGGATAGCAGCAGCACTTACTTTGAAGTGTTGCAGGCTGAACACCAGCACTCGCTGAATGTGGAAGACCCTTCTACCCTTCAGAACTCCCCCTTGGCTCCCTTCTTCCCACCCTGCTCACTCCCTCCACCATCCCCCACTTTATTCTGGCCAAATGGATACACTGGCCAAGTTTTCGCCCCCTTGTGCCCTTTTGTATATGGGGTTCCCTGCTAGGAATGCTTCTCCTGCCGTGTCTACCTGATCTCCTCCTTCTGGCCCTGAAGCCTCAGCTGGGTGTCACCACCAGGAAGCCTTCCTTGATACTCCCCATCATCCTACTCTCTCCTGCCAGAGCTGGCTCAGTGGCCCCTCCTCTGAGCTTCCCAAGGAGTCTGATGCATTGGTCCTTCCTTTTTTTTTTTTGAGACCTTTTTTTGAGTCTTGCTCTGTCGCCCAGGCTTGAGTGCAGTGGCGCGATTTCAGCTCACTGGAGCCCCCGCCTCCCAGGTTCAAGCGATTCTCCTGCCTCAGCCTCCCGAGTAGCTGAGATTACAGGCACATGCCACCACACCTGGCTAATTTTTGTATTTTTAGTAGAGATGCGGTTTCGCCGTGTTGGCCAGGCTGGTCTTGAACTCCTGACCTCAAGTGATCTGCCCACCTCAGCTTCCTAAAGTGCTTAAATTACAGGTGTGAGCCACCATGCCCAGCATGCATTGGTCCCTGTGATGGTCTCCCCAGCAGAGAGAGGCCTCACTCCCCTCTGGGCACCCGGTAGCAGGAAGGAAGGTGCACAGTAACACATAGGAGGCCTGAGTCCCTGATTCCTAGAGAAGAGACGAAGGTGATTCAGGGCCGAGCAGGGCTCCCTGGAAGCCCCCTCTTCCTGCCCCAGCTTTATTTTGGTTCTAGAATCATTCCAGTTGGCATACCCGGTCCCCACCACGGCTGTCCTGGGCACACAGTTAACATGTCATGCAGTTAGGGGGAGGGAGAGAGGGGAGAGGGCAGGGGGGGAGTCAGTGGCCTGCACCGCACAGCCACTGGATTAGAGAAAGTCGGGGTCTCCCAGGCTGCAAAGCCTTGTCCAGCCATGCGTCTCCTGGCCCTGGGCTGACCTCCTGCTGTGGCCATAGGGTAGACAGCCTGGCCTTGGGGCTGGGCCATGGCTGTGTCAGGTGGGGAAAGCCACCATCCTGCCTCCAGTCCCCTGGGCCCTTGTTCTAGCCCCTCCTCCCCCCATATCACTGGGGATAATTTGTTGGCCTGGGTCTCCATAGCTCACCAGTTATGGACCAAGGAACAGGGGCAGCCAGCCTGAGGGTCCATGCTGTCACCTGTGGGTGGCCCCACTGAGCAGATGATACCCCACCTGCTGGTCTGGGTGAGCTCAGCCCTTCCCAGCACTCAGCCATGAAGGCAAGAAGCGGCTTCCTGGGACTGCGGGACACCAGGCTGGGGATGACAAGCTCTGCCTGCTGTCCTCCTACTGGGGCTGGGGGGTCACCAAAGACTGATGCCAGTAGAGGTGCAACAGCCCAGCCCCTCTGCTTCTGGGTGGGAGCCCCCAGGGTGCCCCTCGCACTCCAGGCCCCTGCCCCCACAGCGATCAGGCCAAGGCGATGGATCTTGAAGCCACACTTGCGTGGCTTCCTCCATCCAGCCTGAGCTCCCTTTCTTGATCTGGTAAGTTTCTCTGAGAACACTCACCCGCAAGAAGCTACTTGCCCCAGAATCCCCCTCTCAGATTCCGCTTCTAGGGAACTCAAGCTAGGAGACCCGGTGTCGGGGGCACCCACCCCGTGATCGAGAGCCGCCTCCTTCCTAGCCTGGCATTCAGTCTTCTCCTGGCGTCCCTCAAGCCGCCCTTCCACCCTGGCCTTCCCCAGCTTCCCATCAGGCCTCAGCCACCTGGGCTGTCCTTCCGCTGCCACCCCTCCAAGGCCCAGCCGGAGAGCCTCCTTGTCCACCACATCTTCGCAGGCACGTGCAGCCCACCAAGACCTCTGCTGTCAGTATTCTCTCTGCCCCACCCCTGCCACCCCCAGGCTGAGACCTGCCTGAGGCATCTTTCTCCCAGTGGGCCTGCAAGGGCATCAACAAATGCTTGCAGGGTCCGGGCCTGGTTTGCGCAGGACTGAGCACAAGGACCTGGGTCTGGGCCTCTTTGGACCTCTGGTTCTTGCCATGGTTGAGGTCCGGGGAGTAGATTTGACAGAGAATAACTCCGGAGCCAGTGTTCCACGTGGCCGGTAGGCTGCTGCCCGGGCCTGGTCTCTTGGTCTCTTCTCCGGCCCCGAGAAAGGCCCTTCCTTGTATCCACTGCAGTGGGCTGAGGACTGCATTTGCGATGGGGAAGTTCACATCCTGCCATTGCTCAGGCTGGGCCCGCTGCCTGCGACATGCTCAGTTCTTTTCCTGCCCCTCCAAGCACAGCTCCTACCTTGTCAAAGAGACCCTTCCTGTTTCCCTAGCCCTCAGAGCCCCCTGAGTCCACACAGCTGGGCTGCCATCAGCACTGAGCAGATCCTCCGGGGCAGGGGAGCTAGTCTTCCTGATGCCCTGAGGGCCGGGTCTTCTTCGTGTTACCCTTGCTGGTGCCTAGCACAGTGCCTGGCCCCCAAGATTCACTGGGTTCCAGAACATAGCCCGGCTCGGCAGCTGGCCTGCCAGGAGGAGCAGGGTTGAGTCCTCTGTCCTGGCCCAGCCACAGCTGGTCCTCAGCAGGAGCAGACCCTGGGGCCCTGGACACAGAGCCACGCCCACTCCTCTGCTGCAATCTGGACAGAGAGACCAGGATGGGTCATGAGGACTCTGCCAGGGGACCCCAGTGTTCACGGCTCCAGCTGGGCTATGGAGAGGGCATCAGACAGAGCTGAGTGGGTACCGGGCTCCAGCAGCTCCATTGCCCAACTGGCCCGCCCTGGTTGCTAGTTTCGCCGGACAGCGTGCCACATGGACACGGGCCTGCGCAGCGTGGCCAACATCTGGTTCCAATGTGTGGTTCCCATGCCACTGGCTGACGGCCCAATGATGACATGGCCCACGTTGTCCCCACGGCCGTCGCTGCTGCTCTCAGCCACCGTCACGCGGAGAGACAGGTCCTGAGGAAGAGACAACATGGGTGCTGAGGACCAGGAGCAGTCAGAGGTACTTCTTGGCCTCTGGGTTCAAGGTTACAAATGTCAGGCCCCAGTGGGGTGCCAGGCACAGCTCCCTGAATCCTCACCTCTGATCTAAGAGGTGAGGAGACTTGCCCCAGGTCACTCAGCAAATAAATGGCAGGCAAGAGTTTGAACTAGGCCTGCCTAGGCCCTCAGGTTTCTCTTGCTGCCTCCCTCCACAGTGGCAGCACCTGCCTGCCAGGTTTCAAATGCTGGCCTCCCCAATTCCCCCTGATCCTTTTTTTTTTTTTTTTGAGACAGTCTCACTCTGTTACCCAGGCTGGAGTACAGGGGCATGATCTCAGCTCACTGCAACCTCCGCCTCCCAGGTTCAAGCAATTCTCCTGCTTCAGCCTCCCAAGTAGCTGGGATTACAGGCGCCTGCCACCATGCCTGGCTAATTTTTGTATTTTTAGTAGAGATGGGGGTTTTGGCCGGGCACGGTGGCTCACGCCTGTAATCCCAGCACTTTGGGAGGCCGAGGCGGGCGGATCACGAGGTCAGGAGGTCGAGACCATCCTGGCTAACACGGTGAAACCCCGTCTCTACTAAAAATACAAAAAAAAAATTAGCCCGGCCTGGTGGCGGGCACCTGTAGTCCCAGCTACTTGGGAGGCTGAGGCAGGAGAATGGCGTGAACCTGGGAGGCGGAGCTTGCAGTGAGCCAAGATAGCGCCACTGCAGTCCAGCCTGGGCGAAAGAGCGAGACTCCGTCTCAAAAAAAAAAAAAAAAAAAAAGAGATGGGGGTTTCATCATGTTGGCCAGGCTGGTCTTGAACTCCTGACCTCAGGTGATCCTCCCACCTCAGCCTCCCAAAGTGCTGGGATTACAGGCATGAGCCACCATGCCTGGCCTCCACTTCCTTGCTGTGTGACCTTGGGCAGTGACTTGGGCTCTTGCTACCTCAGCTTCTCCATCTGTGAAATGGTGATGATAATATTTGTTCTGGCTGGGCATGGTGGCTCACATCTGTAATCCTAGCACTTTGGGAGGCCGAGGCAGGCAGATCACCTGAAGCTGGGAGTTCGAGACCAGCCTGGCCAACATGGTGAAACCCTGTCTCTACCAAAAATACAAAACTTAGCCAGGCATGATGGTGCTTGCCTGTAATCCCAGCTACTCGGGAGGCTGAGGCAGGAGAATCACTTGAACCTGGGAAGTGGAGGTTGCAGTGAGCCAAGATCACTCCACTGCACTCCAGCCTGGGTGACAGAGCAAGACTCTGTCTCAAAAAAAAAAAAAAAAAAAAAAATTGGGGGTGGGCACAGTGGCTCACACCTGTAATCCCAGCACTTTGGAAGGCCGAAGTGGGCGGATCACCTAAGGTTGGGAGTTTAAGACCAGCCTGGCCAGCGTGGTGAAACCCCATCTCTACTAAAAATACAAAAATTAGCCAGGTGTGGTGGCAGGTGCCTGTAATCCCAGCTACTCAGGAAGCTGAGGCAGAAGAATCATTTGAACCCAGGAGGCGGAGGTTGCAGTGAGCTGAGTTCACACCATTGCACTCCAGCTTGGGCAACAGAGTGAGACACTGTCTCAAAAAAAAAAAAATTGGTTTCTATCTCATAGGGCTGTTTCAGGAACAAAAAGAGTGAACTGTGTAGAACGGCACCTGCGCACAGTCAGAACATGCTAGAGGTTGCGTTGCTATTACTAATATCACCACGTTGCACTCACAACTGAGGACGGGAGAGACTGCTTGAGATGAGAGCGGGAGCTGAAACTCAAACCCAGCCCGATCTCTCTCCTCCCCCACTTCCCCCATGGTCCCAAGAAGTCTCTTGCTTTTAGAGGCTGTGGAGAAGTGGCACTATGACACCCAGGGAGAGGCAGAGGACACATGGGCAGCCTGCTCCACGAGGGTGGCAGGTGAAGGCTACGATACCCAGGATGGGCCAGAGATGCTGGGGTGTGCCTGGGTTAGGAACACTCAGAGTGAGGCAGATTCTGGGCCTTTACATGCTGGCGGGGTCCCCGGGTTGGGGGAGATTAGGCGGGTTCTGTACAGCCCTGGGGCTATGGAGGCAGGTTTTGGCTCAAGGCACAAAGGACTTTCTCATTGTCAGGAGTGCCGAGGAGGGCTAGAGATAGTGAGGGAAGGTGGTGCGAGCCCCATCCTCCGAGGCATGCAAGCAGGGCCCAAGCCCTATCTTCTGCAGTAGGATGCAGAAGATAGGCCCAAGCCCTATCTTCAAGCCCCACCCATGGTCTGTGATGTCCCTGCTGGGAGAGGTCTCCCTGGAGCATGTCACCTTCTGAAGACCACACGAACTTGGGGAGTTCAGCAGAACCCTGAAATAGAGCTTGGGAGATTCAGAGCAGGAACTCTGGGTGCCTGGCTCACCCCAGCTCCTCTCCAACCCTCTGCAGTTCCCTCCACCAGGAATGGTCCTCCCTCAGAGCTGGGTATCCCCTCCTGCAGGAATCCCCCCTCACCTGAGGACACTCTTAGTGGATTAGGGACTCTCCTGCCTGTCCCTTGTGAGCACCGAGAAAGCCGTGCCTGTGTCCCCAGCACCCACCCTAGGGCTGGCCCCAGTGGCACTCAATAACTGCTAGAAAGTGATGGCTGGAGGCAAACCACTACCCCTGCAGGGGCCCTGAGAAGTGAAGGTGGAGAGATGCGGCAGCCCCAGAGCCCTGGGGTGACCTGGCCCCTTCCCATCCCCCAGCCCCCCTCACCTGGAGCACAATGGCTGGCACCGAGAAGATCATGGCTTCGTTGAACACCGGGTCGGGGTCGTCCCTCTTCACGGCTGTCTTCTTTTTGCTCATCTTCCTCCCATCCTGCAGCAGGTACACCTTGACGAAGGGGTCTGTGGGCAGGCGGACAGGTGAGGGCCAGTGTCACACTCACTCACCACAGCCCTGCCCAGTTTGGCTCCACCCACCGACTCCAAACTCCCCAATGCTTAACTGTTGCTGTGACCTCCTGCAGCCCTGCCATTCGTCCTTTATTATTTTTCCCATTTCACAGATGAGAAAACTGAGGCTCACACAGCACGTCAGGTGAGGGCTGGGCTTTGTGCTCAGGCAGCTGCCTCACAGCCCACGCGCTCCCCTCCTAGGATGCTCTGGGGAACTCAGCAGCCCCACCGTGTTCCTTCTATAAATGGCCCGAGTGCAGACGTCAGCCCTGAGTCACCGGGCACCCGCACAGCAGAGCCTGACTCAACCGTGTGCGGCTCTGAAATAACAACTTGCCGTCTGCCTATCACCTATTGCCCACGGGGTGTCCTTGCCGCACCTGCCTGGAGCTGCCCCCCCCACCTACCCCCGCCCCAAGGCTTGCAACTCCCAATAGATCAGGCTCCCCCAGCCCCTGGTCTTCAGTTCTCTAGAATACAGCTGCCTCCACGGTCACTGCTTTGAGAGGGACTGGGGACTCCTGCAGACCTAAGGCATCGGGTCCTGCCTAGCACCCACCCCAACCCCATGGCCCTGGTCCCTTTTTGGAGTCTGGGATACTGCCCTGTCTCTGGGAATGGAGTCTCCACCATGAATTCCAGTTCCAGGGAACAGATGCCCACCTTGGTTCCCTGCCCAGTGCCCCCAGCCCTGAGTGCGGCCTCCTGCCCTGAGACCCCCGCATCACTCTGACCCCCTTCACTCTGCCCTCACAGGGGCCCCTGCCACCCTCCAGGGATCTCATGTTTCCCCGGCTGGATTAATTGTCCCCATGCCACCCCCTACCCATCTGCATGACTTCTGGGCTCAACAAAGCTGAGGGGGACCTTGGCACTGTGTCCCACACCTGCCGATGCCTCCAGGTGCCCACAGCACAGCAGCTGGGCCACAGCTTCCACTGAGCCACGTGGAGGAGCCGGGCTGCCGGTTGGGCCTTACCCGCTGTGGTCTTGTCGTTGGTCCAGATGAGGTTCTTGGCCTTAACCACGACCACGGTGAGGCGCTCGGCTGTGGGGAGGTAGCTGAGGGAGAGCAGGATCTCCCCCACAGCATCGGCGGCCTGGGGGATAGACAGGTGGCTCAGAGGGCTTCTCCCCACCCAACTTGAGGGGTCCAGGGAAAGCCTTGGTTGCCAGGGAAAGGCTGGGGCTTCCTTCTCCATAGAGAAGTGGCTGCACTGGGGGCCCCTTACCACAGGGCTCCAGGCAGGCAGGGACAGCCTGGAGAAAGGGACAGCCACCCACCCCCCGCCACTGCATGGAGCATGCCCCACTCCTCCCTTCCACCGGGAGGGTCCTGCCTGGGGCAGAGGGTCAGAGGCGGCCTGTCAAATGTAGCTATCAAATGTAGTTTCGTTCCCTCATTGCAGGCCAAGGAAAACACTGCGGTAGTAATACACAGCGATCAGAGTGGAATGGAATTAGATTCTTTGATTAAACAACAATGATGTTCTGTGAGCATTCCTACAATTATAAAACTAAAGTGCAGCTTGGCGTCTGTCTGAAATCATCCCCTCTAAGGCTAGAGGAATGTTTCTCTAGCAGAAGCTCAGTAGGGGTAGAACCTCTGAAGCTTTGGTGGCAAAGCAGCAGACGAGCTGTAAACAGTGGTCGGGATGTTTTTGAAATTTGCCTGCAGCAAGCAGTTTCCTCGGATGTGGCTCAGGTCTTCTTCTCTGCTCTCCTAATGATGATGGGGCTCAGGCTATTGCAGAGGATGATGAGGATGATGGAGTCCCTTCCTGGAAGTGTATGTGTGTGCACGCTCTTCCGAGGTGGACGAGCAGGCAAGTCACTTACCTTGTTCTGGTCCTGTAAATAGAGCCAGCCACTGAAGGGCTGCAGCGGGAGGTCAAGCACAGAAAGCTTCAGCTCCACCACCCCCGTGCTGACGTTGCGCTCATCCTCATCAATGCCAAATACAGAAAACCGCAGGCTCTTCTCCAGGGCTGTGGGATCCAGGGGGATGGAGAACTTCTCATCAAAGAAGATGGAGTAGGCATTTCTCTGGATCTGCAGGAGAAAAGGCCATGGAGGGCGCTAGGGGCCTGAGAGGCCACAGCAGGGAGACAGCACTGGACAGGGAGTCCAGAGGCCCAGGCTAGAGTCCTGGCTCTGTTGTCTTGACACCCTCAATGCCAATCTTTCCTTTGGTGGCTCAGCCTTGAAGGTTTAAAAGCCTCCTGTCCTCTCCTCAGTGGCGGCCAATCTAGTGGCCTGGCGTTTTAAGCTCCCACAATCTGATCCCAACTAATTTCCGTCCTCAGTGCCCATGGCACCCCAGAACCCTCAAGATGCCCTGGACGAGCTGGTCTCCATCTTTCTTGCATCTGCTCGAGTCTAGCCCTAGGCCAGGCAAGCAGTGGAGTGGGACAGTTGCCTGTGGAGTCACGAGCCACTGACGTCCCAGGTTCCTGCAGAGCCTGGCCCAGGACTGTTTGAACACCGTAGGCTGGATGGGTGGATGGAAGGGAGGACTAGGCGAGGTTGGGCCAACTCGGTTTCCAAGCCCAGTCCTGCCTGGTGGGCACCACTGGCCTCCTCCCAGGAAGTCGTGGGCAGGCCCTCTGGGAAGGTGCATTGCGGGCACTGTCTCTGGGGAATAAGGGGGATGCTTTAGTCACTGCCTGGTGATATTTAAAGAAAGGCGCTCATCCCTGGACCCTGCCTGAGGCTGGGGGGCTGCCTAGCCTGGGGGCAGCACCCCCTGGTGGGATTGCCCAGGCTGTTAAGCTGGGAAGCTTGCCTTCCCTGGAATAAATCCCCCAGCGCCACCGGCCACCATGACCACGCTCTTCTGTCACTGCCTGGGTGTGGGAAGGCTCCTCGCACAGTGCTCACGTTCCCTACACAATCCCCTGCTCTTGAAGGGCTCCTTGCCCCCAAGGGATAAAGCCCACCTGGCCTCCTGACCTCGGCATTTAGGCTCTTCATGATCTGGCTCTGCCTCTCCCTCCTTCGGCTAAATTAGCCTCTCAGCTGTCCCCTGCTCATGGGGGCCTGGGCTCCCCAACCAGCCATTCTCTGAGCGTGTGCTTTATGTGCACATGGGTGGAGGAGGATGGAACCCTGGGTTCGAGTCCTGGACCTCCTGCTTCCTTACTGGCGTTGTCTTGGGCAAAGCACTTTCCCGAGCCTCGGTTTCCTCATCTGTAAGATGCCCTAACAATCCATCCTGTTGGCGTCAGGGGCTAATGAGAGAATCATGGATGCACTGGGCTCTGTGAACCAGGTTCTCAGCACACATCAGGCTGTGGTGGCTGCTGTCTGCCAATGTCTCTCCTCAAGGAATGCATCCCCAAACCACAGGCAACATGGCTGGGCACAACAGGAGCTCTGCACAGTCCTGAGAGCCAACCTGCTAGGCACTGACCCAGGCTGGGCTAAGAACTTCACATACATTAACCCATCTCTTCCTCAATAACCATGATGCCCATTTGACAGATGGGGAAACGGAGTCATGGGGTACTAAACTGACTTATCCAAGATCATACTGCTAGGAAGAGGTGGAACAAGGATTTGAACCCAGGCAGTCAGGCCCCAGGGTCCTGCTCCTAATCGCCCACTATACTGCCTCTCAGAAGCTGGGCCACCCCAACTTGATGCCCTAAACACGCCCTCCTCGCACTCTGCTCACAGGCTGTCCCCACCCTTCAGCCCAGATGTGGCTCTGTTGGCTTGGTTCTGTGAGTTACAGCGATGTGTGGAGGGTAGCCTAAGGGACTGGGCACCTTCCCTGCCCCTCACGCTTTATTCTTCACCCTTCCCCACTCTGCTCTGGCCCTGAGAGTTGACCTCCATGGGCTGTGTCAACAGGTTCCCTTGGCCTTTGGCTTCTGGTTGGGTCAGCCAGTGGAGGTCACCAGAAGGAAACTGGAGGGGGAGGGAAGTCCCTCTCTGCAGTATTGTTGCAGGATGACCATGTCCCTTGGCCAAAGGGCAGAGCTTCCACCAAGGTAGCCCTCTCCACACAAGGTGGCCCTCTATCCTTTTGGGCCCAGTAACCTCACCTTCCCCTCACCCCTTCAGATCTAGAGTGGGACAGCCCCTCCTGTTATGCCCTTCCAGGGTACCATGCCATCCCTGAGGCTGCCCCACACCCCATCTGTGCCACTCTAAATGGTCTTATTATTTTCATTTTTAAAATTTATTTATTTATTTATTATTTTTGAGACGGAGTCTCACTCTGTTGCCCAGGCTGGAGTGCAGTGGCATGATCTCGGCTCATTGCAACCTCTGCCTCCTGAGTTCATGCAATTCTCCTGCCTCAGCCACCTCAATAGCTGGGATTAGAGGTGTGCACCACATGCCCTGCTAATTTTTGTATTTTTAGTAGAGATGGGGTTTCACCATATTGGCCAGGCTGGTCTCAAACACCTGACCTCAGGTGATCCACCTGCCTCAGCCTCCAAAGGGCTGGGATTACAGGTGTGAGCCACTGCACCTGGCCCTATTTTTATTTTTTGAGATAGGGTCTCATTCTGTCACCCAGGCTGGAGTGCAGTGGTGCAATCGTGGCTCATTGCAGCCTCAACCTCCTGGGCTCAAGTGATCCTCCCATCTCAGCCTCCCAAGTAGCTGGGACTATAAATTAGCTGGCACTACCACAGCCAGCTAATTTATTTTATTTTATTTTTTTTTTTTTGGTAGAGAAGGAGTTTTGCCATGTTGCCTAGGCTGGCCTTGAACTCCTGGTTAGGCTCAAGCAATCCTCCCACCTTGGCCTCCCAAAGTGCTGGGATTACAGGCATGAATCACTGTACCTGGACAGTCCTGTTTTATTTTTATTTTTATTTTTATTTTTTGAGACAGAGTCTCGCTCTGTCGCCCAGGCTGGAGTGCAGTGGCACGATCTCGGCTCACTGCAAGCTCTGCCTCCCGGGTTCACGCCATTCTCCTGCCTCAGCCTCCCGAGTAGCTGGGACTACAGGCGCCTGCCACCACGCCCGGCTAATTTTTTGTATTTTAGTAGAGATGGGGTTTCACCGTGTTAGGCAGGATGGTCTCGATCTCCTGACCTCATGATCTGCCCGCCTCGGCCTCCCAAAGTGCTGAGATTACAGGCATGAGCCACCACAACCAGCCCCAGTCCTGTTATTAAGCCCTCCCCAAATTAGCCTTCTTAAGCATGTCATCCCTTTTCTGCCGGGACCCCATGTTGACACAGGGCAGATGTGGACAACGACAGTTGCCACATTCTGTATTCACCTGGTGGGACCGCTAAGAACTCCACACAATGGGAGCCTTCAGGTGGAGCCCCCCACCTCCCAGCTCTGTACAGAGCTCCCTCTACAGTCTGAAGCTTCAGCTCTGGGATCAGCATCCATACTTGCACTCTAGTGCCTTTCTGGGATCCTGCCGGGCCCCACCGCCCTGCCTGCCTGGGAGGCATCTAGTGAGCCCAGAGCACCCTTCTGCCCCGCCCTGAGCCCCACTTACCCGAGAAATGCCCACGATCTGCTCGTCCGGCAGCAGGCTGACGCGCATGAAGCAGGACTCGAAGCTGGCCTCCTCCCGCTCCAGGAGGTCCTTGCCCTGCATCACCGCCACATGCAGCGTGTGGGAGGCAGTGTCGTATTCCATGCTCACCTCCACCTGGCCCAGTGTGAAGTCCTGCCCAAAGGTGTTGCTCACGGAGGAGATGGAGTTCAGGGAGTCGGCCGACTGGGACTTCCGGAGGGTCCCATAGGGGGCCAGGTCCAACTCCCGGCCCATCAGCTCCAGAGGCCCCAGTTCACTGATGCTCTCAAAGGTGTCCTCAATGCTGAGACTGCCTTTGCGGCTGGGTGGTCCCCGCGTGCTGGCCCGCTGGGCATTCCAGGCAGGCACTCTCTAGGGGTGAGAAAGAGGGACGTGGGAGCATCATGGGGGCCATAGGCAAGGTCACTGGGAGACGGCAAAGAGATGAGTAAGGCCTGTTCATTCTCGAATCTCCAAGTTCCCCTTTCACAGAAGCCCTGCATCCCTTAGCTAGGAAGGTCGCTGTTTAATATTATTTCATGTCACTTATTTATTTACTCATTTTTTTGAGATGGAGTTTTGCTCTTGTTGCCCAGGCTGGAGTGCAATGGCGTGATCTCGGCTCACTGCAACCTCTGCCTCCAGGGTTCAAGTGATTCTCCTGCTTCAGCCTCCTGAGTAGCTGGGATTACAGGTGCGCGCCACCATGTCTGGCTAATTTTGTATTTTTAGTAGAGATGGGGTTTCTCCATGTTGGTCAGGCTAGTCTCGAACTCCCAATCTCAGGTGATCTGCCCACCTACCTCGGCCTCCCAAAGTGCTGGGATTACAGGCGTGAGCCACCGTGCCCAGCCTAGGGGTATATGAAACATTTCTTTTTTTTGAGAGAGTCTCACTCTGTCACCAGGCTGGAGTGCAGTGGCGCGATCTCCATTCACTGCAACCTCCACCTCCCGGGTTCAAGCAATTCTCCTGCCTCAGCCTCCTGAGGACCCGGGATTACAGGTGCACACCACCACGCCCGGCTAATTTTGTATTTTTAGTAGAGACAGGGTTTCTCCATGTTGGCCAGGCTGGTCTGGAACTCCCGACCTCAGGTGATCTGCCTGCCTCGGCCTCCCAAAGTGCTGGGATTACAGGTGCGAGCCACCACGCCTGGCCAACTATTTATTTATTTATTTATTTATTTATTTATTTTTTGAGACACAGTCTCGCTGCATCGCCCAGCCTGGAGTGCAGTGGCATGATCTTGCCTCACTGCAACCTCTGCCTCCTGGGTTCAAGCAATTCTCCTGCCTCAGCCTCCCAAGTAGCTGGGACTACAGGCGCCTGCCACCACACCCAGCTAATTTTTCTATTTTTAGTAGAGACAGGGTTTCAGTATGTTGGCCAGGCTGGTCTTGAACTCCTGACCTTGTGATCCGCCTGCCTCAGCCTCCCAAAGTGCTGAGATTACAGGCGTGAGCCACCATGCCCAGCCCTTCAACTTTTTCTTAATATGTATATTTGTAGGGACAGAATTCCATACATCAAGTTGTCAATTGCAGTGATGTTTAGAAAAAGGAAAAGCAGCTAGCAATCTAAGTGTCCCAGAAGAAGAATGGGTAAGAATATCAGAAGCCAGCTACTCAAGAGATGATGGAGCAGCCACAAGGGAAGTTTACAACACAGGAAGCTTTCATGTTGGGTGACACTCACCCAAATATTAATTTTTTTTTTCCCTTGGCCAGGCACGGTGGCTCATGCCTGTAAAACCAGCACTTTGGGAGGCTGAGGTGGCGGATCGCCTGAGGTCAGGAGTTCAAGACCAGCCTGGCCAACATGGTGAAACCCTGTCTCTACTAAAACTACAAAAATTAGCCGGGTATGGCGGCATGCACCTATAATCTCAGCTACTCAGGAGGCTGAGGCAGGAGAACTGCTTGAATCCAGGAGGCGGAGGTTGCAGTGAGCTGAGATTGCGCCGCTGCACTCCAGACTGGGCGACAGGGTGAGACTCTGTCTCAAAAATAAATAAATAAATAAATAAACAAATAAATAAATAAATATTTTTATTTTCCCTAAATTGACCTTGGGATTTGAGAAAACAAGAACCTTTTATTCCATAAGCATCTTCCATGCCTTCATTACCATAATTTTTTTTTTTTTTTGAGACAGGGTCTCACTTGCCCAGGGTGGAGTGCGATCACAGCTCTCTGCTGCCTCAACCTTCTGGACCCAAGTGATCCTCCCCCCTCACTCTCCCAAGTGTCCGGGACCACAGGTGTGACCTACTACACCTGGCTTTTTTTTTTTTCTTTCTTTCTTTTTTTCTGAGGGGGAGCCTCGCTCGGTCGCCCAGGCTGGAGTAGAGTGGTGTGATCTCTGCTCACTGCAAGCTCCACCTCCTGGGTTCAAGCGATTCTCCTGCTTCAGCCTTCTGAGTAGCTGGGATTACAGGCATGCACCACCACGCCCAGCTAATTTTTTGTATTTTTAGTAGAGACGGCATTTCTCCATGTTGGTCAGGCTGGTCTCGAACTCCCAACCTCAGGTGATGCCCACCTCAGCTTCCCAAAGTGCTGAGATTACAGGCATGAGCACTGTGCCCATCCACACTTAGCTAATTTTATTTATTTATTTATTTATTTATTTATTTATTTTGGTAGAGATGAGATCTTGCTTTGTTGCCCAGGCTGGTCTCCAACTCCTGGGCTCAAGCGATCCTTCTGCCTTGGCTACCCAAAGTGCTGGGATCACAGACATGAGCCACTGCACCTGGCTGCTTACCATAATTTTCATGGTTCCCCAATTTTCCATTGAGCAGATAATCATAATTTAATTTACCCTTCCCCACCGTTGGACATTTATGTTGCTTGTACTTTTTCAGAAATACAAATACTGCAGTACTGAATAGTCTTCTTAAAATCCTGGCTCAGAGGACACAGTCCCTTGAAGGTTTTTTGTTTTTGTTTTTGATGGAGTCTCACTCTGTTGCCCAGGCTAGAGTGCACTGCCACGATCTCAGCTCCTAGGTTCAAGCAATTCTTGCGTTTCAGCCTGCTGAGTAGCTGGGATTACAGGCGCCTGCCACCATGCTCAGCTAATTTTTTTGTTTTGTTTTGTTTTGTTTTATTTTGTTTGAGACAGAGTTTTGCTCTTGTTGCCCAGGCTTGGAGTGCAATGGCATGATCTCAGCTCACTGCAACCTCCACCTTCTGGGTTCAAGCCATTCTCCTGCCTCAGCCTCCCGAGTAGCTGGGATTACAGGCATGCGCCACCACACTTGGCTAATTTTGTATTTTTAGTAGAGACCAGGTTTCTCCATGTTGGTCAGGCTGGTCTCGAACTCACGGCCTCAGGTGATCCACCAGTCTTAGCCTCTCAAAGTGCTGGGATTACAGGCATAAGCCACTGTGCCCGGTCAATTTTTGTATTTTTTTTAGTAGAGACAGGGTTTCACCATGTTGGCCAGGCTGGTCTTGAACTCCTGACCTCAAGAGATCTGCCCGCCTCGGCCTCCCAAAGTGCTGGGATTACAGGCGTGAGCCACCACACCAGGCCTGGAAAATTTTTTTCAAATTTACATTCCCCCAACAGTGTGTGAGATAGTCCCCCCAGACACCCTAAGTGAGTGAACATGAGGGACTCTAATCTGGTAATAGATTCTGGCTGTGCTCTCTGGAACTCTACCTGACATTCGGAAAACTCTCTGCCATGTGTTAAATGATAAAACTTTCAGCAAGGTATAGTGAGAGCCCTAAGAATGTGTGTGCCCCCAATACAGCAGTATCCAAAGCACACTATCCCAAATGAAGACAAAGTTTTACCTACAGAACATCCACTGCATTATTTATCATGACATTTAGTCAATCATGGCACATGTACAAAAAAGAATCTCATACAGCCATTAAAATAATGTTTATGATGTGTGTTCAACAGTATGTCAAAATGCTTCAGCTACAAGGGAGGTGAAAAGAGAAGGACCTGGCACGGTGGTGCATGCCTGTAATCCTAGCACTTTGGGAGGCCAAGGCGGGCAGATCTCTTAGCCCAGGAGTTCGAGGCCAGCCTGGCCAACATGGTGAAACCCCGTCTCTACAAAAAATAAAAAAAAAAAATTAGCTAGGCATGGTGGCTTGGGCCTATAATCCCAGCTACTCAGGAGGCTGAGGTGGGAGGATTGCTTGAACCCAGGAGGTGTAGGTTGCAGTGAACTGAGATTGTGCCAGAGCACTCCAGCCTGGCTGACAGAGTGAGACCCTGTCTCAAAAGAAAGAAAAGAAAGAAAGGAAGGAAGGAAGGAAGGAAGGAAGGAGGGAGGGAGGGAGGGAGGGAGGGAGGGAGGGAGAGAGAGAGAGAAAGAAAGAAAGAAAGAAAAGAAAGGAAGGGCCGGGCGCGGTGGCTCACGCCTGTAATCCCAGTACTTTGGGAGGCCGAGGTGGGCGGATCACGAGGTCAGGAGATCGAGACCATCCTGGCTAACATGGTGAAACCCCGTCTCTACTAAAAATACAAAAAATTAGCTGGGCATGGTGGCGGGTGCCTGTAGTCCCAGCTACTCAGGAGGCTGAGGCAGGAGAATGGCATGAACCCGGGAGGCGGAGCTTGCAGTGAGCCGAGATTGCCCCACTGCACTCCAGCCTGGGTGACAGAGGGAGACTCCGTCTCAAAAAAAAAAAAAAAAAGAAAGAAAAAGAAAAAGAAAAAGAAAAAAAAGAAAGTAAGAAGAAAAATATATCAGGTTACTCTGGGCACTTGGCCTATGGGGTAGCCCTGCTCTGCAAGGAGCATTTTGAAAAAAAAAAAAAAAGAAAGAAAGAAAACGTTAGTAGTTAAAAAGCAGGCCAGGTGTGGTGACTCATGCCAGCACTTTGGAAGGTCGAGGCAGGTGGATCACCTGAGGTCAGGAGTTCGACACCAGCCTGACCAACATGGTGAAACCCCGTATCTACTAAAAATATGAAATTGGCCAGGCATGGTGGTGCACGCTTATGATCCCAGCTACTTGGGAAGCTGAAGCAGGATAATCGCTTGAACCCAGGAGGCAGAGGTTGCAGTGAGCCCAGATCATGCCATTGCACTCCAGCCTGGGCAACAAGAGGGAAACTCTATCTCAAAAAAAAAAAAAAAAAAAAAAAAAGTTGAAGACGTGAAAGGGGAAGAGGGAGGTCTACTCCCCTTTCAAAGGAGGACATTAACCAGGAGGAGGCGGTGACGGAGGGAGAGGGGCTGAAGACTGATCTGAGTGGATGGTAGGGGCATGGGGTTGCACTCGCTGTGCACCTGCAGGAGCAGAAGCCTCACCTTCTCCCTGGCCTCTGCGCAGCTCTCGCCGTACTTCTGCTGAAGGTACCTGTAGTCGTAATTGGGGAACGGAGAGGGGCTGGGGAAGCTCCCCGACGTCCAGAGCTTCCACAGGCTCACAGCTGCGATTCCCAGCAGGGCCAGGGCCCCTGCAGCATAGACACCCACCTCCCAGCCAGGGGGGCTCTTGATGACTGCAAGGCAAGGGCAGCCTCTCATTAGGGCTTCCTAGTGGATACAGACCCCCATCCGGGGAGCAGCACCGACTTCTTCATTGAATGGATATTTATTGAATGCCTACTATGTGCTAGGTGCTGGAGATCCCATGTCGAACAAGACATACACTTTCCTGTGTTGCTTGGGACCAGAAGTGTTTTGGGTTTCAGATTTTTTCTGATTTGGGGATATTTACATTACACTTATAGGCTGAGCATTCCTAATCCAAAAATCTGAAATCCAAAATGCTCCAATAGACATTTCTTTCAGCATCATGTCGGCCCGCAAAATATTTCAGATTTTGGATTTTGGATTTTTGGATTTAGGATGATCAGCCTGTGTACATAATATCCAGAAAAGGCAAATCGATGTAGACAGAATTGACACCAGTCTATACAGTAGATTAGTGACTGTCAGGGGCTGGAAAGTTGGGAGAAATAGGGTTTCTTTGGGGGATGATGAAAATGTTCTAAAAATAGATCGTGTGGTTGGTTGCACAATATACTAAAAACCATTGAATTGTACACTTTAAGTGGGTAAATTGCTTGGTATGTGAATCTTCTCTCTCTGTGAATCTCTTACCAAAACAAACAAACAACTCAGCCACAAGTGAGAGGTGGTTGCAGGCTGTGCAGGGCTTGGAGACAAATCCAGATGCTCAGAGGCTTTTGCTCTGCTGATGAGTCAATAACCTTCTCTCTCTGAGCCTTGCTGCCCCCGAAAACGGAAATTAACAACCTCCTCAACTGTGGCAGGCGAGTCCTCCCCAGCATCGCGCTTGGCACGCGGCAGGACCATACACGTTCCAAGGTTTTGCCTCCCTCTCCCAGGAAACCTGGCTCTGCTTCCCCAAAGGAAGCCAAGGAGACACTGGGATTCATTGTGCAGGTCACAGTGCTGGCAAATACAGTTCTCTAAACTGTTCTTAGTACTGCGTCTGTCTCAATTCAAGTGAGGAAACTGAGGCACAGAAAGGCTAAAGAACTTGCCCAAGGTCACAGAGCCCAGAAGGGGTGGTGCTGGGACCCCAACTCTAGCAGCCAGACCCCAAAGCAAGTGGGGTAACCACTGCCCCACCCGGCCTCAACCCCGCACAGTTCCCTCGAAGCAAGGTGGGGAGAGGTGCGAAGAGCACCTCAGGGCTGGAGATTCATCACTGCACATCCATTGAGCACCCATCCTGGTGTGCCAGCAGCCTATGGGCATGGGTAGCCAGGGTTGAGTCAGCCCCAGGCCAAGTCCCTGTCCTTAAGTAGCTGGCAGTCTAGGGGTGGGGTGGGGCAGGCAAATAAATAGACAGATCAGGGTACTGGGAATGGGAGCAGCCCAGGAAGGCCTCCTGGAAGAGGGACATGTAAGCTGAGATATGAGGAGGGGCAAGAAGTGTGCCAGGCCACGGCAACAGGAGCTGGAAGTCAAGGGCGGGAAGAATAGAGGGGTATAAAAAGCCCAGAGTGGGCAGAGTGGCCGGGGGAGGGAGGGAGGGGACCCGGGGCTAGAGGAGTTCCTCATCACTGCTGCCCTGAAGCCCGGCCACACAGGAATGGATCACACAGTGGGGCAGCCCCTCTAGCCTGCCCTGCTGTCTGCTGAGCTGCCTTTGGCCAGAGTCCACAGCACTGACTCACTGGCCTCCAGCCCTGACGCCCTCCCAGCACTGAGCACCCTGTAAGGCTCTACTTTCTTTTCTTTTCTTTCTTTTTCTTTTTTTTTTTTGAGATGGAGTTTCACTCTTGTTGCCCAGGCTGGAGTGCAATGGCACGATCTCGGCTCACTGCAACCTCTGCCTCCCGGGTTCAAGCGATTCTCCTGCCTCAGCCTCCCGAGTAGCTGGAATTACAGGCGTCCACCACCATGCCCAGCTAATTTTTTGTATTTCTAGTAGAGACGGGGTTCCACCATATTGGCCAGGCTGGTCTCAAACTCCTGACCTCAGGTGATCCACTCGCCTTGGCCTCCCAAAGTGCTGGGATTACAGGCGTGAGCCACCGCCCCTGGCCAAGGCCCTACTTTCTAAAAGAGGAAAACTGAGACCAAGGAAGGGTAATGAGCACATCTGTTTCTCCACTCAAGGCCAGCGGTGAGAAACGGCAGAGCCAGGCACCGGTACCTTGGCTTCCAGGCAAGTCACCCAGCACCTCTGGGCTTCATACTCCGTTTGGAAAATGCGGATGACAAGAACATCCCCCATCCAGCGGTCCCACTCTGGTGAATTTATTCTAAAGGGAAAATCCCAACAGGTTTTGTGTCTGGGATGAGTCATCGAGGCTGTATTTATAACAGCAGAAATCTGGAGACAGCCTGAAGGTCCCACCGAGGGGGCCAGTGAGGGCTGGTGGCTCTGTCTTGGGAGGAAATGTCACTGGCCTTCGAGAATGACAATTGAGGTCATTAGGATGGCACTGTGGCAATGCAGAGACACATTTCTGGCATTGTTAAGAGAGGAAAAAAATGAATCCCCAACATGGTCTAATCACGCAATTGTGTGACGTGCGCAAAAGTCACGCAGCACATAGTCACGGGCTGGGCAGACCAGGGAAAAACAGAAGGAATGGGTAACGACGGTGGAAGGGCTGTGAAGAAACCCTCCTTCCTCCTGCCGCTGTTGACAGAATGTCACCTGTGGGCTACGTATGCCCATAACAAAGAGATCCATGGAGGCTCCCGGGCCCCGCCCTGCCAAGGCTTGGCGTATTCTGGGAGTCCTGGGAACAGGGTCACAGCAGGGCTGGGTGGTAGCCGGGGGTTGGCTAGAGGGCAGGACCAGAGGCCCAAGGTCTCTAAGCAGGCTGTGGGCACAGCCAGGTGGCAAAGCAGGTTCAGGCTCCCCTGTGCCTGAGGCTCTTTGGGAGCTGAAGGGTGGAGCCCATGCCCGGGGTGGCAGAAAAGGGGGCAGGGCTGGGGGCACAGAAGGAAAAGCCCCAGGAAGGTGACATGAAATGACAATTCGCATTCGTTTATTGATTTTATGGAATACCAGTCTTGGGGTGATATTGGAAGTGGGGTCTAGGCGAAGACCAGAAACGAGTGGGATGAGGAGGAGGAGGAATAGCTCCCCTTATGAAGCACTTACTATTTATGATTTGCCAGGCCCTGTTCTAAGCACGTCACGTATATTAACCCATCAAGTCAAGGCAATCCTGTGAGGTTAGTTCTATTGTTTTCCCCATTTTACAGATGAGGAAGCTGAGGGACGGAGGAGAGATCTGCCTCCAGACAGACTGGGTCCAGATCTGCACCTATAACCCCACCACCAGGCGCCAGGACTCAGGCAGGCAGTGGCAGAGGCAGGGAAGGACTCCAGGACAGGGGAACAGCGTGTGCAAAGCGCTGCCACTGGAAGAGTGGTGTTTGCACCATGCTGGGCGCTGCACAACCATCAGCTCTCTAAATCTTCCCAACAGCCCTGAGGCAAGCCTCATCTTTTGCATTTTACAGATAAGTAAGTAGAAGTTCCGGTTTCACCACTTGCCCAAGGCCATACGGGTAGGGGGCAGGGTGGGGGGGGGGCAAGACCTGTGAGCCTGAGGGTGAAAAGTGCGGCTCCCTGGCTCACTTTTGGGAAAAAGTGATGGGAAAGGTGATTCCCGGGCACACCCTTCAGATCAGCCCTGGGCTCCCCAGGGGCTGCGTTAGGGTAGGGGCTAGAGTGATGGGGAGCACGGGGCTGGGAGTCAAGAGACCTGAGTGCACATCCTGACCCCGTTACTCTCTAAGCCTCACTTCTCCCATCTGTGAATGAGGAGAGGAACAAAGGGAGAAAAGACGGCTGGTATGTTTCTTCTCTGACCCCATCTTCTCTGACGCTGTCCATGGGGAGGGCTGCAGGAGTATGTCTGGAGTCTCGAGGCATCTCCCAGCCAGCTCCCATCTCCCTGCTGAGGCATAGGGTGACAAGGTGGGAGCCATGGCCCTGGACTGGGTGGCCTCTTTTTTTTTCTGATGAGACGGAGTCTCACTCTGTCGCCCAGGCTGGAAAGCTGGAGTGCAGTGGTGTGATCTCAGCTCACTATAACCTCTGCCTCTGGACTGGGTGGTCTCTGAGTTTAATGCCCCATGAATCTAACCTTGACCTTCCTGGGTTTATTTTCCCTTGGCTACTTGACAGTCTCCACAGAAGGCCTCGGTGAGTGGATTCCGAGTCACAGGCTCATCCCCAGGGTGCAGCAGGATGAGGGTCTCCCCGGGGACCCTTTCAAGTGAAAGAGAGAAAGTCACTTCAACAAGAAGGAGCCACTTGAGTGGCAAGATGAGGAGACCCCAGACTGGGCCAAGCTTGATGTCCCCAGGGCTGTCTGACCTTGGACAAGTCACTGACTGTCCTTGACAGTGAAGACATTAATGGCAAGGACTAATTATTCATGTCCCACAGACACCTCCCACCCAGGCCTGGTGTAAGGGTCTCGCAGGCGTGATCCAGGAGGGGTTTGCCCTGGGCACTCACCGCTCAGATGATATTCTGCCACATCCACAGCCATGATGTCTGCTGCGGTGACTGTGACTGGAAGGGAAAAGAGAGTGAGAGGAGAGGGCTGCAGAGAGTCAGCGTCCCGCTCCTAGGTCCTGGCCTCCTGGCACCCACGTGCCTGTCATCCAGAGCTTACACTCAGCTATAAGGGGAGTGCCACCAAAGGGAGGCTTGGCATTTTAAGAAATGATGTTTAAAGCTCTTTTCAAGCATTCTAAGACTCTTCTCAGGATTGCCAGATAAAACACAGGATGCCCAGTGGCATGTGAATTTCAGATTTTGTTTTGTTTTGTTTTGTTTTGTTTTGTTTTTTCAGATGGAGTCTCTCTTTGTTGCCCAGACTAGAGTGCAGTGGCGCGATCTCGGCTCACTGCAGCCTCTGCCCCTGGGTTCAAGTGATCTCCTGCCTCAGCCTCCCAAGTAGCTGGGATGACAGGCATGTGCCACCCCACCCGGCTAATTTTTGTATTTTTTGTAGAGATGCGGTTTCACCATGTTGGCCAGGTTGATATCGAACTCCTGGCCTCAGGTGATCCACCAGCCTTGGTCTCCCAAAGTGCTGAGATTACAGGTGTCAGCCACAGCGCCTGGCCAAATTTCAAATACGTTTTTAATATGTGTGTCCCAAATATTCCACAGGACATACTTACGCCAAAATCTTTTCCATTGTTCATCCAAAACATCAATGCTCCTGGGTGTCCTGTTTTTGTATTTGCCAAATCTGGCAACCCCAGCTCATTTCCATCCTAACAACATCAGGCTGACCAGCGGCGACGCAGTAGGTGACTCATTAGAGCAAGGCCCCCCTGGTTTGAGCCAGAGCCTTCCTTCAAATGCTTCCATTTCGATTGGGAAGGAAAGGCTGCGTGTCTGCAATATTCTATTATCAGTCCTTTCACTGCTTGGCATGGTTTCTTCCCCACCCCATCCTCCACCCCCAGCTTTTAGGAACGACTGAGGCTTAAGTTGTTCTAGAAAGGTCTGGGAGCTCCTACAACCCATTACCTGAACCTAGGTGACTGCTCATTGTTTTATTAGTGTGCTAAGAAGTAAATCTGGCTCACAGATGTGTTCTAAGTGGGTGTATGTGGGAGTCCTGGAAAAAGGAATTTGGGATGGGCTGCACTGATCTCAGGTCAAGGGCACCGAGGGCCAGGATAATGCCCACCCCAATTTCTGGATTCCCTTGTAGTTCAGAGAGGTGGTTACACATGGTAAGCCTGCAGGCCTGGTGCAGGGTGATAGGGCAAGGGGAGGGGGAGGTAAGAACTGCAGAGTGATGGCCTAGCCCAAGGGCAGCTGCATTTTTGCCCCAGCAGGAATGCCAACCACCGTGGCTTGATCTTCTGGCACTTTAAAGAAAAGCCAGATACCTGAATTTTTTATGTGCCATTTCCTGAGTTTTAAAGGTAGCAACCAATTTGCAAAAAAATGCAAACACCATTCAGGCGCAGTATAAAAAGTCCTTGGGGAGTGTGACCCACCAATTCCCAACCCCTCGGAGCATCCTGTAGGTTCCCTTTGGGACTGGGGTCGAATCAGAGGGTAAAGCTAAGGCCCTCCACATTTTCAAGAATTCCGGGGTTCTCCCCAGTCTGTGGCTTTGGAGTCAAGAAGCTGGGGTGCCATGCTCCAGTCAGGGTTATCCAGCACATTTGGGGTGCCATAAGTCCTAGTCTACCCCCTTAAGTCCTGGAGGTGCCCAGGAGCCTCTAGAAGCAGGTCAGATAAGGTGCACAGCCAGCTCCTGGCTCCCAGTTCTCCTGATGCTGCCCCCACTCCCACAAGGAGATGTGCGTTGTCATGGTGATGGAAGGGTGGTGCTAAGCCAGGAAGGGCTTCACCCATCCTGACTAGAGTGGAAGCTCATTCCTGGGCCTGGGCTGGAGATAATGATAGTAATAGAGAACCTTGCCAAGCCCTTCTTACACATCAAGCGCCATTCTAAGCACTTTGCATTTATCTGACCTCATTTAATTTGCCTAACAGCCCCATGAGGTAGGTACTATTATTATCTCTGGTTTGCGGGTGAGAGTCCCAGGGTGTAATTTGCCCCAGGCCACACAGCTAATAAACTGTTCAACCCAGGCCAACTGGCTCCATGCTCCTAACCACTGTGTCTCACTGCAAGTGGGCATATGGTTTCCAAAAAGTTTCCTAAGAATCTGCAGGTCAAATGGGTCACCATGTACCTGCCCAAGGTGGTCCTAGCTCCTGGCGGAAGCTGGTCTGGATACGCTGAAACACATGCTAATGTACACACACGCACCTCCCAGCCTGCTTCTGCCTTGCCGGGAATCAGATAAGCCATCGGCTTTTTCCTGCTTACCTGGCACAAGCTGACTTTGCAAGAGTGGGGCCAAGCTGGGACAGCCAATGCCAGCAGCACGCGAGCAAGGTATGCATGGCAAAGTACACCCCACAGCACAACAGGCGTGGTACGGGACAAAGCCTCAAGCTGCATCTGGCCTCTGGCTGTCGGGGGCCCCATCACCTCCATGGCTGGCCCAGCTCAGACCCCAGACTCCCACGCTGTCTGTTCTTTCCTCTCCCTTTAACACGACATCCTTTCCCAGGGAGCTGAGATTTCAGTGAGGGTGTGAATGACTGCTAGGCACACCCCAGACAGAAGTTCCTTTTTTTTTTTTTTTTTTTTTGAGACAGAGCCTCACTGTGTCACCCAGGCTTGAATGCAATGGCGCGATCTCAGCTCACTGCAACCTCTGCCTCCTGGGTTCAAGTGATTCTCCTGCCTCAGCCTCCCGAGTAGCTGGGATTACAGGCATGAGCCACCATGCCCAGCTAGTTTTTGTATTTTCAGTAGAGACGGGGTTTCATCATGTTGGCCAGGATGGTCTTGAACTCCTGACCTCAATGATCCTCCCACCTTGGCCTCCCAAAGTGCTAGGATTACAGGCGTGAGCTACCGCCCCTGGCCTCCAGACAGATGTTCCAGCCTGGTGCCCTGTGAAGGCAGAGCTCATTTGCCTGAGTGGAGGGAGAAGAGAACTGGGAGAGAGGTCGAGGCTCCTAGAGGGTGTCATCCTGAGCACAGGGTTTGTAGTCAGCTGCACCCAGCTCTGACTCCCATACCTGCCCCTGGCTAGCTGCAGTGGCCTTGGGTAATTTTCTTAGTCTCTTAGAGCCTCAGTTCCCCACCTGTAAAGCAGATGTGAGGCTGCCAGGAGGGTGGAATGAGAAGGTACGTGTAGTCAGGCTTGGCACATATTGGTTGCTGTGGTTAGCAGCCTGGTGATGGCCCATACAGACCCCCTAACCCCTAGTCTGGGCAGTGTGGGCAGCACTGCCAGCCTACAGATGTGTTTATTTGTCTTACATTTAAGTGAGTTGCCAACATTTTAAAATTGAAAAATTTAGCTGGGTGCAGTGGGTCGTGCCTGTAGTCCCAGCTACTGGGGAGGCTGATGTGGGAGGATCTCTTGAGCCCAGGAGTTCAAAACCAGTCTGGACAACATAGTGAGACTGTGCCTCAAAAAAAAGTGTGTGTGTGTGTGGGGGGGAATTTCCCATTAAAAATTGATTTAAAAAGGATTTCCAGCTTCCCTTTGAAAATTAGAAGATCTGGCCGTGCGCGGTGGCTCAGGCCTGTAATCCCCGCACTTTGGGAGGCCGAGGCAGGCGGATCACCTGAGTTCGGGAGTTTGAGACCAGCCTGACCCACACGGAGAAACCCCATCTCTACTAAAAATACAAAATTAGCTGGGCTTGGTGGCACATGCCTGTAATCCCAGCTACTTGGGAAGGCTGAGGCAGAAGAATCGCTTGAACCTAGGAGGTAGAGGTTGCAGTGAGCCAAGATCGCACCATTGCACTCCAGCCTGGGCAACAAGAGCAAAACTCCATCTCAAAAAAAAAAAAAAAGAAAGAAAAGAAAAGAAAAAAAGAAAGTTAGAAGATATGGGGACAATGGGTTTGCATCCCCCGACTCCAACAGGAGTTGGAGCTAAGTCGGCATTGCCCCTTCCCTGGCTGCTCCCATCCTTCCATTCACTGCTAGAACCTGTTGAGCCCTGGAAGCATCCCTGCTCATAAGCCTGGTAAAGTGGACTTTGAATGAGCTACTTTTTTTTTTTTTTAATTAATTTATTTTTTTGAGACGGAGTTTCGCTCTTTCACCCAGGCTGGAATGAAGTGGTGTGATCTCACCACGCCCAGCAAAGCTGTGGGAGATTAAGAGAGGTTAAGTGACTTGCCCAAAGCCACATAGCCAGCGGTGGTAGAGCTGGGCCTGGCAGTCATTCCTGTAGCCCAGTCCAGCCCCTCTTCCATTAGCAGTGACAACCCTCATGCCATCTTCCCCATCACCCGTAAGACCCATGGGGCAAACCCTGTTACTACCCCCTCCTCCACGGAGGAGGAGAGGGAGGCTCAGAGAAGGGCAGTGAATTGGCCCGAGGTCACCCAACCAGTGAGGAGGAAGCTCAGACCAAGCCGCAAGTGCTGCTGTGTAGCCAGTGCCCTTCTCAAGGGCTTTGCTCACTATCCCCGAGACCCCCTGACTCTGTCTCACCTGGGACCACCTCAGTGGGCTCCCGCTGGCAGCCTGGAGGTCTGCCAGGCAGAAGGACTGTGGCTTTGGCTAGAAGAGGATAGCAATGAGGTACAGTGGGACCAGGGCAGCCTGTGACCAGAGCATCCCCGGTGTCCAGACACACAGCAAAGAGCATAACATGGGGGACCAGAGTGGCTCCAGACCCTCACTGAGCTCCCAGACTGCACATCCCTACCTCTGCAGCACCTCTCCCCATCTGACCAATTCGTTCAGTCCCAAATCCCCAGACCCTAAACTGCACAGAGCTTACTCATTGAAAACAGCTCTAGGTTCAAATTCCAGCTCGATCATACCTACCTAGCAATATCTCCTTACTGCTGCATGCATGTGGACATAACATGTGCTAAGTGCTTAGCACTGTGCCTGGTTGTAGTAGGTACACAATGTGGACATGATGATTCAATGGATTAATGGATCCCCCTTTTATAGATGAGGAAGCTGGGGCCCCAGGTCACCTAGCATACAAGTAGCAACACTGGGATTGGTGCCAGGGTGCAATGGATCTGGGCCTGGGCTCTTGGCCACCATGCTGACTCCTGAACAGGCAGGCCTTTTGGGGTGGGGAGTTGGAAGAGCCCCCCACTTCCCCCAGCTTTGCTGGAATCAGACCATGGCAGAGGCCCCTCCTGGGCTTGTCAGAGAATTGGCTTTCCATGAACGTTGTGCCTCGGCAGGGGAGAGGGGCCCTCTGTCCCTGCCTTCTGCTCCACCCCACCTCCTTGCCCAGTGTCCTCACATCATTCTCTGGCTAGCAAGGCAATGGGAAGGGTCGGGAGTTGGGCCCAGGAGAGCCTCATCCTTCAACCTGTGAGCCTCTTCAGGATCTTTAGGTTGAAACCTTTTCAAGTACCCCTCCTCCGCTTTCTGAGATAACCACATCCTGCTGCCATCCCCCAAACAGCCCACAGAAACCGCAGGACAGACTGGCTGGGAGGTGCTGGCTGGCATTTCTTGGGCACCTACTGTGTGACTTGCCCTGTGTTATCTCAGCACCGCAGCCCTCTGAGGGGGCTGCTACCCTGCTCCTTGTACTGGAGAGGAAACTGAGGTGCAGTGTGGGCAGCGCTGCCAGCCTACAGATGTGTTTTATTTGTCAGTCAGTCACCAGAGCTGACAAGTGGCAGAGTCCGGGTTTGAAACCCAGGCTGGGAGCCCCCACTCTGCAGAGCTGCTTAGGAAAGCTTTCAGACTTCAGAGTAGGGAGGCTGGGGGCTTGGGGACTTGTCCTAACCCTTCTTCACACTGGCTGTGGTAACTTCGGTGGGTCTCCTGCCCTCTCTGAGCCTCAATTTCCCCATTTCTAATAGGAAGCACTATTGCTGCTGCTCTCTAAAACTGTCATCCCCTGACGGGGAGAAGGAGCTGACATTCCATGGTGCAGCTTTCCCAGGCTTTTGGGAATGGAGGAGGGTGCACACAGTCTCTCTGCAGCCCCTGGAAGAGGGCTCCCAGGATGGCCAGCTCAGGGCCTTCCACCCACAGGCCAGGCTCCCGGCCCCCCACCTCCCTCCCCCAACTTCAGCCCAAATCTACAGCCTTGAGGCCCTGAGTCTGGGCAAGCTTCCTCCCCTGCCCCGCCATACCCCTCTCCTAAGCTCTGGAAAGCCCCCCACTCAGGCTGGTGCCACCGGCGGCTGAGGGTCATATCTGGCTCTTCACACGGCCAGGGCCTCCTCGGGCTGGGGTGCAACGTTCCCCTCCAGATTGGTACGGTTCCTGCAGACCCAGCGCTCCTGCCTCGGGAACCTCCAGGGTGTATGGGGACCGGAGTGTCGGGAGGGGGTGCGAAGCCAGAGCAGGGACAGTGAGGACAGTCAGGGCGCTGAATGCGAAAGTGAGGGGCGTGTGTGCAGCGTGGGCGCGGGGAGGCGTGTAAATGGCGGGGTGAGCCGCGTGTGTGCACATGCGGGGCGTGCGATGCGATGCGCACTGCGCGGAGTGGCCGGGCCGGGTAAGGGCGCCCAGCGTGCGCGGTGCCCGGCATTCGTTCGTGTGCAAGCGCGGCGCGGAGGTGCAGGCGCGCGGAGTGCGCGGGGCTCTGGGGTCCCGGGCCCAGGAGGGGGCTGCGTGCGTCCGCGATCAGGGTGCGATCCCGGCCGCGCCCGGGGGTCGGCAGGGTGCGTACTCACCCGGGCTCCGCGGAGGGGCCGCCGCTCCGGCTGGGCTCCAGCTGCCGGCCCGCCTCCCGCAGCGCGCACGCACCTGCGCCTAGCCCGGCCGCCGGCGGCAACGCCACCCCTGCAGTGTCGCCGGGCTCCCGCCTCCGAGGAGCGCGGCGCGGGCCGGGGGCTCGGCCGGGCCGGGGCGGCGGACCGGAGCTGCGCCGCAGTCCGGGCACGCTCCCAGGAGCCCGCCGCGCGCTCCCTCGCGCTCGCCCGCTTGCCCGCCCGCTCCCTCTTGAATTTAAAGTGACAAGCTCGAGCGCTGTCTCTGCTCCTGGGGTCCGAGCCGGAGATCCCCAGGCGAGTCCGGGATCCAGGGACGCCCTGAGGCCAAGCCCAACCCCTCGCTCCCACGTCTGGGGACAGGGGTGGGTGGGGACGTGCCCACAGGCCTCTGAGAGGCAGGCCAAGCACTGGACTCAGAGCCAGCTGGCCTGGGTTCTAGCCCCAGCCTCCGCGCCCTGGGTTATCCTGTTCCCTTTCTAGGCCTCAGTTTCTTTACCTTAAAAACGGACCCGATACTGCGCACCTCCGGGAGCCAAAGAAAACAGCGACAGGAGGTGCAGCGGAAAGTTTCCCCTTTTCTGAATGGATAATTACTCCCTCCCACCACGATTGAGCTGTAGGTCAGCTCTGTGCTGGTGCCTTACAACATCATCTCAGTCCTCACCGTGGCCTAATCTGGTCGTGGTGACTCCATTTTTTACATGAAGAAACAGGCTCAGAGAGGTGACCAAGGTCACAGAGCCAAAGGTCAGAGCCAGAATTGAACCCAGGTCTGTGTGACTTCAAACTCCATACCTTTAACCACTAAGGGGTCATGCTTTCTCTCCCAAAGGAATGAATGAATCATTCAGGAGATATTTATGACGCCCCCGCAGGGGCTGGGCACAGTGCCAGGTGTGGGCGATCTTCCATCTTCCGGGAACAGGGGACAGGTCCCTCCCTGCCCGCGCAGTCTGGCAGTGAGGCACGGCTTGCACTGGGAGGGGCTGGATGCGGGGGAAGGTGCCACATGTTGTGGGCACAGTAACCAGGGGAGCAGGCTGGGTGGACACCTGGGGAGACCTCTCCAACGGTCTGGGGTAGGGGAGGAAGAGGGGCGAGGATCCCAGATGGGGAGCAAGTGTGCAAGGGTGGCAGTGCTTCCTGGCTCATCTACACTCTGGGCCTTTAGAGCTGAGGGCAGCCTGTGGGCACTGACCTCTCAGTGGAGGCTGGGTCTGTGCTGGCTTGGTGCAGTGTGGGCATCCTTGGTCTAGAAGACAGGATGCTGGGGAGCCCTAGAAAGAGAGTTGCATCTGGCTAACACGGTGAAACCCCGTCTCTACCAAAAATACAAAAAAATTAGCCAGGTGTGGTGGCGGGCGCCTGTAGTCCCAGCTACTCGGGAGGCTGAGGCAAGAGAATGGCGTGAACCCAGGAGGCGGAGCTTGCAGTGAGATCGCGGCGACTCCGTCTCAAAAAAAAAAAACAAAAGAAAAAGAAAAAGAAAAAAAGAAAGAGAGCTGCATCTTACCTTCACCCACAGGGGGCGCTTTTGTCTTCATTTCATTTCCTGGACCTGGAAGAGAACAAAGAGAAAGGGCATTATCATGGGGCGGGGGGCCTGGGTAATGGGCCCTGAGCTTTCATTGCCATTTCCCATTTAACTCAACCTTCACAGCCAGCTGCAGCTTTGGTACGATTGAGTCCATTTGAGTCCATTTTCTTCGCAGGACACCCAGGCCTGGGGAATGAATGGCCGAGTTTCTGGTTTGGAAGGGAGTTGGGAGTCAGACACATCATCAGGGCGTAAAAGGGGCCAGACTCTAATAGGGTATTCTACCCAAGCAACAAAAGACAAAGTTGAGGCCAGGCACAGTGGCTCAAGCCTGCAATCCCAGCACTTTAGGAGGCTGAGGTAGGGCGGATCACTTGAGGCCAGGAGTTCGAGACCAGCCTGGCCAACATGGTGAAACCCTGTCTCCACTAAAAATGCCTGTAGTCCCAGCTACTCCGGAGGCTGAGGGAAGAGAATTGCTTGAACCTGGGAGCATAGGCTGCAGTGAGCCGAGGTTGGCCTGGGCAGCAGAGCAAGACTCCATCTCAAAAAAAAAAAAAAAAGCAAAGTTGAGGCTGGTCCAGTTCTGGTGTCACACTGGGGAGCTGATGCAGGGGCGGGAGTGAGCTTGAAATGAGAGATCTTGTCAATTTCATGTTGAACACCCTTCAATGATCAGAAAAGCGTACACGGGTGCACCAAAAGACAAGGATAGAATGTTGACAGTAGCCCCAAACAGGAGACCACAAATGCCCATTATGAATCAAATGCACAGATGCATTGTGGTGTAGTGACACAATGGAAGACTGTGCCACTAAGAAGAGAAGCAAAACTACAACCACTGATGAAAGGCGAGTGAATCCACCTTTCAGGCTCACGCCTGTAATCCTAGCACTTTGGGAGGCCGAGGCAGGTAGATTGCCTGAGCTCAGGAGTTCGAGACCAGCCTGGGTAACAAGGTGAAAGGCCGTCTGTACTAAAACATACAAAATTAGCTGGGCGTGGTGGTATGCACCTATAATCCCAGCTACTCGGGAGGCTGAGGCAGGAGAATCGCTTGAACCCAGGAGGTGGAGGTTGCAGTGAGCTGAGATCACGCCACTGCACTCCAGCCTGGGCGACAGAGACTCCGTCTAAAAAAAAAAAATGGTGGGTGAATCTCACAAACGTACTGCTGAGCAACAGAAGCTGGACACAGAGAACGCTGCTGATGGGTGCATTTATAGGAGGTTCAAAGACAAGCAAAACTACTCTGTGCATGGGACTCTGGTCCCCATGGGGGTGGTGACTAGAGGGGCCTACGGGAGGATGCTGGGGTGCTGGTCACATTCTGGTTTTGATCTCAGTGCCCATCTCCTGGGTGTGTTCACTTTGTGAAAATTCATGGCATTGTACACTGATGATTTGTACACTTTTGTGCATGTGTGATATGCTTCTGTACAATTTACAAAAACAAACACATCTCATGTGGCTGCATGCTGCTCTGGAAATGGAAGCCAAACTCCTTTCTGGGGCCTACAGACCCTGCTGGCCTCTCTGAACTTTCATGCCACCATCCCTGTCACCTGCTGAGCTCCTGCCTCCTGGGCCTTCTGGCCTTCCTGACGCCTGCCAAGCCATTTTCCGCCTCAGGGACTCTCCCTTGCTGGTCCCTTTGCTTGGAGTGTTTTCCCTGCTCTCACCAACAGCTTCCTCCGTCTTCTGTGGATCACACCCTACAGAAGTCACCTTCTCCGAGCAAAGCCCCTACTCATTCTTCCTTGACCTCTGGGACCTTTGGGACCAGTTCCTGAAGAGCAGTGCGCCTCAGGGGAGGCCCCACCCTGAGGTTGGCCTGAAGGATGCTCCATCTGAGCATCACAGAGATGCTGTGCGTGGAGTCAGTGACACTTAAAGGTGAAGAGACTAGAAAGAAAAGGCGCCCAAGGCCACACAGCTGGGCCCCAAGACTAGTGCTCCAGCAAGCGGCTCGCCACTTTTTTTTTTTTTTTTTGAGACAGGGTCTCACTCTTTCACCCAGGCTGGAGTGCAGTGGCACAAAGACGGCTTACTGCAGCCTTGACCACCCAGGCTCAGGTGATCCTCCCACCTCAGCCTCCTGAGTAGCTGGGTTACAGGCTCATGCCACCACGCATGGCTAATTTTTTGTTTTGTAGAGACAGGGTTTTGCCACGTTGCCCAGGTTGGTCATGAACTCCTGGGCTCAAGTGATCCCCCCTCCTCGGCCTCCCAAAGTGTTGGTGATACGGTTTGGCTGTGTCCTCACCCAAATCTCATCTTGGATTGTAGTTCCCATAATTCCCACGTGTTGTAGGAGGGACCCAGTGGGAGATAATTGAATCGTGGGGGGCGGTTTCCCCCGTACTGTTCTCGTGGTAGTAAGTCTCATGAGATCTGATTTTTTTTTTTTTTTTTGAGATGGAGTTTCGCTCTTGTTGCCCAGGCTGGAGTGCAATGGCACGATCTTGGCTCACTGCAACCTCCGCCTCCCAGGTTCAAGCGATTCTCCTGCCTGAATCTCCCGAGTAGCTGGGATTACAGGCATGCACCAACATGCCCGGCTAATTTTGTATTTTTAGTAGAGATGGGGTTTCTCCATGTTGATCAGGCTGGTCTCGAGCTTCCGACCTCAGGTGATGTACCCACCTCAGCCTCCCAAAGTGCTGGGATTACAGGCATGAGTCACCACGCCCGGCGATCTGATGGTATTATAAGGGGAAACCCCTTTCACTTGGCTCTCATTTTCTCTCGTCTGCCACCATGTAAGACGTGCTTTTCGCCTTCTGCCGTGATTGTGAAGCCTCCCCAGCCATGAGGAACTGTGAGTCCTTTAAACCTCTCTTTCTTTATAAATTGCCCAGTCTTGGGTATGTCTTTATCAGCATCATGAAAATCGATGAATACAGTTGGAAGAGTAGGCGTTGAGCCACTGCACTTGGCCTCAGTTCTCTGCTTTCCAGGCCCCGGCTCAGCTCATGAGGCACCAGCCACTTGTCTGCCCTGTGCACCCCACAGGCCCAACTCTTTCACTTTTGCACTTTTGTTTTTTCTTTTTTTTTTTGAGACGGAGTCTTGCTCTGTCGCCCAGGCTGGAGTGCAACGGCGCCATCTCAGCTCACTGCAAGCTCCGCCTCCCAGGTTAATGCCATTCTCCTGCCTCAACCTCCCGAGTAGCTGGGACTACAGGTGCTCACCACCATGCCCGACTAATATTTTTGTATTTTTAGTAGAGACAGGGTTTCACCATGTTAGCCAGGATGGTCTCGATCTCTTGACCTCATGATCCGCCTGCCTCGGCCTCCCAAAGTGCTGGGATTACAGGCTTGAGCCACCGCGCCCGGCCTCTTTTTCTTTTTTAAGAGACAGAGTCTTGCTCTGTCACCCAGGCTGAAATGTGGTGGTAAGATCATGGCTCATTGCAGACTTGAATTACAGGGCTCAAGCCACCCTTCCACCTCAGCCTCCTAAAGAGCTGGGACTACAGGCACATGTCACCATGCCCAGCTATTTTTTTTTTCTTTTTCTTTTTTGGTACTGCTCCTTGTGGAGCAGGGCTACCCCACAGGCAGTGTACCCAGAGTAGCCAGCCCAGTTATTTTAAAAAAAAAAATTTTTTTTTTGAGACAGAGTTTCGCTCTTGTCCCCCAGGCTGGAGTGCAGTGGCACGATCTCAGCTCACTGCAACCTCTGCCTCCCAAATTCAAGAGATTCTCCTGCCTCAGTCTCCCAAGTAGTTGGGATTACAGGCACATGCCACCACGCCTGGCTAATTTTTGTATTTTTTAGTAGAGACGGGGTTTCACCATGTTGGCCAGGCTGGTCTCGAACTTCTGACCTTAAGTGATCCACCTGCTTCGGCCTCCCAAAGCATTGGGATTACATGTGTGAGCCACCGCGCCCGGCCTTTAAAATTTTTTTTTCTTTGATATGTAGCCTCACTCTTGTCCTCCAGGCTGGAGTGCAATGGTGTGATCTCAGCTTACTGCAACCTCCGCCTCCTGGGTTCAAGTGATTCTCCTGTCTCAGCCTCCTGAGTAGCTGGGATTACAAGCGCCTGCCAACACACCCAGCTAATTTTTGTATTTTTAGTAGAGACGGGGTTTCACCATGTTGGCCAGGCTGGTCTCGAACTCCTGACCTCAGGTGATCCACCCGTCTTGGCCTCCCAAAGTGCTGGGATTACAGGTGTCAGCCACTGCGCCTGGCCTTTAAAATTTTTTGTTGTGGCTGGGCGAGGTGGCTCACTCCTGTAATCCCAGCACTCTGGGAGGCTGAGGCAGGCAGATCACAAGGTCAGGAGTTCGAGACCAGCCTGGCCAACATGGGGAAACCCCATCTCTACTGAAAATATGAAAAATTAGCCGGGCGTGGTGGCAGGCATCTGTAATCCCAGCTACTCAGGAGGCTGAGACAGAAGAATCACTTGAACCTAGGAGGTGGAGGTTGCAGTGAGCCTAATTCGCACTACTGCACTCCAGCCTGGGCGACAGAGCAAGACTCCGTCTCAAAAAAAAAAAAAAGGTTTACATCTTGTAAACAAAGACAAAGGACTTGAATTCCAGCTTCAAGAAGATGGAAACGACTTTGCACCCAAGACTGTGTGGTAGATAGAGCTCCCTCTCCCCTCTCCCCTCTCCCCTCTCCCCTCTCCCCTCCCCCCTCTCCCCCTCCCCTCTCCCCTCTTTCCAAGGTCTCCCTCTGATGCCAAGCCGAAGCTGGACGGTACTGCTGCCATCCCAGCTCACTGCAACCTCCCTGCCCGATTCTCCTGCCTCAGCCTGCCGAGTGCCTGCGATTGCAGGCGCGCGCCGCCACGCCTGACTGGTTTTCGTATTTTTTTGGTGGAGACGGGGTTTCGATATGTTGGCTGGGCTGGTCTCCAGCTCCTAATCGCGAGTGATCCGCCAGCCTCGGCCTCCCGAGGTGCCGGGATTGCAGACGGAGTCTCCTTAACTCAGTGCTCAATGGCGCCCAGGCTGGAGTGCAGTGGCGTGATCTCGGCTCGCTACAACCACCTCCCAGCCGCCTGCCTTGGCCTCCCTAAGTGCCGAGATTGCAGCCTCTGCCTGGCAGCCACCCCGTCTGGGAAGTGAGGAGCGTCTCCGCCTGACCGCCCATCGTCTGGGATGTGAGGAGCCCCTCTGCCTGGCTGCCCAGTCTGGAAAGTGAGGAGCATCTCTGCCCGGCCGCCATCCCATCTAGGAAGTGAGGAGCGCCTCTTCCCGGCCGCCATCACATCTGGGAAGTGAGGAGCGTCTCTGCCCGGCCGCCCATCGTCTGAGATGTGGGGAGCACCTCTGCCCTGCCGCCCCGTCCGGGATGTGAGGAGTGTCTCTGCCCGGCCGCCCTGTCTGAGAAGTGAGGAGACCCTCTGCCTGGCAACCGCCCCGTCTGAGAAGTGAGGAGCCCCTCCGCCCGGCAGCCACCCCGTCTGAGAAGTGAGGAGCGTCCTCCCTCCTCGTCCGGGAGGGAGGTGGGGGGGTCAGCCCCCCGCCCGGCCAGCCGCCCCGTCCGGGAGGTGAGGGGCGCCTCTGCCCGGCCGCCCCTACCGGGAAGTGAGGAGCCCCTCTGCCCGGCCAGCTGCCTCGTCCGGGAGGGAGGTGGGGGGGTCAGCCCCCCGCCTGGCCAGCCGCCCCGTCCGGGAGGCGAGGGGTGCCTCTGCCCGGCCGCCCCTACTGGGAAGTGAGGAGCCCCTCTGCCTGGCCAGCCGCCCCGTCCGGGAGGGAGGTGGGGGGATCAGCCCCCCGCCTGGCCAGCCGCCCCGTCTGGGAGGGAGGTGGGGGGATCAGCCCCCCGCCTGGCCAGCCGCCCTGTCCAGGAGGTGGGGGGGCGCCTCTGCCCGGCCGCCCCTACTGGGAAGTGAGGAGCCCCTCTGCCCAGCCAGCCGCTCTGTCTGGGAGGGAGGTGGGGGCGTCAGCCCCCGGCCCGGCCAGCCGCCCCGTCCGGGAGGGAGGTGGGGGGGTTAGCCCCCCGCCTGGCCAGCCGCCCCGTCCGGGAGGTGAGGGGCGCCTCTGCCCAGCCGCCCCTTCTGGGAAGTGAGGAGCCCCTCTGCCCAGCCAGCCGCTCTGTCCAGGAGGGAGGTGGGGGGGTCAGCCTCCCGCCCGGCCAGCCGCCCCATCCGGGAGGGAGGTGGGGGGGTCAGCCCCCCGCCCGGCCAGCCGCCCCGTCCGGGACGGAGGTGGGGGGGGTCAGCCCCCCGCCCGGCCAGCCGCCCCGTCTGGGAGGGAGGTGGGGGGGTCAGCCCCCCGCCCGGCCAGCTGCCCCGTCCGGGAGGGAGGTGGGGGGGTCAGCCCCCCCACCCGGCCAGCCGCCCCATCCGGGAGGGAGGTGGGGGGGGTCAGCCCCCCGCCCGGCCAGCCGCCCTGTCCGGGAGGTGAGGGGCGCCTCTGCCCGGCCACCTCTACCGGGAAGTGAGGAGCCCCTCTGCCCGGCCAGCCGCCCCGTCCGGGAGGGAGGTGGGGGGGGTTAGCCCCCCGCCTGGCCAGCCACCCCGTCCGGGAAGTGAGGGGCGCCTCTGCCCGGCCGCCTCTACCGGGAAGTGAGGAGCCCCTCTGCCCGGCCAGCCGCCCCGTCCGGGAGGGAGGTGGGGGGGTTAGCCCCCCGCCTGGCCAGCCGCCCCGTCCGGGAAGTGAGGGGCGCCTCTGCCCGGCCGCCCCTACTGGGAAGTGAGGAGCCCCTCTGCCCGGCCAGCCGCCCTGTCCGGGAGGGAGGTGGGGGGTCAGCCCCCCGCCCGGCCAGCCGCCCCGTCCGGGAGGGAGGTGGGGGGGGTCAGCCCCCCGCCCGGCTAGCTGCCCCGTCCAGGAGGTGAGGGGCGCTTCTGCCCGGCCGCCCCTACTGAGAAGTGAGGAGCTCCTCTGCCCGGCCACCACCCCATCTGGGAGGTGTACTCAACAGCTCATTGAGAATGGGCCATGAAGACAATGGCGGTTTTGTGGAATAGAAAGGGGGGAAAGGTGGGGAAAAGATTGAGAAATCGGATGGTTGCCGTGTCTGTGTAGAAAGAGGTAGACATGGGAGACTTTTCATTTTGTTCTGTACTAAGAAAAATTCTTCTGCCTTGGGATCCTGTTGATCTGTGACCTTACCCCCAACCCTGTGCTCTCTGAAACATGTGCTGTATCCACTAAGGGTTGAATGGATTAAGGGCGGTGCAAGAAGTGCTTTGTTAAACAGATGCTTGAAGGCAGCATGTTCGTTAAGAGTCATCACCACTCCCTAATCTCAAGTACCCAGGGACACAAACACTGCGGAAGGCCGCAGGGTCCTCTGCCTAGGAAAACCAGAGAACTTTGTTCACTTGTTTATCTGCTGACCTTCCCTCCACTATTGTCCTGTGACCCTGCCAAATCCCCCTCTGCGAGAAACACCCAAGAATGATCAATAAAAAAGAAAAAAAAAAAGAGAAAAAAAAAGGAAAAAAAAAAATTGTAGAAATGGGGTCTCCCTATGTTACCCGGGCTGGTCTTGAACTCCTGGGCTCAAATGATCTTTCTGCCTCCGCCTCCCAAAGTATATGGATTACAGGTGTGAGCCACCATACCCGGCCTCAACTCTTTCACTTTTAGAGAGGCTCAGCCTAATGCTATGGGGTCAGGAAGACATGAACTTGAATTACCATTCTGGACCAATGGCTTTCCTTCCCTGAGCTAAATGCCTTTCATCTGTAAAATGGGGATGAAGCTGTTCTCACTCATGAGGTTGGAGGACGATTAAAGGAGCTCATGCCTGGTATAGAGCAAGTCATCAGCAAATGAGAGCTGCAGCTATGACCCTCCTCACATCTTTTCTTTGAAATAACAATAATTACAGAATTTACGTAATATTTGACATTGTGCAAAGTGCTTTCTTATTTACGACCTCATGTAATCCTCACAGCGCTGGTGCTGTTGAGGCAGATGATCCCACTTTATGAGACAACTGAGGCTGGCCACAGAGAACTTTCCTGAGCTCCCAGGCAGAGCTGAAGGTTCCTCTGGGGCAGTGCTGGCTTCTAGGGAGAAGTGTGAAGAGCTGAGGGCCTCTTGGGAATGGCTGCATGGGCACGAGCATAGCTCCCAGACACCCTCAGCTGAGAACCACAGTTCCAGAGCTGGGTCTTGCAGCACCGCGTCCCATCGTGCCAACTTCTACTAGGCTCACAGAATAGGGCATACGGTTTCAGAACAAGACCACCTTGGAAAGCTTTTGGGAAACTCTTTTTTTGGATAATATACACACTTTCAGGCTCTGTTTTAGCATATTTAAAGAAACACCAGTCTAACATGTAAACTGGCCGAGAAGTGATTTACATCTTTCTGAAGCCTCTCTAGAAAATGCCAAAGAAGTGCATTCATAACCCCTGGCAAGCATCCTTTCTTCCCATAGTCTCTTACCCATGTCTGCTGCTCCCCAAATTTCTCTCTGCCCCAGCTCCAAGCTCCTTCCCAGGCCCTCAGTTCACGCCTTCTCAGCAGCCCACTTCCCTCCCGCAACATCTTTTATTTATTTATTTATTTATTTTCTTAATGAGACAGAAATCTCACTCTGTCGCCCAGGCTGGAGTGCAGCGGTGCGATCTCGGCTCACTGCAACCTTCATCTCCTGGGTTCAAGCTATTCTCATGCCTCAGCCTCCCAAGTAGCTGGGATTACAGGTGTGTGCCACCACTCCCGGCTAATTTTTGTATTCTTAGTAAAGATGGGGTTTCACCATGTTGGTCAGGCTGGTCTCGAACTCCTGACCTCAGGTGATCTGCCCACCCCAGCCTCCCGAAGTGCTGGAATTACAGGCGTGAGCCACCATGCCTGGCCCTCCCATCATCTTTTCGTGTATGATATTTTTCTCTAGCATGAGCCCACTGGCCTTCCCAGTGTGACCTGGCCAGGCCTCTGGCTTCTCAAACCCCCTTCCTCCTGCTCCCAGCCTCCTGAGATCCAGAGTCCTCCTTTCCAGCAAGGGAGGAGGGAGAGGCTGTGGACCCTCCTGCACTCACATGGCTTCTGGCTATGAACGTGAAGGAGCTTTACGAAGATCCCAGAGTTTACCATATGAAAGGATTTTAGCAGTGAAAGCCACAACAGCTGGGAAGTGTCACACATGTCCCAAACCCTCTCCATATTCATTACCTCCTTGACGCCATGAAGGCGATGCTGTTTCTAACTCTTATTGCTAAGGAGGAATCCACGTCCAGGACAGCGAAAATCCCTGGGCCTGGCCATGTGCAGCCCACCAGTCCTGGCTCCAAGTCCTGAGCGCTTTTCTCTCCTGAGGAGAGAAAGCCCTTCCCTTTCCCTTCCCTTTGTTCCCAGCTGGGACTCCCATCATGCCACAACCCCCCACCACCGCCTCCACACCAGGGTAAAGATGTGGCCCCTGGAAGCAGTTGTCCATAGCACAGATCACTGGAGAGCAGCCTGTGGGGTGCAGAGAGGATGCTGAGGAGCTGGGCCTGCATTGGGGGCCAGCACTCATGGGGCCAGGCTGAGGCCAGCAGGGGTGGCAGGGACTTGCTCTCTCAGCACTGGCCTTGGCCGCCCTGCCCTCCTGTTGCGACCCCCTGCCCAGGGACTACTGGTCTCTACTTCCACAAGACACCTGCGCTGCCTTTCCACCTGTCACCAGGATCCCCTTGGTTGGGGGAAGCTTAAGAAGGAGCCGCAGCTCTGGATGCAAGGCAGGGATCTCCCATTGTTGTGGGAAAGTAAGGGGCCAGAGAGACCGAATTGGGTGAAGGAGTTTATTTAAGGTGTACACCGGCTCAGTGGACTTGCATCTAGAAAGTTTGGCACTAGACAAAGAAAGCAGCTGTCTTTTAAGTAGTTTGTGGCGGGAGCTACATGATGCAGGAACATTTTACTGTGAAAAATAATTTTTTTTTTTTTTTTACTTCATTCCAGCCACCCTGCATATACCCAAGGCAGCCTGACTGCCACCAGCCTCCAGGGAGCATCGAGAGTGGCAGTGAGGAGGCCACGAGGATCCCTGCTGCCCTGGAGGGCAGGACAGGGAACCTGGCCAGGTATGTGGGCCACGGACAGCCAGCCAGGGCACCTAGGCCCCTCTGGGTTCTCAGACCCCCATGCCATGCCTCAAGGCTGCCTCCATATCAGTCAAAACAGCCTTGGGGCCTGCCTGCTACCCCCACCTCCACCCCAGTCCTACCTCCACTGTGATCCCTCAGCCCCTTATTGTCCAGTCTGGGTCTCGCCCACAAGGCCCCAAGCTCCCAGTTGCTGGGTCCCCTGCCTGGCTCACAGACCGGCCTCAGTGCCTGGCAGAGGGCAGCCCGGCAGGAGCCGCTTCTCCAACCCTCTCCAGAGAAGCTGGTGCTGGGTGCGTCAGGGAAGCCAGCCCTTGGATCTGTGGGTCCTCGCCTGTTCCCCGCCCTCATACTCAGCTATCCCAGGCATCTGCTCTGGGCGTGCTGCTTGGATTCACAGTCATCAAACCCATTAACAAGATCTTCACTCCTTCCAATGAGCACTTTCCATGGGATGTGGAGGTGAAGGGACACCCTCCCTGATCCCGGACACATCTACACACATCTAGGCTGATGGGATGGTTGCAGCGAGTTGACTTGTGACCCCCCCAAAAAGATACATCTGAGTCCTAACACCTAGCACTTGCGAATGTCATCTTTTTTGAAAATAGGGTCTTTGCAGATGTAATTAAGTGAAGGATCTCAAGCTGTAATCACTTTAGATTTACAGTGGGTCCTACATGCGATGGGTGGTGTCCTTATAAGAAAGAAAACAGGGACATCTCAGCCATGAAGGCACAGAGAGAAGAAGGCCACGTGGAGACAGAGGCAGGGGCTGGAGTTATGAAACCCTCAGCCAAGGAATATCAAGGGTTGCTGGCAGCCCCCGGAAGCTGGGAGAGAGGCCTGGGATGGATTCTCCCGGAGAGCGTCTGGAGGGAACCAGCCCTGCCAACACCTTGATTCTGGGCTCTGGCCTCCAGAACTATGAGAGAATTAATTTCTGGTTTTGTAAGCTGCCAAATTTGCAGTAATGTGTCATGGCAGCCCCAGGAAACGAATGCAGACGGCATTAGCCCCAGCCTGTGCTAAGGGCGCTGAGCAGACTGCAGCCAAGTGGAGGGCAGGGAGGCCCTGCGCCGGGGGCCACACTTGACAGGGGCCTGTAACCTCCTGAGAAGACACACAGACAGGGGAGGATCCATTCAGTAACAAGGTAACTGGCTGGTGGGATCCCGGCCCAGGGAGGGGGCTTGTGGGCCAGGAGCCTCGAAGGGTGAATGGGATGGGCTCAAGGACTAAAGGCCTTGACTGTCAGGGTTGGGGGCTGGGACAAAGAGGAGAGAGGCAGGAGCCCTGGCTGAAGACGAGAAAGGCCCAGACGCTCACTCAGCTCCTGGAAGGGCTGCAGGGAGAAAGGGGAGAAGGTGCAACCCTGCCAGGCCCTGAGCACCAGCGCCCTGAGGACCAGCACCCTGAGGAAGCTGCAGGGAGGCAGGTATCAGCTCGGCAGACACAAGAGCTTGCATGGCCAGGGCCCCCACAGTGAAAATGACCCCGAGTTGGGGCAAGCTCCCCATCAAGGGAGATAAGTAAATAAAAGTGCCTGGTAGGGATCCTAGCCCCAACTAAGTTATGTTATGGGTGGTCCCTGAAGACCCCTTTGCAACCCGAGACACTACATATTGCCTGGCTGAGCTGCTCCTCCCCACTCTGCGTGTCAATTACACTGAATTGATCCGGCTCAAGCCACTTATACCCACTTTCCTTCCGGACTCTGGGGCCTGCACCTGTGAGGACAGGGACTCACTCCTGGAGATCCGGAACTCAGGAATGACGGGCAGATTCCCAACCTCCTCCCAAAGGAAAGGATGACCCCCCAGGTTTCAAAAGCCTTCTCTCTTCACAGTCCCCTCCATTTGAAGGAAGAAACACAACAGCCCCCTTTCAGTGCGTGGTTACTTCATGCTAAATCTCTGACACAGCACGTGTGGTTAAGAACACTAAAGTCACTGTGTGACCTTGGATTAGTTTCTTACCTTCTCTGTGCCTCAGTTTCTTCAACTGCAAAATGTAGTTAATAACCGTGCCAACCTCCTAGATGAGTGAGACGCTGAAATGAGACCCTGAAATGTGACAGCTCTTAGCATTTTAAGGTGGATACAGAACCAGCCCCAGTGCTGACTTCAAGGTTCTTTTGCCTCGTTTCCCTGCTGATATTTATAAGCACTTACATTTTAAGAGGGATGCTGGTCTGAGGGCCAATGAATGAGACAGACCCTACCCTCTTGGACTCATAATCTGATGGAAGAGGCCAACTCGTAGCCAAGAAGTTACAAGGCAGTGTGATGTGGCAGCACAAAGGTGGGATAGCTCAGTCAGTCTGAGGTGGGAGAGCTTCAGAGAGGGTTTCTTGGAGGAGGTGACTTTTATTTATTTATTATTATTTTTAAAAATTTTTTGAGATGGAGCCTCACTCTATCACCCAGGCTGGAGTGCAGTGATGCAATCTCAGCTCACTGCAACCTCCGCCTCCCGGGTTCAAGCGATTCTCCTGCCTCAGCCTCCCCAGTAGCTGGGATTACAGGCACACACCACCACGCCTGGCTAATTTTTGTATTTTTAGTAGAGACAGGGTTTCGCCATGTTGGCCAGGCTGGTCTCGAATTCCTGACCTCAGGTGATCCGCCCGCCTCGGCCTCCCAAAGTGCTGGGATTACAGGCGTGAGCCACCATGCCTGGCTGGAGGCGACTTTTAAACCAAGACCTGGCCCGGGCGCAGTGGCTCACACCTGTAATCCCAGCACTTTGGGAGGCCGAGGGGGGTGGATCACAAGGTCAGGAGTTTGAGACCAGTCTGGCTAACATGGTGAAACCCTGTCTCTACTAAAAATAAAAAATTAGCCAGACGTGGTGGTGGGCGCCATTAATCCCACCTACTCGGGAGGCTGAGACAGGAGAATCGCTTGAACCCGGGAGGCAGAGGTTGCAGTGAGCCGAGATTGTGCCACTGCACTCCAGTCTGGGCGACAGAGCAAGACTCTGTCTCAAAAAAACAAAACAAAAACCAAACAACAAACAAAAAACAAAACCAAGACCTGAAAGATGATCAGGCATCAGCCAGGCAAGGTGGGTGGGAAAAGACAGTCCAAGCAGAGGAAACTGGGCAGATACCAAGAGCCTCTGTGGAAGCGTTTTCATAGCCTACTGCCTCAGACCCAGTGTGGAAAGAGCCGGCAATGCCTGCCATCTGGGGACAATGATTGGCTTCCAAATAAGAAAAGAAAATCAGGCCGGGCGCAGTGGCTCACGCCTGTAATCCCAGCACTTTGGGAGGCCCAGGTGGGCCGATCACCTGAGGTCAGGAGTTCGAGATCAGCCTGACCAACATGGTGAGACCTCATCTCTACTAAAAATACAAAAATTAGCCGGATATGGTGGCACGCGCCTGTAATCCCAGCTGCTCAAGAGGCTGAGGTAGGAGAATTGCTTGAACCCAGGAGGTGGAGATTGCAGTGAGCCAAGATCGTGCCATTGCATTCCAACCTGGGTGACAAGACCAAAAGTCCATCTCAAAAAAAAAAAGAAAAGAAAATCAAAGTTAATATACATACACTTTATTATTTCATTTCATTTTGTTAGAGATGGGGGTCTCATTATGTTGCCCAGGCTGGATTCAAACTCTTGAGCTCAGATGACCCTCCCCCTCAGCCTCCCAAGAAGCTGGGGCTACGGGTAGGTTCTACTGCACCTAGCTAAAGTTAATATTGACCGTGCACAAATATGTTGTCAACTAGAATACTGCACCTGAATATAGTGTGATAAAGAATTCTACTTACTGTGAAATATGATGTGTGTTTGTGTGTTATGTGACATATTTGTGTGGCGTGCTGTGGGTTGAGGCCTTTAGGAGAAAGAAGACCCAGGCCCTAGGCAAAGTCTTAAACGGCTCTGACCCCAAAATTCTTTCTCCACTTTCCCAGGTCTGGAATTCCTTTGGTTCAACTTGTTCTAGGAGTCAAGACAAAAAAAGGTGTGGGCACCATCAGCGACAGACGCCTGTTCACACAGGACAACCAGAAGAACCACAGGAACGCATCTCCTGACCCCTCCCCAGGCTCTGAGCCACATCTGGAAGCTGCCCTTTCCCAGGCTGCCTAGGGACAGGTCCCAGGGCCTCACTGGCATAAGCAGGATGTAGGGCAGCCACAGAAGGCATTTGGAGGTGGTGGCAGGTGTCACCAGCAGGGTACTGGGCAGCCAGTTAACACGCAGCTGGAACAGGCCTGGCAAGATGAAGGGGCATGAGCTCAGGGTTGGGCACAGAGCCCAGGGAGGGGTGGGGGGACCCGAGGGTTACTGGGGCTTGGCTACATCATGCTGTCCACTGTCTGGACACTACCCCTGTCTTGGCTGCAATCTCTCCTGCCCGGCCCTTGGGGCCCAGCATGTTAGAGCTGGAGCCTGGACCTGGGCAAGGTGGCTCGCTCCAGAAGTCACACTGTCACCACCCGGCTCACCATGAGGGAGTCTGGGAGAGAAATGGCACAGATGTTGCTGTGGGGCAGAGTGGATGAGTGGAGATGCTGCTTCAGGGTAATCCCTAGGACTCAGTTCTGTCTTTTTCTAGCCTGGGAGGGACAAAACCTTTTCTCTACATGTCTCCGTAAAGCCAGAAATCAAAGGTCAGATGGTTTCAGTGTTTTCTCACCTGTCACTTCAGCTTCCTGTCCGGCTGTCACTGTCCACGGGCCATACACTTTAAGCTTCTGCCACCACCATGCCCTACTCACTGTTTCTCAAACACACCAAGCCCTTTCTTGCCTCCATGCTTTTACTCGATGCAGTTCCTTTTGCCTGGAATGCCTTCTATTTGCTTCTTTCCAGAGGATGTAAACTCTTCATCCTTTCAAACTCTCTCCCATGGAGCTGAGATCGCGCCACTGCACTCCAGCCTGGGCGACAGAGCGAGACTCCGTCTCAAAACAAACAAACAAACAAACAAAAAACTCTCCCATGAAGACTTCCATAAATGCTCCAGCAAGCCACTCACTCCCCTTTCCCACAATAGCTGGACTCTCCTTCTAACACATTTATAGTGTCTGTCCTGGAATTATTTGTTCCTGTGCCTGTTCCTACTAGATGCTGGGAACTTGAAGCAGACATGAGGTGTCTTATTCATCTCTCTAGCCTTCAGGCCCAGCATATAGCAGGTGCTTTGTCAGTATTTAAATCAAGGGCTGGGGCTGGGCACAATGGCTCCCGCTTATAATCCCAGCACTTTCGGAGGCTGTGGTGGGTGGATCACTTTAGGCCAGGAGTTCGAGACCAGCCTGGCCAACATGGTGAAACCCAGTCTCTACTAAAAATACAAAAATTAGCCAGGTGTGGGGGCACATACCTGTAGTCCTAGCTACTTGGGAGGCTGAGGCATGAGAATTGCTTGAGCCTGGGAGGTACTGGTTGCAGAGCCAAGATCGAGCCACTGCCCTCCAGCCTTTTTCAAAAAAAAGAAAAAAAAATCAATCAAGGTCGGGGCACAGTGGCTCACGCCTGTAACCCCAGCACTTCAGGAGGCCAAGGCATGGGGATCACTTAAGCGCAGGAGTTCAGGACCAGCCTAGACAACAAAGTGAGACCCCATCTTTACAAAAAATACAAAAATTAGCTAGGCGTGGTAGCACATGCCTGCGGTCTCAGCTACTCGGGAGGCTGAGGTGGAGGATCGCTTGGGCCTGGGAGCCAAGATGCACTGTACTCTAGCCTGGGCGACAGAGCCAGACCTTGTCTCAAAACAACAACAAAAGCCCCAAGAACCCACATGCATGAAGTCCTTATATACCTGGCACCATTCTCAGTGCATTACACATATTGGCTCATTCAATCCTCCCAGGACTCTTTATCACCAAGGTTCCTTTATCAGCCCACAGGTTACACATTCGGAACCTGAGGTACAGAGAGGTTAAGAAATGTAGCCAGGCTGGGTGCAGTGGCTCACGCCTGTAATCCCAGCACTTTGAGAGGCTGAGGCGGGCGGATCACATGAGGTCAGGAGTTCATGACCAACATGGTTGAAACCCCGTCTCTACAAAAATACAAAAATTAGCCGGGCATGATGCCGCATGCCTGTAATTCCAGCTACTCAGGAGGCTGAGGTGGGAGAATCACTTGAACCCAGGAGGTGGAGGTTGCAGTGAGCCGAGCTCATGCCATTGCACTCTAGCCTGGGCAACAGGGTGAGACTCTGTCTCAAAAAGAAAAAAAAAGAGAGATGTAGCCATCTCACACCTGTAGTCCTAGATACTCTGGAGGCCAAGGTGGGAGGATCACTTGAGCACAGGAGGTTGAGGCTGCAAAGAGCTATGATCACGACACTGCACTTAGCCTGGGCAACAGAGCAAGAACTTGTCTCTAAAAAAAAGAAGAAATGTAGCCAAGAATAAACACCAGCAGGTGACAGAGGTGGGATTCAAACCAATAGTAACAAGTAATAGTAAAGAGTTGATGAATTAGCAGTGAATAAAAGAACTGAAAGGAGGAAAAATCAGATTAAGAAGGGCTTCCTGGCCGGGTGCGATGGCTCAAGCCTGTAATCTCAGCACTTTGGGATGCTGAGGCAGGCGGATCACGTGAGTTCAGGAGTTCAAGACCAGGCTGGCAAACATGGCGAAACCCTGTCTCTACTAAAAATACAAAAATTAGCCGGGCGTGGTGGCACGCGCCTCTAGTCCCAGCTACTCGGGAGGCTGAGGCAGGAGAACCGCTTGAACCCGGGAGGCGGAGGTTGCACTGAGCCGAGATCAGGCCATTGCACTCCAGCCTGGGTGACAGAGCGAGACTCTGTCTTAAAAAAAAAAAAAAGTTAGGGCTTCCTCAGGATCAGGAAGGAAGTGCTCCTTGTCAAAAATGAAAAGGAAAAAACCCTCTTTCCAAATCCACTTTTTAAAAAATAGGCCCGGGTGCAGTGGCTCACACTGTAATCCCAGCACTTCGGGAGGCCAAGGAGGGTGGATCACCTGAGTTCAGGAGTTCAAGACCAGGCTGGCCAATGTAGGGAAACCCCGTCTCTACTAAAAATACAAAATTAGCCGGGCATGGTGGCACATGCCTGTAAGCCCAGCTACTCTGGAGGCTGAGGCAGGAGAATCGCTTGAACCCGGGAGGCGGAGGTTGCAGTGAGCCGAGGCCGCCCTGTTGCACTCCAGCCCGGGCAACAACAGTGAAACTCTGTCTCAAAATAAACAAATAAATAAATAAAAAAGAAAAGAAATATACGAATTCCTCCTCCCCACCCACTCCCTTTTATTATTGCCTCCCACTCAGGAACTGAGAACTCCGCAGATAAAAATAGCAAACCTGAAGGAGTTTGAAGGAAGTGTTCAGTGGAGCACCCCACACAGCTGTGACCCCTGGGTCCTGCAGAGCCTGAGAGGGAGGCCCCTGGGTAAGGCTGGGGACAGGCCATGGTGCAGTCCCTGGGAAGGCCCTTCGCCCACGAGCCCGACGCAGGGCATGGGAGTTCCTCAGTCTCAGGCTTCCCTTAGGGATGAGTGTCTTCTGGGCTTCCCGTCCCAGCCCCTCTGGGCCAGGAGATCTGGAGCCCTGCTGTGGTTCCTTCGGCCTCCTACTCACTGGGTAGCCTACCCTGCCTCTCCATCACCCCAGGTCTTGGCCTCAACTTGCCTCCCAGGTGTTCAGACGCCCTTAACCCCATCAGGAAGTCCACTCCCTCACCATGAGGCCCACTCCCGTAACTTGCTCATCCTTCAGGACCTGACTCATTTTCCCTTCGTCGGCTAAGCCTTCCCAACCCCTAGCAAGTAACAGAAACCCGCTCAAGCTGGCTGAAGCAACAGAGGTGGCTTTAACAAAAAGATAAAGCATTGCAAGGCACCTCAAGGCAGCAGCGCTGCCAAATGTCCATAAAGGACAGGATCAGGGTTGGAGAGACCATTATGAGCCCAAGTGCCCTTCAGCTTCCTTTTTCCTTCTCTGCCAGCCACAGCTCCCCCAATTAACATTTTCTAGAACTTCAACCTGAGCCAGTGTCAGGAGAGAGCTCTGATTGGCTGACTTGGGTCAGGTGATCAGCCCTCCTCCAACCCACAGTGACCGAGAGAGGGGGTCACGTGATACATACGAACATGGCTGCTGAAGCCTGCCCTTGACAAGGGGTAGAGTGAGGGATAGTGACAGCTAAGAATGCATCTCTGATGGCTGCTCATTCTTCACTTCGCTTTTCCTGTCTCTGCTTGTGTTCTGCTTGCTGTTTGAACTGGTTATATGCGTGCCTACCTCTGTGCATGAGCACATATGAGGACTCCAGCCTGCATTACGCACGGACCCCTGACCTCTGTATCTAGTTCAAGGCCTCCATCCTGAACCTCTCTTTAGGGTTGGCTTCACAGGTGTAAAACCTGAGCTTGCACACAGGGCCCAGTACATGGTTAATGCTCTGCTGTTGCTGTCTTAAAATTCTCTCTCTCTCTTTTTTTTTTTTTTTTTTTGTCGAGACAGGATCTATCTCTGTTGCTCTAGGCTAGAGTTGAGTGGCGCAATCACCGCCCATGGTGTTACCGGATATGGGTCCTAGTCCAGACCCCAAGAGAACGTTCTTGGATCTTGCACAAGAAAGAATTTGGGATGAGTCTATAAAGTGAAAGCAAGTTTATTAAGAAAGTAAAGAAACAAAAGCATGGCTACTTCATATGCAGAGCAGCCCCAAGGGCTGCTGGTTGCCCATTTTTACGGTCCTTTTTTTTTTTTTTTTTTTTTTTTTTGAGAAGGAGTCTCACTATGTCATCCAGGCTAGAATGCAGTGTCACGATCTCGGCTCACCGCAACCTCCGCCTCCCGGGTTCAAGCAATTCTCCTGTCTCAGCCTCCTGCGTAGCTGGATTACAGGTGTGCACCACCATACCTGGCTAATTTTTTGTATTTTCAGTAGCAACAGGGTTTCACCATGTTGGCCAGGCTGGTCTCGAACTCCTGATCTCAAGTGATCTGGCTGCCTCGGCCTCCCAAAGTGCTGAGATTACAGGCATGAGATTAGTTCTTGATTATATGCTAAACAAGAGGTGGATTACTCATGCCTCCCCTTTTTAGACCACATAGGGTAACTTCCTGGCATTGCCATGGCATTTGTAAACTGTCACGGCGCTGATGGGAGCGTAGCAGTGAGGACGACCAGAGGCCGCTCTCATCGCCATCTTGGTTTTGGTGGGTTTTTGCCGGCTTCTTTACTGCAACCTGTTTTATCAACAAGGTCTTTATGACCCGTATCTCGTTCCGACCTCCTGTCTCATCCTGTGACTAAGAATGCCTTAACCTCCTGCGAATGCAGCCCAGTAAGTCTCAGCCATATTTTACCAAGCCCCTACTCAAGATGGAGTTGCTCTGGTTCAAACACCTCTGACAATTGCAGTCTCAACCTTCGGGGTTCAAGGGATCCTCCTGCCTCAGCCTCCTGAGTAGCTGGGACAACAGGTGCGTGTCACCACACCCAGCTAATTAAAAAAATTTTTGTAGAGATGAGATCTCACTGTGTTACTCAGGCTGGTCTCAAACTCCTGGGCTCAAGTGATCCTCCTGCCTCAGCCTCCCAAAGTGCCTTGAAATTCTCAATAATTTTTGAACAGGGAGTCCAGCGTTTTCATTTGGCACGAGGCCCTGCAAATTATATACCTGGTCCTGCCTTTCTCCTTGAGCCATCTTGAGTCATTATTCCCAACCTGACAATATTAGTCTGCTGGGGCTGCCATAACAAAACAGCGTGGACTGGATGGCTTACACAGCAAAAATCTATTTTCTCACAGCTCTGGAGACTGGAAATCTAAGATCAAGATGCCATCAGGGTTGGTTTCTGCCCTCTTCCTAGCTTGTAGAGGGCTGCCCTCCCCTATGTCCTCACCTGGCCTTTTTCTCTTTGCCTCGTGGAGCCTCTTCCTCTTTTTTTTCTTTTCTTTTCTTTTCTTTCTTTCTTTCTTTTTTTTTTTTTGAGACAGAGTCTTGCTGTGTTGCCAGGCTGGAGTGCAGTGGTGCGATCTCGGCTCACTGCAACCTCCGCCTCCCTGGTTCAAGTGATTCTCCTGCCTCAGCTTCTTGAGTAGCTGGGATTACAGGCACGAGCCACCATGCCCAGCTAATTTTTGTATTTTTAGTAGAAACGGGGTTTCACCATGTTGGCCAGGATGATCTCGATCTCCTGACCTTGTGATCCGCCCGCCTCGGCCTCCCAAAGTGCTGGGATTACAGGCGTGAGCCACCGCGCCCGGCCGCCTCTTCCTCTTATAAGGACACCAGTCTTGTTGGATTACAGCCCCACTCTTATGACCTTGTTTAACCTTAATTACCTCTGAAAAGCCTTATTTCCAAAAATAGTCACATTGGGGTAGAGCTTTAACGTGGATTTTGGGGGACACATGAAGTCCTAACACCGACCTTGCACCCTGTGCCTCGCCCGGTGCCCATGCCTTGGATCTCCCTGTTGGCACTGCCCTTTGGGGTTGACCTCTGGTTACCTTGCTTTGGACACTTGCCTGCCCTACCCAGTCTATCATGGACCTTGTTTGACACAGCATTTTAGGGCCAGCCTGGAGGAGGATGGGGCTACACACTGTACTCCACTGGACAGGGAGATCTCATGCCCTCCAGAACTTTGTCATCTGCCTCGATAGTGCTTTCCCCATCTGCCTAACTCATACTCAACTCGGCTGAGACCCCTCTTCATCTCACATGCCATTCCTACCCACTGCCCGTTGCCCCCATGGCTGGGTTCAGAGTCCTTTATATATGCCTTTATCTTAACCAATTAGAGCTCCTACCATCCCCTATCACAATGGCCAACCTTGTGCCTGTTGGAACCACTAGTCCATTTTTGATGTCAGGGGCATTCAGTAACATTATTTATTTATTTATTCGTTTATTTATTTTGAGACAGTCTTGCTCTGTCATTCAGACTGGAGTGCAGTGGCGTGATCTCAGCTCACTGCAACCTCTGCCTCCCGAATTCAAGCAGTTCTGTGCCTTGGCTCCCGGAGTAGCTGGGATTACAGGCACCTGCCACCACTCCTGGCTAATTATTTTTGCATTTTTAGTAGAGACAGGGTTTCGCCATGTTGGTCAGGCTGGTCTCGAACTCCTGACTTCAGGTGATCTGTCCACTTTGGCCTCCCAAAGTGCTGGGATTACAGGTGTGAGCCACCGAACAAGGCCAGTAACATTTTTAAATTACAGAAGTAATACACTTATATCCTCACTGTGCCAAAAATCAAACAAATGGCTGTAGTTTAAGATCCTAAAGATAAGAATTGGTATGAAAAACGTAACCTTTTCTAACTCTCTAATAACCAAACTCATCTCACCAGCCTGACCTACACAGAGACTTTTTGTAGTCTTTGAGAAAATTTTTCCCATATTTTTGGCCTTGACTAACAGTGGGAAATCCAGTGCACTTTGAAACCAGCACAACATTTAATCAATAATCATGTAGCAAAAGTTTCATAAAGTAATACTCTGTTACTTGACTTGATTCTATTGTATTTTGTCAACCCACTGAATTTCATGAAACCAGTTTTTCTCCCTGCCCCTTATCCTCTTGTCCCAGGGCAGAGCCAAGCACCGCAGGTTTAAGTTGGTCCTAGCATTAGGAAGGGGGCACCTAGTCCCCACACCTTTCTCTGTCCTTCCCCTGAGGGCCTCTTGCCTCTCAGCTCCTGGACATTGGCCTTTGTCCCTGCTGGCCAGGGTCTGACGAGACCTCTGTTAACAGGTAGGCAGGCCACATGAGGGCGGGCAGCGGCCTCCCCTCCTGGTGCCAGGTCCTCTAGTCCTGCAACCCTCTCCCATACTTATGAGGCTCGAGAAACATTTAGAAGCCCTTCCGTCTCCATGGGATACAAGGGTGGTGGCAGGGGTCCCCCTGCAGTTTCCTGAGGCCTGAGGACCCAGACTCAGCCTCCTGACCTTTCTGGTTTTATTTTTTTATTTCTGGTTTTTCGGGCATGGCTAAGTTATTCTCCCAGGGGCTTGAAGGCACTCAGCACTCCCGGGGGCAGGGCCCGGGGAGGTGAGCATGGAGAGAATGTCGGGTTGGGGCAAGGCCTCAGGCTACCTCAGAAACAGGAAAATGTGCCTACCTGCCCCCAGCTTCTTCTATTCCTATGTGGCTGCTGTACACCTTTGGCTGTGAGCCTGTAGCTCTTTTCTCAACAAACCTCTTCTCCCTCAACAGCCCAGCCATGAAAGGCTCCTACATGGGAGGCTTGTTCTCAAGGCCATTGTTCCTGCTGTGGGCTTTGAAAAAGTCTAATTTGAAACGCATAGCTTAGCAACGACTTCTTTGTTCCCCTGCATCCGCCCTCCCAGGAGGTAGTGCTGGGAGAGCTGGTCCAGTGGCCAGTGTCTCTGTGCTGCGGGTGGGGCAGCTGCAGGGAAGAGAAGAATGAAAGGAAAAACACAAAAAAACCCCACAGGATCAAAATAATACTCGTTCATGCAGATCCGGTCAAAGTCTTATCCACTCCCCCATCCTCCCGCTTTGCCCTGGAAAGGTAAGATGCTTATCAGGTTGCTGGGCTGTGGAGACCTTTCAGGTGTTGTTTATGTATTTGCATATATGTAAGCATATGCACACAGATTTGAGTGGGTACGTGTGTGTGAGTACGTGTGTGTGTGTGTGTGTGAGTGTATATAGTTGGTGGTCGTGGTTTTTATTTTTATTTTTGTGAGACAGGGCCTCACTCCATCACCCTGGTTGGAGTGCAGTGGCGTGATGATAGCTCACTGTAGCCTCGAACTCCTGTGTTCAAAGGATCCTCCCTCCTTAGCCTCCCAAGTAGCTGGGACTACAGGCATGTGCTACCATGCTCGGCTAATTTTTTTTTTTTTTTTTTTTTGTAGAGACAATGTCTTGCTATGTTGCCCAGGCTGGTCTCAACCTTCCAGGCTCAAGAGATCCTTCTGCCTCGGGCTTCCAAGTAGCTGCGACTACAGGTGTGTACCACCATGTCCAGCTAATTAAAAAAAAATTTTTTTTTTTGGTAGAGATGGGTGTCTCACCATATTGCCCAGGCTAGTTTTGAACTCCTGGACTCAAGGGGTCCTCCCACCTTGGCCTCCCAAAGTGTTGAGATTACAGGCCTCAGCCACTGCACCCAGCCTGTTGTTGTTTAAAGCAGCTTACTTGGGTTCAAATCCTCACTCTGCTATTTATTAAGTGTGCAATCTTGAAAAAGTTACTTAACCCCTCTCTGCCTCAGTTTTTCTCATCTGTAAAATGGGGATAATAATAGTAATTAACTCACAGAGTTGTGAAAATTACATTTTGAGAGAGGCTGGCACATGAGTGCTGCACAGTGTTAACGGGGATCATTGCTCTATTTGCACTGTAAACGCACCTCAGGCTTTTTTGTCATTCGCAGAGTATTTCATTGTGTATGTGCATCCTAGTCTCCTATTGATGGACTAAGGTTGTTTCTGGTTTTTGTTATTACAAATAATGCAGCAAGGAACACACTGGGTATGTGCATTTTTATCTTAAAAGTCATAGGCTGGGCGTGATGGCTCATGCCTGTAATCCCAGCACTTTGGGAGGCTGAGGCAGGTGGATCACGAGGTCAGGAGAGCGAGACCAGCCTGGTCAACACAGTGAAACCCCGTCTGTATTAAAAATACGAAAATTAGCCAGGCATGGTGCAGATCAGGTCAAACCCAAAGCTGAGCAATGATTTCTTTGGTCCCCTTGTTGCTTGGTGGCACACTCCTATAGTCCCAGCTACTTCAGAGGCTGAAGCATGAGAATTGCTTGAACCAGGGAGGCAGAGGTTGCAGTGAGCCAAGATCGTGCCACTGCACTCCAGCCTGGGCAACAGAGCAAGACTCTGTCTCACAAAAAAAAAAGAAAAAAGAAAAAAGAAAAAAGAAAAAGAAAAGAAAACTTATAGCCAAATTGCCTCCTCCAAAGGTGGTACCATTTTATCTGCCTACACCACTCATCTCCCCACGCCCTCTTCAACACGGGACGTCATCAATTTTCTCTAACTTTTACCAATCTCATTGGGAGAAATGATGGTTTATTGTTGTTTTCATTTGCATTCTTTGATGACAGGGTGGTCAGGCATCTCTTCATGTGTGTATTGACCTGTTTGTCTTCTCCTCTGTGAACTTGCCATTTCCTTCCTTTGCCCATTTTCCTGCTGGATTGTTTTCTACTGGGTTAAAAAAAAAAATTATAGGCCGGGCGCAGTGGCTCACGCTTGTAATCCCAGCACTTTGGGAGGCCGAGGTGGGTGGATCATGACTCAAGAGATTGAGACCATCCTGGCCAACATGGTGAAACCCCGTCTCTACTAACAATACAAAATTTAGCTGGGCGTGGTGGCGGGTGTCTGTAATCCCAGTTACTCGGAAGGCTGAGGCAGGAGAATCGCTTGAACCCAGGAGGCGGAGGTTGCAGTGAGCCGAGATCGTGCCACTGGACTCCAGCCTGGCGACAAAGCGAGACTCCATCTGAAAAAAAAAATTATAGGCATTCTTATGTTTTCTGCCTATAAATGCTCTCCTCACTGCAGCCTCAACCTCCTGAACTCAAGGGATCCTCCCACCTCAGCCTTCTGAGTAGGTGGGACTCTAGGCGGATGCAACCACGCCCGGCTAATTTTGTTTATTTTTTGTATAGATGAAGTGTCCTTGTATTTTCTCCCAGGCTGTCTCTTGTCTGTTTTCTTTTTTAGTATATTATTTAATTTAGAATAGTTTTAGATTGACAGAAAAATCACAAAGATAGTAGACAGTTCCCATATAGCCCACACCCAGCTTCCTCTATTATTATTTTGTTATTATTATACATTTGTCACAGTTAATGAACCAATATTGATACATTATTGCTAAGTCCGTAACTTATTCTGATTTCCTTAGTTTTTACCTACTGTCCTGTCGTGCCTGACCCCTATTGATGCCAATAGCGATGGCACTGTGTCCAAGAGGCTGAAGAAGAGACCTGGAGGCAGGGAATGAGACATAGGGTTTATTTATTTATTTATTTATTTATTTATTTTTATTTATTTTTTTGAGACAAGGTCTTGCTCTGTTGCCCAACCTGGAGTGCAGTGGCATGATCACTGCTCACGGCAGCCTCATCCTCCTGGACTCAAGTGATCCTCCCATCTCAGCCTCCCGAGTAGCTAGAACTACATGTGCATGCCACTACACCCAGCTAAGTTTTTTAATTTTTTGTAGAGATGGAGTCTCACTGAGTTTCCAGGGCTGGTCTTGAACTCCTAGGCTGAAGCAATCCTCCCACTCAGCCTCCCAAAGTGCTGGGATTATAGGTGCGAGCCACCACACCTGGCTGAGACACAGGGCTGATTGAGGGGGACTTACATACGAGGACAGTCCAGTGGCAGCAGGCTGGACAAGAGAACTGCTACTGTTTATAAACGGCATGCAGTTTATATAGCATTTTTACTTAGCAACCTCCACCTAACCCAAAGCAAAAGGGCCTTGACCCTGTACATGACCTGAGTTCCAAGGGATGGGCCAAGGGTTCTTCATAGATAAGGGGTGAATCTCTAGAGTGGCCACTCTCAGATTCCTTAGCTCAGGACCGTCACGCGTGTTTCTTACGTCTTTCTCAGGGTATGCTTACATTATTGGCGTCAGATGCATCTACCACACATGTCCTTTTTCTGTCCCAGGGTCCCCCCCAGGACACCACATTACATTTACTCATCATGTCTCCTTAAGCTCCTCTTGGTTGTGACAGTTTTTCGGCTATCCTCATTTAAAACCTTTTTTTGGTTTTGTTTTTTGTTTTGGGTTTTGTTTTTTGTTGTTGTTGTGTTTTTGAGACGGATTCTCCCTGTGTCGCCCAGGCTGGAGGGTAGTGTCACAGTCTCAGCTCACTGCAACTTCCACCTCCTGAGTTCAAGCGATTCTCCTGCCTCAGCCTCCCGAGTAGCTGGGATTACAGGTGTGCACCACCATGTCTGGCTAATTTTTGTATTTTTGGTAGCAACGGGGTTTCACCATGTTGGCCAGGCTGGTCTCAAACTCCTGACCTCAGGTGATCTGCCTGCCTGGGCATCCCAAAGTGCTAGGATTACAGGCGTGAGCAACCACACCCAGCTTTGGGTTTTTTTTTTTTTTGAGATGGAGTCTTGCTCTGATGCCCGGGCTGGAGTGTAGTGGGGTGATCTCAGCTCACTGCAAATTCTGCCTCCTGGGTTCCATCAATTCTCCTGCCTTAGCCTCCTGAATAGCTCGGATTACAGGCGCCCACGACCACGCCAGGTTAATTTCTGTATTTTTAGTAGAAACGGGGTTTCACCATGTTGGCCAGGCTGGCCTCGAGCTCTTGGCCTCAAGTGATCGGCCCACCTCAGCCTCCCAAAGTGCTGGGATTACAGGCATGAGCCACCGGGCCAAGTCTAAAACCATTTTAAAATTTTACTTATTTTTTATAGATGAGGTTTTGCTATGTTGCCCAGGCTGGTCTCAAACTCCCAGGCTTAAGTGATCTTCCCACCTTGGCCTCCTGAGTAGCTGGGATTACAGGTTTCCTTGTTTGTTTTTTAAATGACCTTGACAGTTTTGAGAAGGACGGCCATCTGTTTTGCAGAATGTCCCTCAATTGGCATTTGTCTTTCTCATGATTAGGGAAGGCTTATGGGTTTTAGGTGAAAAGATCATAGAGGGAAAGTGCCTCTTTCATCGTAACCCTCATGTTGCTGATGTCGGCCTTAGTCACCTGGCTGAGCTAGTATTTGTCAGGCTTCTCCACTGTATTTTTATTTTTTTTCGAGTGGGAGTCTTGCTCTGTCACCCAGGCTGGAGTGCAGTGGCACAATCTTGGCTCACTGCAACCTCCACCTCCTGGGTTAAAGCGATTCTCCTGCCTCAGCCTCCCAAGTAGCTGGGATTACAAGCGCCCGCCACCACGCCCAGCTAACTTTTGTATTTTTAGTAGAGACCTGGTTTCACCATGTTGGCCAGGCTGGTCTTGAACTCCTGACCTCAAGTGATCTGCCTGCCTCAGCCTCTCAAAGTGCTGAGATTACAGGCGTGAGCCACCGCGCCCGGACTTCTCTACTGTAAGTTACTCTTGTATTCCCTTGTCTCTTGTCTTTTACTGTGTTTATGGTGCCTTTCATACAGAAATTTGACATATTCAGTCTTGTTAGAACTGGACATCTGTCGTCTAAAAGACAGCAGCTGTGGCGGTGGCAGCCCCTAGGTTTCAAGTGCTCCTGGCACACCTAGCCCTGTGCTAAGAGCTTCCAAACGTCACCTCACTGATCCCTCAGGACAACCCATAAGCTTGGTCCCGACATTGTCGTAGATGAGACATTTTCAAAGATGAGAACACAGGATCTTCCAGCCATGAGCCACACTGGAGCTGGCAAGTGGCAAAGTCAAGATTCATACCCGGGTCTGTGTGACCCTGCACATAACAGCTGAAATGTAGAATCAAAGCCCAGAGATGCTTGTCCAAGCTTTGCCCAGGGCCCTCCCTATGGCCAGGCCACCTCTGGCACCACTGAGTCTGCAGTTAGTTCTCACCCACCACGCCCTGCCTGACCTCAGTGTCTGCTTCAGGCTGCCCATTCCTGACCCTCCTCCAGCTTGTGTCCTTCGGCTGCCATGGCTTCCAGCAGCCCCAGGGGAAGAGACCCAGACTTCCCAGCAAATAAACACCGCCCACAGATGTCCAAATATACAGAGATAAGTGCTCCCTCTTGCCACAGCTGAGACTGGCTGGAATTCTAAACATCTCATTTAGCTTCTGCTTCTCCTGGTGATGGCTCTGGGTCCTGAGTTCTCATTGGAACAGCACGTGGCCTCTTCTGTATGGTGGAGGTGATACCTGCACCGTGAGGCATAGTCACCATCAACAACGGCAGTAATAGGAACTAACAGCCACAGTCCTGGTTTGGATGCATTTTATATTTATTTATTTATTTATTTTTAGGGACAGGGTCTTCCTCTGTCACCCAGGCATGAATGCAGTGGGACCTTGTTTTGTTATTGTTATTATTGTTGTTTAAGGCAGGGTCTTGCTCTGTCGCCCAGGCTGGAGTGCAGTGACGCGATCTCAGCTCTCTGCAGCCTTGACCTCCCAGGCTCAAGTGATCCTCCTACCTCAGTCTCCCAAGTAGCTAGGACTACAGGCATGCACCACAATGCCGGGCTACATTTTTTGTATTTTTTGATGGGTTTCGCCATATTGCCTGTGCTGGAAGTGCCACCTTCTTAGCTCACTGCAGCTTCGAACTCCTGGGCTCAAGCAATGCTCCAGCCTCAGCCCCCATCCATGAGTAGCTAGGTCTTGAATACGTTTTATAGAACAATTGTGAGCAAAGTCTTCACAGACATCTTGGAAGCATCTTCACCATCAGATGGAGCCCCTTTGTGAGTTTTGGAACAAGGCTGTTGTTCCTCTAGTCCCAGCTACTCAGGAGGCTGAGGCAGGAGAATTGCTGGAACCCGGGAAGCAGAGGTTGCAGTGAGCAGAGATCACACCACTGCACTCCAGCCTGGGTGACAGAGTGAGACTCCGTCTCAAAAAACAAAAACAAACAAAAAAACCCACTCTATTTTGAACATATACAAAATTAGATACTCCCAGCCCCACCCAGCACCCAAGCTGATCTTGCTTCATGTACATTCTCGTCCATTTCCCTCACCTTTGAAGCAAATCCCAGACATTAGATTATTCCATTCATCACAAGGAAAATAATCTAAAAGATGAGGAGTCTTTTATCAGCGTAACTTTTTTTTTTTTTTTTTTTTTTTTGAGACGGAGTCTCGCTCTGTCACCCAGGCTGGAGTGCAGTGGCGCGATCTTGGCTCACTGCAACCTCTGCCTCCTGGGTTCGAGCGATTCTTCTGCCTCAGCCTCCTGAGTAACTGGGACTACAGGCGCTTGCCACCACACCCGGCTAATTTTTGTATTTTTAGTAGAAATGGGGTTTCACCATATTGGCCAGGCTGGTCTTGAATTCCCGGCCTCATGATCCGTTCGCCTTGGGCTCCCAAAGTGCTAGGATTACAGACATCAGCCACCGTGCCTGGCCTCAGCATAACTATTATACCAAGCAAAAAAATTTTTTTTAGGAATAAATAAGGACTGTACTTTCAAGGATCATTTCTATAGTTTATTACTAAAGAAGTTTCTCTGAACATATAAAGCAAAACATTTTTTAAGAAGAAAAAATAGACCAGATGCTGTGGCTGACACTTGTAGTCCCAGCACTTGGGTAGGCTGAGGTAGGTGGATCACTTGAGGTCAGGAGTTTGAGAACTGCCTGGGCAACATGGTGAACCCTGTCTCTACTAAAAATACAAAAATTAGGCCAGGCGCGGTGGCTCACGCCTGTAATCCCAGCACTTTGGGAGGCCAAAGTGGGTGGATCACGAGGTCAGAAGTTCAAGACCAGCCTGGCCAACATGGTGAGACCCTGTCTCTACAGAAAATCCAAAAATTAGCTGGGCTTGGTGGCACGTGCCTGTAGTTCCAGCTACTCAGGAGGCTGAGGGAGAATTGCTTGAACCTGGGAGACAGAGGTTGCAGTGAGCCAAGATCGCGCCACTGCACTCCAGCCTGGGTGACAGAGCGAGACTCTGTCTCAAAAAAAAAAAAAAAGTTAGCCGGGCATGGTGATGCACACCTGTAATCCCAGCTACTTGGGAGGCTGAAGCACGAGACTCGCTTGAACCCAAGAGATGCAGGTTAGTGAGCCGAGATCGTGCTACTGCACTCCAGCCTGGATGACAGAGTGAGTGAGACTCCATCTCAAAAGAAAAAATAAATTGTTATATCATTTTTGCTCCTAAAAAAAGGAATAGTTCTATAATATCAAATATCTGGTCAATTTCTAGTTAATGTTCAAAGTTCCAAATGTCTCATAAATATTTTATTTTTTATTTTTGCAGTTTGTTTGAATTAATATCCAAATAGAAATAATGCAATTGGTTAATAGGTCAGGTTTCTTTTCATCTAGAGCTTTCCCATCTCTCTTTTTTCTTCATAATTTATTTGTTGAAATAAAGTGGCCGGGCGTGGTGGCTCATGCCCATAATCCCAGCACTCTGGGAGGCTGAGACAGGTGGATCACCAGATGTCAGGAGTTCGAGATCAGCCTGGCCAACATAGCGAAACCCCGTCTCTACTAAAAATACAAAAATTAGCCAGGTATGGTGGCGGGCACCTGTAGTCCCAGCTACTCGGGAGGCTGAGGCAGGAGAATCGCTTGAACCCGGAAAGTGGAAGTCACAGTGAGCCGAGATTGTGCTGCTGCACTCCAACCTGGGTGACAGAGCGAGCCAGAGTGAGACTCTGTCTCAAAAAAAAAAAAGTTGGGCTGTTTGTCCTGTAGGGATCCCCACACCTGCATTTTGCTGGTTGCAGCCCCATGGTGTGATTTGATATGTTTATCCATCGCCAGGGGTTCTTGTAAATTGGGGTTGGATCTAGAAGCTTGATAAAATGCAGCCTTGACTTATTTGGGCAAGCATGTTTTATAGATAGTACTGTTGCTCCCATCAGGAGGTACATACTGTCTGGCTACCTCTCTTTTTGTGATGTTATCATATTGCTTTATTTTCTTAATTTCTTATTTTGTTTTGTTTTTTTGTTTTTCTGAGACAGGGTCTCCCTCTGTGGCCCAGGCTGGAGTGCAGTGGCGCAATCTTGGCTCACTGCAACTTCTGCCTCCCAGGTTCAAGTGATTCTCCTGCCTTAGCCTCCTGGTTAGCTGAGATTACAGGCGCATGCCACCACACTCTGTTAATTTTTATATTTTTAGTAGAGATGGGGTTTCACCATATTGGTCAGGCTGGTCTCGAACTCCTGGCCTCAGGTGATCCACTCACCTTGGTCTCCCAAAGTGCTGGGATTACAGACATGAGCCACTGCGCCCGGACTTATTTTGAAAAAAATTTATACCTACGGAAAGTTGCAAGGGTAGTACAATGTATGCTCATATACCCTTCACCTTGATCCACCAATTTTTGCCACATTTGTTTTATTGTTCACATTCTTTTATATGAATATGTAATATGTGTATATGTGTATATATTTCCTTAAAATCATTTGAGAATAGGTTGTAAACATTATGTCCCTCACCCCTAAAAACTTCATTCAGCATGCATCTCGTAAGAACTCCCTTACATAACCATCAAATTTGGGAAATGTAATGGTGATACCATTCCATTCTTTAATATCTAGATCATATTGCAATTTTGCCAATTATCCTGTGTTGCTTTTTTTCTTTTAAGACGCAGTCCTGCTCAGTTCCCCAGGCTGGAGTTCACTGGCATAATAATCGCTCACTGCAGCTCCATCTCCCAGGCTTAAGCAATCCTCCTGTCTCAGCCTCCCCAGTAGCTGAGACTACAGACATGCACCACCATGCCCAGCTAATTATTTTTTTAGCAGTAGACATGAGGTCTTTTTATGTTGCCCAGGCTGGTCTCAAACTCCTGAGCATGCCTGTAATCCCAGCATTTTGGGAGGCCGAGGTGGGCAGATCACAAGGTCAGGAGTTCGAGACCAGCTTGGCCAACATGGTGAAACCCCGTCTCTACTAAAAATACAAAAAATTAGCCAAGCGTGGTGGCAGGTACCTGTAATCCCAGCTACTTGGGAGGCTGAGGGAGGAGAATCGCTTGAACCTGGGAGGCAGAGGTTGCAGTGAGCCGAGACTGAGCCACTGCTCTCCAGCCTGGGCAACAGAGCGAGACTCAATTTCAAAAAAAAAAAAACAAACAACTCCTGAGCTCAAGTGATCCTCCTGCTTCAGCCTCCCAAAGTGCTAGGATTACAGGTATGAGCCGCCATGCCCAGCCCTGTGTTGCCTTTTGAAATGAACTTTAAAAGACTTATTTCCAAAACATCTAATTCTGGCAGCCACAAATTCATGGCCTCATAAGTAATTTATAAATCTATGTTAAATCTATTATTTTATTTTATTTTATTTTATTTATTTTTATTTTTTTTTTGAGACAGAGTTTCACTCTTGTTGCCTAGGCTGGAGTACAATGGCGTGATCTTGGCTAACTGCAACTTCCGCCTCCTGGGCTCAAGCAATTCTCTTGCCTCAGCCTCCTGGGTAGCTGGGACTACAGGTGTTAGCCACCACGCCTGGCTAATTTTTGTATTTTTAGTAGAGACGAGGTTTCGCAACGTTGACCAGGCTGGTCTTGATCTCCCGACCTCAGGTGATCCACCCGCCTCAGTCTCCCAAAGTCCTGGGATTACAGGTGTGAGCCTCTGAGCCTAGCCTGATTTAAATTTTTATCAAAGCAACCTATGTGCTTAGTTTACAAAATCAAATAGTTGAATTCAACCTGGGAAAGCTGATTTCCAAAAAAAAAATCAAATAGTTGAAGACTTAAGAAAACCAGCAACACTTGGCCCTATCCCATGCCACCCCCAGGGCAGCTGCTCTGGGAGGTGTTTCCTCTGAGATTTACCTCTGTATTTCTAGATTATATGCTTGCATTGCAATTTCTTGGTTTTTCAAATTTGGACACTATCTATTGACTTCCTACTATGGAAGATGAGAGCTTAGCTCTTCTATCTCCCTCCCACTCCCCACATACACACCTATCCTTTCTTCTGGCCCTCCCAACAGAGTTCCGTCGTGATTTTTGGTTAAATAAGTATTTGTTGATTACATTATTTTTACTATGTAACTATCATTTACAGCTGAGCCGCTTAGTGTTCTAAGTGTTCATTTCCATTCTTGTATTTGTTTTTTTTTTTCATAGCTACAAGGCTGGGGCTTGATTGTTCTGGGCTCCCAGAGTCCTACCCAGAGCAGAAGTTGGTACACATTTGCTGAATGAGCGAATGAGGCTTGAGAGCTGAGCATGGTGGCTCATGCCCATAATCCCAGCATTCTGGGAGACAGAGGCAGGAGGATCACTTGAGCCCAGAAGTTCGAGATTAGCCTGGGCAATATAGCAAGACCTCATCTCTACTTTTTATTGAAAAAAAAAAAAAAACTGGGGGCTGCGCGCCATGGCTCATGCCTGTAATCCCAGCACTGTGGGAGGCTGAGGTGGATGGATTACCTGAGGTCAGGAGTTTGAGGCCAGCCTGGCCAACATGGTGAAATGCTGTCTATACTAAATATACAAAAATTAGCTGGGCATGGTGGTGCATCCCTGTAATCCCAGCTACTTGGGAGGCTGAGGCCACTCACTTGAACCCAGGAGGCAGAGGTTGCAGTGAGCTGAGATCACGCCACTGCACTCCAGCCTGGGCGACAGAGCAAAACTCTATCTAAAAAACATAAAAATAAAAATATAAATAAAAAATATTTTTTTTGAAAAGAGAGTCAGGGCAGACATGTGCCAGTAAATTCAAAAGATTAGAGAGGGAACCCCAAATTCTCAAGTTCCGCTACCTGACCCAAGTAAGCCTCCTTCCATGAAGTTTCCTAAACTCTTTTGGATGCTGAAACCTCATTCAATAAGTCATTCATTCATTCAAGTCAGTTAACAACTTTTTTTTTTTTTGAGGTGGAGTCTCACTCTGTTGCCCAGGCTGGAGTGCAATGGCATGATCTCGGCTCACCGCAACCTCCACTTCCCAGGTTCAAGCGATTCTCTTGCCTCAGCCTCCCAAGTACCTGAGATTACAGGCATGCACCACCACAACTGGCTAATTTTTATATTTTTAGTAGAGATGGGGTTTCTCCATGTTGGTCAGACTGTTCTCAAACTCCCGACCTCAGGTGATCCGCCCACCTCAGCCTCTCAAAATGCTGGGATTATAGGTCTGAGCCACCATGCCCGGCCTCAGTTAACAGCTATTAAATGAGCATCTATTAAGCACCAGGTATTGGGAATACAGCAGGACACAAAACATATCAAATTCCTGTCTCATGGAGCTGACATTCTGGTGGGGGAGACGATAAGTAAATGTCAGCCAGAATAAACAGGTAAGGAACAGAGAGAAAGGATGGGTTGGGGAGAGCTGGGTTTGTTGTTGTTGTTGTTGGAGACTGAGTCTCGCTCTGTGGCCCAGGCTGGAGTGCAGTGGCACAATCTTGGCTGACTGCAACCCCACCTCCCGGGTTCAAGCAATTCTCCTGCCTCAGCCTCCCAAGTAGCTAGGAATACTGGAGTGTGCCACCATGCCAGGCTAATTTTTGTATTTTTAGTAGAGATAGGGTTTTGCCATGTTGTGCAGGCTGGTCTCGAACTCCTGGCCTCAAGTGTTCCATCCGCCTCAGACTCCAAGAGTGCTGGGATTGCATCTGGAATTGGTGGGTTCTTGGTCTCACTGACTTCAAGAATGAAGCCGCAGACCCTCGCAGTGAGTGTTACAGCTCTTAAGGTGGTGCTTCTGGAGTTTGTTCCTTCTGATGTTCAGATGTGTTGGGAGTTTCTTCCTTCTGGTGAGTTCGTGGTCTCGCTGGCTCAGGAGTGAAGCTACAGACCTTCGTGGTGAGCTCCTAAGGCGGTGCGCCTGGAGTTGTTCGTTCCTCCCGGTGGGCTCATGGTCTCGCTGGCTTCAGGAGTGAAGCTGTAGACCTTCGCGGTGAGTGTTACAGCTTATAAAAGCAGTGTGGACCCAAAGAATGAGCAGTAGCAAGATTTATTGCAAAGAGCAAAAGAACAAAGCTTCCACAGTGCAGCAGGCGACCCGAGTGGGTTGCCGCAGCTGGCTCCTGCAGCCTGCTTTTATTCTCTTATCTGGCCCCACCCACATCCTGCTGATTGGTAGAGCCCAGTGGTCTGTTTTGACAGGGCGCTGATTGGTGCCTTTACAATCCCTGAGCTAGATACGAAGGTTCTCCAAGTCCCCATCAGATTAGTTAGATACAGTTTCGACACATAGGTTCTCCAAGGCCCCACCAGAGCAGCTAGATAGAGTGTCAATTGGTGCATTTACAAACCTTGAGCTAAACCAGGGTGCTGATTGGTGTGTTTACAAACCTTGAGTTAGATACAGAGTGCCGATTGGTGTATTTACAATCCCTGAGCTAGACATAAAGGTTCTCCAAGGCCCCACCAGAGCAGCTAGATACAGAGTGTCCATTGGTGCACTCACAAACCTTGAGCTAAACACAGGGTGCTGATTGGTGTATTTACAATCCCTGAGCTAGACATAAAGACTCTCCACGTCCCCACCAGACTCAGGAGCCCAGCTGGCTTCACCTAGTGGATCCCGCACCGGGGCTGCAGGTGGAGCTGCCTGCCAGTCCCGCGCCGTGCGCTCGCACTCCTCAGCCCTTGGGTGGTCGATGGGACTGGGCGCCTTGGAGCAGGGGGTGGTGCTCGTCGGGGAGGCTGGGCCACACAGGAGCCCACGGAGGGGGTGGCAGGCTCAGGCATGGCGGGCTGCAGGTCCCGAGCCCTGCCCCGCGGGAAGGCAGCTAAGGCTCGTGAGAAATCGAGCGCAGCGCCGGTGGGCTGGCCCTGCTGGGGGACCCAGTACACCCTCCGCAGCCGCTGGCCCGGGTGCTAAGTCCCTCATTGCTCGAGGCCAGCAGGGCTGGCCGGCTGCTCCGAGTGCGGGGCCCGCCAAGCCCACGCCCACCCGGAACTCCAGCTGGCCCACAAGCGCCGCGCACGCAGCCCCGTTCCCGCTCGCGCCTCTCCCTCCACACCTCCCTGCAAGCTGAGGGAGTGGGCTCCAGCCTTGGCCAGCCCAGAAAGGGGCTCCCACAGTGCAGTGGTGGGCTGAAGGGCTCCTCAAATGCCGCCAAAGTGGGAGCCCAGGCAGAGGAGGTGCCGAGAGCAAGCGAGGGCTCTGAGGACTGCCAGCACGCTGTCACCTCTCAGGATTACAGGGATGAGCCACCTCGCCCAGCCAAGACCTGTTTTTGGTAGAGGTCAAGGAAGGCCTCTGTGATGAGGCAATTAATGAGCAGAGAGGCAAGGAAGTGAGGCAGGCATTTCGGGGAAGGTATTTCAGGTAGACGGAAGGGCAAGTGCAAAGGTCCTGAGGTGGGATGTGTGTTGGGTTCCGGGAACAACAAGGGGCCAGGGTGAGTGGAGCCGAGGGAGAGGCCTCCTGATGAATTTGGAGGCACCCAGAGGGTAGAGTGTCATGGGCCGTGGAATTTACTCTGCATGAACAGGGAAGCCATTTCTGAATTTTGATCAGAGAAGTGCCTGGACCTGACTTTTGTTTTGGACCTTGTGTGGTAAGTAAATGGCAGAGGGTGAAGCTGAACATGGGCCACCAGCTAGGAGGCTGCAGAAATTATCCCAGTGAGAGATGACGGTGGCTCAGCCCAGGGCTGTGTTGCTGAGGGTGAGGGGAGGAGCTCAGAGTGTGGATATATTTTATTTTGAAGATGGGGCTGACAAGGTTAGCTGGTGGATGTGGATGTACAGTGCCAGGAAAAGCGTTCCCTGCTTGCTTCGCTGCTTCCTCCATTAGTGCAACCGAGCAGCCCCATTTTCCCTGCAAGATGTTTATTTCCATCTCTCAGGCCTTGTCCTCGCAGGAAGCTCACGGGAAGCTGAGGAAGGTGTCTGGTCAGGCCGAGAGTCACACTGGTTTAGGAAGTGGGGCCTCCGTTTAATCTCCCTCATCTCACTGCCCCAGTTAGCACTTAACTCTGTTCTGCTTCGTGGCAGAGCAACCAGTCTGGAAAGAGTCACCGACCATGGAGGTTTCCATCCTTCCAACTGTCTCTTGTCTGTGGACATTTAATGTCATCACACTAACTAGACATTGTCTGTTGTCTATGTTCAGGAGGTGACAACCATGAGAGTGAGGGTGGGGAGGTGGGACCTGTGGCTCCAGCTTGGGCGCGGGGACAGAGCAGGGAAAGGCCCAGGAGGCGTCCCACACAGGCGCAGGCAGAAGCAGGGGCGCAGGCATGCCACCAACCATCATTGACACATCCGCCTCCTGCTGTCAGGGCTGATGGCCTTGGCGGGGGAGGGGAGGCCCAAGTGCTCCTGGCCTCTGGGAGCAGCTACTGGGGGAGGTGGAACTCGGGCAGGGGGAAACAAGACAGAAGGTAAAGCTATGCCAAGGAGGCCAGATGGGGTGTTGGGTATAGGGCACTCAGCTGTGTGTGGCCCAGTTAAGCCCGCCCCTCCCTCTGAGCCTCTGTCTGCACTCCTCCCAGTGGACCCCACCCAACCTCTGTGCTCACATGACCACAAGGAATCTTTCTAAGCTGCTGCTCTCCCTCTTCTACTGAACACTCTGCAATGGCTCACTCGTGCTCCTCAGGCCAAGTTCAAACTCTTGTTCTTGTCTTCCCAGTCTTTTTTTTTTCTCAGGCTGGAGTACAATGTCGGCTCACTGCAACCTCTGCCTCCTTGGCTCAAGCGATCCTCCCACCTCAGCCTCCCAAGTAGCTGGGACCACAGGTGTGCACAAGCATGCCCAGCTAAATTTTTTTTTTTTTTTGAGAGGGAGTCTCGCTCTGTCCCCCAAGTTGGAGTGCAGCGGCATGATCTCGGCTCACTGCAACCTCCGCCTCCCAAGTTCAAGTGATTCTGCCTCAGCCTCCTGAGTAAGTGGGATTACAGGTGTGTGCCACCGCGCCTGGCTGATTTTTGTATTTTTAGTAGAGATGGAAGTTTCACCATGTTAGCCAGGCTGGTCTTGAACTCCTGGCCTCAGGTGATCCACCCACCTTGGCCTCCCAAAGTGCTGGGATTACAGGCGTGAGCCACCACGCCAGGCCCTTCCTGGTCCTTTGAGCTCTGTCCCTTGCCAAACTCTCTGTCCTCACATCCCCCAGTTCCACCTTTTCCCCAGGAAACTGAGTTTGCCTTGTTCTCCCAATATTCCAGCTGTTCCATATCTGCATGCCTTTGCACCTGCTGTTCCCTCTGCCTCATGTGCCTTTCCAACTCTTCCACTGGGGTAGCCCACACTCAGCTCTGCCGGCCCCTCCTCAGGAGGCTGTCTCTGGTGCCCACCCTCCAAGAGCTAACCTTGCCTTTCCCAGGGCACCTTTGTGCTGGGATGTGGGCTCTACCTGGCTGGACTTCAGTGCGCAGGCGTGACTCATCTTTGCTGAAGTCCTCGCCCTAGCAGGGCCCTGAGTGAGCCTTGCCAACTATTGACTAACTGACTGCTTGTACCTGAAGCTCAGAGAAGGGAGACATGGCCTGGCTGGGGTGGGACAGGGAGGGTTCTTTGGCAGCCACAGTGGGAGTAGGGGGCCGGGAGAAAGCTCCTTCCTCCCAAACCCACGACCATGCAGGTCACTAAAGGACAGCCTACCTCCTGGGAGGCCCCAGGGTGGCCATCTGGTCTGGGGCTGGACCCACTTTCCCAGATCCTGATGGCCCTTCCCTGCTGCCCATGGGCCTGCCAAGGCCAAGACCAGCCAAGGTGAGCTGAGGACACACTGGGCTCCAAATGCCAGGCTTCCGAGGCACTCATTGAGCCGGCGCTTCTGTGGGCTGGCCCTGGGCTCAGCACAGTGTGTGCCTTGGCCCTGCTCCATCCTCCAGGTCGCCTCCAGCCAGGTGCTATTATTAACATCCCCATTTTTCAGAGGAGGCTGCTGAGGCTCAGAGATGAGACCTGCCCTGGGTTGCACGGGGAGAACATCCTGGAACTGGCTCCTAAGAACCAAGGACCAACTGCTCCACGTGTTTTACATGTATTAACTCAACAATCTTGTAAAGAGGGACAGCCAATTCGAGGGACAGAGAGGTTAAGTGGCTTGCCTGATGTCACCCAGCTAGCAAGTGGCAGAGCCAGGATTCAAACCCGGGCAGTTTGACCACAGAGCTTTTACTCTCTAACATGATGAAGAAGGTGGTGAGGAGCGGGTGATGGTGGTGTTGCCTCTCTGGACAAAGCATCTGCAATTTGCAAAGCGTTTACAACACTCGGCATCTCATCTGCCCTTCAGCCCAAGGGAGAAACAAAGATCAGGATCCCATTTTACGGAGGAGAAAATGAAGACCAGTGGTGTCCCCAGGGTCACTCAGCAGGCTAGTTGCAGGGTGGAGGCTTGGACTCAGACTTCCACCCGAGCCTGAGCCCCTCCTGGCTCTCCTGACTGGCTGGGCACCCTGAGTTTGGTGCCTCCCGGGGAAGGGGGCTTTGGATACCCAGTGCAGGCAGAGAACTCTGGGCTGGGAGGTAGGAGTTCTGGAAGGGGACCCCCAGCATTGCCTCTGGTTTGCTGTGGGAGCCTCAGTTTCCTCATCTGTAAAATAAATGGGCTGCATCTGTTGGACTCCTAGGGCCCTTCCAGCCTGAGTTTGCAGTCTTCACTCAGAGGTGGGTGGGGGCACAGTGTTCCCTGCTTGCTTCGCCGCCTCCCCTATTAGTGCAGCCGAGCAGGCCCATTGCCCCTGCAAGATGGTTTTTTTCTACCTCTCGAAGGCTTTGCCCTCACAGGAAGCTTGCAGGAAGCTGGGGAAGATGTCTGGCCAGGCCCAGGATGTCACACTGGTTCAGGAATGGGGACCTCTGTGTGACCTTCACCTTGCTGCCCCAGTGAACACTTACTCCATTCTGCCTCGTAGCAGAGCAGCCAGTTATGTGTCTGTCGGTCTGTCTGCCTCTCCAGCCACAGTGAGCATCTTGAGGGAAGGGGTCATATGCGCAGATCAAAGCCTGGTAAGTAGTGAGCTCCCCAGCCTGGGAGTGTGAGGAGAGGCTGGGTGAGGGATGTTGGGATGTTGAGCAGGAGAGAGTGGAGCTTGGTGGGGTGGGACTGAGGGGGTCACAGGCTTCTCCAGATCCTGTCTGTAGGACCCCATGAGGAGTACCTGAGACCGTATGGCATGGGAGAGGACTGGATTGCTCTGCCCACTGGGGGCAGCTGAAATAGAACATAGAAATGGACTCGACTGCCAGGCGCTGTGGCTCACGCTTGTAATCCCAGCACTTTGGGAGGCCGAGACGGGCGGATCATGAGGTCAGGAGATCGAGACCATCCTTGCTAACACGGTGAAACCCCGTCTCTACTAAAAATACAAAAAATTAGGTGGGTGTGGTGGCGGGCGCCTGTAGTCCCAGCTACTCAGGAGGCTGAGGCAGGAGAATGGCGTGAACCCGGGAGGCGGAGCTTGCAGTGAGCCGAGATCGCGCCACTGCACTCCAGCCTGGGCGCTTCCTCTCACCAGGTTTGAACCCAGCCCTGCCATGGCTCTGGCCCAGCTCAGTGCGTTCCACGCCTCCTCCAGTCACCTCACCCCGCCCTAAGAGCTGGCAAGGAAATTTATCATCTCCCTTTGACAGAGGAGGAAATGGAAGCCCAAGGGCATGAGTGTGTGGGCGGCAGTTCCACAGCCTGGCCTGAGGCCCAGTCAGTGTCTTTCCCAGCCACCCACCTGCCCCATGACCGTGAAGTTCTTATGTGCAGACAAAACCAGGATGGGCAAGACCTGAAGAAGTCTTGAATGGGGCAGGGAGCAGGGAGAGGAGATGGGGAATCATTTGCAGCAAACGTGTGCAGAGCCTGGGCCAGGGGGCATCTGCTGTGTCCTAGACCACGGAATGGGTTGGCACTTCCCAGGTGAACTCTGTTCTCTCCAGCCTCTGGACCTTTCCCATGCCGCTCCACCTTTCCCTTCACATGAAAGATTGATCCCCTCCCTTTATCTGGCCAACTCCTGCTCATTCTCCAGGTCTCAGCCTCAATGCATTCAACAAATGCTTCTTCCTACAATGTGGCGGCCACTGTGCAGGGTGGGCTGCTCATGGTGAGTGGGAGACATGGTCCTGCCCTCAAGGAGTTTCCAGTCTCCTGAGGGAGCCACATGTTACTAACATGGAATGAGTCAGGGTAGGCTCATGACTATAAAGAGCAGCCCCCAAATCAGTGGCTTAACATGATGAAGGCCTATTTTGTACCCAAGACATAGTCCAAATGGGAGGCAGGGGACTCTGTTCCAGGTGAATTCTACAAACACACCTTGTGAGTTTCCTGTGGCTGCTGTAACAAATGACACCAAATCCAGCGGCTGAAAGCAACAGAAATGGGTTCTCTTGCAGTTCTGGGGAACAGCAGCCTGAGGTCAAGGTCAAGGTGCCAATGGGGCCACACTCCCTCTCGAGGCTCTAGAGGAGGGTCCTCCCTTGCCTTTTGCAGCTTCTGTGGTGTTGGCAATCCTTGGCTTCCAAGGTTTGTGGCCACATCACTCCAATCTCTGTCTCTATCTTTGCGTCGCCTTTCCTCTGTGTCTTTCCTTTGTGTGCCTCTCTGACAAGGACACCTGTTATTGGATTTAGGGCCTACCTGGGTAATCCACAATGATCTCTTCCTCCCAAGATCTTAACTTAATCACACCTGCAAAGACCTTTTTTCCAAATAAGGTCACATTCACAGGTTCAGGGATTAGAACATGGACACATCTCTTTGGGGCCACCATTGAACCCCCTCCACACCCGATGTCTAAGTGCCTGGGGCCCTGGGAACGAAGCCAGGATTCTGGGAATGTGAAGGGAGACCAGCTCAGTCTGGGGGAGCAGGAGAGGGAGACATCCCTGAGGATGAGATACTTGAGCCAAAGATGAAGAGAGAATAAGCTAGAAAAAGGGAGAGAAGAGTGTTCTAGGCAGAGGGAACAGTATGTGCAAGCAGTATGTGCAAGGCCGAGGCAGGTGGATCATTTGAAGTCAGGAGTTCAAGACCAGCCTGGCCAATATGGTGAAACCCCGTCTCTACTAAAAATACAAAAATTAGCCAGGCGTGGTGGCAGACACCTGTAATCCCAGCTACTTGGGAGGCTGAGGCAGGAGAATTGCTTGAACCCAGGAGGCGGAGGTTGCAGTGAGCAGAGATCGTGCCACTGTACTCCAGCTTGGGTGACAGAGTAAGACTCCATCTCAAAAAAAAAAAAAAAAAAAGAATGGATCTCCATTTCTTCACCTGTAGAATGAGGACAATGATGCCAGCCCTGTGTGGCTGCCACAAGGATGATTAGATCATAAGGATACTTCCTCTGTTCTGGGCAGTGCTAAGGACCTTACATTCATGAGAGCCCCTCAGTGACCCTAGGAGCTGAGTGCCGTTATTAGCTGCATTTTACAAATGAGGAAACTGAGGCAGAGAAGATAAGTGACTTGCTCAGGGTTATAAACCACCAAGTGGTAGAGTCAAGATTCAAACCCAGGTAGTCTGGCCCCAGCACCAGCGCGGTTAGCCACTGAATCCTATTGTCTCTCCAGATGGCCCTGGCCGAGTGCCCAGAAGAAGGCGTGGACCCCGTGAGTGATTCAGAAACGCTATTTTCCTTCTTCCTGTCTTCCTCTGTTTAAAAATTCTTCAGGGACTATTATTGACAGAAGAGCGGTCACCCAATTTAGAAACTCTGTGGCCACCCTTCTGGCCTCCAGCCTGGGGACAAGTTTTCTTTCTTTTTTGCCTTTTCCCCCTGCTTTTCCAAGTTACTGGTAAAGAGACAAGTTTTTTTTTCCTTTCATTAAATTTTTTTTTTTTTTTTTTGTGAGACAGAGTCTTGCTCTGTTGCCCAGGCTGGAGTGCAGTGGGGAGATCTCGGCTCACTGCATCCTCCATCTCCTGGGTTCAAGCGATTCTCCTGCCTCAGCCTTCCGAGTAGCTGGGATTACAGGTGCTCGCCACCACACCTGGCTAATTTTTTTATTTGTTTAGTAGAGACTGGGTTTCACCATGTTGGCCAGGCTGATCTCGAACTCCTGACCTCAAGTGATCTGCCTGCTTTCTCATCCCAAAGTTCTGGGATTACAGGTGTGAGCCACTGCACCTGGCTGAGACAAGTTTTCTAATGGACCTCAGAGCCTGTTGTAAAGGTTTTACCCAGCCGTGGCAACCAGTCTACAGCACCGCGTAACTTTATTCCTTCCAGGAAGGTTATAATCAAATGCCTTGATCCTCTCTTGGCATTGTCCTCAAGCTACTGTGCCCCAGCTGAGAGCTACCCTGCCACCAGGGTCACGGGAAGGAGGTGTGTGTGTTGCCTATTACACATATCAAACTACCCCCCTCTACTGGGTTGAATTTTGTCTCCGCAAAATTCATGCATACCTGGAACCTGTGAATATGACCTTATTTGGAAACCGGGTCTTTGCAGATATAATCAAGTTAAGGTCATACTGGAGTAGAGTGGCCCCTAAACTCAATACAACAGTTGTCCTTACAAGAAGAGAGAAATTAGCTGGGCACGGTGGCTCATGCTTATAATCCTAGCACTTTGGGAGGCTGAGGTGGGCGGATCATGAGGTCAAGAGATTGAGACCATCCTGGCCAACTCAGTGAAACCCCCTCTCTACTAAAAATACAAAAATTAGCTGGGTGTGGTGGTGCGCACCTGTATTCCCAGCTACTCTGGAGGCTGAGACAGGAGAATCGCTTGAGCCCAGGAGATGGAGGTTGTAGTGAGCCAAGATCGCACCACTACACTCTAGCCTGGCAACAGAGAGAGACTCCATCTCAAAAAAAAAAAAAAAAAAAAAAAAGAAGAGAGAAAGTTTGGCCAGGTGCAGTGGTTCATGCCTGTAAACCCAGCACTTTGGGAAGCTAAGATGGGAGGATTGCTTGAGAACAGAAGTTCAACACCAGCCTGGGCAACATGGCAAAACCCCACCTCTACAAAAAATACAAAAATTAGCCAGGTGGTAGTCCCAGCTACTTGGGGGGCTGAGGCAAGAAAATTGCTTGAACCTGGGGGGCTGAGGCTGCAGTGAGCCAAGACCGTGCCACTGCACTCTAGCCTGTGTGACAAAGTGAGACCTTGTCTCAAAACAAACAAACAAAAAATGCTGAGCGCAGTGGCTCAGCTTGTAATCCCAGCACTTTGGGAGGCCAAGGCAGGTAGATCACCTGAGGTCAAGAGTTTGAGACCAGCCTGGCCAACATGGTAAAACCCCATCTCTATTAAAAATACACACACACACAAAAATTAGCCGAGCATGGTGGCGGGTGCCTGTAATTCCACCTACTCAAGAGGCTGAGGCAGGAGAATCCTTTGAACCCAGGAGGCAGAGGTTGCTGTGAGCTGAGATAGCACCACTGTACTCCAGCCTGGGTGACAGAGTGAGACTCCATCTCAAAAAATATATAAAAATAAAAATTAAAATAAAAAAATTAGCCAGGTGGCCAGGCGTGGTGGCTCACGCCTGTAATCCCAGCACTTTGGGAGGCTGAGGCGGGCAGATCATGAGGTCAGGAGATTGAGACCATCCTGGCTAACACGGTGAAACCCCATCTCTACTAAAAATACAAAAAATTAGCCGGGCATGATGGCAGGCGCCTGTAGTCCCAGCTACTCGGGAGGCTGAGGCAGGAGAATAGTGTGAACCCAGGAGGCGGAGCTTTCAGTGAGCCGAGATCACGCCACTGCACTCCAGCCTGGGCGGCAGAGGGAGACTCCGTGTCAAAAAAAGAAAAAAAGAAAAATCAGCCAGGCATGGTGGCACATGCTCGTAGTCCTAACTACTCAGGAGGCTGAGGTGTGAGTATCCCTTGAGCCCAGGAGTTACACTTGAGCTATGGTCAGGCTACTGCACTCCAGTCTGGGCGACAGAGAAAGATGCTTTGTGTAAAAAAAAAAATAAGAAGAGGGAAATTTGGTCACAGACACACAAGGAGAATGCCATGTGATGATGGAGGCATAGATTGGAATGATGCTTCCAAAAGCCAAGGAATACCAAGGATTGCCAGCAACCACAGGAAGCTAGGAAGAGGCAGGAAGAATTCTTCCCTAGAACCTTCAGAAGTAGTGCAGCACTGCCAACAACTTGATTTTGGACTTGTGAACTCCAGAAGTATTAGAGAACAAATTTCTGTTGTTTCAAGCCACCCAGTTTGTGATAATTTGTTTTGGCAGTCCTAGGAATGTAACACACCCTAAACCTAGAGGTGTAAAGCAAAAAGGGTTTCTTAGATCTCAATTCCATGGGTTGGCTGGGCTCAGTTGGGTGGTTCTTCTGCTCCATGTGGTGTCAGCTGGGGTGAGCCAGGCTGCAGTCAGCTAGGAGCTGGGCTGGGGGCTCACTTACATGACAGGCAGTTGGTTCTGGCTGTTGGCTGGGGTACCTTGGTTCTCTTCCATGTGGCCCTTGACCTCCACATGGCCTTCCTATCAGGATGGCCCAGAGTTCTTTTTTTTCAATCTTTTTTTTTTTTTTTTGAGATGAAGTTTTGCTCTTGTAGCCAGGCTGGAGTGCAATGGCACGATCTTGGCTCACTGCCACCTCCACCTCCCAGGTTCAAGTGATTCTCCTGCCTCAGCCTCCTGAGTAGCTGGGATTACAGGCTTGCGCCACCATGTGCGGCTAATTTTTGTATTTTTAGTAGAGACGGGGTTTCACCATGTGGGCCAGGCTAGCCTCAAACTCCTGACCTCAGGCGATCCACCTGCTGGGATTACAGGTGTGAGCCACCATGCCTGGCAGGATGGCCCAGAGTTCTTTACACGGCATCTGGCTTCTAGAGGTAGAAACAGAGGACAGCGAAAACAGAAGCTGCAAGGCCTATTGAGGCCTAGGTGGCAAAGTCCCAGAACATTATTTCCAATGCATTCTATTGGCCAAAGCAGGTCACACGGCCCATCTAGAGTCAAGGAAAGGGAAAATATATCCCACTTTTTTTTTTTTTAAGAGATGGGATCTTGCTGTCTAGTCCAGACTGTAGTACAGTGGCACAATCACATCTCACTGCATCCCGGAACTCCTGGGCTCCAGAGATCCTCCTACCTTGGCCCCCCATAGACTCCACTCTAGATGAGAGGTGTGACAAGACAATGCATGGGGCAGATGTGATGGGAGAGACGGTTATGGACATCTTTGGAAGCAACCTACCTACCAGAGTGTGTGAATGTTTGGGGGAGGCCTCAGCCAAGGACCCCAGAGATGTGGTCCCTGTTGATGGGGTTGCTGACAAGGCTAGAATTCCTCTGTCTGAACAGGACCCCCCCAAACCCATGAGCCTCAGGTTCAGTTCAGCCATCAACTCACTGGGTGACCTTGGGCCAGTCCCTCATTCACTGAATGATAATTCATTAAACACCTACTATGTGCCAGGCCCAGAGCTAGGCACTGGGGTCCTGGCAGTGAACAGACCAGGTTTCCGTGGAACTTTCAGTGTAATGGAAGAAAAAAGCCAGGCACTGTGGGTCACGTCTGTAATCCCAGCACTTTGTGAGGCCAAGGAGGGCGGATCACCTGAGGTCAGGAGTTTGAGACCAGCTTGGCCAACATGGTGAAACCCCGTTTCTACTAAAAATAGAAAAATTAGCCAGGAGTGGTGGCAGGCGCCTGTAATCCCAGCTACTTGGATGAAGCAGGAGAATACAGGCTGAGGCAGGAGAATCGCTTGAACCCGGGAGGCGGAGGTTGCAGTGAGCCAAGATCATGCCACTGCACTCCAATCTGGGTGACAGAGCAAGACTCCATCTCAAAAAAAAGCACATAACTAGACAAAAAAAAAAAAAAAAAAAAAAGAGAGAGAGAAAGAAAGAGAAAGAAAAAGAAAGAAAGGAAAATAAAAAAGCACATAACTAGACTAACTGGTCAGTGTGACAAGTAGAACTGCTGGGAGTTGGGCTAGAGGTTCTCTGAGGATAAAGAGGCTGGGACAAACTTGGAGGGCAGCGTCCTGGAGGATGAGAAGTCCTGCCCCATTCTGGGCGCCATTTTCCTCCTCCAGACATTGAGGAGGAACATTGAGAGGTCCTCCTCCAGACACTGAGAGGTGGGTCAGAGCTGTGAATTTCAATTCTGTTCCCTGGAGTCCTGGGGTTCCCCAGAGGCACCTCAGGTACTACTGCAGAAGAAGCTGAGAAGGGTATCTGAAGCATAAGACCGGCCGGGCTCAAGGCTTCTGGTGGGCTCCTACCATCTAGCTTCCCAGCCAGGCACCCTAGGCTTCCTGGAAGAAAATTTTCCCAGCTCCCCCCTTGTTTCTGAATGGCCCTGATGGGGCCTGTTCTCTGGGGAAACAGGGAAGCCTCCCCTCTGTCCGCTGGACAACACCCCCCGGAACAGATCCTGGACCAGGATACTTAGCTGCTCCCTCACCTTTGTCCTTGGGCCTGCTTGAGCCTGGAGAGCCCCAGGGGCCCTGCAAAAAGTGCCAGTGTCTCTCGAAGAGCTCAGGCTTTTTGGAGTCAGACCCTCTCCTTCTGTGTGGCCCTTGCCTCTCTAAGCCTCAGAAGGAGCCCCACCTCAGTGGGGTGGGCACAGAGGCAGGACACTGAGAGCCAGGTCCTCTGAAGCTGGCCTTGAGGTCAGCACAGGGTGGGCACAATCCCTCTGGGGAGAAAGGTCCAGAGAAGTGGCAGGAAAGGCCCAGCCTGGTGGGGGATCCACCCCGCCTCGGGCCCTGGTGCCCCTGCCCAACCATTCTGGGATGCTTTGGGCTTAGCCTGCCTCACAGGGGTCAGCAGGGGTGGGGGGGTGGGGGTCTGAGCCAGCGAGTTAGTCACCAGGCAAATCGTTGACTTTTTCTCAGCATCTTTATTACTGTGTTCGACTCCAGTGCTGGACACTGGATGGGGTGGGGTGGGGTCGGAGATGCCAAAACCAAGAAATCCCTTCCCCACTCTGGGCCTCAGTTTCCCCCTCTGTCACACAGGGAGGAAGGCTTCCTCTGCTTCCTTCATCAGGACACCGTGAGGTTCAAAGGTTTTCAGCACAGAGTGTTCAGCCCGGAGGGCCACCCAGCTGTGGTCCTTGCCCCAGAGGGCTCACCATCTGGGAGGGAGACCTGCGCCCTGGCCCACCATCAGCAACTGACAAGAAGGGCAGTTGGGTCATGGCCCAGTGACCAGGCAACGTCCATGAGCCTCTCGGCTATGGATCTGGCTTCATCAAGCTCCGTCCTGGAAGTTGACAGCTGGTCGTGTGGGGCAGGAGCGTCCACAGCCCCCATTCCGGGCAGGCTTCTTCTAAACCTTCATAGAATCATAGTCCAAGGCCCCTACCCAAGCCCAGAGGGCAGACAGCTGAGCCCCCTTCTTTTTGACCCTGCTGGGGTCTTCAAAGAGAGCTAGTGCTGGAGTGGAAGGGCCAGAGCTAAGAGTGGCAGCCACGTGGCGACTCCAGTGAGCTGGTGGCAGAAGCCTCCTAGGGCCACCCAGCCAAAGTCCAGAGAGCCGTGAAGAGGTAGGTCAGCAGACACGGTGGGCTGGTCCAGGCACAGCAAGGGGGCCACCATGGCTTCCAGCATCTTTAGCTGATGGTGCCCAGTGTGGGCTACGGGGAGGCCGGCTGACTCAGAGTCACGCTGGGGAAGATGGCGACAAAGCTCTCCCACCTTCTTCTTACCTGCTGGAAGACAGAGGTGGGGGAGGTCCCACGGGCTGAGTGGTGGGCTTAGATGTTGTTCCACCCATAGCCACGAGGTGGGGGTAGACCCCAGGTAGAGAAGCACTGCTCATTGGAGACCCTGTCTCTTAGAGGAGGGAGCCTGCAGCCCCCCACAAAGGGGTCCAGATCTCCCCTTTTTCTCTGGGGTGAGAGGGTCACACAGTGTACTTCCCAGGAAGTTGCACTGGCTGATCTCCTTGCCTCCTGCTCTATTCCCCCGTCCAGCATACTATCAATCAGCTAAAAACAGCGCTTACCATATCACCCTCCTCCTCTAAAACCTTCAGTGGCTCCCCAGTGCCTGTGGGATAAATCCCAAATGCCTTCAGGGCCCTCTGAAACGTGGCTCTGGGGTGTCTCTCTCTGCACCCTCATCTCCAGGCAGCTCGGTTGTCATCTTGGTACACAGCCTGGGCTGGCTCTGTCTCTGAACCTTTCCTGCCCTGGAATCCCTGCCCACCTGCTGTGGTACCCTCCATCCTTCAGCCCACAGCCATACCTGTTGGTACCGCCTCAGCCACCACCGGCTGCCTCTTCGCTGGGCTTGGATCAGCTGCTCTGTGTCCCCCAGGCTCCCCGGCACCCGCTCCTGGGCAGTGGCATCTGGCCCTTCTGTGCCTCTCTCGAGGCCCTGGGACCTGGACTTCTCTTGCCCCTGTCTGAGGCTTAGCGCCCTGCGGAGTTGGCCCTCCTGGGGCCTCCCCCAGGGCTCCTGCAGCTTTCCATAGGAGGGTCGGGGCTCTCGCAAGGACTGACTTCGCAGCCCTGTTCCCATGGCTCCGGAGGCTGCAGGCACAGGACTGCTCTGGCCCCTCAGCAAGACACTGGCCCTCTGAGGTGGCCCAGTGCCTCCACCCATCTGACAAGAGATCACTGGGGGCAAAGGTTGGTGCTGCCAAGGTGGCTTTCATAAATCAAAGGGCAGGCCACAGGGCCGAGCATCCCTGAGTCACCTCACCACTGCCTCCCCACCTTCTGGGTCAAGGAGTGAAGGCCAAAGGGAGGAAATTGCCACTCCCTCCTTCACCTATACTTCCCCCCTCCCCCTCCCCTCCCCCTCCCCTCCTCTCCCTCTCCCTCCTCCCCCATCTTCCCCCTCCTTCTCCCCTCCCCTCCCCCTTCCTTCCCCTCCCTTCCCCCTCCCCCCTCCTCCTTCTCCTTCTCCTCTAGGCAGCTTCCCTGACTACCTCATCCCTGAAGAGTTTGTTCTCCTCTGAATTTCTATGGCCCCGGCATCCATTGACACTGAGCACCATGGCTTAACAACCAAACAGAGACAGCCTTTTAAGAATTGGGCCAGGCCCGGTGGCTCACGCCTGTAATCCTAGCACTTTGAGAGGCCAAGGCAGGCAGATTGCCTGAGATCAGGAGTTCCAGACCAGCCTTGCCAACATGGTAAAACCCCGTCTCTACTAAAAATACAAAAAATTAGCTGGGCATGGTGGCGGGCGCCTGTAATCCCAGCTACTCAGGAGGCTGAGGCAGGAGAATCACTTGAACCCAGAAGGCGGAGGTTGCAGTGAGCCGAGATTGTGCCACTGCATCCAACCTGGGTGACAGAGCAAGACTGCGTCTCAAAAAGAAATATATTTTTTAAAAAAGCATCAGTATGGCTCCAACCTAGAACAATCACATTCACAAAGACAGCAAGGAGGATGGCCGTTGCCAGGCACTGGGGGAGGGAGGAATGAAGAGTTTAATGGCTGTAAATTTTCAGATTTCATAAGATGAAGAGTTCCAGAGATTGGTTGCACAACAATGGCTGAAATGGTAAACTTTATGGTATATGTGTTTTACAATACTGGAGAATTTCTTTTCTTTTCTTTTTTTTTTTAAGAAACAGAAGGAAACAGGACGGCTCCAGGCTAGGAGTCAGGAGGCCTGGATTTTTTCCAGGCCCAGCACTGCCCCTAATGTCCCAGCAGCACAGCACTATCCTTGAGCACTCAAGCTCTGAGGACCAACTGCCTCTGGGTAAACTGTAGCTTCATTCCTTGCAGCCTTGTGACCTTGGGCACATTTTTCTCCTTCATTCGTAAGAGGGACAAATAACTTGGGTCATTGTTGTGCATATTAAATGTGGTCCACAGGGCTTGGCACACAGCAAGCCCTCGAACAAAGTGAGTTGGTAGTTGTATTTGTCCGTTCTCCTGCTGCTATAAAGAAAGACCTGAGGCTGGGAGCGGTGGCTCATGCCTGTAATCCTAGCACTTTGGGAGGCTGAGGCGGGTGGATCACTTGAGGTCAGAAGTTCAAGACCAGCCTGGCCAATATGGTGAAACCCCTTCTCTACTAAAAATACAAAAATTAGGCCAGGTTGCAGTGGCTCACAACTGTAATCCCAGCACTTTGGGAGGCTGAGGCAGGTGGATCACAAGGTCAGGAGTTTGAGACCAGCCTGGCCAACATGGTGAAACCCCGTCTCTACTGAAAAAACACAAAGATTAGGCAGGCATGGTGGCATGTGCCTGTAATCCCAGCTACTCGGGAGGCTGAGGCAGGAGAATTGCTTGAACCCAGGAGGCAGAGGTTGCAGTGAGCCGAGATCGTGCCACTGCACTCCAGCCTGGGCAACAGAGCAAGACTCCGTCTCAAAACAAAACAAAACAAAACAAAAAATTATCCAGGTGTAGTGGTGGGCAACTGTAATCCCAGCTACTCGGGAGGCTGAGGCAGGAGAATCGCTTGAACCCAGGAGGCGGAGGTTGTAGTGAGCTAAGATTGCGCCACTGCACCCCAGCCTGGGCAACAGAGAGAGAATCTGTCTCAAAAAATAATAATAATAAAAATAAGAAATACCTGAGACTGGGTAATTTATAAAGACAAAAAGTTTAATTGGCTCATGGTTCTGCAGGCTGTACAGGAAGCATAGCAGTTTCTGCTGCTGGGGAGGCCTCAGGAAGCTTCCAACCGCGGTGGAAGGCAAAGCGGGGATGAGGCATCTTACATGATAGGAGCAGGAGAAAGAGAGAGCGTGGCGGGAGGTGCTGTACACTTTTTTTTGAGACAGAGTCTCAGTCTGTCGCCCAGGCTGGAGTGCAGTGGCGCGATCTTGGTTCACTGCAACCTCCGCCTCCTGGGTTCAAGTGATTCTCGTGCCTCAGCCTCCTGAGTAGCTGGGACTACAGGTGCCTGCCACCACGCCCAGTTAATTTTTTGTATTTTTGGTGGAGACAGGATCTTGCTATATTTCCCAGTCTGGCCTTGAACTCCTGGGCTCAAGTGATCTGCCCACCTCAGTCTCCCAAAGTGTTTGGAATAAAGGCGTGAGCCACTGTGCTCAGCCTACACACTTTGAAACAACCAGATCTCACAAGAACTCACTATCATGAAAACAGCACCAAGGGGATGGGGCTAAACCATTCACGAGAATCCACCCCCATGAGCCAACCACCTCTAACGCTAGGGACTACAATTCAACATGAAGTTTGGTACGGACACAAATCCAAACCATATCAGTGGTATTCACTGCCGTGGGCAGATCCTTTCAGTCTCATCTGTAAAATGGGTTGTTTCTTTTTAAATTTTTTTTTTTGAGATGGAGTCTCTCTCTGGCGCCCAGACTGGAGTGCAGTGGCGCGATCTTGGCTCACTGCAACCTCTGCCTCCCGGGTTCAAGCGATTCTCCTGCCTCAGCCTCCCGAGTAGCTGGGATTACAGGCACATGCCACCATGCCTGGCTAATTTTTGTATTTTTAGTAGAGATGGGGTTTCACGTTGGCCTGGCTGGTCTCAAACTCCTGGCCTCATGATCCACCTACCTCGGTCTCCCAAAGTGCCAGGATTACAAGCATGAGCCACCGCACCCAGCCTGTAAAATGGGTTGTTTCAAAAATAAGATGAAATCATGAGTGTGGATGCTTCTAAAGGTGAGACTACTGGCAGCAACTCTTTCCCCCAAGACAGGAGGAAGAGAAAGAAGCTTGGGGCTGGGCCAGCAGATTCCTCAGAATGGTTGTTTTGTTTTTTGAAACAGGGTCTCACTCTGTTGCTCAGGCTGTAGGGCAGTGGCACAATTTCAGCTCAATGCAACCTTGACCACCTGGGCTCAAGTGATCCTCCCACCTCAGCCTCCTGAGTAGCTGGGACTACGGGTATGTGCCACCACACCTGGCTAATTTTTGTGTTTTTTGTAGAGATGGAGTTTCATCATGTTACTCAGGCTGGTTTTGAACTCCTGAGCTCAAGCAATCTGCCCACCTCAGCCTCCCAAAGTGCGCCACCACGCCTGGCCTCAGAATGGTAGAATTTGAATGCTGAAGGGACCTCATACATCTGTTCCATGCTCCTTTTTGTTTTATTTTTATTATGTATTTCTTTGTTTATTTTAGAGATAAAGTTTCTCTATGTTTCCCAGGCTGGTCACAAACTCCTGGTCTCAAGTGATCCTCCTGTCACAGCCTCCTGACTAGCTGGGATTACAGGCATGAGCCATCACACCCAGCTCCTTTTTGTTTTAACCACTGTTTTGAGTCAACCCCTTCACAGATTTCATTTAAACCTCATGATAGTCCTATGATGTGGGGATTGTCATCTCATTTTATAGATCAGAAAACTGAGGATCAGGGAGATTAAGCACCTGGCTGGAGAGCATGCCCACTAAGTGGCAGAGCTGGTCGGCCACCCTGGTCAGCCGGGCTTTAAAAACCCATGCTTCAGTCACTCAGGTCTCCTTCCCCAGACTCGGCAGCAGAGGCAGGACTGGAAGCCAGCTGTCCTGCCTCCTCCATGTTTGGGGTACTGCAGAGGGCACCCCTATTCAGGGCCAGGGAAGTGCTGGCTGCAGCTCTTGGCTCACACTAGCCTTGTCCCCCAGGGCCTGGCCTTGCCCTCATCCTTTCTGCTCAGTTTCTGAATCTTCCCTGGGTGAAGGGTTGCTTAAAATCTGCCAGGCTCAGCTCCCAGAGGACCTATGACAGGGCCAGTGTGAAGAGAATGTAAAAAAGGAGCCCTGACCTTCTGCCCCAGCCTGTCCCAAACACTGGCTCTGATTTGTACCCAGGCCTTTTAATTTCAACCCTGACAACACACCAAAGGTCAATCCTGACCCTGGTTAAAAAGCAACAAAACCATTACACAATCTTCAACACCCTCACTTCAACACACGTAGTCAACTCAAGTCCCCACTCTCACAAAGGTCTGAGCCCAGGAAGAACTGGCTGACTCACAGACTTTTGAGATGTGGTGGGATGAATCACTCACTCTTGCGTCAAGCACATAGCTGCGGAGTACCCTCTTGCCAAGCATGCAGTCTTAAAACAACTTCCCAGATCCACTGAGGAGGGGGAGAAAATCTGTGTTCTCCTCCTTCCCTCCTCACTGCTTCTCTGCCTTCTTCACCTGGGATCTTAGGCTGATTAGTGTTGCTGTAACAGAGACGGGTTAATTTCTAAACAACTGTTCATTTGATTCATGGTTCTGGAGGCTGGGAAGTCCAAAAGAATGGCATCAGCCTCCGATGTGGGCCTTCGTGCTATGTCATCCCATGGCAGAATGTGGAAGGGTAAGAGAAAGTAAACGTGAGCAAGGACAAGAGGGGGTTGAACTCACTTTTATCAAGAACCCACTTCCTGATAATTGCAGTAATCCAGTCACCTAATCACCTCTTGATACTGTCATAATGGCAAATATAGTTCGACATGAGTTTTGGAACAGACATTCAAACTATAGCAACTGGCAAGCTCTTGATACTCACCTTTCAAAATTCTGCTTTGTGAGTGACATCTCCCCAAAAAGCCTGCCCTGACACCTCCAGGCTGTGTAAGATAGGCAGTCCCCTCTCCAGCCCACCCAATAACCCAATACACACAGTAACACAATCACACATGTCTGCCTTACCTCACCAGACTAGGTACCCCTTGAAGGCTAAAAGAACACCTTAATGTCCCCACGACCCAACACAGTAAATAACTGGCGTTAAATATTGGAGACTGTTAGTTGTCTATTGCTATCTAACAAATTACCCCAAAACTTAGAGACTTAAAACAACACACATTTATTATCCTGGTTTCTGTGGGTCAGGAATGGGGGCGTGGCTTAGCAGGTCTCTGGCTCAGATCTCTCGGAGGCTACAGTCAACTCTTCTCCAGGTCCTTCTGGGGTGAATCTGCTTCCAAGCTCATTCTTGTGGTTGTTTGCATAATTCAATTCTTTTCGGATTGTGGGACTGAGGGCTTCTGTTTCTTGATGGTTGATTGCTGCTACTTGGGCCTCTCCAAAGACCATCTCACTATGTGGCAGCTGGCTTTAATCAGAGCAAGCGAGTGAGAGCAAGAGATGGCGAGAAAGACAAGCCAGGATCTTTGGGGACCTAACTGCAGAAGTGACATGTGGAGTCCAGAGCAGCTCCATCTTGGATGCTAATCCACCATGTTGACTTCTTATTAACCCCCATTCCGGGAATGCCTCTAAGATTTCTACTTTATCTACTGTTACCAGAAATCTTACCCATAGGCAGATTCATATCACATTCTTGCCTTTCTCTGAGGTCTCAACTTTACTTGTCTTACACATTCCTGCCCTGTGGTATATAAGCCCTGGGTCTGGGGGTTTATGGCCTGAGGATCCACCATCACGTCTTGCTGCAGCCTGAGACACAGACTTGGCTTCTGTTCCTAAATCTATATTAAATGTTTCTTTTTGGCTGGGTGTGGTGGCTCACACCTGTAATCCCAGCACTTTGGGAGGCCAAGGCAGGCGGATCATTTGAGGTCAGGAGTTCGAGACCAGCCTGGCCAACATGGCGAAATCCGGTCTCTACTAAAAATACAAAAATCAGCCAGGCATGGTGGCGGGCACCTGTAACCCCAAGTACTCGGGAGGCTGAGGCAGGAGAATCGCTTGAACCCGGGAGGCAGAGGTTGCGGTGAGCCTAGATGGTGCCACTGCCCTCCAGTCTGGGCGACGGAGCGAGACTCCGTCTCAAAAAGAAACAACAAAAAAAGAAATGTTTTTTCTAAGAAACCGAATTTGTCAGCCGCTTTCTTTGGCCTCAGCTTCCTTGGGTTTTGGGGATACGTGTACATAGACTTTCCCACCCAGAACATGACAACCCATCACTTGCTTTATTCTGTTCCTTAGAGGCGAGTCACCAGGTCCAGCCTACCCTCAAGGGGTGGAGATTACACAAGGGTGTGAACACCAGGAGGCTAGGATCACTGGGGACTCTCTTGGAGATGGCCTACCACAGACACCGAGGATTCCAGGCCTCCTCCATTGCCTGAGTTTAAAGCCTTGCCCTTTCATGTACTGGCTCTGTGTCTTGGGTGAGTGGCTTAACCTCATGTGTCTATAATTTCTCAGCTATAACACAGGAATAATGCTTTATTTCATCAAATCTAAGAGGACATCTACGGAAAGGTGGCAGTATTTTATATACCATTAAGAAAGAATATCTGGGCTAGGCACGGTGGCTCACGTCTATAATCCCAGCACTTTGGGAGGCCAAGGCAGGAGGATTGCTTGAGCCCAGGAGTTTAAGACCAGCCTGCACAACATGACACCCTGCCTGTACAAAAAAATAGAAAAAAAAAATAGCTGGGCCTGGTGGCATGTGCCTGCAGTCCCAGCCACTTGGGAGGCTGAGGTGGGAGGATCGCTTGAGCCCAGCAGGTTGAGGCTGCAGTGAGCTGTGATTGAAGCCCCTGCACTCCAGCCTGGGCAACAGAGTGAGGCCCTGTCTCAGAAAAAAAAAGACAAAAAAGAAAGGAAGGAAGGAAGGAAGAGAGAGTACCCATTACCCACTCATTGGAAGGTGCAGGCCCGTTTTAGAGAGGTTAAAATGTGGAGGAAAAAAAGTGTGGCTTGAAATTAACAAAACACAGTAGTATCTATTTCCTGAAGTGAAGTAGGAAAGAGGTATTTCCTGTATCTATTCATGTACATGGCTGATGTCATTTAAAGTTCTGGTGAGGCTTAGACATACTGGAAGGCTGCAAGCTGGGGCAGGCTACCATGTTCCTTAGGAGTCAGCCAGTGAATGTGATCTACATCTACCTGCTGTGGGCAAGACCTTGTTTTGGTGAACAGAAGAGAATGAGAGACCACATCTGGTTTGAGGGAGGGGAGGATCTAGGCAGGCCTCTCGGAGAAGGTGATGTTGGAGCCCAGTCCCGAGAGCCCACTCGCCAGAACCTTGAGAATTAGACATTGGAAGTCTGACTGACCTTGGAGGGCAGCAGGGGTGGGGCGTGCCCTCTACCCTGGAGACTGACCTTTGTGAGTGCACTTCACCCTTGCATCCCTCTGGAACTTATCCTCATTTCCTCTTCTCTCCGTTGAAATGACAGAAGCATAGTCAGTGATGGGCCTGGAATCCAGCCCAGTTGAATCAGCCCAGCACATAAAGTCTTCAGCAAATGTGTGTTCTACCCTCCATGGGTGGGGCCTGAGTCTTCATGTACCCTCTAGGAGGATCAGACAAAATTATAAATCTAGCAGTTAGTAGTACTAGACTTTCTCCTTGAAAATATGATGCCCAGGCTGGACGCAGTGGCTCATGTCTGTAATCCCAGCACTTTGGGAGGCCGAGGCAGGCAGAGCACTTGAGGCCAGGAGTTCAAGACCAGCCTGGCCAACATGGCGAAACCCTGTCTCTAAAAAAAATACAAAAATCAGCCATGCGGCTGGACGTAGTGGCTTATGCCTGTAAATCCCAGTATTTTGGGAGTGTGAGGTGGGTGGATCACCTGAGGTCAGGAGTTCAAGACCAGCCTGGCCAACATGGTGAAACCCCAACTCTACTAATAATACAAAAATCAGTGGGTGTGGGGCACACACCTGTAATCCCAGCTACTCGGGAGGCTGAAGCCCAGCAATTGCTTGAACCTGGGAGGTGGAGGTTGCAGTGAGCAGAGGTCATGACACTGTACTCCAGCCTGGGCAACAGACTGAGACTCTGTCTAGAAAAAGTTTTTTAAATAAATAAAAAAATGAAAAAAATAATGCTCACCAGAAGTAAGATGACTGTGCAGATATACATTTATTTAATTTGAAATTGTTTGTGGGCCAAGTGCAGTGGCTCACACCTGTAATCCCAGCACTTTGGGAGGCTGAGGCAGGGGAGGATCACTTGAGGGCAGGAGTTTGAGACCAGCCTAGGCAACAAAGGGAGTCCCCATTTCTATAGAAATTTTAAAAATTGGCCAGGCATAGTGGCTCACGCCTGTAATCCCAGCACTTTGGGAGGTGGGCGGTGTGGGGGGCGAATCATGAGGTCAAGAGTTTGAGACCAGCCTGGCCGAGATGGTGAAACCCTGTCTCTACTAAAAATAAAAAATTAGCTGGGCATGGTGGCAGGTGCCTGTAATTCCAGCCACTTGGGAGGCTGAGGCAGAGAAGCATTTGAACCCAGGAGGCAGAGGTTGCAGTGAGCCGAGATCATGCCACTGCACTCTAGCCTGGGTGACAGAGCAAGACTCTGTTTCAAAAAAAAAAAAAAAATAGTTCTTGGGTTTATCTTCTGTCCCTTATTCCCTCCTCACACCTCTACAAGAGTTGAGTTTAGCACATAGTAAATGTTTAATAGTCAGCGGATAGGAGTGCCCCAGAGACCAAGCAGAGTCCACAGAGTCCAGTGGACGCCATGTTTATGGGGGAGGGAAAAGTTAAAGAGATGATAACCTGGAACAGGTCAAATTGGGGGCATGGACCGAGAGGAGCAAATTCTGAGGAATTTCTGAGGCTCTGACAGTGTCCCTGGGCCGGGAAGGAAGATGAGGTGGTGGGAGGATATTGAGCCATTTCTGCAGCACTATGAAAAATGAGCTACTTTCCCAGACTCGTTTTGGGGGACAGACCTCAAAGCACCCCATTTCAAAGCAGTGTGGTGCTGGGCTAGAAATAATGCCCAGGGTGTTATGGGAGTCCTAGGAGGGCCCCTTACACCATGAGAGTGGCTTTGGAGAGCTTCATGAAGGAGACAATGGCTGGGTTAAGTCTTGAGAGAGAGAGAGAGAGATATGACAGGAAGAGAGTTTATCAGGTGAATCTATTGAGAAAAGGAATCCCATGCAAGGAAAACAGCCCAAGCACAGGCAGGAAGGCACGATGGGGATAGAGGAATGATGATACCTCATACCATTGGGGTGTAGGGAGGACAGCGTACCAGCAAGTTCAGACAGCATGGTGGCCAAGGACAGGGCAGTTAGGAACAAGAAGGCTGGAGACATCCAGATGGATGGGAGCTCCCAGACAAAGCTACAGATCCTGGCTGGGCACAGTGGCTCACGTCTGTAATCCCAGCACTTTGGGAGGCTGAGGCGGGTGGATCACCTGAGGTCAGGGGTTCAAGACCAGCCTGGCCAACATGGTGAAGCCCCGTCCCTACTAAAAATACAAAAATTAGCTGGGCGTGGTGGCACATGCCTGTAGTCCCAGCTACTTGGGAGGCTGAGGCAGGAGAATCGCTTGAACCCGGGAGGTGGAGATTGCGGGGAGCCAAGATTGCGCCACTGCACTCCAGCAGCCTGGCAACAGAGTGAGACTCTGTCTCAAAAAAAAAAAAAAAAAAAAAAATTAGCCGGATGTGGTGGCAGCTGCCTGTAATTCCAGCTACTCAGGAGGCTGAGGCAGGAGAATCACTTAAACCCAGGAGGCGGAGGTTGCAGTGAGCCGAGATCACACCATTGCACTGCAGCCTGGGTGACAGAGTGAAACCCTGTCTCAAACAAAACAAAACAAAACAAAAACCAACCAACAAACAAAAAAACAAAAAACAAAGCTACAGATCCCTCAAAACACAGCTGTTACTATGAGACTGGAAACAGCCCACCCCTCTGTGTTTAGAATCCAGAAGCCTGGCTTTACCCTGAGGATCTCATAAGGACAACCCAGATGTCTCCGATCCCCACTCCAGAGATGACAAAAGAAAGATTTCTCCCGCCAGCATGGACTGAGCAAGCAAGGCATTGGCCAGGAGTGTTTGTGGTGTGGAAACTGCAAGTGTGTGAGGTGGCCCTGTGCCCTTGCCTGTGGCCACTCAAGTACCATTTTTGGCTTGGAGGGAGCCTAAATTCCAATGTTTCCCCGCACTGTGTTCCCAGGCTCCTTTAACCCCATGGCTTCTCACCCCTAGAAACCGCCCTGTCTTTTCAGCCTCCTCCTACTTTGGCCGTTCAGTCTAGACAATTCCACTGGGCTCGTGGAACCCATCATGGGATCGCCACAAGGTGGTCAGACCCTCCAGCGGCCGAGGTGGACCAAGGGCCAGTGTCTCCCCTGTGTTCTCAGACTGCAGAAGTCTCTGTCAATTATGAGATCTGCCCTCTTCTGTCTCCGAGCCTCTGAACATGTCCCTGAGAAGCAAAGGGATGGGTTAGCTACTCCCAACGTGCCCCCCAGAGTTACTGGGGTAACAGTAAAGCCAGCCCTTTTACCTATCCACAGCCCAGCCTCTTAGCTGCAACTTCCTGTTTTTGTTTTGTTTTGTTTTGTCTGAAGACTGGATCTTGCTCTGTTGCCCAGGCTGGAGTGCAGTGCAGTGGCACAATCTCGGTTCATTGAAACCTCCACCTCCCAGGCTCAAGCGATCTTCTCACCTAGCCTCCCCAGTAGTTGGGACTATAGGCACACCCCACCACGCCTGGCTGACTTTTCTTTTTTCAATTTTTTTTTTTCAATTTTTTTTTTTTGTGTGTGTGAGACAGAGTCTCACTCTGTTACCCAGGCTGGAGTGCAGTGGTGTGATCCCGGCTCACTGCAACCTCCGCCTCCCGGGTTCAATGATTTTCCTGCCTCACTCTCCCGAGTAGCTGGGATTATAGGCACGCGCCAGCCACCACGCCCGGCTAATTTTTTGTATTTTTAGTAGAGATGGGGTTTCACCATGTTGGCCAGGCTGGTCTCAAACTCCTAACCTCAAGTGATCCACCCACCTCAGCCTCCCAAAGTGCTGGGATTACAGGCATGAGCCACCGTGCCTGGCCTTTCTTTTTCAATTTTTAATAGAGATGAGGCCTCACATTCAGGAGATTGAGACCATCGTGCCTAACACGGTGAAACCCCATCTCTACTAAAAATACAAGAAAATTAGCCGGGCGTGGTGGCAGTAGCCTGTAGTCTCAGCTACTCGAGAAGCTGAGGCAGGAGAATTGCATGAACCTGGGAGGTGGAGGTTGCAGTGAGCCGAGATCGTGCCACTGCACTCCAGCCTGGGTGACAGAGCGAGACTCCATCTCAAAAAAAAAAAAAAAGAAAAGAAATGAGGCCTCACTATATTGCCCACGCTGGTCTCAAACTCCTGGGCTTAAGTGATCCACCCACCTTGGCCCCCGCAAAGTATGGAATTATAGGCATGCACCACCACACCCAGCTCCCACTCCTGTTTCAAAGCCCACTTGCCCAAGTCTCATGCCCCTAAAGCCTGTGGGAGATACCTCACCATGGCTGCATCCCTTTATCATGGTGCCAGGTCCATACCAGGGCTGATGCCCACAAGCTGGGGCAGAGGAAGAGGAAGAGCCTCCTCACCACTTTTAGCCTCCCAAAGTGCTAGCGTTATAGGCATGAGCCACTGCAGCCGGCCCAAGAATTTCCTTTTTTTTTTTGAGATGGAGTTTCACTCTTGTCATCTAGGCTGGAGTGCAATGGTGCGATCTTGGCTCACTGTAACCTCCGCCTCCCAGGTTCAAGTAATTCTCCTGCCTCAGCCTCCCAAGTAGCTAGGATTACAGGCATGCGCCACCACGCCCAGCTGATTTTGTATTTTTTTAGTAGAGACGAGGTTTCACCATGTTGGCCAGGCTGGTCTCAAACCCCTAACCTCAAGTGATCCACCTGCCTCAGCCCCACAAAGTGCTGGGATTACAGGTGTGAGCCACCATGCCCGGCCCAGCCCAAGAACGTTTTACAGTGTTAGCTATTAAGAAATAATAAAGCAGGCCTACACTCCTAGCCTTAGGGCAGCCCCTCAGCTGCTCTGTAAGGGCCCCCTGAACATCATTTCCCTCCCAACAGAGTCCTGCGGCCTGTGTTCTCTGCACCAGAGCTTAACCTTGGCCAGCCTTCCATAGCACGTCTCAGCCCCTCTGTCTGGCTTCAGCTGCTGCTGCATCCTCCTAGGAGCTCAGCTAAGTTTCCCAAGCTCCCCAGATCTCAAGAATCAATTAAGTGCTTGCTAAAAGAAAAAAAAAAAAAAAAAAGCATTGAAAAGATTACTAGGCCCCACCCCAAACTGACTGAATCATTATCCACAGGGGTGGGTGTGGGTCCAGGAATCTGGTTTTGTTTTTATTTTTATATTTATTTATTTATTTATTCTTTGAGACCGAGTTTCGCTCTTGTTGCCCAGGCTGGAGTGCAGTGGCGCGATCTCAGCTCACTGCAACCTCTGCCTCCCGGGTTCAAGTGATTCTCCTGCCTCAGCCTCCCGAGTAGCTGGGATTACAGGCATGTGCCACCACACCTGGCTAATTTTTGTATTTTTAATAGAGACGGGGTTTCACTATGTTGGCCAGGCTGGTCTCGAGCTCCTGACCTCAGGTGATCCACCTGCCTCAGCCTCTCAAAGTGCTGGGATTACAGGCGTGAGCCACTGTGCCCGGCCTTGGTTTTGTTTTTAAAGGGCCCTGGAAGAGTCTTACCATCCAGGAAGCCTAGATAGTATTTCTCTAGCCTCCCTGTGGGTCTTCATACTGACTCCATTAGAACCACTTGGAGAGCTTCTAAAACTAGCACTGCAGTGCAGGGGGTCTTGTTTCTGAAACACCAGGGCCTCCATCTAGGTCCTGCTGCTTTCTCCACAGAAAGCTAATCACTGAGACAATTATTGCCAAGGAAGAAGGCTTTAACTGAGTGCTACAGCCTAGGAGATAGAAGATCAGTCTCAAATCCATCTCCCTGAGTGACTAAAATTAAGAGTTAACACAGAGGGAAGAAATGTAAAAATGTGTAAAAAAACAAGAACTAGGGGCCAGGCATGATGGCTCACGCCTGTAATCCCAGCACTTTGGGAGGCCGAGGCAGGTGGGTCACGAGGTCAGGAGTTCGAGACCAGCCTGACTAACATGGTCTACTAAAAATACAAAAATTAGCCAGGTGTAGTGGTGGGCACCTGTAATTCCAGCTACTTGGGAGGCTGAGGCAGGAGAACTGCTTGAACCTGGGAGGTAGAGGTTGCAGTGAGCCGAGATCACGCCATTGCACTCCAGCCTGGGCGACACAGCAAGACTCCGTCTCAGAAAAAAAAAAAAGAAAAGAAAACAGGAACTAGGGAGAAGTAAGGAAGCAAGCAGGGTGAAAGTGGGTTCTGGCATCTTGTTGTCTGGATGCCTTGATCTGGTGAGTTTCAGTTCTCTGATACTTTTTTTTGAGAGGCCTGAGTGTCCTTTCCTGAGGAAGGAACTCAGATAAAACAAATGTAAGTTTCAAGCTTTAAGACCAAAAGGGTCCATTTCTATGTTTATTAAAAAAAAAAAGTCTATGGGACTATTGGGTCAGTTTCAGTCTCATTCCCTAGAGATGGATTGAAGAGGCAAAGGTGACTCAGGTATTCTGCTGATGATTCTAAGACCTCTGAGTTGGTGGTTAATATGCATAAGAGCAATGGGATGGGGCTCAGGAATCTGTGTTTCCCACCTTGTCCCCAGGAGATTCTGTTGCTAGTGGCACAGAAGCCTACGCTGAGAAGTGCTTTTTCTTTTTCTTTCTTTTCTTTTTTTTTTGCGACAGAGTTTTTCACTCTTGTTGCCCAGGCTGGAGTGCAATGTACAATCTTGGCTCACTGCAATCTCCGGCTCCTGGGTTCAAGCAATTCTCTTGCCACAGCCTCCCTAGTAGCTGGGATTACAGGCATGCACCACCACGTCTGGCTAATTTTGTATTTTTAGTAGAGACAGGGTTTCGCCATGTTGGCCAAGCTGGTCTCAAACACCTAGCCTCAAGTGATCCACCCACCTCGGCCTCCCATAGTGCTGGGATTATAGGTGTGAGCCACTGCACCTGGCCAATTTTTATTTTTTGAGATGGAGGTTTGCTCTGTTGCCCAGGCTGGAGTGCAATGGCGCAATCTCAGCTCACTGCAACCAATTTTCCTGTCTCAGCCTCCCGAGTAGCTGGGATTACAGGTGCCCACCACCATACCCAGTTAATTTTTGTATTTTTAATAGAGAGGGGGTTTCACCATGTTTATCAGGCTGGTCCTGAACTCCTGACTTCAGATGATCCACCCACCTCAGCCTCCCAAAGTGCTGGGATTACAGGCGTGAGCCACCGTGCCCAGCCCATTTTTTAATTTTTTTTTTTTTTTTTTTTTGAGATGGAGTCTCACTCTGTCACCCAGGCTGGAGTGCAGTGGCATGATCTCGGCTCACTGCAACCTCCGCCTCCCGGGTTCAAGCGATTATCTTGCCTCAGCCTCCCCAGTAGCTGGGACTACAGGTGACTGCCACCACACCTGGCTAATTTTTGTACTTTTTAAGTAGAGACGAGGTTTCACCATATTGGCCAGGCTGGTCTTGAACTCCTGACCTTGTGATCTGCTGCCTCGGCCTCCCAAAGTGCTGGGATTACAAGTGTGAGCCACGGAGCCCGGCCCCATTTTTTAATTTTTAAAAGACAGAGATGAGGTCTTAGTGTGTTGCCAACGCTGGTCTCAAATTCCTGGGCTCAAGTATTCCTCCCTACTCAGCCTCCCAAAGGTGAACTGGGATCTTAATCCTTGTTCCGTTACTAAAATAACTGTGTCGGATCCAACCCAAGGTTGGAGTTCTTCAGGACGGGTAGAAGGAATGACAGGGAAGTTGGAGTGAGAAACTACTTATACAAGAAGTCTGAGAGAAGAGTCAGATCTCTCCAGGCTCAATAAACAATTTCTAGTTAGCAAGATGTTCTCATAGTCTTTGATTCTCCTTTTTGGAAGCAGGTTATTTTTTCTCTTTGTCCTTATTACCATCTGATGTACTATATATTAATCTGTCTGCTCTCCTTTGAAGGCAGGATTTTGGTTTGTTTGGTCACTCCCTTATCCCCTGGTTGGCACAGACCCCAGTTTACGAAGCGGTGAATGAAAGTAAAAATCTCGGGACCCCCCCCCCCAGCGCCCCAATTCATGCGAAAGTGAAGATTAAGCCTTGAAGCTGAGTCACTGCAACACCCTCTTCCAAAAGAATAGCTGTTACTAGCATTAGGCATCAGCCAGATCCACACGGAAAGGTAAAAACCTCAGGCATTTGGGAAGGGCTGCCCCCACAGATCATTCACAAGTAAATTCTTGCTGGCCTCCCATAAACAAGGACAGGTCAATTGTAGCTTCAGGTCTACAATCTAAGTCTAGCTCCTAAAAATTCCACAATAAGAATGTCATTACAAGCTTATTTTCCCAGGTGCAGAACAAAGTCAAAACTACCTACTCAGAGACATCTGCATAACTGACTCTTCCTTTACTCTCTTTTTCTCTTCAGACATTCATCTCATCTTACGTAGATTTACCGGGCATTAGCTAAAGTCCCATAGGAATGTAACTATTGTCCTAATCGCCTACTTGCCCTTCTTCCTACATGCCTTCCCCTCATTCCCCCTTTAAGGAAATGCATAAATACTAAACCTCCCGAAAACCTCTTCGGAAAAACAACCACGGATGTGTATGTGGTTCGTGTTTTTCCCGAGCACGCCCTCAAACTGGATTAATAAGCCTCGATGACAGAGACTTATGCCTCAGTCACTTGTTCCACTTGTCAAAGCTTTCCTCTTTGACAAGTGTCTTGGGTCTTGTCAAGTGTCTTGTGTCTCAAACAAGCCTTCCAAACCCCCTAGGTCCTGAGCAGCTTCGCTCTGCAGATGACAAAACCGAGACTCAGAGGTTAAGTTGCTTGCCCAAGGTCACACAGACGTACTGTAGACCCCCATCATTATCTACGCAGCTGTTAAAGGACATAGTCATGTAACCCGTGTGGCACAAGCACCTTCTCCTTCCTCCTGCCCTTCGCTAACGTTAGCTTTTCCTGCGACCTCTTCTCCGCTAGCCAGCGCGTATCTGCGTCTAGCCGGGATGCCTGAGCCCCAGTGCGATCTGTTGTGCTTGCAGCTTCGGGAGACACGTGCTACTCGGGTGAATGAATCGAACGTCCCCACCCCCGCCGACAGCCAATAACTGCGAGCCACAGCCCGGCCACTTCCGCCTATTGCGGGCGTCGGCTAGGGTCCGGCGGCCCACGTGAGGCTCCGGAGACAAGGGAGTAGGCGGTGGTGCGCCAGGGGCGGGCTCTCCCAGCCTCGCCACTAATCCAGGCGCTCGCCGGGGACGGGAGGGGCGGGGCTGACGTGGGGCGCCAAGGCTTAAACGTGACTGACAGGCGGGCACAGGGAGGAGTCCAGAGCCTAGGGGCGAGGAGTGACGGAGAACACTGCCCAATAACGGGAGGGGTTGGGCTGTCTGGGCCAATAGGAAGTCCGTAAGGCGGGGCCGGGACTGCAGCAAGTTCGGTTGCACGGAGACCGCAGCTGTTCTCTGTCAGTGGAGGCAGCAGCGGTAGAGGCGGCGGCGAGGACTGGCGACGGCGAGGAGGTGAGTGTCCGCCGCGCTCCGCACGGTCCTCTTCCCGCGGCGGGTCGGAGCGGGTGGATGTGCGCCGGCACCGCTGCGAGGGACGCTTATGTAAGGGTCGCGCGCGCAAAGGCGGCGCGGGCTCCGCGAGTGACGGCTGGAGGAGACAGCGACGGGCTGTGCGCGGTGCGCGACGCGACGCGGCGGACGGCGCCCCTCCCCCTCGCGCGGGGGCTCGGCCGGCTCGACCCGCCCCCGGACCCGCCCCCGGCTGCAGCCCCCGAGCGCCCCTCCGCAGCGTCCGCCCGCGGGCTGCCTCATTCTTGCTCTCGGGCCCATTTTGCAGATGGAGAAACTGACTAAAGCGCCTCGCGCGAGGTCCCTGAGGGTTCGAACCCAAGTCTGTCAGGATCGGGAGCCCAAGTTGTCCCCATCGTACTGGATGTGGCTCAGCTCTGCAGGAAGCCGCGGCGTGTAAGGCGAGGGCTTTCCTTGTTCCTTGCGCTCGCACTTCGCCTCCCGTAGGATCCTCTACTTTGTTTCAGACGGGGAAGCTGCAGGCGCCCAGACGCAGTGATTCGCCCAAGGCCGCTCATTCAGGAGGTGGGGCTGGGCTCAGCCCCTTATTTCTCCAGCTTTTAGTAGTTTACAAAGCGCGTCAGAGTCGGAAGCCAAGTCCCTAGGTCCCTGGCAACTTTGAGATTCTTTTGTTTTCTTTTCTTTTTTAGACAGGGTCTTGCTGTCACCACCCAGGCTGGAGTGCAGTGGCGCGATCTCGGCTTACTGCAGTCTCGACCTCCCGGGCTCAAGCGACCCTCCTGCCACAGTCCCCCAGTACTGGGACTACAGGCGGGCGCCACCACGCCTAGCTAATTTTTGTATTTTTTGGTAGAGACGAGGTTCCGTCATGTTGCCCAGGCTGGTCTCGAACTCCTACGCTCAAGCGAGCGGCCTGCCCTGGCTTCCCAAAGTGCTGAGATTACAGGCGTGCCTGGCCTGAAATTCTAAAAAATCAGATTGTGTCTTTATTTTTGTGAGAAGAGGTAGGCCTGGGCTCCTTACCCGTTCTCCAGCTGAGAAAACAGGCTCAGAGAAGTACCAACACTTGCTGATGACAACCAGAACCTCCAGAGTGCCTGCCATCTGCCTCCCTATTGCTCCCGTACCCACTGCCACCATCAGCCCTGGCTGGCCTCCCCCAAGGCACCCTTTCCCTGTATGTGATGCAAACACTTGTGCTGGGGGTGGATGTGCTCAGCATTTCTCTCACTTGCAGCTACAGCTTCCTGCCTGCAGGCTCTCCTTAACTGTTGAACTCTTAATCACATTCTTTTGCACACCTACAGTGTTCCTATCCCTACACTGGGCCGAGAGACAGCGTGGGCGATGAGGTCAATCCTCGTCCTGCAACTGCTGACAAACCGATTGGGGGAGAGAAAAAATAAACAAAACCTAAGCAGCAAGGCAGCCTGCTGCAGATGTTTGTAGAGAGCCTAGTGGGCGAGGTATTGGCCCTAGGAGGACATGGAAGAGGAAGTTCAGTAGAGGCCAGTAAATCACAGCAAACCACACTCTAAAGCGAGAGAGAGGAGAAATGGCCTGGAAGGGGATGGGCTTGGGAAGGCTTCGTGGAGGAGGTGAGTTGTGGACCTCTTTTTGATGCCGCTGCAGTGGAGAAACAGTGATTGGATTTCAGCAGCTGGAAAGTTTTATCCTGGAGAGGTTTTGTTAAAGAGGTTTTTTTGTTTTTGTTTTTTGAGATGGAGTTTCGCTCTTGTCGCCCAGGCTGGAGTGCAGCGGTGTGATCTCAGCTCACCACAACCTCCGCCTCCCGAGTTCAAGCGATTCTCCTGCCTCAGCATCCTGAGTAGCTGGGATTACAGGCGCATGCCACCACACCTGGCTAATTTTTGTATTTTTAGTAGAGATGGGGTTTCACCATGTTGGCCAGGCTGGTCTTGAACTCCTGACCTCAGGTGATCCGCCCGCCTCGACCTCCCAAAGTGCTGGGATTATAGGCATGAGCCATCATGCCTGGCCAGTTACAGAGGTTTCAAGCAATTAGAACTGGAAGAGGAAGGCTGAGGAAGGTGGAAGGAGAATGTGGGGGAAACAGCTTCACTGTTGGGTGTAAGAAACTTGATTGGTCACTGGAAGAGGCCTCTACAGGAGATGTAACCAGGTGAGGGCACTAGGATTTGCTAAGGTGCAGGTAAGTCAGTGACTGGAAACCAAACTGAGGAAGCAAGATTAGATGCAAAGGTAGACGGGGCTGGGCGCGGTGCTCATGCCTGTAATCCCAGCACTTTGGGAGGCCGAGGTGGGTGGATCACCTGAGGTCAGGAGTTCGAGACCAGCCTGGCCAACATGGTGAAACCCCTTCTCTGCTAAAAATACAAAAACTAGCCAGGCCTGGTGGCGGGCACCTGTAATCCCAGCTACTCAGGAGGCTGAGGCAGGAGAATTGCTTGAACCTGGGAGTTGAAGGTTGCAGTAAGCTGAGATCACGCCCCTGCACTCCAGCCTGGGCGACAGCGTGAGACTCCCTGTCAAAAAAAAAAAAAGAAAAAAAAAAAAGCCCAAAAGGCAGACAGGGCTCTGAGGGCCCAGCTGCAGGCCTGAGCTGCAGATTGTGTCCCATGGTGTTCTGGTAAGCTCCCTGAAAGCAGCCGTCATTTGTTTACTAATGGCTCCTTCACCCTGCCGTGCCCTGCTCTTAGGGAAGGGGCTTTGTTCACTACAGTTGCTCAGTATCTGCTTTTTGAATTAATTAGGCTGTCATCCGAAGTTTCCTCAGTTTACCCCAATGTACCCTCATGTGTCATAACGCCTTCTGTCTTTCTACTGAAGCCCGCTGCAGCCTGGCTGACTCGGTTCCCTGTGCCAGTCCTCACCTCCAAGATCTCCCCTAGAAGGTTGTCCCTGGTAGCCCACAGTAGGTACCCCAGGCCCTTTTCCCTTTTTTGTCCTGCTCCTTGCTTTTACCCGGTCTCACTTCCAGTGCCCCAGGCACTGTGATAGGTACCTGTCCTCCCACCACCACTCATGGGGGCTCTGGGACCAGTGGCAGGGCAGGACCTCAGATTCACTACTCTTATCCCAAGCCACAGTTCCCTGTGTCCCTCTTCCCTCTGTCCTCTCAGTACCTAATAGTGCCAGGAACAAGTAGGTGCCTAATGAGTGTTTTGGGTGAATTAGTTGAAAAGGGGTCAAACTGGGAACCAGTGAGGAGAGAGGGGTGCAAGATGGAGAATACGGAAAGGAGTTACTTTTGGAGGTGGCAGGGATGGCCAGCACCATGGTCAGTATGGCAGTAAATCTGGCAGTCCACATTTCTCACTGGCACCTTCTGCATGGGCTGGAGGCCTCGTTCAGGTCAACATTTTCTGTGTTGTTTTTTTTTTTTCTGGAGACGGAGTCTTGTTTTGTTGCCCAGGCTGCAGTACAGTGGCACCATCTTGGCTCACTGCAGCCTCTGCCTCCCGGATTCAAGTGATTCTCCTGCCTCAGCCTCCTGAGTAGCTGGGATTACAGGCACCACCCCTTTGCCTGGCTAATTTTTGTATCTTTAGTAGAGATGGGGTTTCACTGTGTTGGGCAGGCTGGTCTCGAACTCCTGACTTCAGGTGATCACCTGCCTTGGCCTCCCAAAGTGCTGGAATTACAGGCATGAGCCACTGCACCCGGCCTCTGGTCAACATTTTCATTGAGGATGAGCATGGCCTTCTCTTTGGCTGCCTCCCAATATCGTCCTGCCCCCATCTGAATGGGCCCCGTTTCTTGTATCCTGAAAGTTCCTGCTTTGGGGCAGGTTTCTCACCCAGAGGCCTCCTTCACAGCAGCAGGGCATTTTGCCTGCTCACTCTGAAACCTCACCTGGGCCTGACTGACCGTGCCTTCCTCTCTTTCTCTTAGCTGCCTTCTAGTCTCACCTGTGGACACTTTGCCAAAGGAGTCGGGCCTGACGGTGGAAGATGGGAAATGGCCAAAAGAATAAACCATTTCCTCTTACTTACCGAATGAAAAGCTTGCCTCATCTTGGCGTTCAAGACTCTCTAATATGATTCCACCTGTTGGGCTCTTTCTTCCATTTGCCTCCGCAGGTACCCTCTTCTGTGTCAGCCCCTATAGTGAGATTAGTCACTGTTACCCCAAACTCGCTTCTCACGGTCCCCCCTCTGCTCTTGTTCTTGTTGACTTTGTTTTCTGCAGGGCCTTGCTTCTTATCTTGTCCTGTCAAAATTAAATTATTCTTCGAGACACAGGACTTTATTAAGGCTTGCCAAATCTATTCAGTTGGACTGGGCTCTCTTTTCATAACGATGATGATAAGTAATGATTTATTGTTATTAATAATAAAAGTCAACTACTGTGTGGTGGTGATGGCCTTGCTAAGCCCCTTACATACACATAATGTGATTCTCACAACAATCCTATTACGAAGGTCCTATTAGATCCATCTCTTACAAATGACGGACTCTCATAGGTGAGACTCAGAGAGGTGAAATAACGCCCAGAGTAACACAGCCAGGCAGGCTAGGCGGCTCACTGCTGGAGTCCCTCTCACATGCCATCCCATTTTTGCTTCTTTTAACCAGCCCCTAACAACTTGCTTTTTGGCACTTTGTGGGCAGGGCCTGAGTGTACATACAGTTCCTTGTGCAAGGCATGTGCTCAATAAATATTTTATTGACTTGAGTGCCCCAGACATTGAATTTCAGCCTTGACGTTATCTGCCAAGGCAGCTGGTTTTCTCTGAACAGGGATTTGAGCTTGCTGGCCTGTTTTTCCATTTTGCTGTTCATTGACTAGTGGCTAGGGTAGGTGTGGCTTTTTCGGAAATAAGCAGTCGATAAAACTCCGAAAAGTGATTACACAATACCAACTGTGGGCTCCCATGGGCATAAACACGAGGTGGGCTCTTACTTATGGCAGGGAGGGGTCTCTGCAGGAAAGGATTTAAGAAAATAGCCAGGAAATAGAGGACACATCTCAGGTCACGTAAGACAGCTCCTTATTAGTGTCAAGTTGTGGAGTGAGAGAAGAACCAGACTCCCAGTATTCAGAGGGAGCTCCTGAAGGATTAGAGACAGCTCTGCGGAGATGCAGAGAAAGCGGGCCTGAGGCTGGACGGAGTGGGCAGGAAGAGAAAGCACTTCAGATAAAACGAACTGTTTCTAGAACTTCTTGTTCATGTGTAGTGGGTGGCAGAAAAGGGTTTTACTTAAGCGCTTCCCACCTAGCCTGTCGGTTAACGTCCCAGTGTGTCCTCTGTGCCAGGCATGGTGCCACTGCTGTGCGTGTGCTGCCTCATTGGGTATTCCGTAGTACGCTGTGAGATGGGCATTGTTATTATTCCCATTTTACAGATGAGGAAACAGACTTTGAGTGATTACAGAGCGGCTGTCAGAGTAACAAGAGGTGCAGTCCAGGCAGTGGGACAGCACAGCTGGCGCTTCCAGCCCTGTACCCTCCTGGTGCCCTCAGTGGAAGCAAAGAAACAGTTCTTGGCTGGGTGCGGTGGCTCACACCTGTAATCCCAGCACTTTGGGAGGCCGAGGTGGGTGGATCACCTGAGGTCGGGAGTTCGAGACCAGCCTGACCAACATGGAGAAACCCCCATCTCTACTAAAAATACAAAATTAGCTGGGCGTGGTGGCACATGCCTGTAATCCCAACTACCTCAGGAGGCTGAGGCAGGAGAATCGCTTGAATCCGGGAAGCGGAGGTTGCAGTGAGCCGAGATTGCGCCATTGCACTCCAGCCCGGGTAACAAGAGTGAAAAAGTTCTCTGGGTTCTAAAATCGGTGTTCTTGCCACTCCTGTTTTCTCTGGGAAGTTCCTGGAGCAATGAGGGTAATGCTGTTTTTTCTTTTGCTTTAGATAGTGTCTGCCTTCTGGAGAGCTGACCAAACACTAAGGGTAAGTCCTGTGCCTGAATCCAGGCTGGCGGGATGCATGGGGGTCTTCACCAGGAGCAGCTGTGGATGCCAGCAGTTTGGCATGTCAGGTCTTAAGCTCAATCAATAAAAAAAGGCTGCGCTCTGATTTGTGGATAATATCTGTTTAAGCAGTCTTGTCTGTTTCCAGTTGCTCCTGATTTTTACAGGAAAGTGACATCTGGCTCCCTGCTGGCCCCATTTGGCAGCTGGCCAGCCTCAGCAGAAGGCCCTGGTTCTGGAAGGGTATGGTCAGCTTGGGAAGCTGGGCAGGAAGAATCCCTGGGGCTGGGCCGCCTCTGAGAAGACCCCTTGAGTCAGCATGGAGAGCAGGCAGCTGTGGTGTGAGGTGGTTCTGCCAGCTGGTTGTAAAGTCACTTGACACGGGTTTCCAGAGGGTGACGCTCAACCTTTGCCAGTCACGGTAACAACGGGGAAAAAGGGACCTGCCCTTCTTCCCCTGCACATTTTACAGGCATGTGCCACCACACCTGGCTAAGTTTTTTTTTTTTTCTTTTTTTTTTTTGAGACGGAGTCTCGCTCTGTTGCCAGGCTGGAGTGCAGTGGCGCAAGCTCGGCTTACTGCAACCTCTGCCTCCTGGGTTCAAGCAATTCTCCTGCCTCAGCCTCCCGAGTAGCTGGGACTACAGGTGTGTGCTGCCATGCCCAGCTAATTTTTGTATTTTTAGTAGAGACGGGGTTTTACCATGTTGACCAGGATGGTCTCAATCTCTTGATCTTGTGATCCGCCCACCTCAGCCCCTCAAAGTGCTGGGATTACAGGCATGAACCACTGTGCCCGGCCTAATTTTTGTATTTTTAGTAGAGATGGGATTTTACCATGTTGATCAGGCTGGTCTCGAATTCCTGACCTCAGGTGATCCGCCCTCCTCGGCCTCCCCAGGTGCTGGGATTACAGGTGTGAGCCAGCGCGTCTGGCCTCTACTGCTTTTACAGTTCCCCCAACATGGATTTCCATGGTGGCAGGTGCCTGGGAGATTCAGTGGCCTCCCCTCAGCCTAAATTCCACAGCCCTCCCGCCGGTCCCCTGCTAGTCCAGTCCCCTCTCCCCCTGCTGGTCTGCAGGAGCAGCCGAGCCAGAGAACCAGGTGCTCTCCCAGCATTTGTGACAACAATAATGCTCTTCCCTTCAGGCCCGCTGTGGCCTTGGGGACTTTGTGGCTCAGGGACAACTTTCTCCAGAGCTCATATCCAGTGCTGAGTGGGGATTCCTTGGTATAGGAGTTTTTCTCGGTTTTCCACCCATTATGTGGCGGTTTTCCTCTGACGACCCTTCATGACGCAGGAGCTGGTTTCCTGTGTGAGATTTCCCACAGTCCTCCCTTGGAGCTAGGTCTTGGGCTAGCAGGTGCCGTCTGCATGCTACCATTGAGTAAGGGCAATGGGCTCATGGTGGGAATGCCGTAACGTGGAAGAACTCCACCCTCCACGAGTTTCACCCCCTTGTTCTCTCTCTGCTTGCTCTGTCCTCTTATTCTTGGCTGCTAGAGTTGGATGTTATTTCTCTTACTTGCATCCCTACAATGAGAGGTGGGCATGTTGGGGAAGGTTCCCCCCAAACCACTTGTCTTACGGAACTGAAAAAACTGAAGCCTAGAGAAGGCTGCTTAGCAGAATCCAAGATGCTGATCCCATTGTTTATTCTTCTTTTAAGATTGCCATATTTTATTGATGTCTTCCCTTAGATTCATCAATAGAGAGGGAAAATCAGTCACCAAGAAGGGACCTCTTCTTCCAGGTTATGTAATTTGTCAAAGCTTGTTTGGCTCCTCAGTTCCCAAGGCACTGCTGACTTGAGCTTTGCCTAGGGACTAAGGCTCTGTAGTCTAAGCTTGTCACCCTCCCTTCCTCTTCAGCTTTCTCCTGGGGGGACATGGATGTGGCCCTTTGTTGTGTTGTTAAGTGTTATGCCTGAAGGCGTTACCCCAGGTACTCCCAGCACTACCTCGGGTTTCCTACTCTTGTGTTACCTCCTTGTCCTGATTTGCCTCAAGGCCAGAGAAAGAGGTGGGGCCGGGAGGGCACGGGACAGCTGGGAGTACATTTCCACTGCCTGTGTGTGGAAGGGCCTGACTGCTTCTGTGGCAGCTCCTTTCCTGACGACATCCACCATGACATCACAACGAGGCTTTGGGAAAATTCCACGACCTGGCCATGCTGAGTCATACTTAGTCTCTGGGGATGTGTGTCACCTTTCTCTTGTCTGTCACTGAGTGCTGCAGTTACTATGAAGTGACACATGCTGCCCATTTATTACGTTTGCACATCACTTTATGCTGCTGTGGAGCCTCTTCTCATGTACATGCTGTGTATCAATGTGAAATGTATTAATATTAAATCATTAATAATAAGTATATTATTTATTCTGGAAAATATTTGTCTCTTGCAATGGGTGAGGAACCAGAGGTTCAGAGAGACTAGAGACTAAGCGACTTGGTGAGTTTCGGGTGACTGGTGCGTGGCATGTCTGAGGGAGGTTTGGATGCCACACCCACTCCTACCCCTGGATTTTTGTGTAATGCAAAGATTATTCAGAAATTACTTTGGTCGAAAACAATTGATTTTCAATTTGTTAAAATTATGAATTCAGAAACCTAGTTATTTTAAGGGCCAGTCTTTTAAGTTTAGCTTATAAGTGTAGCCTATAAATCTTTCTGATCTATTTACGATTCTAGGACATTTTAACAGTCACTTTCAGGGGGCTTTTATTTATTTATTTTTTTTGCAATGGAGTCTCGCTCTGTCACGATCTTGGCTCACTGCAACCTCCGCCTCCTGGTTCAAGCGATTCTTCTGCCTCAGCCTCCTGAGTAGCTGGGATTACAGGCGCCCGCCACCATGCTGGCTAATTTGTATTTTTAGTAGAGGCGGGGTTTCTTCATGTTGGTCAGGCTGCTCTCGAACTCCTGACTCAAGTGATCTGCCCGCCTCGGCCTCCCAAAGTGCTGGGATTACAGGCGTGAGCCGCCGCCCCTGGCCTTAGGGGGCTTTTTGATTAATGCTTGGTCCCATTTGCAAATTTGATGAAACTTCTGAAATGTTTCAATTGAACTTATAAATTATATTCAACTTCCGTTAACTATTTTAATAATTCTTCTGGCTGGGCATGGTGGGTGGCTCACGCCTGTAATCCTAGCACTTTGGGAGGCCAAGGCGGGCAGATCACGAGGTCAAGAGATCGAGACCATCCTGGCCAACATGGTGAAACCCTGTCGCTACTAAAAATACAAAAATTAGCTGGGTGTGGTGGTCACGCGCCTGTAATCCCAGCTACTTGGGAGGCTGAGGCAGGAGAATCGCTTGAACCCGGGAGGCGGAGGTTGCAGTGAGCTGAGATTATGCCACTGCACTCCAGCCTGGCGACACAGCAAGACTCCATCTCAAAAAAATAATAATAATAATAAATAATAATAATTTTTCCATTTTTCTGATTTAAAAAAACCTCTAATACCTAAATGACTCTTGTAAATCTAATAAATGAAGCTGAATATTACACTTTTCTTAAACTTTCCTATACCGTTTTATGTTTTGTTTATTTATTTTTGTTTATTTTGAGACGGTCTGATTCTGTCACTCAGGCTGGAGTACAGTGGCACAGTCTCAGCTCACTGCAACCTCTACCTCCTAGGCTCAGGTGATCTTCCCTTTTCAGACTCCTGAGTAGCTGGGACTACAGGTTCAAGCCACCACACCCGGCTAATTTTTGTATTTTTTGTGGAGACGGGGTTTCACCACATTGCCCAGGCTCATCTCGAACTCCTGAGCTCAAGCAATCAGCCCGCCTTGGCCTCCCAAAGTGCTGGGATTACAGGCGTGATACATTTTAGTTTTTACAATAGCTTTATTGGAGTATTACTGAGATATAATAAGTTGCACATATTTAAAGTATACAGTTTGGTAAGTTTTAACATATGTGTACCCTTGTGAAACCATCACTGCAGTCCAGAGAGTGAACACATTCATCACCTTTGGAATTCCTCCCTCTGCCTCCGCACTCTTCAAGAAACCATGGAACTGCTTTCTGTTACTATAGGTTAGTTTCCATTTTCTGGAATTTCACATAAATTGACTCATACAGTATATATTCTTTTTTCTCTGCCTTCTTTTACTCAGCGTAATTATGTTGAGATATATCCATGTTGTTGCTTGTATTGATAGTTCATTTCCTTCTTTTTTTTTTTTTAAGACAGAGTCTTGCTCTGTCACCCAAGCTGGAATATAGCGGCGTGATCATAGTTCACTGCAGCCTTGATCTTCTGGGCTCAAGTGATCTCCCATCTCACTGAGTAGCTGGAACTACAGGTGTGTGCCACTACGCCTGGCATATCTATCTATCTATCTATCTATCTATCTATCTATCTATCTATCTATCTATCTATCTATCTTTAGTACAGATGAGATCTCGGTATGTTGCTTAGGCTTTTTTTTTTTTTTTTGAGACGGAGTCTCACTCTGTCGCCCAGGCTGGAGTGCAGTGGCATGATCTCGGCTCACTGCAACCTCTGCCTCCCGGGTTCAAGCGATTCTTCTGCCTTAGCCTCCCAAGTAGCTGGGACTAGAGGCGCCCACCACCACGCCCAGCTAATTTTTGTATTTTTAGTAGAGAGGGGGTTTCACCATGTTGGCCAGGCTGGTCTCAACTCCTGACCTCAAATGATCCACCCCACCTCAGCCTCGAAAAGTGTTGGGATTACCTGCGTGAGCTACCGCACCTGGCCCTTAGGCTTGTCTTGAACTCCTGAACTCAAGCAGTCCTTCCCACTTTCCACCTTGGCCTCCCAAAGTGCTGGGGTTACAGGCATGAGCCACTGTTCCTGGTCAGTTCTTTTTTTTTTTTTTTTGAGACTGAGTCTTGCTCTGTCGCCCAGGCTGGAGTGCAGTGGCACGATCTCGGCTCACTGCAAGCTCCGCCTCAACCTCCCGAGTAGCTGGGACTACAGGCACCCACCACCACACCCAGCTAATTTTGTTTTTGTATTTTTAGTAGAGACGGGGTTTCACTGTGTTAGCCAGAATGGTCTTGATCTCCTGACCTTGTGATCCTCCTGCCTCGGCCTCCCAAAGTGCTGGAATTACAGGCATGAGCCACCGCACCCAGCTTTTTTTTTTTTTGCTGATTTCATTATATGGGTATTACAGTTTATCCAGTCACCTTTGTTGGTCATCTCAGGTGCTTCTACTTTTTGGCATTTACAAATAAAGCTGCTGTGAACATTTGTGTATAAGTCTTTGTGTGAACATATATTTCCTTTTCTCTTGGGTAAATGTCTAGGAGTGGAGTGGCTGGATCCTGTGGTAGCTGTATGTATGTTTAACTTGAACTGCCAAATTTTCTGACATGGTTGTAGTATTTTACATTCCTACCAGCTGTGTATGAGAGTTCCAGTTTCTCTTCATCCTCCCCAACACTGGCTCTGGTTAGTCTTTTAAATTTTAGCCATTTAAAAAGGTATATGGTGGTATCTCATGGTTTCAATTTGAATTTTCCTAATGATAGTGATGTTGAGCATCTTGTCATGTGTTTGTCATCTGCCAGTACTGATTTTAAACTTAGTAAAATTTCTATGTAAAATCACACGTCTAAACTAACTACTCAGTTACATGTTTTTTGTTTTGAGACAGGGTCTTGCTCTGTGCCCCACGCTGGCTTGCACTGATGCGATCGTGGCTCACTGCAGCCTCGACCTCCCATGCTCAAGCGATCCTCCCATCTCAGCCTCTTGAGTAGCTGGGACCATGGCATGCACGTCATGCCTGGCTGATTTAAAAAAAATTTTTTTTTTTTGAGATGGAGTCTCACTCTGTTGCCTAGGCTGGAATGCGGTTTCATGATCTTGGCCTACTTGCAACCTCTGCCTGCTGGGTTCAAGCAATTCTTCTGCCTCAGCCTCCCGAGTAGCTGGGATTACAGGCGTGGCCCAGCTAATTTTTGTATTTTTAGTAGAGACGGGGTTTCACCATATTGGCCAGGCTGATCTCGAACTCCCGACCTTGTGATCTGCCCGCCTTGGTCTCCCAAAGTGCTGGGATTACAGGCATGAGCCACTGCACCTGGCCTTTTAAAAAATTTTCTTTGTAGAGGTGGGATTTCACTGTGTTGCCAGGGCTGGTCTCAAACTGCTATCATGCGATCCACCTGCCTCAGCCTCCCAAAATCATGTGGTTACAGATGTGAGTCACCACGCCTGGCCTCAGTTACATGTTTTAATTGGAATCTCAAGACTGATTTGTTATTCTAAACAGACCATATTCTCTTAGAGTACATAAAGTAACAGATAACACACAGATTTCTTAACACAAAAATATAAATACTATGGTTTTTATTTTCCTAGCCTTGTCTATATTTAATCTAATATTTTCCTGGAATTAGAGAAGCTTACCTAATAAGGAATTAAATACATGATTTTAAAGTATAGTAAATTATTTTTCTAATTAACTTTTGGCCTTTCTTTCTCAACTGGATGACATTTTCTTTATAATTAAAGAGACCCCTGGCAGGGATGAAACTGGACTTTGAATCTAACTGCTAAGCAGAGCCTGCTCCACTGCCACCATTTTGCCTCCAAATGGGGATGGTCTCACAGCCCATGTGCCTCAAATAGAAGTATCACATTACTAATGTCTTCCTCTTCTCATCTCATGTAACTCTGCAGTTCCGACCCCCCCCCCAAACCATTTTAATTCAGTTAATCTATTTAAGGCTTCCTTTTTGTTATGCAGTATGGCCACAAAAATAGGTGGAACTAAATACAAAATAGATACAGTTTAGATTCTTTAGATTCTCTGTATCTCCCAAGGCTTTCTCTGACCAAGGACTAGTAAAATCATGTCTGACCCACCAGGGCTAGAATTTGAGTCCCAGTCTTCTGAGTCCATGTCTGGCATTTCCTTCCATCTCTTAAACCTTTTCAAATAAAGAGAAAGAGAGGGTGGTACTTAAGAGTTCTTGCTTTCTGATCACGCCTGGTTACCAATAAATTATAGCATCTGGAACCAGTGCCACCTTTTTCATGTTCTTCAGTTCACCCCCCTGGAAATGGTGAGAATTTTGGCCTCTCCCTAACCTCCCGGTGGAGAGCTACCAATCTTTGGAGAGCCCATTGCCATCAAATTCTTGTTAGAAATCTGCGTCTTGGATGATAACTAGATGCAGAATTGCATTCCTGTCCTGGTCACTGGGTATGGCCCCAGGAAGCTTGTAGGTGGTGAGTGGACCTGGTTGAGAATTATTAATGCAGTTTGACCTCTCCTTTGATGTCTGATGCACATGTGGCCCAATGTGAGTAAGAGCAGAGGTTTGTAGAGTGACAAGAAAAGGACATTTGGGGGAGAAATTGGCAGGAGGCTGACTTAGGTTTTTGCGCTGCAAGAGTTTTTCGTCCCCCATTTTAAAAAATTGTGGCAAAATACATTGTCTTCATCCCTTTGGGCTGCTATAACAAAATAACCTTATTCTAGGTAATTTATAAACAATAGAAATTTATTTATTTATTATTTTTATTTATTTATTTTTTGAGACAGAGTCTTGCTGTGTCACCCAGGATGGATGCAGTGGTGCAATCTCGGCTCACTGCAACCCCTGCCTCCCAGGTTCAAGCGATTCTCCTGCCTCAGACTCCTGAGTAGCTGGGATTATAGGTGTGTGCCACCATGCCCAGCTAATTTTTGTACTCTTAGTAGAGATGGGGTTTCACCATGTTGGGCAGGCTGGTCTCGAACTCCTGACCTCAAGTGATCCACCTGCCTTGGCCTCCCAAAGTGCTGGGATTATAGGTGTGAGCCATTGCGGCCGGCCTGAAGTTGTTTTTTCTGAGACGGAGTCTTGCTCTGTCACCCAGGCTGGAGTGCAGTGGTGCGATCTCGGCTCACTGCAAGCTCCTCCTCCTGAGTTCACGCCATTCTCTTGCCTCAGCCTCCCAAGTAGCTGGGACTACAGGCGCCCACAATCACACCCGGCTAATTTTTTGTATTTTTATTGGAGACGGAGTTTCACCGTGTTAGCCAGGATGGTCTCGATCTCCTGACCTTGTGTTCCGCCCGCCTCGGGCTCCCAAAGTGCTGGGATTACAGGCGTGAGCCACTGTGCCCGGCCTTTTTTTCTTTTCTTTTTTTTTTTTTTGAGACAGTTTCGCTATTATCACTCAGGCTGGAGGGCAGTGGCTCACTGCAACCTCCGTCTCCTGGGTTCAAGAGATTCTCTGCCTCAGCCTCTATATTAGCTGGGAATACACGCGCCTGCCACGACGCCCGGCTAATTTTTGCGTTTTTTAGTAGAAACGGGGTTTCACCATGTTGAGAAATTTCTTTTTTTTTTTTTTTTTTTTTTTTGAGCCGGAGTCTTGCTCTGTAGCCCAGGCTGGAGAGCAGTGGCGCGATCTCTACTCACCACAAGCTCCGCTGCTTCCTGGGTTCATGCCATTCTCCTGCCTCAGCCTCCCAAGTAGCTGGGGGACTACAGGCGCCTGCCACCACGCCCGGCAAATTTTTTTTTTTTTTTTTGCATTTTTAGTAGAGACGGGGTTCCATCGTGTTAGCCAGGATGGTCTCAATCTCCTGACCTCATGATCCTCATGATCCGGGCCTCGGCCTCCCAAAGTGCTGGGATTACAGGCGTGAGCCACCGCACCCGGCCGAGAAGTTTATTTCTTAACAGTTTTGGAAGCTGAGAAGTCCAAGATCAAGGCAGCAGCAGATTCGGTATCTGGTGAGGGCTTGTTCCTCACAAATCACGCTGTCTTCAGGCTGCGTCCTCACAGGGTGGAAGGGACAAGGCAGCTCCTTTTGACCGTGACCCCCTTTTTTTTTTTTCCTCCGACTCCTGGGCTCAACATCTTCCCACCTCAGCCTCCTGACTAGCTGGGATTATAGGCGCCAGCCACCATGGCCAGCTCGACCTCTTTTATTAGGATGCTAATCCTACTCATAGAACAGGACCCTCATGACAACCTCCTCAAGGCCCCACCTCTTAATACGATTGTATTGGGAGTTAGGTTGAACATGTGAATTTTGAGGGGATGTCCATATAACACATGTATTATGTACACCTGATATTAAACTTACTTTTTTTTTTTTTTGAGATGGAGTTTCGCTCTTGTTGCCCAGGCTGGAGTGTGATGGCATGATCTTGGCTCACCGCAACCTCCGCCTCCCGGGTTCAAGCAATTCTCCTGCCTCAGCCTCCCGAGTAGCTGGGACTACAGACGCCCGCCACCACACCCAGCTAATTTTGTATTTCTTTTTAGTAGAGACAGGTTTTCTCCATGTTGGTCAGGATGATCTCAAACTCCCGACTTCAGGTGATCCGCCCGCCTCGGCCTCCCAAAGTGCTGGGATTACAGGTGTGAGCCATCGCACCCAGCCGAAACTTTCTTAACCATTTTCCAGTGTACAGTTCAGTGGTATTAAGTATATTTATATTGAGCAACCATCACCACTATCTGCAAACTTTTTTTCATCTTGTAAAACTGAAGCTCTATAACCCTTAAATCCTGACTCCTCATTCTCCACTCACCCAAGCCCCTGGCACCCACCATTCTACTTTCTGTCTCTGAATTGGACTGCTCTAGGCACCTCATATAAATGGAATCATACGGTATTTGTCTTTTTGTGACTGGCTTATTTCACATAGCATAATGTCCTCAAGGTTCATCCATGTTGTAGCATGTGTCAGAATTTCTTTCTTTCTTTTTTTTTTTTTTTTTTTTTGAGATGGAGTCTCGCTCTGTCGCCCAGGCTGGAGTGCAGTGGTGCGATCTCGGCTCACTGCAAGCTCCACCTCCCGGGTTCACACCATTCTCCTGCCTCAGCCTCCCGAGGAGCTGGGACTACAGGCGCCTGCCACCATGCCCGGCTAATTTTTTTTGTATATTTAGTAGAGACGGGGTTTCACCGTGTTAGCCAGGATGGTCTCGATCTCCTGACTTCGTGATCCGCCCACCTCGGCCTCCCAAAGTGCTGGGATTACAGGCATGAGCCACCGCGCCCAGCATTTTTTTTTTTTTTTTGAGATGGAGTTTCACTCTTGTTGCCCAGGCTGGAGTGCAATGGTGCGATCTCGGCTCACTACAACCTCCGCCTCCCGAGTTCAAGCGACTCTCCTGCCTCAGCCTCCCGAGTAGTTGGGATTACAGGCATGTGCCACCACACCCGGCTAATTTTATATTTTTATTAGAGACGGGGTTTCCCCATGTTGGTCAGGCTGATCTCAAACTCCCGAGTTCAGGTGATCTGCCCGCCTAAGCCTCCCAAAGTGTTGGGATTACAGGCGTGAGCCACTGCGCCTGGCCGAGAATTTCTTTTTAAGGCTGAATGATGGGGGCTGGGCACGATGGCTCACACCTGTAATCCTAGCGCTTTGGGAGGCCGAGGCAGGCAGATCACGAGGTCAGGAGATCGATACCATCCTGGCTAACACGGTGAAACCCCGTCTCTACTAAAAAATACAAAAAATTAGCTGGGCATGGTGGCGGGCACCTGTAGTCTCAGCTACTCGGAAGGTTGAGGCAGCAGAATGGTGTGAACCCGGGAGGCGGAGCTTGCAGTGAGCCGAGATGGCGCCACTGCACTCCAGCCTGGGCGACAGAGCAAGACTCCGCCTCAAAAAAAAAAAAAGGCTGAATGATATTCCATTGTATGGATTTTACTTATCCATTCATATATCTGTGGACACTTGGCTTGGTTCCATGTTTGAGCTATTATGAATAATGCTTCCATGAATATGGGTGTACAAATATCTCTTTGAGACTTTGCTTTCAGTTCTTTTGGATATATACCTGATTGCTGGGTCAATGGCAATTCTATTTTTAATTTCTCAAGAGCCTGCTATGCTATTTTCCACATCAGCTACAGCATTTTACATTTCCATTAACAGTGCACGAGGGTTCCAGTTTTTCCACATCCTCACCAACACTTTGTTGTTTTGATAGTAGCCATCCCAATGAGTATGAGGTGATATCTCATTGTAGTTTGGATTTGCATTTCCTTAATGATTAGTGATGTTGAGCACCCTTTTTTTTTTTTTTTTTTAGATGGAGTCTTGCTTGCTCTGTTGCCCAGGCTGGAGTACAGTGGCACCATCTCAGCTCACTGCAACCTCTGCCTCCTGGGTTCAAGCTATCCTCTTGCCTCAGCCTCCCAAGTAGCTTGGATTGTAAACATGCACCACCATGCCTGGCTAATTTTTGTATTTTTAGTAGAGACGTGTTAGCCAGGCCGGTCTCGAACTCCTGACCTCAAGTGACCACCTGCCTCAGCCTCCCAAAGTACTGGGATTACAGGCGTGAGCCACTGTGCCTGGCCTTGAGCATCTTGTGATGTGCTTATTGGCCATTTGTATATCTTCTGTCTTCTTTGGGGAAATGTCTGTTCAAGTCCTTTGCCTTTTTAAATTTTTATTATTTATTTATTTATTTTGAGACAGGGTCTTGTTCTGTTGCCCAGGCTGGAGTACAGTGGCACAGTCTTGGCTCACTGCAGCCTCGACCTCCTGGGCTGCAGTGATCCTCCCACCTCAGCCTCCCTTGTAGCTGTATTTTTTTGTATTTTGTATTTTGTAGCTGTAGTTTTTGTATTTTTTGTGGAGACAGCGTTTCACCATGATGCCCAGGCTGGTCTTGAACTCCTGAACTCAAGTGATCTGCCTGCTTCAGCCTCCCAAAGTGCTGGGATTACAGACATGAGCCACTGCACCTGGCAAACTCCCAAAATTCAACACACACACACAAAAACCACCTGATTCAAAATGGGCAGAGGGGCCGGGTGTGGTCCCAACTACCAGGGAGACTGAAGTGGGAGGATCACTTGAGCATGAGAAGTTGAGGCTGCAGTGAGTCGAGATTGTATGACTGCATTCCAGCCTGGACAACAGAGTGAGACCCTGTCTCAAAAAAAAAAAAAAAAAGTTTTGGGAACTTTCTATGTATTCTTGATATTAATCCCTTATCAGATACATGATTTGTAAATATTTTCTTCCATACTGTGGATTGCCTTTTTACCCCATGATAATGTCTTTTGATGCACAAAATTTTTACATTTTCTTGAAGTCCAACTTGTCTATCTTTGCTTTTTGTTGCCTGTGCCTGCCTTTGGTGTTATATCCAAGAAATCATTGTTAAATCTAATATCATAAAGCTTTTCCCCTATGTTTTTTCCAAGAGTTTTGTCATTTTAGGTCTTATGTTTAGGTCATGGATATGGTGTCAGGTAAGGGTCCAATTTCATTCTTTCTCATGTGTCTCTGCAGGAGTTGGTTTTTTTTTGTTTTTTCTTGTTTTTTTTTTTTTGAGACGGAGTTTTGCTCTTGTTGCCCAGACTGGAGTGCAATGGCACGATCTCAGCTTGCTGCAACCTCTGCCTCCCGGGTTCAAGTGATTCTCCTGCCTCAGCCTTCCGAGTAGCTGGGATTACAGGCATGCGCCACCACACCTGGCTAATTCTGTATTTTTAGTAGAGACGGGGTTTCTCCGTATTGGTCAGACTGGTCTCAAACTCCTGACCTCAGGTGATCCACCCGCCTTGGCCTCCCAAAGTATTAGGACACAGGCGTGAACCACTGTGTCCAGCCTCTGCAGGAGTTTTAAGTACAGTCTGTCCTCACCTGTGGCTGTGTTCCCCTTTAAGGTGGTAAAGGAGCACTGTGAGATACAGTATTTCATAGCACAGTTGTTTCTTGCTCTCCCCTGGGGACTGGTTCCAAGACCCCCCCATGGATGCCAAAATCCTCCAAGATGCTCAAGTGCTTGATAGAAAATGGCATAGTATTTGCATATAACCTATGCATATCATCTTGTGTACTTTAAATCATCTCTGGATAACTTAAAATACCCAATCCAATGTAAATGCCATGTAAATAGTTCTTATACTGTATTGTTTTTATTTGTATTATTTTTTATTGTTGTATTGTCATTTTTTATTTTGCTTTTTCGAATATTTTTGATCCCCAGTTGGTTGAATGAGTGGATGTGGAACCCACAGATACAGAGGGCTGACCATATAGTAAACGAAGGCAGTGATGTCACTGAGTGACGGCTCTGCTCTCAAAGAGGAGGGAAAATGTGCTTCACCATAGGGCCGGTATTAAATGACTGGGGGGTGCAGAGAAGATGAAACCTAAAACGTCAAGTCATTTAACACAGCAATTCCAGTTCTAGAAATGTAACCTGTGGTATCATGGGACAGGCATGCAAACATATGAGGTGATAGCAGAAAATGGGAAATCACCAAAACGTACATCAGAAAATGATTGCTACATATGAAGTCTGTTCTGTGTCATATGATGTAGCCTTTAAAAATAGCTCATGTATCCTAATCAAGCTGTCACTCTAAATTTATTACCACAGGACGAGAGCTATGATGCCTTTACACAAAAAATATATATTATAAAACAGAATGTATAATATCTCATTTTTTGTTATTTTGGAATGCTATACCAACAATTTGTTCAGGTTGCTGGAGTTACAAAATTATGTGTTTAAAAAATTTTCTATATAGTATTTTTTTCTTTATAGTATGTTTTAATTTTAAGTTATCAATTTAAAAAATCTAATTAGAGAAGGGTGCAATTCATAACACTACTTGGGGCTTACGGTCGAGTACTAGGTACTTAAATATCAGAGTTTGACTCTTTTACCCCTCTTTTCCAAAAAATTGTTTTGGGGGATGAAAACCTCTTTCTAAATGCCATATGAGATATAGATTGCTGGGGAGTGGTGGAGTGAGGACTTCATAAATGCTGTTCCTCCATTTAAAGGAATGAGAAAACTGGCAAAAATGATTAAAACCAACTTTTTCAGAACTCGAGAAATTAACCAAAGGCTTGCAACAATCTAAGACACATTTATTCAGGAAAAATCGCAGAAAAAAGTTATTCTTGTTTTCAACAAAAAGTTATGAGGCATGCAAAGAAACAAGAAAGTATGGTTCATACACAGGAAAGACACAGTCTTTTCCAGCCTAGATGTTGGACTTCATAGACAATGATGTTAAATCAACTATTTTAAATGTGTCTAAAGAACTTAAGGAAAATGTGAGAAGAGTGTCTCACCAAATAGAGGGAGGCCAAGGCAGGTGGATCACGAGGTCGGGAGATCGAGACCATCCTGGCTAACACAGTGAAACCCCGTCTACTAAAAATACAAAAAATTAGCTGAGTGTGGTGGCACGCACCTGTAGTCCCAGCTACTCAGGAGGCTGAGGCAGGAGAATCGCTTGAACCTGGGAGGTGGAGATTGCAGTGAGCTGAGATCGCATCACTGTACTCCAGCCTGGGCGACAGAGCAAGACTCAGTCTCAAAAAAAAAAAAAAAAACCCAGAAATTCTGGAGTTGAACTGTGTAGTTACTGACATGAAAAATTCACTAGAGGCTGAACAGCAGATTTGAGCAGGCAGAAAAAAATCAGCAAGCTTGAAGATGGTACCTTGAGATTTTTCAGGCTAATGAAAAAAGAATGAAGGAAAATTAACAGCCTCAGAGACCCATGGTGCACCGTCACACAAATCAACATATGCATGATAAGAGTCCCAGAAGGAGAGGAGAGAAAGGGTCAGAAAGAATGGCCACAAGCTGATGAAAAACAGTAACCTACCCACTCAGGAAGCTCAGTGAACTCCAATGAGGATGAATATCAGAGATCCACACCCAGATATTTCATAATCAAAGTGTCAAATGACGAATCTTGAAAGCAGCAAGAGATGAGCAACTTATCTTGTTCAAAGGATCTTTGATCAGATTAACAGCTCATTTCTCCTCAGAAATCATGGGAGCCAGGAGATAGTGGGATGAACACTGTTGAAGGCAAAACCTTCAACTGTAATTATTGGACTTTTGAGTCTTAGATGGTCCTGACCTCTTTGTCTTCAGGGACAGTTTTTCAATTTAATCCCTAATAACAATTAGTCAAGCTTCCTTGACCTGTAGGAAGGCCTGTCTTTAGGCCGGGCACAGTGGCTTACACCTGTAATCCCAGCACTTTGGGAGGCCCAGACGGGTGGATCATTTGAGGTCAGAAGTTCGAGACCAGCCTGACCAACATGGTGAAACCCCCATCTCTACCAAAAATACAAAAATTAGCCAGGCGTGGTGGTGCATACCTGTAGTCCCAGCTACTTAGGGGGCTGAGGCACGAGAATCGTTGCTTGAACTTGGGAGGCGGAGGTTGCAGTGAGCCAAGATCGCGCCACTGCATTCCAGCCTGGGAGCCTGGGTGACAGAGCAAGACTCCATCTTAAAAAAAAAAGAAGACCTATCTTTTATAGAGTTCCCTTCCCCAAGTTTTTCTACAAATACCCAGGGATGCTTATGTGTTCCACCAAGTTTGGAACATAGTTAGGGAGTGAAAAACATAGGTTAAATGAATGTCATCTGTCTGGCTTGGTTATTTCCTTGGCCAGCTGTTCTCTTCTGTATGTTGCCTAGTTCTCCCTGCCTCAGGGCTGTTGCTTCACCCTTCATACCATATTGCCTTAAATATGCAAACGACCTGTCAGGCATTTCACAACATTTTACTGAATGCTTGGAGATAGCAGAATGGAATTACAATACAGAAAAAGATGTTTTGCTCACAAAGGGGAATTTACCCTTTACCTCAAGAAAAATAGAGCAATTGCCAATAACAATATTGGTGGCCTCTCCCCTGCCCATTAACCATCAAGACGTCAGCAAATACTGGGGTCTAATCTCAACTAGTGTTACTCCAGGACACCATATGGAACTGACTGCTGATGTTCTGTTCTTGATAATATCCCTTATGTGTGTAGCACTTTATAGTTTTTTTATTTCATTTTTTTCTTTTTTTCTCTCCCCCCCCCCACCTTTTTTTTGTGTGTGTGTGACAGGGTCTTGCTCTGTCACGAGGCTGGAGTACAGTGGCACCATCCAAGCTCACTGTAGCCTCCACCTCCTGGGCTCAAGCAATCCTCCCACCTCAGCCTCCCAAGTAGCTGAGACTACAGGCATGTGCCACCACACCCAGCTGATTTTTTTTTTTTTTTTTTTGAGACAGGGTCTCACTCTGTCACTCATGCTGGAGTGCAGTGGTGCAATCACAGCTCACTGCAGCCTCAACTTCCAAGGCTCAAATGATCCTCCCACCTGAGCCTCCTGAGTAGCTGGGACTACAGGCATGTCCCACCATACCTGGCTAGTTTTTGTATTTTTTGTAAAGACTATGTTGCCCAGGCTGGTCTCAAACTTCTGAGCTCAAGCGATCCTCCTGCCTCGGCCTCCCGAAGTGCTGGGATTACAGGCATGAGCTACAGCACTTGGCTAGTTTTATTTTATCAACCAGTTTTCCCTGGAACTGGTTATGGTTGTGGTTTTGCTGCTTATGGATGACAGACCCGAGGTTCAGAGAGGTTCAGTGTCTCTCTCAGCTTCACTAGGAAGAGTTATAGCCAAGCTCTGACAGCAGCAAACCAGATTCTGGCCTGAGGTTCTCAGAATATGCTGCCGTTCCACAGGATGTTGCAATATGGTGTGGCAGGGTGTTACAGTGCACAGGGCTGAAAAGACCAACCTGAGACCCTCCCCTTTCCTTCTGAAGTTATCACTTCATGGACGTTTGCAGCTTTTATCATAAGAGCCATTTGTTGTCACATGGCTTGTGGCCAACTGGGAGTCTACCTCCATCTAAGGCAGGGCTCTTCTCCCTGCCATGTTGCCCAAGTCTGTTTCAGTAAGACTGTAAGGTTTTCTTCAGCCCTCCTGGCTTTTGACTGCCCCGTTCCAACTGGTTGCAAAATAGCTATTTGTGTTTTTGCTGACCTGAGCCATCTTTCTGTCCATTTTTACTTCTGATATTCTTACGTGGCAATCAGTATCTAGCAGAATGAATGCCCCATTTTCTAATCCTGCATTTTCTCCGTTGACTGAGTGGCTTAAGGAGGACAAGTTATTACTGTGCAGTATTCCAAGAAATGGTTCTTTCCTTCAGCATTTACTGTGCATCTGTGCTATGCACAGCTCCTTACTGGATGCTGTGAGGCCACAGGAGGATCTGACAAGGTGGCCTTGCCCTGAGTTGTTTATCCGTGGTTGGGAGAGAGGGAATGCACGTGCTGGACAAAATACATGCTTGCATAGTGACTGGCTAGCGTGGTAGAGTAGTAATGACCTCATTGATCCTGCTTCTGTGCCAGGTGAGATGCTAAATGCATAAACATACACAGGGGGCTGGGCACGGTGGTTCACACCTGTAATTCCAGCACTTTGGGAGGCCGAGGCGGGTGGATCACCTGAGGTCAAGAGTTCGAGACCAGCCTGACCAACATGGTGAAACCTCATCTCTACTAAAATACAAAAAATTAGCCGGGTGTGGTGGGAGGCTGAGGTAGGAGAATCACTTGAACCCAGGAGGTAGAGGTTGCAGTGAGCCAAGATCGTGCCATTGCACCCCAGCCCGGGCAACAGAGTGAGACTGTATCTCAAAAACAAAAACAAAACACACATAGGGAATTACCGGGGAGTGGCATAGCAGAATTGAGAGCATGGACCCTGGAGTCAGGCGGACAGGATGGAGTTCAGGCTTAGCCCTGATCAGCAAGTTCCTTAGCTTCTTCAAGCCTTGGTTTCCTTATCTATAAAATGGGGGCAGTAAGACCTTCCTTCCTTGTCTTACTACCCCCATTTTATAGATGAAGAAACCAACCAGTGGGGGCTGTTGGGTAGAGATCAAATGCAATAACTTTTGTACAAATGAAATAACACACGTTCATTCTGTACAAATGAAATAACACATAAACAAATGAAATCACACAGTCATGTGCCTGACACTTGGACACACCGTAATGGTGGCTCTGTTAATGGGACCAGTGATGAACAGTTAGAAGTGAACCCCTTGAGGGTAGAATATGTGAATCCGAGGCCCTGCAAGATGAGGGGACTCTCTCAGGTGGGTGGAGGAGCTGGTCCTCGCATGTGTGATATTTGAGTTCGTAGGAGGCAGGTGCCCCCGGACAGTGGCAATGGGAGTGAGGCCAGGTGATGAGACAGAGGGTGATGCCCCAGCCTCGCTGGCGTGGAGGAAGGCAGTGGGAAGCCGGCAAGGGTGGAGGTTGTGCCTGCATTGATCACTGTGGAATCCTCAGGGCCTAGCACTTGGGAAGCAATGTTGGAGTGTGCTGGTGGGGCGTAGTGAGCATTAGGGCTGGAAGTTCATTCTGTGAACCCCAGCTGCGTGTTGGGATTTGAGACAATAAGAAGCCCCTGAGATGCTTGAGCCAGGACTACCCAGAGGTGAATGGGATTTTGGAAAACCTCTGGGCGGAGTGGGTGGCTGCCTGGGAATGGGGAGAGGCAGAGGTTGGGTGGGGACTAGCTCAGCAGGGAATGTAACTCAGACATTCCGGAGTGATGCAAGTGGAGGTTAGGGAAGTGGTTGCAATGGGAAGGAGGTGGCAAATATAAAGTGTCACAGAAGAAAAGTTGTCACGGGGCCAAGTGGAGGGAGGGATTGGAGAGCTCTAAATTGCAGCTCAATCTTCATCTTGAAATGCAGGATGGAAAAAGCCACCCCATTTATTTAGCTAAAGGGAGCTGACTCCAAGACCTGAGGTCGGGGAAAGCTGGAGAGACAAATAGAAAAGAAATAGGGAATTGGGACAGGGCACCATCTTTCGGGATGGTGGGCTTTTAAGCCCAACTCAGCATTTCCTGAGAAAATTGAGATAGCTTGAGACCAGAGCAATAAGCGTTGAGACTTACCCGGAGAAAATGTTACCCAGAGAGGAGAAAGGGCTGGTAGGGCCTGAAGATTCTTGAGCTGATTTTCCCCAGTTCTTGCCTCTTAGTGCCTCCCATTTCTCCTCATCTGACGGTTTCTGGGTGAGACAGTTGCATCTCATCTGTGGTAGGCTGCCTACTGCTTGGTGAGCCTGGGCTGAAGGGCTGAGGCCTCTGGAAGAGCTGTCAGGAGAGAGACACCTTCAGGGTACTTGGAGCTTTCGCCTTGCTTCCAGGGCAGGATAGGTGGAAGCTGAAACTGCCTCCTAGCAAACAGATTTACACTGATCAAAACAAAGTATTTGTAGGTGTTAGATTTAAGAGGTTGAGGTTTTCCGTTGGATTTTTTAGGTGCATGGTGGAAGAGGTATTTTAGACGAAGGATTCTCCTAGCAGACACAAAATATGAATTAAGAACCCTTGTTTCTGTTTTTCTCCCAACTACTTCTTGATATTCATAGTTCCTGGTGCTGGGACTTTGGGTTTTGGTGTGCAGAAAAGACAGGGCATTTGCTGCCAACAGGGGACATAATTGAGACTAAATTCACAAGATAAGGGATGGTATGATTTACCTTCCGAGAAAAGATCTGTGTCTGGTCCTGTATCTGGCTTCTTTCTTTATTGCTTTTGCAGTTCTGAATCAGTTTTCTTTCCCCGATGGCTAGCTTCTCCAGCTGGAGAGAACACACAGTTTAAAGAGGCTTTTCCCCCAGGGCCAGATTAAGGATACTTCTGGGCTAAAGGGCAAATGCAGCCATTCCTAGCAGATTTATGGCCCCGAAAGGACATTTCAGCCACTGCATCTGCGAGATTTTTGTCCCACATCAGCTAGCCCAGCAGCGTAAGCCCAAGGGTTTAGTCATTGACAGAGTCCAACCAAGGGGTCTCTGTGGAACCCTGGGCTTGAATGGGCTGGAGTTCTACCCTCCCATTGAAATCATTTGAGATGGTAGAGTGCCTTCCATGCTGAAAACAGGTCTCATGTAACAGTTACTGATGGGGCCAAGGAAGCCCAGGTATGACCTAGGTAACTCCTCAGAGATGCTACTGTTGAACCTAATAGTCTTCTAGCAGGTTACCAAGTGGTAATCCAAAGAGTTAGTGTTTAACTTAAAAAAAAAAAAAAGGTATTCAGTTTAGCTACGTAATACTTGCACCTTGTACAAACATTGAAATGTATGAGTCTCCTTTTTCCTCTCTCCCCAGTAACCCAGTCCCCTCCCAGGAGGCCACTTCCGGTTAAATTATCTTGTCTGTCCTCTTGGAGGTGGTCTGCCCTTTGAAATAGAAACATATTTCCTTTTTTCTTTTTCTTTTTCTTTTTCTTTTGTTTTTTTGAGACAGAGTCTCGCTCTGTCGCCCAGGCTGGAGTGCAGTGGCGCGATCTTGTCTCACTGCAAGCTCCGCCTCCCGGGTTCACGCCATTCTCCTGCCTCAGCCTCCTGAGTAGCTGGGACTACAGGCAACTGCCACTACGCCCGGCTAATGTTTTTGTATTTTTAGTAGAGATGGGGTTTCACCGTGTTAGCCAGGATGGTCTCTATCTCCTGATCTTGTGATCCACCTGCCTTGGCCTCCCAAAGTGCTGGGATTACAGGCGTGAGCCACTGCGCCCGGCTACAGAAACATATATCTATTGTTTGTTTCTCCTGTGCCCTTTCTGCTCCATGCCCTTTTCATTTATCAGTGTATCTTGGAAATCGTCCGATGTCAGCACAAATAAAAAGTCTGCAGTACTCTGTGTGCCATTGCATGTTTTTTTTTCTTCATTTTGCCATTTGTTTATTGCAAAATCCCACACTTAACAGAAGACATGTTTAAAACATATGAGTATGTTAAAACAAAATAGTAAAATGAACATCTATGTTCCCATCCCTAGGTTAAGGTTAGGACCATATAAGCCCCCATGTTCCCTCCCCGGTTGAAGTCCCTTCCCTCAGCTATTCCTTTTTTTTTTTTTTTCTTCTTGAGATGGAATCTTGCCACTCTGCTGTCCAGGGTGGAGTGCAGTGGTGCCATCTCGGCCCACTGCAACCCCTGCCTCCTGGGTTCAAGTGATTCTCCTGCCTCAGCCTCCTGAGTAGCTGGGACTACAGGTGTGTGCCACCATGCCCGGCTAATTTTTGTATTTTTAGTAGAGACGAAGTTTCACCATGTTGGCCAGGCTGGTCTTGAACCCCTGACCTCAGGTGATCCGCCCACCTCAGCCTCCCAAAGTGCTGGGATGACAGATGTGAGCCACCACACCTGGCACCCCAGCTATTCTGAATTTTGTGATATTTATTCTCTTGTTCTTGTTAGTTTTCCCACCGATAGCCAACCTCTGAATAACTTATTGTTGAATTTTGCCTGGTTTTGAACACCTGGACATGGAATCCTACAGTAGATTTCTGTGGCTTGCTCAGCATTACATTTGTGATTCGTCCATGTGGATGCACATGGCTCTGTTCATGTTCACTGCCGTAGAGCTTTCCATTGAATGAATATCCACAGTGTGTTGATCCTTTCTGTTGCCCTGTTGCCAAGAAGGCCTTGGTCTGCCTTTTGTTTTTTTTCCTCTCTCAGGAATAACCCTGCTGGGAACTTTGTTTTTTTTTTTTTTTTTTTTTTTTTTTTTAAGACGGAGTCTTGCTCTGTCGCCCAGGCTGAAGTGCAGTGGTGTGATCTCGGCTCACTACAACCTCTGACTCCCGAGTTCAAATGATTCTCCTGTCTCAACCTCCCAAGTAGCTGGGATTACAGGGGTGTGCCACCATGCCCAACCAATTTTTGTATCTTTAATAGAGACAGGGTTTCGCCATGTTGGCCAGGCTGGTCTTGAACTCCTGAACTCAGGTGATCCGCCTGCCTCAGGCTCCCAAAGTGCTGGGATTACAGGCATGAGCCACCACATCTAGCAGGAACATTCTTACACATGGCTCCTGGAACACATGAGCAAGAATTTCTGTGGGGTATAAACTAGGAGTGGAGTTGCTGGCATGTCTAACTCTTCTAGGTTATCCGAAACCAAAGATTTGAGGTTTTGAAAACTAATTTGCCCTTCTCCTGCCATCAGTAGGAGCACTGAGTATTTTCTGATCGCCCAGGTAGTACAACTTCGGACTGCAAGTCTGTGTGAGGGCTGTTTTGTGATTGCAGCTTCTTGGGGGGAGTTTTTTGTTTTTCTACCTGCCAAGGATTTAGACAGTTGATTTTTCTTGCAGGTAGCTCTTGGGGACAGGGAAGGGTACATCAAGTTTCTTGGTGGTTCACTGTTACGTTAAGGGAGTATCCTTTGGAAGTCCCAACTTCACTGGGGGTAAGATCTCTTTAGATTTCCCACCGTGGCTGGGCTCTGGGCCGTGCTTCTGTGACCTTTTGAGGCTTTGAAAACTGAAGCTCAGGTTTGCCTACTTCTGCAAATGCCATCTAGATAAAAGCTTCAGTGTTAACTTACCTCCCTGTTTCTCCTCCTTAGGGTTTTAGCCTGAATGTTCCTTATTTTCTTGCCAGCTTGCCTATGCTTTTAAGACAAAATTTAATCTGGCCAGGCGTGGTGGCTCATGCCTGTATTCCTAACACTTTGGGAGGACAAGGTGGAAAGATCACTTGAGCCCAGGAGTTTGAGACCAGCCTGGGCAACATAGTGAGACCTCCATCTCTATTTCAAAAAAATATGTAAAAAATAAAAAGAAGGCCAGGCACCGTGGCTCACACCTGTAATCCCAGCACTTTGGGAGGCCGAGGTGGGTGGATCACTTGAGTTCAGGAGTTCGAGACCACCCTGGTCAACATGGTGAAACCCTGTCTCTACTAAAAATACAAAAATTAGCCGGGCATGGTGGCATACACCTGTGGTCCCAGCTACTTGGGAGGCTGAGGCAAGAGAATTGCTTGAACCTGGGAGAGAGAGGTTGCAGTGAGCTGAGATTGCGCCGCTGCACTCCAGCCTGGGGGACAGAGCGAGACTCTGTCTCAAAAAAACAAAACAAAAATAAAGTAGCACTTTCAAGATGAGCCTTTGCATCCCTAGGGTTATGGCTTCCATTCTCAGGGGTTGCTGGATTTCACATTTGAGAAGTAAGGCTGCCAGCACCACAGCGATGAGACAGAAGTGGTTTCGGCCACTCCCCCAAAATTTTAGTACTATGCCTGGGCCTGGAAATCTGACTCATATTTCAAACTCACATGACACTGATTTGTCCCAGAAGGCTACTTTATGGATTTATAATGGGAGATAGAATCTCTGGGGTCAGCCTCTTCTGGTTTAAAGATCTGTGGTTGACCTGTCGGTACTAGGTAAGTCTTAGATGGTGGCTAAGTCCATTCTAACATTCAATAAATAGTACAGATAGGGTTGCTTACAGAGCAGGAATCATACACAGGCCCTTTTAAAAAATGGTATGACCCTATTTTAGACCCTGACCCTCCTTGTCCCTGGTTGCAGATTCCCACTTTCATGTAGTGTTTCTTTCCCAAATATTTTGCAATTTTAGCCTTTTGATTTCTGAAATTGCCCATAATAAGTAATGCTCATGGCCGGGCACGGTGGCTCATGCCTGTAATCCCAGCACTTTGGGAGTCAGAGGTAGGTGGATCACTTGAGGTTGGGAGTTCAAGACCAGCCTGACCAACATGGAGAAACCCCGTCTATACTAAAAATACAAAATTAGTCAGGCAAGGTTACACATGCTTGTAATCCCAGCAACTCAGGAGGCTGAGACCAGAGAATCGCTTGAACCTGGGAGGCGGAGGTTGCAGTGAGCTGAGATCGCTCCATTGCACTTTAGCCTGGGCAACAAGAGCGAGACTCTGTCTCAAAAATAACAATAACAATAATAATAATAATAATAATAATGCTCACATTATTTTTTTTTTTTTGCACTACTAGGTAGACTGAACACCCCATGGTCATTCTGCTGCTGCCAAGTTCATCTTGGTAGGTGCTAATTTCAGGCTGGCCTGATTCTTGTTGTTTTTTTTTTTTTTTTTTGAGATGGAGTCTCACTCTGTCACCCAGGCTGGAGTGCAGTGGCACAATCTCAGCTCACTGCGATCCTGCCTCCTGGGCTCAAGCAATTCTTCTGCCTCAGCCTCCCAGGTAGCTGGGACTACAGGCACCTGCCATCACGCCTGGCTAATTTTTGTATTTTTAGTAGAGACGGGGTTTCAACATATTGGCCAGGCTGGTCTTGAACTCCTGACCTCGTGATCCACCCGCCTCAGCCTCCCAAAGTGCTGGGATTACAGGCGTGAGCCACCACGCCCGGCTCTGATTCGTGTTTTTTAAATAAATTTTTTTCAAGTCGTTTTATGTTGTCCTATTGTCTGGATACAGAAAAGGGTACCTGTTTTATTCAATCTACATAGAGATTACCATCTTTTTGTAGTACCTTACCATTTCCAAGGTACTTTCATGTGTGTGATCTAATTCAATGCTTGCCTGCTTTCTACGTTTTAAAGGACTGACCTCATGTCACAGCATTCAGCCACTGAGTCTCAGGGAGGTTCATTACTGCCCCTTGGACACATTACTGCCCCATTTCACACATTTCTGCAGAAGAGAAGACAAGTGGACTATCACCTATTGATGTGTTCGTAAATACACAGCTTTTATTTCCCAGATCAGCATTTTTTTTTTTTTTTTTTTGAGACGGAGTCTCGCTCTGTTGCCCAGGCTGGAGTGCAGTGGCACGATCTCGGCTCATTGCAAGCTCCGTCTCCCGGGTTCACGCCATTCTCCTGTCTCAGCCTCCCGAGTAGCTGGGACTACAGGCGCCCACCACTGCACCCGGCTAATTTTTTTGTATTTTTAGGAGAGATGGGGTTTCACCGTGTTAGCCAGGATGGTCTCGATCTCTTGACCTTGTGATCCGCCCGCCTTGGGCTCCCAAAGTGCTGGATTACAGGTGTGAGACACCATACCCGGCCTGCCACAGGTGGGCTTCTGAAGGTGGTAGACCCTGGAGCCAAGCAGTGGCACAGCATAGGCATCTGAAATCCACACGTCCCTTTGTGGCTTCATGTCTGTGGCCGAAACCAACAAGCAGATGTATAGTGTTATGTTTGCTGGTATTGTTCATCTTAGAACTTATTTCCCTCTCTGTCTCTTCATGTAAATTTCTCCTTGACATTATTTTCTTCTTTCTCTTAGTCCCAATTCGACAAACCTTTCTTGTTTCCCATGATCTAGTCTCCAGGCTTCCTTACTACCCTCTCCCCTTGAGTAGGCTTGACACCATCCAGCCCTTTCAAGTGGGGAAAGCAGAACCCAAAGTTGGCATCCCAGATTCTATCTTTTTTTTTTTTTTTTTTGAGATGGACTTTCGCTCTTGTTGCCCAGGCTGGAGTGCTGTGGCACGATCTCAGCTCACTGCAACCACTGCCTCCCGGGTTCAAGCGATTCTCCTACCTCAGCCTCCCTAGTAGCTGAGACTACAGTCACCTGCCACCAGGCCCAGCTAATTTTTTGTATTTTTAGTAGAGATGGGGTTTCACTGTGTTGGCCAAGCTGGTCTTGAACTCCTGACCTCAGGCAATCCACCCACCTCAACCTCCCAAAGTGCTGGGATTACAGGCATGAGCCACTGCGCCCAGCTTGCCTGGCTGATTTTTAACAGTGACTTTTAAATTTCTACTGCCATCCAGCGCATTCCTGGGCTGCTGTGTGTGTTTCCTATCAGAGAATGAAAACCAGAGGAGTACGGGAGTACACTGGTGTGGTTGGGAGTCGAGCTCTAGAGTCATACTGCTGAGTTCAAGTCCTTGACTAATTAAAGCATGACTAGGGGAGGCCAGCCTGGACAGTTAAAAATTACATATTTAAAATGTAATGTATGTGTGAGCGTTCACAGCAGCGTTATTCAAATACAAAAAAAAATTAGCTGGGCATGATGGTGCATGCCTGTAATCCCAGCTACTCAGGAGGCTGAGGGTGGGAGAATCGCTTGAACCTGCGAGGCAGAGGTTGCAGTGAGCTGAGATCATGCCATTGCACTCCAGCCTGGGCGACGAGAGCAAAACTCCGTCTCAAAACACAAAAAAAGAGCCAAAAGGTGGAAACAACCCAGATGTTCATCAACCAATGAATGGCTAAACAAAATGTGGCCTACCCATCCAGTGGAATGTTGTTCAGCCATAAAAAGGAGTGAAGTTCTGACACATGCTACAACATGGATGAACCATGAAAACATTGTGCTAAGCAAAAGAAGCCAGACACAAAAGGTCACATATTATATGACATTTCTAGAAAATATCCAGAATAGGCCATAGAGATGGAAAGCAGATTACTGGTTGCCAGGGGCTGTGGGTGGGTGGGAATGGGGAATGACAGCTAGTGGTACCAGGTTTCTTTTTGGAGTGATGAAAAGGTTCTGGAATTGGATAGTTGGTTACCAACATTATAAATATGCTAAAAACCACTGAACTGTATAGTACTGGTAACCAGAATATGTGCATCATTAGGCCTATGTATTAAACAATTCTAGTTGGTCATGTCCCTAGACCCCGGTTGTGTTGACTTGCCATGATTTGTTTAACCGTTTGCCTACTGTTGAATACTTGGCTTATTTCCAGGATTTTGTGATCATTGATAATGGTAAGCCTTACTTTCAAAGTCTGATAAGCTTTTTAAAAAATTCTGCTTCCTACGTGATGCCAAGCACTTAAGAAGTACTCTATAAATATTTATTGAATTATCTTTGCTTGCTATTCCTGTTTCATTAGTGTAGATAATTACTGTCTGTTCCAGATTATTTCAAAAGAAAATATTCCTTAAACTGTTAGCCTTTCAGTAAGAGCTGTACATTTTATATTTGTAAGTGGTATATTTCAGATAGAAATAGTTTGCTTGCCTTTTCTGATCACAAGGGTAATATCTGCTAATTATAAGAGATTCAGATAATGGCCTTGCCTGGACAGTGGCCTTTATCACAGTCCTCCAAGCAATTCCACATCTGCAAAGAAACATGCTTCTTATCTTTTTGCCATATCATTTCATTATCTTCTCTGCATCTTGAGTTTGACTCATTTTCTTCTAAAAAACTTCTTAGATACCTTCTGCTAGACAGTAGCCTACAATGTATGATGCCATTGCCTTCTTTTTTTTTTTTTTTTTTTAACTCCCCTCCCTGTTGCGGGAAGTCAGGAACCCCGAACGGAGGGACCCGCTGAAGCCATGGCAGAAGAACATAAATTGTGAAGATTTCATGGACATTTATTAGTTCCCCAAATTAATACTTTTATAATTTCTTATGCCTATCTTTACTGCAATCTCTGAACATAAATTGTGAAGATTTCAGGGACACTTATCACTTCCCCAATCAATACCCTTGTGATTTCCTATGCCTGCCTTTAATCTTTCAATCCTATCATCTTTGTAAGCTGAGGAGGATGTATGTCGCCTTAGGACCCTGTGATGATTGTGTTAACTGCACAAATTGTTTGTAGAGCATGTGTGTTTGAACAATATGAAATCTGGGCACCTTGAAAAAAGAACAGGATAACAGCGATGTTCAGGGAACAAGAGAGAGAACCTTAAGCTCTGACTGCCGGTGAGCTAGGCGGAGCAGAGCCATATTTCTCTTCTTTCAAAAGCAAATGGGAGAAATATTGCTGAATTCTTTTTCTCAGCAAGGAACATCCCTGAGAAAGAGATGCGTCCCTGAGGGTAGGCCTCTGAAATGGCCACTTGGGGGGCAGCCGTCTTTTATGGTCTAAGCCATAGGGATGAAATAAGCCCCAGTCTCCCGTAGAGCTCCCAGGCTTATTAGGACGAGGAAATTCCCGCCTAATAAATTTTGATCAGACCAGTTGTCTGCTCTCAAACCATGTCTCCTGATAAGATGTTATCAGTGACAATGCTTGCCCGAAACTTCATTAGCAATTTTAATTTCACCCCGGTCCTGTGGTCCTGTGATCTCGCCCTGCCTCCATTTGCCTTGTGATATTCTATTACCTTGTGAAGCACATGATCTCTGTGACCCACACCCTATTAGTACACTCCCTCCCTTTTTGAAAATCACTAATAAAAACTTGCTGGTTTTATGGCTGGGGGGCATCACAGAACCTGCCAACATGTGATGTCTCACCTGGACACCCAGCTTTAAAATTTCTCTCTTTTGTACTCTGTTCCTTTATTTCTCAGACTGGCCAACACTTAGGGAAAATAGAAAAGAACCTACCTGACTATCAGGGGCTGTTTCCCCTGATACCTCCCCTCCTTCATTGTCCTTTTGTCCAAAGATCATGTCTGTCTTGTTTGCAAATAAGAAGGAATAATAGGCTAGGCTCAGTGGCTCACAAGGCCTGTAATCCTATCACTTTGGAAGGCTAAGACAGGTGGATTGCTTGAGCTGAGGAGTTCAAGACCAGCCTGGGCAACATGGTGAAACCCTGACACATGCTAATTTTTTGTATCTATAAGAAATTAGCCAGGCATTGTGGTGCGCACCTGTAGTCTCAGCTACTCAGGAGGCTGAGGTGGGAAGATCACTTGAACCTGGGAAGCAGAGATTATAGTGAGCTGAGATGGTGCCAAAAGAAGGAAGAATAGTGTGCCATTTGTTTTGCTAAGTCAGCATCCTTAATTTCTAACTTTTTTCCTTTCTTTCTTTCTTTTTTTTTAATTGAGGTGTGCACTATCATGCCTAGCTAATTTTTTTTTTTTTTTTTTTTTTTTTTTTTGGTAGAGATGGGGTCTTGCTATGTTACCCAGGCTGATCTTGATCTCCTGGCCTCAAGCAATCCTGCTATCTTAGCCTCACAAAGCATTGGGATTACAGGTGTGAGCCACCATGCCTGGCTCAACTTTTCCTTTCTTTTCTTTCTTTCTTTCTTTCTTTTTTTTTCTGAGATAGAGTCTTGCTCTGTTGCCCAGGCTAGAGTACAGTGGCGCAATCTCAGCTCACTGCAGCCTCTGCCTCCTGGGTTCAAGCAATTCTTGTGTCTCAGCCTCCCAAGTAGCTGGGATTACAGGTGTGTGCCACCACACCTGGCTAATTTTTGTATTTTAGTAGAGACATGGTTTTGCCATGTTGGCCAGGCTTGTCTTGAACTCTTGGCCTCATGTGATCCACCGGCCCTAGCCTCCCAAAGTGCTGGTATTATAGGTGTGAGCCACTTTTCTTGGCCACTTTTTTTCTTTTTCTCTTTTTTTTTTTTTTTTTGCCTTGAGGTCTTGTGACATTCTGAAGCTGTGTGCTTTTCTGTGACCTTTTAAACCCTTTGTATTGGCCGGGCATGGTGGCTCACATCTGTAATCCTAGCACTTTGGGAGGCCAAGGTGGGCAGATCACTTGAGGCCAGGAGTTTGAGACCAGCCTGGCCAACGTGGTGAAACCCCATCTCTACTAAAAATACAAAAATTAGTTGAGTGTGGTGGTGCACCTGCACATGTGTAATCCCAGCTACTTGGGTGACTGAAGCGGGAGAATCACTTGCATCTGGGAGGCGGAGGTTGCAGTGAGCCGAGATCGCGCCACTACTGCGCTCCAGCCTGGGCGACGGAGCAAAACTCTGTCTCAAAAACAAAAACAACAAAAACAAACCCAAATCCTATGTATTCCATAGCTGTCTTGTAAGGAAGGAATGAACCGATGGGTCTCTTTTCTCTTTCCCTGTGTCATGCGGTGGAGCTGTGCCTAGCCCGACTTCTTTTTTTTTTTTTTTTTTTTGAGACGGAGTCTCGCTCTGTCTCCCAGGCTAGACTCTGTCTCCCAGGCTAGAGTGCAGTGGCGCAATCTTGGCTCACTGCAACCTCCGCCTCCCAGGTTCAAGCGATTCTCCTGCCTCAGCCTCCCTAGCAGCTGGGACTACAGTTGCATGCCACCCCGCCCAGCTAATTTTTTGTATTTTTAGTAGAGACAGCATTTCATCGTGTTAGGATGGTCTCGATCTCCTGACCTCGTGATCCACCTGCCTCAGCCTCCCAAAGTGCTGGGATTACAGGCATGAGCCACCGCGCCCGGTGCCTAGCCCGACTTCTTGCCCCACATTATTGTGTGTTCGCCTTTCCCTGCTGCGCCGTCATTGCTCAGCACACCTCAAGATGGGATGTGGCAGCAATGGTGGGCCATTCTGTCCTTATGAAGCTAGTGTTATTGACTATGCCTTGCTTTTTTTCTTCAGAGTCATTTTTCTAGGAACAAGGACAATCTCATACCTTTGCCTCCCTGTCTGAGACCCCTGTTTTAGCTAACAGCAAGCTTGGACAAGACGGTTTATCAGAGTCAGGGTTAAAGCCTAAGAAATGAAGTGAAACTAATGAGCCATCTCAGTGATGCAGAAGCCTCATCTTCTCCAGCTGTCTGTGGCTCTGGGCTTCCTTGTGTTGCTGTGTTGCTGGCAGCCATGTGGGGATCTGGGCCAGAGACAGAAATGAAAGAGTGGAGGAAGACCAGGTACTTATCCCTGATGCACCTCTGGAAGTGCTGGAGTTGTGGATGCACCTCTGGAAGTGCTAGCTAGGCTCATTGCTTTTTTTTTTTTTTTTTTTTTTTTTTAAAGACAAAGTCTTGCCCTTTAGATCTCGGCTCACTACAAGCAACCTCCACCTTCTGGGTTCAAGCGATTCTCCTGCTTCAGCCTTCCGAGTAGCTGGGATTACAGGCGCACACCACCACGCCCAGCTAATTTTGTATTTTTAGTAGAGATGGGGTTTCACCATGTTGGCCAAGCTGGTCCCGAACTGCTGACCTCAAGTGATTCGCCCGCCCCAGCCTCCCAAAGTGCTGGGATTACAGGTCTCAGCCACTGTGCCCGGCCTAGGCTCATTGCTTTTTCCAGCCAATGCTGATGACTGAAAGACTGTTTTAATCTTAGAATGGTGCAGTTATTTATTGAGTGAAAGTTCAACTGTCTGTAGCTGTCTCCTCATCTTTCTTGTCGTTATTCTGTTTAGATTTCCAGCCCCACACTCTCCTCTCTGACTTAAGTTAAGACTCTCTGAAACCCCTTTACTTCGTCAGTAAATCTATTCTGGGATTGTAGGTGCTGGTTGGGCTTTATGGGGACAAAGGGACCCCTACCCTCATTCACAAGCACAGGGGAATTGTCATGAGGAAGATGGGGTGAGGGAGAGAACTCCTTGCGAGTGATGTCACGGTGGGCAGCTTTCTCTTTGTAGATCCTTGACAGTCAGATCTCAGGGACAGTTCCAAAGTGTGGGGAAAACGAGATTAGAACTCTTGGGTGGTTTTGGATCTGCTGTTTGGTTTTTCCTCATCTAGAACTAAATTTATATAAAAGAATACAACAGTAGAATAATCATGGCAACTAAGTTTGTTCTGCTGTCCTGGGGCCTCTTCATGTATTATCTCTACTTACTGCAACAGCTCTGGAGGTAAAAGGCATTACCTTGAAGAAACTGAGGCTCCAAGGGGTGAACTGCTTGTCCAGGGCCATCCAGCTCGGGAGTGGCAGAGCTCAGATCTAGGCTCCTGTCTCCCACCCCACCGCCCATGCCCCTGCCTTCCCCTGCACCAGAACAAAGCCACCACCCCCAGAGGGCCGCGTGTTTGTGCTTTTATTTCCCTGAATGGCTCCAGGTTTTTGCTTTGTCATTTCTGTGCTTGTGTCCTTTGCAGAGTCTTTGGCTTCCTTTTATTTTTCCTACCCCAGTAGCATCTGACGCAATGCCTGGGGTCTGGGAGGAAGCAGGGTTCTTTGCTTAGACATCTTGGTTTTCATCTGTTTTACAAAATTATCCTTGGCCTCTGTTCTCTTTTTCCTTTTATTTCCTCCCTGAAATACTGGTTCTTTAAGGCTATCGGGAAAAGAAAGATAATCCTGCCCAAGAGTTTGAAGAAATGTAAAGGAGAAGTGTTTTTAGCAAGCAGCTGGGTTTTTAGCGGGGTCGTTTCCACGCTCCGTGTTGCCCTAGTGAAAGTGGTTTGTCTTCCTCATGACTCCAAGGGAACTGGCACATAAATGGATGCAGTCAGGTGGCCGTTGAGCCAAGGGCCAAGTAAGGCATTTCGTCCTCAGCCACGTTGCCCTTGCCTCACGCCTGTATTTCTGTTCTTTTTTTTTTTTTTTGAGACGGAGTCTGGCTCCGCCACCCAGCCTGGAGATCTCGGCTCACTGCAACCTCTGCCTCCTGGGTTTAAGCAATTCTCCTGTCTCAGCCTCCTGAGTGGCTGGGACTACAGGCACCTACCACCATGCCTGGCTAATTTTTGTATTTTTAATAGAGACGGGGTTTCACCTTGTTGGTCAGTCTGGTCTCGAACCTCAGGTGATCCACCTGCCTCGGCCTCCCAAAGTGTTGGGATTACAGGCGTGAGCCACCACGCCCAGCCTCATGCCTGTATTTCCATGTCCTGAACATGTTACTTTTGCATCCAGGCCCAGCTCTGTTCCCTGAGGAGGTTGGAGTTCTGATACCCCACAGAAGGAAGGAGTCAAGGCGGGGAGGCTGCTTGGAGGAGGGTGCGGCGAAGACAAAGAAATGGCTCTACGATTCTTGGGATTGCTGGGAAGCTGTTGCTTATAGGGTTGGCTCTCTGTCCTCTCTGATGCTCCAAACAGGTCCCCAGGGGACAGGCCTTCCCGGGGCTGCCACTTTCTCCAGTGTTAGGTCCATATCCATTTTCCTGTCCCCCTCCGCTTGTCCCAGCTTTATCATCCGAGATATGGGGCTTCTTTCCAAAGCTGAATTTAAGTTTCAGGCTTTCCTAACAGTTTCAGCTGTTAGGCAGGGGCTTATGGCAGGAAAAAGAAGACAGAAATTTCTGTTGCCCATAGGAGGGTGACAGGGGTGCTGGGTAAATACCAGTTACAGGGAAGTTCCCTCCAATGAGTAGCCTGGCACCTTTCTGCAGGGTGTCTTCTGAGCCAGCTGGATTCATCGTGTTGGCCTGTGAAGTCTGAGAACACCATCTCTCTCGTCTTTCCCCTCTTCCCCTCCTCTGTGCCACAGCAAGAGGCGTGGTATACTCTGGGTCCTCCCTCATCACTTACACAGCCTTCTCTCTGTGTTTGATTACCAGAATGAGCCAGCCTTGTTCTGAGTCCGTTCATTCATTTATTCATTCAACAACCATTTTGTGCTAGGCACCATGGTAACCTACATTTCAAGGCTGTAACTGCTATTATCAAGCCATTTGCAGAAGTTTGGGTCACTGATGTGCCTTTGACCTGATGCCCATTTTCTAAACCCAGGCATTCCTCTTGAGTGATACAGCATCTCTGTACCTCTTCTCCAGGACTTATGGCTTAGGTTTTTGTTTTTATTTTTAATGGGGCTTTCTGGCAAAGACCTGAAAGCCTGCTAGACAAATTCTAAAAGTGCTGTAACACTAACGCCTAGGTTTCAGTTCTGACTTCATGCAAAGAGGATGCCTGAACCAAGCTCCTCACTACCAGGCCTCATTCTTTTCTCAGTGACTTAGATCCCTCTCCCCTGCCTTGGTATCTGTTTGCTGTTCCTAGCACAGATCCTCAGCACTGGTGTATTCACTGCCTCTGGCTGGAGCCCATTTGACTGTTGTCACTACCTCGTCCCCCTGCCCTTCCTCACCAGCCAATGACTTCTCATCTCTTCCCAGCTTGTCAAGCTCCTGGAGATCTCAGAGTCACAGGCCCCACCCAGGGCTCTGCAAAAATATTCTTTAAGGGTGTGAGCGAAGGGATAATTGTTTTATTTTTGAGACAGAGTCTCACTCTGTTGCCCAGGCTGGAGTACGGTGGCTCAATCTCAGCTCATGGCAACTTCTGCCTCCCAGGTTCAAGTGATTCTCATGCCTCACCCTCCCGAGTAGCTGGGATTACAGGCATGGGCCACCACGCCTGGCTAATTTTTGTATTTTTAGTAGAGACAGGGTTTCATCCTGTTGGCCAGGCTGGTCTGGAACTCCTGGCCTCAAGTGATGCACCTCCCTTGGCCTCCCGAAGTGCCGGGATTACAAGCCTGAGCCACCGCACCTGGCTTGAAGAGAGAATTTGAAAATAGAAAGTTTTTTCCATTCATTTCACCTTTTGAGGCTAACTAGACAGCTTGAGATAATCCACCTGGGCCCACAGTCCCAGGATTATGTGAGTCTTCAGGGACTCTCCAGAAACCCTCTTGTTGATATGGGTGCTGGAAACTCGACGGGGCTTGGTTTAGTTCCTCTCTGAGCTGCCCTATTAGAGGAACTTCTGGATAGATGAAATCTTCCAGGGAGAAGTTCTGAATGTTCTGAATGTTGCTGCCCCCTCCTCCTGGGCCTTCTTCACTGGGCTAGGGCTCTGCTTTGAGGCCAGAGTGGGAAGACTATTTGGAGGTCACACGTGTTTGGCGTGGCTTAGGGGGTGAGAAAGCCTTTTATTTATTCTTCTGCCTCTTATCTCCCTACTTATCTCTATACCCACACCCCTAAAAAGAGAATGGCAGAAGTAGATTTTGTTGGGCTGGGCATGGTGGCTCACGTCTGTAATCCCAGCACTTTGGGAGGCTGAGGTGGGCGGATTACTTGAGGTCAGGAGTTCGAGACCATCCTGGCCAACATGGTGAAACCCCATCTCTACAAAAATACAAAAAATTAGCTGGGCTTGGTGGTGCGTGCATGTAATCCCAGCTGCTCAGGATCTCTTGAACCCAGGAGGCGGAGGCTGCAGTGAGCCAAGATTGCGCCACTGCACTCCAGCCTGGGCAATAGAGCGAGACTCTGTTTAAAAAAAAAAAAAAGTAGATTTTGTATATGTTTTTTGAAATAAGGTCTCACTCTGTTGCCCAGGCTGGTCTTGAACTCCTGGGCTCAAGCAATCCTCCTGCCTCAGCCTCCCAAAGTGCTGGTATTATAGGCATGAGCCACCACGCCCTGCCTAGAAGTATAATGTTAATTGCAGTGTTGGTTCTAGTGGACTCAAAACATTATAGTTTGTGTACCTCCCTTCTACAGGACTTGGGAATGGAAAGAGGAATTTTAATTGCCTTGCATGTGAATTTTTCTTTAATGCAAAATTCTTTAAGAGGAGGAAAAAGGATTCTATTTGCTGTTTCTATCACCACCTAGAGGGCTCACAGGCTGCTGTGGGGGAAAGGACTTGGGCATTTGACTAAAGATTTCGCAATTGATGGTGGGTGCTCTATCAGGTATGTGCTAACTTAGGGGAAAGCTAACCAGCTTCCAGTTTGTCCCCTTCCTGCAGCAGGAGGTCCTCCTGGACCATCCCAGGCTCTAGGCTGCCCACGGAGGTCTTTTCCTGCAGCTCACCCCAGGGTATGAGTGCCGTAATCCTAGAAGGCTGAGGCTGGGCTCAGGTGCCTCTTGCCCCAGGTAACCCAAGTTCAGGCCAGATAAATTTCTCCGTTCTTATACAGAATGCCAGGAGTTTTCCAGACCCTTTCCCCTTATCAGTAATTTCATGTCCACCAGAGCAGTGGACAGGCATCATGTAGGTGTTAGACATTCTGAAGCTTACGTCTAGCTAAGGCAACACACATACACAAGACAAGATTGAGGACAGCGTCCAAAGCAACAAACGCAGCCTTCAGAATAGCATCAGTCCTCCCGGCCTGGTTCTAGTTTTCCTTGGAGCTTAGTTCTAGAATTTCAGACTTGACCTCTTAGCTTATCAATTCTCTATGCTCTTGAACTCCATCCTAGGTAGGAAAAAGTGAAGGGTGATCTCTGGAAACCTACGCCAATTTGCATAGACCCTTCTGATAAGTAGAGTGCTTTAATATACATTTCTAAGTGGGGACCAGGTGCAGTGGCTCACAGTTTGGGCCCCCAGCACTTTGGGAGGCCAAGGCGGGGTGGATCACTTGAGGCCAGGTGTTTGAGACCAGCCTCACCAACACGATGAAACCCCGTCACTACTAAAAATACAAAAATTAGCCGGGTGTGATGGCACGCCCCTGTAATCCCAGCTACTCAGGAAGCTGAGGCAGGAGAATCCCTTGAGCCTGTGAGGCTGAGGTTGCAGTGAGCTGAGATGGTGCCACTGCACTCCAGCCTGGGCAACAGAGCAAGACTCTGTCTCAAAGGAACAAAAACAAAAACATTCCTGCATGGGGTGAGGGCTCTTGGTTTGTAGATGATTTGCTCAGGGTCATGACGAACTAGGGCTGGAATCTAGGTTTTGTGCTCCCAAATATTTTATTTTATTTTATTTTTTTTGAGACAGAGTCTCACTCTGTCACCCAGGCTGGAGTGCAGTGGCACGGTCTCGGCTCACTACAAGCTCTGCCTCCCGGGTTCACGCCATTCTCCTGCCTTAGCCTCCTGAGTAGCTGAGACTATAGGTGCCTGCCACCACGCCCGGCTAATTTTTTGTATTTTTAGTAGAGACGGGGTTTCACCGTGTTAGCCAGGTTGGTCTCAATCTCCTGACCTCGTGATCCGCACGCCTCGGCCTCCCGAAGTGCTGGGATTACAGGCGTGAGCCACCACACCCGGCCTTTCTGCTCCCAAATCTTTTGTACTTTCTGTAGTGTCATGCTTTTCTCCCTTCCACGTTTATTGGTTCCCTATCTTTACCCAGTGCCTTCTTGGATCACTGCTCTGTTAGCCTTTGGGGAGACTAAGGTGACTAAACTGTGGTCTCAGGACTGGCAGCTCCTAGGAACTCAGGTCCCCCAGAAATTGAGGTGAGTAATTTGCTGCCTATAAGCCAGATCTGCTTAGATGGTGAAGTCCTCCTTAACCCTGTTCAGAGCACAGACTGCACATACAAAACTGCTTGGCAGGTCGGTCACAGTGGCTCACGCCTGTAATCCCAGCACTGTGGGAGGCCGAGGTCGGAGGATCACCTGCGCCCAGGAGGTGAAGACCAGCCTGGGCAACACAGTAAGAACTCATCTCTACAAAACAATAGTAATAGTAAAATAAAACTGCTTGGCAATGAGCAGGACAGGCTTGCTGTCTACAGCTGTGGGCCTGGCCTGACCTACGCTAAGGGAAAGACCACAGGGGCTGGGCCAAGTGTGGTGAGTGAGAGCTGGGGAAGAGACGTGGCCCCTGCACAGAGCGCATTTGTTCCTGCTGATCCCCTCCAGCAATAGGCGAGTTCCAGCAGAAGCAGTGGCTGAAAGAAACACAGTTGGTGTGTTTGTTTTGGAGGGTAAGGAGGAGGAAGGACCAAAGCAGAGGGAGTGGAGGCTGTAAAGAGCGTTGTAGGAAAGACTGAGACTATGGGAGGGGTAGTTAGTACTGAGCTCAAAGTGCCGAAAGAGGCAGTGGCTATTGCCTGTAAAGGACGAAGAAAGAAGGGAGACAGAACCAAATCTGGGGCCTCAGAGGATTGGGACCAGGCTTCCCCCAACACCATGTGCTTGTCAGCACCAGGATTTTTTGCCTGACTGCCCTCTCTGTTACGTTAGCGTGAGACTTTAGGATAAATCGAGGAAGTCTCGGAACCTGGCATGCCACCTCTGAGGCCTGTGGTCCCTCCCCTGGTAGCTCCCCCTGCGGGCAGGGCCCTGGTACAGCCCTCCATGGATGGAGCAGAATCACCCCTGGAGCCCTTGCTCCCTGCAGGATCACAGGGCACGGAGTGGTCCACAGCTGGCCCTCAGCTCCAGGGGCTGCCGTGTGGCTTAGGGAGACTTGCCTTTGCTCTACAACTGTTTACTGAGCAGGACTGTGTTCTAGGCCGCATGCTTCATGCTGGAGACACAGCAGGGAGAAGGCCTCAGCCATCTCCTGTCATCAGGGGGGACTGGCAGAAGGCCATTCCCTGTTCGATTATAGCTGTGATCATTGCTGCACAGGCAGCGGGTAATGAGTGCCCTAACCCTGCTGGCCCATCAGGGGAAGCCTCCCTCCCACTGTGGTTATCTGCCTCTCGCAGCAGGCAGTGCCTTGCTGTGGAGCTTGGCAGAACATGGGGAACCTTAGGCAGGTTTCAGAGACTCCACCATGCTCTCTGAAATGGAGTGGAGGGCGGGAGGAGCTTATGGCAGCAGCACCCTCCCTCCCTCCCTCCCTGGCTGGAGTCTGGTTGCTGGAGCTGTCTGTTTGCCTTGTGAGCCCTCCCCATTGGCGCATCCTAGGACCCTGCTGACACTAGTTTTTTTGTTGTTGTTGTTTTGTTTTTGAGACAGGGTCTTGCTCTGTCACCCAGGCTGGAGTGCAGTGGCACCATCATAGCTCACTGCAGCCTTGAACTCCCCCAGGCTCAAGTGACTTTCCCACCTCAGCCTCTGGAGTAGCTGGGATCATAGGCACGTACCACCACACCCAGCTAATTTTTTTTTTCTAGACATGGAGTCTTGCTATGTTGCCCAGGCTGGTCTTGAACTCCTGGACTCAAGCCATCCTCCCACTTTGGCCTCCCAGAGTGCTAGGATTACAGGTATGAGCCACCACAACCTGCCTGGCACTACTACTAAACAGTCCCTGGTAGTGTAATTGGAGGCGACGGCAGAAATGACTCGAGGGGACAGGGCCTGTTTGGAGTTGAATTAAATGCCTCCTTGCCTGGCAGTGAATTATCAGTTTGTAGATTATCTGTGTTTGTTCTTTACTTACCTTTTTTGAGCATTTACTATGGGCCAGACTCAGTCCTTCCCTCAAAGGGATCCTGGTAAAGTCTTTCTTTCTTTCTTTTTTTTTTGAGACAGAGTTTCACCCTTGTTGCCCAGACTGGAGTGCAGTGGCGCCATCTCGGCTCACTGCAAACTCTGCCTCCCAGGTTCAAGCGATTTCCTGCCTCAGCCTCCCTAGTAGCTGGCATTACAGGTGCCTGCCACCACGCCCAGCTAATTTTTGTATTTTTAGTAGAGACGGGGTTTCACCATATTGGCCAGGCTGATCTCGAACTCCTGACCTCAGGTGATCTGCCCACCTCGGCCTCCCAAAGTGCTGGGATTACAGGCGTTAGCCACCGCACCCAGCTGCAAAGGCTTTCTTTTTTCCTGGCTTCTTACCTGTTGACCTTACGGAGAGAGAGGGGCAGGAATACGTTGTAAAAATCAAAACAGACCACCCTGTTTTATCCAGTAGGGAGAAAGAGAAAGACCTGCTGACTTACCAAAGTGTTTGGATTGCCCAGGTAGCTTGATAACCCCAGAGAGGAGGAAACGAGACGTACCTGGGCTTTGAGTTCCTAGATTTCTTTTTTGAGGGCAACGTTCTTAGTCCTTCAAACCCATCTTTGTGGCTGTGTGTCCTCAGGGTCAGTAGCAGCCTTAGGCCTGGGCACATGTGGCCCCTGTTCAGACTCTACACCTGAGGGGTACCTTCCTCCAAATTTTCCAGGTCCTCCTCCAGTGCCTGGGGCCGGCTGGGGCTCCCAGTACCATTCTGGCCACGGGTGTTGCAAACCCACCCTGGGATCCTTTGGGGTATTCTCCATCCCTCTACGTTGCACAGGGACAGCAGCTGTTCTGTGGAGTCGTCCTGGGGCCCAGTTCCGGGAGATGGCTGCAGTATTTCTTTCTTTCTTTCTTTTTTTTTTTTTTGAGACAGAGTTTCTCTCTTGTCACCCAGGCTGAAGTGCAGTGGCGTGACCTTGACTCACTGCAACCTCCGCCTCCCAGGTTCAAGAGATTCTCCTGCCTCAGCCTCCTGAGTATCTGGGATTACAGGCACGCCCGGCTAATTTTTGTATTTTTTTAGTAGAGATGTTGGTCAGGCTGGTCTCAAACTCCTGACCTCGTGTTCCGCCCACCTCGGCCTCCCAAAGTGCTGGGATTACAAGCGTGAACCACTGCGCCCAGCCTGCAGTATTTCTTTAGTGGGAATCATGTGAGATTGGGCTGCCAGAATGGTGCTGATGCACTAATTTTGAGTGACTCAAGTTTTTATATAGACAAGTCCCCATAATGTATTTGTCTGGGGCCCCATGCTTCCTAGATCTGCCCAGGGGCCACCCATTGGGCCCTCTAGCTCTGCTTAGCAGCTCTGCGCCTGAACCAGAAAAGAGCATAAGGGCCTATTGTGTGTCCCCAGGGCCTGAATGGTACTTTGTTTTCTGCCTTTGGCGCCACAGGCCAAGCGGCTTTACTACTGCTGCTGCCGTTCTAACAGTCTCGTCTCCAATGAGAAATTCGTTCCCACCCGGGTTTCACATTGTTTTACTGAATATCCTGTGAGGAATGGGCTTTGAGCCAACTTGGGGTCTCATGTGGGTTGCTGGGTGGGGGCTTATCACTGCGGTAATGAGAGAAGGAGCCTTCCCTACCCAGTGACCTCAGCTGTGGCAGGAGGAAGCCCTTCGTTAACATTGAACTAGGGGGCTAAATGGCAGGAAGGGAATGTGGTGGGAATTGTTGGGAGACCCCTCCCCACCCCAGGGTGAACTGAGGCTGGGGGCAGCTGGGCAGAGGCAGGAGCTGATAGTATTTGCCATCCTCTTCCCTTGCTGCTTCTTGCCCTCCTTCCCCAACCATCCCCATTCCCTCTTGGCCCACTCTAGTGGGGAAGCAGGAAAAGGATCCTGTGAATCAAAGCTGCCTATTTTGTGTTGAGGTCAAAGGAATGGAAAGGGTGGAGAGGAAACCAGCGGAGAGCAGGTTGTTAGATTTGGAAGTGCCCACAGGAAGCGGCTGCTCAGCTGAACTCCACCCTTTATGGCTGTCAGTCACGCAGCGCTGAGGTCAGCCATCCCACCTACTCAGTGCAGGAATCACGCCGCTCACCTCGCTGCCTCTTCTTGTGTCCCAGGGTGAAGAAGCTTGTTTGTTTTATTCCAAAATTGGCATTACTTTCTCCCAGGCCAGCAAGGAGTGTCTTCCTAGACTGGTGGTTCTCAAACTAGGGTCCCCAGGCCCCTACAGCTCCTCAAGACGGTTCCAGGGGGGTCTGTGAGTCAAAAGGATTTCCATAACAATACCAAGAGGTTCTTTGACTTTTCCGGTGTGTTGACATTTGCACCCATGGTGCAAAGGCAGTGGTGGGCAAAACTGTTGGGACATCTAGGATTGCGATGGGGATTGTAGGTCAGTGTGGCGAGTATTCCCATCTTAGCAACATGAAGTCTCTGACCCATGAACATGTGGTATCTTTCCTTTCCTTTAGATTTTTAATTTCTTTTGAGGGTCTTTTATAGTTTTCAGTGTATAAGGTTTGCTTTTCTTTTCTTTTCTTTTCTTTCTTTTTTCTTGTATCGCTCTGTTGCCCAGGCTGGAGTGCAATGGCGCGATTTTGGCTCACCACAACCTCTGCCTCCCGGGTTCAAGGGATTCTCCTGCCTCAGCCTTCCGAGTAGCTGGAATTTACAGGCATGTGCCACCACGCCCGGCTAATTTTTGTATTTTTAGTAGAGATGGGGGTTTCACTATATTGGTCAGGCTGGTCTCGAACTCCTGACCTTATGATCTGCCTGCCTCGGCCTCCCAAAGTGCTGGGATTACAGGTATGAGCCACCATGCCCAGCCTAAGGTTTGGATTTCTTTTGCTAAATTTGTTCCTGAGTTTGTATTCTTTTCAATGCTTGTCTTTCTATTAATTTAACTTTATATTGTTTAATCTCTTCCTGTTTACGCCTTCCTTCTTAACTAGACTAAAGACAGGGATGTGTCTTATTTATTATTACTTTTTTAAAGAGGCAAGCTCTGGCTGTGTTGCCCAGGCTGTAGTGCAGTGGCTATTTACAAGTGTGATCATAGCTCACTGCAGCCTCGAACTCCTGCCTCAGTATCCAGAGTAGCTGGGACTACAGGCATCTGCCATTGCACCTGGGTTATGGTGTTGTTGTTTTTTTTTGTCCAGGCTGCTCCTGTAAAGAAGGCTGGTAATTATTATCCCTGGTCTAGTGGGGGAAGAAACTGAAGCCCAGGATGGCGGGGTGACTTGCCTCTTGGCACAGCACTGGTAACAGTAGCAGAGATAGGGCCATGACTGTCTGATTCACATCTCGCAGCTCCTTCCAGTCGCTATCCTACAAGGGACTGACATTCTGTTCTTAGCCTCCCTGAGCTTGTGTCTAGGTCTCTACCTCTCTTGTATTGAGGCCCTAGGGCATGATGGAAGAGAGAAGGACTAAGGCTATTATTACAAGGGCTGACCATTGGGGTCATTTTTTTGGACATCTCTACCGTGCTAGACTCTCGTAGGTATTTCAAAAATACGTTACCTCATTGGGTTCTCATAGCAACTCCACAAGATGGCTCAGATCATTCTGCATTTTATAGATCAGGAAACTAAAGTTCAGAAGGTTACGTAAATTCCCAAGTTGAAGAGCGACTTAAGTGTTGGAGTTGCAATTAAACACAGTTCCCAGAGCTCAAACTGCAGTGCTGGGAGGGGACAACAGTGGGTTTATGTGACTTGTGTGGAGGAGGAAGGACACTGGGGCATTCTGGGACACTGTGAGACTGTCAGCACTAGCGTTGGGTTGGATCAATCCAGAGCCTTTGCTCTCTGGCCTGGAGCTGGTATCACAAAGTGGTTGGTTTGTTGCATCTTTCTAGGGGTCATGGACAGTAGAGGCCTGGAAACCTTAGCCCCTGTGACCCCTGCCCTGCAGCCTTATTCTTTGACAATTAACTCTGGGGGTGGATGCTAATTTGCCACATGCAGATCTTGCTTCCACCGGCCGTATGGTGAGTTCTTAAAGTGTGGGGCCATCACGCTCTCTCTGCTTCCCTATAGCACCTAGTATCTTTTGTGTTACATAGTGGACAGTCCTTACAAGCTTTCCGAATAAATGAAAGAAACTCTACTTCCTTGTCTTGCTCCATAGAAGTCATACGACATCAATGTATGTGTGGCTAGATTTGGGGTGGCAGAGGAGAATGGGGGACCAAGGCCATTAGAAGGATCCATCCAGCTGCCCTGATGGCACAAGGAGCTTTCTGCAGGATGGACCATGAGCCAAGACAAGGACGAGACAGATGCAAGCACTACCCAGAGCTGAGCACAGATCGACTCGTTCTCCACCTGGAACCTCCAGCTGGAAGCCTGGTTCTGTTTGTCACCCAGGACTAACAGTGTTGTTGAGCATGTGAGCGACTCGTTCGCCAGGGCAGCAGCGCATAACCTTGCTACCGTTTAAGCCAGACACTTACTCCCCCCGCTTGTGTTTTTCTCAGATGAAGAAAACACCTATAAAGTCGTCGTAATTGTTGGTTTCAGGGTATTTTACAATTGCATGGAAGGTTAATTGTTGAATTTTTCAACACCAGGCTTTCTGTGTAAATTGAAGACAGCATGGATCATGCTGTGTTGCTCTGCCGCAGTGAGTGGTCAGGCCCCTGCGTCCCCTTCTGCTCATACCCGGTGTTCCAGCCGTACCAAACTGCATGGTTTGTGACCATACAATGGCCCGTGTCCTGGCCACACCACTCTCTTCCCTTTTCCCTTCCCGCCAGTCCTCTGTCACTCACCTTGTCTGTGAGTCTCAACTCCCATGGTTTCCTGATACCTGAGTCCCCTCCTCCCATCACTAGTTCAGCACTGGCGTTTGCTTCCTTTGGCCCCCACCACACTTGGTTTCCCCTCTTTGTTTACGTGTCTAGTGCCTTCCCTGACGTGAGCTCCTGGAGGGCAGGGACTGTGTCTTCTTGTCCGCTCCGGCTCCCCAGTGCTGATGGAGACTCAGGCAGGCTGCGCTGGACCAAATAGGACATGTGGTGGTGATGACATTTTTGGTCCAATCCAGTAGCAGCCTGTGAAATGCTCATTGCAGGCAGAGCTGAGTAAGCTGTGACCCAACTCTCAGGCAGCTTCTCTTCGGGGGGGAGCGGCAGGGACACCTGTTCCGAAGATCATGTCCTGCATGATCTCTGTGTGCTGAGGAATGAAGCATGAGTGGAGATGGCTGGGGTCCATGACGAGTATGACCTTGGGCAAGTCACTGTGAATGGCACTCCTGGGTGAGGCTTAGGCTGAGTGCAGGCTCCATGCAGATACTTCCTCCAGCTCCGGCCCCACACCAGCAGCACACCAGCCAGAAGGCAAATCCCAAGGCGAGTACGGGAGTTGGTGGCACCTCTCTGCCTCCAGCTGGGGAAGAGGCACCCGGTGCCTGTCTGGGTGCTAGGATAAGTACAAGAATTGTCACAACCAGCAGCTGTAGCACTGGACACGGGGAACAGGGACTTTCTGCCATTTCCCACTTTGGCATTCCAGCTGATCCTCTACTCTTTATTCCCAGATAGGGCCCCTGGTTTGAGTCTCATTCTGAGCTCACCTTCCGGGTAGCCCCCTTCCTTCATGGGCTGGAAGGGAAGCAGAAAGCTGCTTATTGTCATCTTGGGAAAAGATAGAGAAGAGGCGGAAACAGAGGTGCCAGTGCTGGTCAGGATCCTGGACCTGAAGGAATGTGCAGGATCCCTCCACCCTGACTTTTCAGTTAACGCGTGTTCTCGGGGACATCGGGGTGTTCAGACCTCTGCCTGGCTTGGATCAGGGCACACTTACGTTCCCGTAGCAGGCTCAGCCTACCCGCTCTCTTCAGATGCCAGCTCCTGTCACACAGTGAGCGCGCCGAACCATGCAAGACCTCCGACCAATTAGCCTCGGGTTCGGGAGGCCAAGCAAAAGATCTAACAGTGAGCTATTGACTGTGCCTCCTCCAAGGAGCTGGTCAGAGCTCAGCCTGGTGTTTTGCTTCCTTGCGATGGTGGGGTGGTACCCAGTAGGTGGGAACTCTGTTCTGGCTTCTGACTGGGGTGGCCTTTAGGATAACACTTTGTTGAATGAACTGAGCTAGGTGGTTTCATAGTATGTTCAACCATGTGAACATCTGCTTGCTGATAAATCGTACTGGGTCACCAGCTCACACTAATCACCAGGTAACATGTGCCCTGGTGAGGGATCCAGTCTTCTGGCCCTGTGGGGAGACAGGCCCATGATGTCACCAGTTCCCAGGTGGACAACCCAAGGCATAGTGAGGTCTCGGCAGGAAGGAGGAAGACATTAGACTCCTTCTTTTTTCTTCTCCCCATTGAATCTTCTGCCCCTTTCCTTAGGCCAGATGCCCTGTCTCTCTCCTGGCTGGCTTTCCCAGCCCTGGCCCTGGCCCTCCCTTCTTTGTGAAACTCGAACACCACTGCCCTTTCATCTTTCCACCAGAACTTGTGAGCAGTGGCTTTTGACCGCCGCTCTTCCAGCTCACCCCTGACCTGGTGTTTGTTTTTTTATCCTTCCCTCAGTCTACTCAAGGCCCACCCCTAAGCCAGAGATTGGCTCCCAAGCAGCCTCTCTCTCCTGGGAGCGGTAAAGGAGGGGACAGTTCTGGAAAGTCATTGACAGGGGATTAACCTAGAACATCAATTATAAACAGGCAGCAGGCCTCAGGCCCAGACTTGGGTGTTCCAGGAACAGTGTGGCCTCTCTGGAACTCTGCAGACCAACTGCCGTGGTAAGAGAACCGACTTTCAGAGGCCTCTAGGCACTTTGTCCTGGGTAGGGGTGCCCACACATCCTGGCCATTGTTGCTCTTCCCTCTGGAACTTGGCAGCTTTCTAGCAGTTAGAAGAGCAGAGGGTAGAAGGATGGGAACAGTCCTTAGAGAACAGGAATCCAGGGGAGGGTTGGACTAGATCATTTCTCAAGAGCTGTGGGGACTGTTCTGGTCAGGCATGGGCAAGCTGAGGGGCAGGAGGTAGGCAAACCCTACTTGACCTGAGAACAGATTTGTTGTTGTTTTGTTTTTGTTTTTGAGTCTCGCTTTGTCATCCAGGCTGGAGTGCGGTGGTATGATCTCGGCTCACTGCAACCCCTGCCTCCCGGGTTCAAGCGATTCTTCTGCCTCAGCCTCCCGAGTAGCTGGGATTACACGTGTGTGCCACCACGCCCGGCTAATTTTGTATTTTTTGTAGAGACGGGGTTTCACCATGCTGGCCAGGATGGTCTTGAACTCCTGACCTCAGGTGATCTGCCCGCCTCGGCCTCCCAAAGTGCTAGGATTACAGGCGTGAACCACTGTTCCTGGCCGAGAACAGGTTTTGCCTGAGACCTTGGACAGAAGACCTTGGCCATGGATCCAAGAGCTCTGGGCCAGAACACCCTTGCATGATGGTGACAGTTGAGGGAAAGGCCACGTGGTTCCTTGTGTAAATGGCATGGCTGCCAGTGGTCACGGGGAGGCCCTGCTCATAGTTCAGCACCAGCCGGCCCTTCATGTGCTGTGCTCCAGCTCCCCAGCCGGCTCAGTCCTTCACAAAATGCCCTGGAGTTACAGAACAGAAAGGCCCGGCTTTCCTTTAGGAATCTGGGAAATAGGAGGGCTGAGGTCATGCCCTGTTCAACATGTGAGGCCTCCCAGACAGCATTGCAGGAAAAACATGTTACTACCCGTATTTTGGGAGACCAGACCTCTGGCGTTTGAATAGGACTCACTGCTCAGATCTAAGGGGAGAGAACATCTCCCATTTTGAAGAAAACCTTTTCCTCAGTTTAGGAGGAGGAGAAACTGATCAGGTTCCAAATGGCCTCTGGTTCTTTAACTGCAAACAGGCCAGGCTCCCTGCCAGGTCATGGGATAACAATCCAAGGAGAGGGGAGAGATGCAGTGTGCATGTGTGTGTACATGCGCATGCTCATAGGGGGAAAGACTGGGGGGATGGAGGTGACGTGGACATCTGTGTATGCTTCAGCTCTATTTCCCTCTGCTTAGTCCCAAACTGCTCGGGATTAGCAATTGTTAAGAACATGCCTTTCTCCCCACCCCGGGAGTTCTAGGCCAGGGGTGGAGGGATTGAGCACCATGGCTTTGTTCTCTGTCAGGTGGTGCCTTTCTCTGTGACACCGAGGGAGACCTGCCATCAGGAGGGAGTCTGAGGCCAGGAGACAGTACTTACCGATCAGGATGGATCTTTGGTCTTGTTTGTGTGCTTGGTTTCCTGGCTGGAATGAAATGTCAGTTTCATGAGGACAGGGACCTGTTCTCTCCTGCACAACTTTCTCTCTGATGACCCACAGTGCCTGGCATGTTGTAAAGGCTCGTTCAGAAGTGACTGAATGAATGAATGCATACTTTTTAGGCGGGGCTGCATATCGTTCCCTTAAACCTCCTGATTCATCTTCCGTTGCTTCCGTGTCAGCTTCTCACTGGGTCATTGTCTGCTTTGGTGCTGCCCTTCCCCACAACTTTGAGAGTTCATGTTACTGCAGGCTCCCCGCCCGCCCACCTCTGCCTGAAACTTCTCTTTTGGGCTCCTGTGCTGTGACATACTAGCAGTATTTGTTTGCCCCTCTTAAGACCATCCCTTCAGTTTCATTCCTGCCTCAGTTTCTCCTCCTCACATTTCTGCTGTTCCACCTCTGCTCCTGTGCTCTTCTCAGGAAAGCGGGTGAGTGGTGATGCCCTGGGCTAAGCTCGCCAGGGCCTGGGCAGCCCAGGCACCCGTGGTTCGGGTGGGGAGGGAGCATGCTGGTGGCCGGAGCTGGGCTTGTGGGCAGCAGCCCTCTCCACCTTGCTGAGGCCAAGCTCTTTCTCATGGCTTTGGCTGTCACTTCTATGCTGATCACCCCCAAATCATTGTGTCTATATTTCTCTATTGGTGCTTCTGACCTTCCAAAATCTGATCCCACCCTGGCAGTCAGACCTTATTTGATGTCAAGGATTATTAATTTGTAGCATGTATTACATCCCTAATATGGACCAGTTCACATGCATTCTCATATTTCATCCTCCCAATGAACATACAAAGTCAAATAATTATTCTTATTTTACAGAGTCTCAGACAACTTAGTTCCTCTAGGTAACCAGATTAATTAGCATTAGGGGGTTGTGATCAGGATTTGAACTGGCTCCACTGGCCCCTGACCCTGAACAGAGTCAGCTTGGAGTCCACACTTGGAGACGAGGACAGCCGGTCCTGTTTCTCCCTCTCACCCCAGTGCACTCACACAGCAGGCGTTGGCACCCTTGCTAAGGGCCAGGCCAAGCGTCTCCTCTGTGAGCCTTCACTTAGCTCTCCTAAGCTGCTCGGCCTGCCTCCTCTCCCTTTTCTCTAACAGCAGTGCCTTTGCACACACTATGTGTTTGTTATATGTTGGCTGTGCCAGTCTTGCCTCGTCAGCAGATAGTGATTTTCTTAAAGGCAGAGGCCATGTTTTATATGATCCTCCATCCCTCAAGTGTGTGTTACAGGCAGTTTGTTGCTCAGTAAACACTTGATACCTCTGATGAGGTGAAATCTAATCACAGTCCTTTGCATGTGTATTGTGGTTTACAGTTTCTGAAACCGAAGAGCCAATTTGAAGTTTCCTGTAAAACAGATCCCTTAATTGTCAGCCCTCTGTGCTGAGAGGGATAAATATGTTTTGTAGACGGACTAACAGGTCCAGAGGTAGAGTGAATTCCCCAAGGTCATATGATGGATGGTAGCAAAGCCAGAACTTGAACCCAAGGTTTAACTCTTAATGCCGTTCCCTTCCCACAGAATCGCAGCAGCCTGTGGTCCAGACTTGGCCAGGTGACCCCTGCCAGGTCTTCCATCCCACTTAGTCATACAGTTCCTTATTTGTATTTGTCCTTTCTCTTTCATTAGAACTCGTGTCTTTTTGTGTGTGTGTGTGTTTTGAGACAGGGTCTCGCTCTGTCACCCATGCTGGAGTGTGGTGGCACAATCACAGCTCACTGCAGCCTTGACCTCCCAGGCTCAGGTGATTCTCCCACCTCAGCCTCCTGAGTAGCTGGGACTACAGGCGCATGCCACCATGCAAGGCTAATTTTTGTATTTTTTTAGAGGCAGAGTTTCACCACATTGCCCAGGCTGGTGTCAAACTCCTGGGCTCAAGTGATCTGCCTGCTTTGGCCTCCCAAAGTGCTGAGATTACAGACATGAGCCACCGCGCCCAGCCTTAGAATGCTTGTCTCTTGAGGGCAGGGACCCTGGCTGCTTTTCCCTTTATCCTTCCGAAGCTCCAGCTCTGGGGCCATGAACCAGAAATCATTCCTTCAAGGATGTTGACACAGTGAGTCACCTGAGAAGGGGCAGGGTGCAGGAGGGGTGGGGCAGGAGATCAGGAACTGGTGTGGGACATTAGGGGTGGGAGATAGGCCAGAAAGCCCCATGCTCTGTGTAAAAGCTTCTGTCAAATGAAGATGTGCTTGTCCTACCTACCAGGCGAGGTTACTCTTAGTAGCAAGTGAGAGTGTCTGCTGAAGCGCCTTCTAAACTGCAGAGCACTAGCAATATTGTTGTTAAATATAATTATAGTCTGTAGCTGGGCATGGTGCTGGGTGTCTGTAATCCCAGCTACCCGGGAGGCTGAGGCAGGAGTATTGCTTGGGCCTAGGAGGCGGAGGTTGCAGTGAGCTGAGATCGTGCCATTGTACTCCAGCCTGGGTGACGAAGTGAGACTCTGTCTCTAAAAAAAATATATATATATGTGTGTGTGTGTGTGTGTGTGTGTATGTATGTGGGTGTGTGTGTGGGTGTGTGTGTGTATATATATATATATATATATATATATATTTTTTTTTTTTTTTTTTTTTTTTTTTTTTCCTGAGATGGAGTCTCTCACTCTGTTGCCCAGGCTGGAGTGCAATGGCACCATCTTGGCTCACTGCAACCTCCGCCTCCCGGGTTGAAGTGATTCTCCTGCCTCAGCCTCCCCAGTAGCTGGGATTACAGGTGCCTGCCACCACGCCTGGCTAATTTTTTTTTTTTGTATTTTTAGTAGAGACAGGGTTTCGCCAAGTTGGCCAGGCTGGTTTTGAACTCCTGACCTCAGGTAATCCACCTGCCTCGGCTTCCCAAAGTGCAAGGATTACAGGCGTGAGCCACCACGCCCAGCCAAAAAATATATTTTTTTAAATAATAATAATTATAGTCCGTAGGGATGAGCTCAACAACATGGTTGGATAGAATCATACTGGCCTTGTGAGTATTGAGGAGACAATCAGGATGGTGCCTCACCCAAGGCCTGGCACTCTAGCTATTATGAATTATTCTTGTTTTCGTAATTATTATAAGACATGCCCTCTTCCTTCAGATTGGGGAAAGGAGTTGGCAGTGCTGAGAATGCATCGCTTCTGGATTGGGACTAAGAAGATGGGAAAGGCTGTCTGGCCCTAGGGCTTTCGTAGATCTACTCACCACTGCAGGTCCCCGACTCTGAATACCTCCTTCCTCCCCGTGGGGGTTTTCAGCAAGCTAATTTCTCACCCTTGAGGAGGAACTGTTATATTTGGATGAACACCCCCCTGCTAATGTGGAGCAGAAAAGTAAGGCCTGGCGAGTCAGCAGCTGCTCAGCAGGTGGATGGGCTGCGGTGGTGTAGCGGGTAGGCGCCTGACAGCCCGGCTTGCTGCAGCCGCTGTGCTTCCCTCCCGTCCCCGGGGTGTGCATTTTAGGGTAAAGGCAAACTGGAAGCTCTTGCTATTTGCAGAACTCCAAAACAACAAAACAAAACGTCCACTCAGCTGGGGGTTGGCTGGGCAGCACGACTGTGATTACACAGTTAGCCTGGGGGAAGGGCTGTGGTCAGAGTTTGGGGGACACACAGGTGTGACTGTGATGTGATACAGCTGGAGGAGGAAGAGGAGGGTGTGATCACAGGCCCGGGAGTGGCCAGGGCAAGAGTGATGGTGGAGGAGAGTGGCTGAGGTTGGCAGGCAGGGAGGAGAGATTGGTAACTACTAATCACTAGCATGATCAGTCTTGACAATCTATCTACAAGGGACTCCCAGGTGGCAGGGCAGGACCTGAGGCACAGCTCGGCATGACGGGCAGACAGGGGTCTACGTGGCTTTGAGCTCTGAGACCATAGGCAAGCTGTTCATCTGGGTGTCTTCATGCTTACAATAATATTCCCCTTACAAGCCCTCTGATGATTGAGATCATAGAAATCACTCAGTGCAGTGGCTGGCACTCAGTAGCAGCTCACACAAATGATCAGCAATTCCGACACTTGCTATGTGGCCATCACAGTAAAATCAGCAATAGTGGATGCCCAGAGCTGCATCTCCGGGAAGCCTCTGAGCCAGTCAGTGTTTGTGCTCAAACTCCAAAGCATAGGATGAAAGGTCAGATCATGGGGCTATGAAGATATGTTCTCCTAGGAGTCACGAATAGGGAGAGAAAACAGCAGCAAACACAGTCAAGGCCATGTCCTGCCTGGGTTGCTGTTTACTTTCCTCTTCCAGGAACTGAAGCTGTTTCCCATTGGATTTCTTTACTATCGCCTTGGCTCATGGACTGGGTACTTTTGTAATCAGTTCACCCAGAGAACCAAGCTTTCACATTGACCTAGGTTCCACAGTGACTTCCTCCACGGGATGTCGGGGTGTGTCATCTAGCAGAATAGCAGTCAAGACTACCCAGGAATGGTTGAGGGTTGCACACTATTTTTAATAAACTGAATTAATCAGCCAAGAAAAGTCAGACACCCAACAAGGGAAGTTGAGGCACCAAGCGACAGTGGAAAGTCATTACTACCACTAGGCTTGAAGGGGTCAGGAGAAGAAATAACATTTCCTGGCTGGGCGTGGTGGCTCACGCCTGTAATCCTAGCACTTTGGGAGGCTGAGGCGGGCGGATCACCTGAAGTCAGGAGTTCAAGACCAGCCTGGCCAACATGGCAAAACCCCATCTCTACTAAAAATACAAAAAAATTAGCCAGGCGTGGTGGCAGGTGCCTGTAATCCCAGCTACTCCAGAGGCTGAAGCAGAAGAATTGGTTGAACCCAGGGAGGTGGAGGTTGCAGTGAGCCAAGATCGCGCCATTGTACTGCAGCCTGGGCGACAGAGCGGGACTCTTGTCTCCAAAAAAAATACATAAATAGCCTTTCCTGCAAACACCAGTGAGGGCTGAATAGTGGACACTGGGATGCCAGCAGGAACTGTCATAGCGACAAGACACAGCCTGGGTCAGGATGGTGGCATCAAAGCTGGTAGAGAGTGAGGAAGACACACCCCACGTTCTCTCTCCACCACCTCCTACCTACCCTTGTCTCCCGCCTGTGCCTCTATCTCATCGGCTGGACCTACAGGAAACCAGCCAGGAAGGGAGCCCAGGTGCCTCCACACAGAGGGCTCAGCCCCCCTGGGTCCAGAGAAGGGCATACAGGGAGGCCGCCAACCAGGTAGCCTTTCCCCGAAAGGCAAAGCTGTGGAGGAGGCATCCACTCAGCAGGTGTGGAAAGCAGGGGGGATGAGAGCTCTGGCATCCTAGGGTCTGAGCGGCTGCTGCTGCTACTTTTTGGGAAGGGGCTGCCAAATCAAAACTAGTTACTAGTTCAAAATTTGATCATAAAGGGCAATTAGGAAAGATAAGGAAATAAAGAGCATCCAGATTGGAAAGGAAGAGGTAAAAGTATTTTTATTTTCAGTTGACATGATCTTGTATAGAAAAACCTAGGGAACTCATTAAAAATCTATTTGAATTAAATGAGTTCAGCAAGGTTGCAGGACATAAGATCAGTATGCCAAAATCAATTGTATTTCAGTAGCAGTGGGCAAATTGAAAATGAAGAAAACAATTCCATTTAAGATAGCATCAAAATAAAATATTTGGGAATAAATTTAATAAAAGTGCAAGACTTATACTCTGAAAACTATAAAACACTGTTGAAAACAATTAAAGAAGACCCAAATAAATGGAAAGATACCCCATGATCATGGATCAGAGACTTAATATTGTTAAGATGGCAATACTTCCTGAATTGATCTGCAATCCCTATCACAATCCAAGATGCCTTCATTAGCGGAAATTGACAAGATGATCCTAAAATTCACAGAGAAATGCAAGGGAACCAGAACAACCAAAAGAATCTTAAGAAAGAAGAACAGGCTGGGTGCAGTGGCTCGCACCTGTAATCCCAGCACTTTGGGAGGCCAAGGCGGGCGGATCATGAGGTCAGGAGATCAAGACCATCCTGGCTAACATCTCTACTAAAAATACAAAAAAATTAGTTGGGCGTGGTGGTGGGCGCCTGTAGTCCCAGCTAGTTGGGAGGCTGGAGAATGACGTGAACCCGGGAGTCAGAGCTTGCAGTGAGCCGAGATCGCACCACTGCACTCCAGCCTGGGCAACAGAGCAAGACTCCGTCTCAAAAAAAAAAAAAAAAACAACGTTGGAGGACTCACACTTCCTGATTTCAGAATTTAACTGCAGTGTGGTACTGGTGTAAGGATAGACATATAGATATATAGATCAATGGAATAGAACTGAGAGCCCAGAATAAACCCTCACATTAACAGTTAATTGATTTTCAATAAGAGCGCCAAGACAATTTAATGGGGGAAAGAATAGTCTTTTCAACAAGTGGCACTAAAACAACTGTATATCTGCATGCACAGGAATGAACTGGACCCCACCTCATACCACATACAAAAATTAATTCAAAATGGACCAAAGACCTAAATGTAAGAAGAGCTATAAGGAGAAAAATAAGTGTAATTCTTTGTGACCTTAGGTTAGGCAATGATTTTTTAGATACGACGCCAAAGCACAAGCAATAAAAGAAAATGAACTATACATCATCAGAATCAACTTTTGTACATCAAAGAACACTATCAAGAAAGGGAAAAGACAACCCACAAAGTGGGAGAACATTTTGGAAATCATCTATGTAACAAGGAACTTGTATCTAGACTACCTCAAGAACTCTTGGCTGGGTACGGTGGCTCACATGGGAGGATGGCTTGAGGTTGGGAGTTCAAGACTAGCCTGGGCAATGTCATAAGACCCTGTCTCTGCAAAAAGTAAAAAAGGAAAAAAAAACTAGCTACTTGGGAGGCTGAAGCAGGAGGATGGCTTCAGGAGCCCAGGAGTTTGAGGCTGCAGTGAACTATGGTCATGCCACTGCCCTCCAGCCTGGGCGACAGAGTGAGACTCTGTCTGTCAAGTAAAATCAATAATATTATGGGACCACCATCGTATATGCATTTCGTCATTGACTGCAACATCATTGTGTGGCACATACCTGTAGTCATATGGTGGGATATTATTTAGCCATACAAAGAAGTGAAGTACTGGCACACACCACAACACGGATGAACCTTGAGAGCAATATGCTAAGTGAAAGAAGCCAGACCCAAAACCCACATAATTTATGATTCTGTTGATATGAAATGTCCAGAATTGGCTGGGCACGGTGGCTCACCCCTGTAATCCCAGCACTTTGGGAGGCCGAGGCAGGTGGATCACCTGAGGTCGGGAGTTCAAGACCAGCCTGACCAATATGGAGAAACCCCGTCTCTACTAAAAATACAAAATTAGCCGGGCATGGTGGCGCATGCCTGTAATCCCAGCTACTCTGGAGGCTGAGGCAGGAGAATCGCTTGAACCCAGGAGGCGGAGGTTGTGGTGAGCCAAGATCGTGCCATAGCACTCCAGCCCGGGCAACAAGAGCGAAACTCCATCTTAAAAAAGAAAAGAAAAGAAATGTCCAGAATAGGCAAATCCATAGAGACTGAGAGTAGATGAGTGGTTGCCAAGGGTTGAGGGAGCTAAGGGGGTTGGAGCATGACAGCTAGGGGATAGGAAATGTTCTAAAAGCGGATTATGGTGGTAGATGCACATATCTGTGAATATATTTAAAAAGCCATTGAATTGCACTTTATTTGTTTCTTGAGACAGAGTCTTGCTCTGTCGCCCAGGCTAGAATGCAGTGGCGCAATCTCGGCTTACTGCGACCTCCACCTCCTGGGTTCAAGCGATTCTCCTGTCTCAGCCTCCTAAGTATCTGGGATTACAGGTGCCTGCCACCACGCCCAGCGAATTTTTGTATTTTTAGTAGAGATGGGGTTTTGCCATGTTGGCCAGGCTGGTCTTAAACTCCTGACTTCAAGTGATCTGCTCACCTCAGCCTTCCAAAGTGCTGGGATTATAGGTGTGAGCCACTATACCCGGCCATTGAATTGCACTTTATGTGTCTCATCTATATGGTATGTGAATTGTATCTCAATAAAGCTGTTAAAAAACAAAACCCTGGCCCTGAAGGGCAGCGCAGTCGGCTAAAAGACTGTGATTTAATGAGGAAACTTTCCCACCGGGCTGTGACCGCTGGCCCTGGCTCCCTTTGGCCGGGTGGGGGTGCTGTCTGCCACTGAGGGCCCTCAGCTGCTTTTTCAGGATCTCAGAACATGAGAAGACCCCAGCTCCAGAAGAAAATCTTAATTCCAGTTTAATCTTAATTCCAATTTAATTTGGTTGAGTTAAACATTTTTGGAACTGTACTGTGAGCTAGGCACCAGGCTAGCTGCTCTCATGAAAAACAGGGGCCCTGGAGCTGGGCAGCCTTAATTATTCTTGAGTTTGCTACTTCCTGTGGGTCCTTCCCAGCCTCAATTTTCTTTTCAGTAAAATGAGGGTTGATAATACCCCATGAGATTGTGGTGACAATTCAGTGGGCTAAAAGGAAGATGCCTGGAATATTGTAGGCAGAAAATGAAAGTTTCTTTCCAGTGCTCCTGGAGCAAGTTATCTCTACCAAGTGGACATAACAAAGATGAGTTAGTTATGTCTGCCCCCGTAGAGCTCAAGGCTGGATACATGACCTGTACTCGCTAACCAGGGCCTGGGGAGAAGCAGGCCAGGAGGAGGGTCCCTGTCTTACTCTGGTCCTGGGCTGGGAACCGGGGAAGGCTTCCTCAGGGAGGGGGCAATGAAGTGAGGCTTTGAAGGAGGATAGCTTTTCGCATGTTGTATTTTATTCGCTTTTTGTTTATTTATTTTTTGGAGGCAGGTCTCTCTCTGTCGCCCAGGCTGGAGTGCAGTGGCATAATCTCTGCTTACTTACTGCAACCTCTGCCTCCCAGGTTTAAGCAATTCTCCTGCTTCAGCCTCCCGAGTAACTGGGACTACAGGTGTGTGCCACCACATCCAGATAATTTATTATATTTTTAGTAGAAACGGGGTTTTGCCATGTTGGCCAGACTGGTGACGAACTCTTGGCCTCAGGTAATCTGCCTGCTTCGGCCTCCCAAAGTGCTGGGATTATAGGTGTGAGCCACTGCTCCCCGACTTAGTCACTTTTTGAATAGATAATCAAGTACATGGTGCAAATTCAAAAGGGTCAAGGCTGGGCGCAGTGGCTCATGCCTGTAATTCCAGCACTGTGGGACGCCTAGGCAGGTGGATCACCTGAGGTCAGGAGCTCGAGACCAGCCTGGCCAACATGGTGAAACCCCATCTCTACTAAAAATACAAAAAAATCAGCCAGGCATAGTGGTGCACGCCTGTAATCCCAGCTACTCTGGAGGCTGAGGCATGAGAATCTCTTGAACCCCGGGGGCAGAGGTTGCAGTGAGCCGAGATTGCACCACTGCACTCCAGCCTGGGCGACAAGAGTGAGACTCCATCTCAAAAAACAAACAAACAAAAGGATCAGCAGTGAAAGAGAAACCTTTCCCAGAGGCAGCCACTGTTACCAGCTCCTGAAGTGTCATTCTAGAAGTACTCTATGTTTATGAGTGTATGTGCGTATATATAGGCGGACGCCTCTCATCTAGGCAGATTTTCACAGCATCCACATTGTGGTCCGTGGGGATCAGGGGCCTCCTGCTAAGGTGTGGGTTAGGCTTCAGGTGTTATGTTCTTGCTGCTTTCGTGTCTTGCGGTCAGGTTCGGCATAGGCCCTCTCATCAGTAAGAGTGAGGCTTCATTTTCCTTTAGTTCCCCTTGAAGGGAGCCAGCGGCGCTGTCCATCCTCCTTGCCCCTCTGCTACCTTGGCGTGCCCTCTCCCAGGGATTTCCTCTGTCTTTCTCCTTTGTTCCCCACTCCTCTTTCTTGTTTGCTCACTCCCTTGTTTGGGTGCAGCATATTGACAGCAGCTTCCTAACAAAGACCTTTGCCTTTTCTCGTTATTTTACTTTCATACATGGTTGATAGTTTAGCTGGATAGAGAATTTCAGGTTGGGGCCAGGAGCCATGGCTCATGCCTGTAATCCCAGCACTTTGGGAGGCCGAGGCAGGTGGATCACTTGAGGCCAGGAGTTCAAGCATCTTGGCCAACATGGTGAAACCCCATCCCTACTGAAAATACAAAAATTAGCTGGGCATGGTGGCACATGTCTGTAATCCCAGCTACTCGAGAGGCTGAGGCAGAGGATTGCTTGAACCCAAGAGGTGGAGGTTGCAGTGAGCTGAGATTGTGCCACTGCACTCCAGACTGGATGACAGAGCCAGACTGTCTCCGGAAAGAAAAAAAAAAGAGAATTTCAGGTTGGAAACAATTTTTCCTTGACAAGTTTGAAGGATTGCTTTGCACTTTTCTAACTTCTGAAACTGCTGAGAAGTCCAAAACCTTTCTGATTTCTGATTCTTTTGTCTTTTTTTTCTTTTTACCCTCCTTTGGGAAAGCTTACAGGATCTGAAATTGGACACAGTGCCTTGGTGTAGGCCTGTGTTCATCTGTTTTGTGAGGCTCTCAGCAAGTCCTTCCAGTGTGGAAACTCATGTCCTATCCTGGGAGTTTCTTGAAACATTCCTTTTCTTGCCCTCTGTTTTTTACTGTTCTGTCTTTCTGAAACTCCTATTATTTAGTTTTTGGATCTCTTGGACTGACCCTCTAATTTTTTTCCCTTTTTCACCTATTTTCCATCTCTTTGTCTCTTTTCTTCAGTTTCTAGAAGATTTCCTTTTATCTTTCAACCTTTCTATTGCCTTGTCTTATTGTATTTTTTAATTTCCAAGAGCTTTTTTGCTCCCCAAATGGTTCTTTAAAAATGTGTGTAGCATCCTATGTTTTCACTGATGTAATCGTTTCTTATTTCTGTGAGAATGTGAATGCCATGTTTGTCTCTTTAAGTTTTCTTCTCCCTGCATAGTTGGTTTCCTCCAAATTGCTTTTCTCTGCTCTTTCCTTTGGTCTCCATCCTCTTTGAATGAATCTGCCCAGGGACCTTTGGTTGCCCACTCATAATTAGGAGGGTCTAAAATGCTGCCTGGGAGCTGGAGCAGGTGGGGGTCCAGTTCTGAGTTTACCAGTACGTGATCTGGGCAGGCTGTTTGTTGGGGAACCTCAGTGTCAACATCTGGGAGCTCAGTTGGGGAAGAGGGTAGCATGCAAAGAGTCACGTAACCTGCCACCCCCATTTTTGGCAAGGTCCCCAGGCCCTCAACTGTGCCTCGAATTTCCCAGTCCAGAGACCCCACACTTTTCCCTCCCCAGAAAGTAAACCTCTGTTCTTCCAGGGCTGGAGAGGGGAGGTCTCTGGCATGAGATGGGGGAGGTAGGGGTCTAACTGCTATTTTTTTTTTTTTTTTTTTTCTGAGACGGAGTTTTAACTCTTGTTACCCAGGCTGGAGTGCAATGGCACAATCTCGGCTCACTTCAGCTTCCGCCTCCTGGGTTCAAGTGATTCTCCTGCCTCAGCGTCCTGAGTAGCTGGGATTACAGGTGCATGCCACCACGCCCAACTGATTTTTGTATTTTTAGTAGATACGGGGTTTCACCATGTTGGCCAGGCTGGTCTCGAACTCCTGACCTCAGGTGATCCACCCGCCTTGGCCTCCCAAAGTGTTGGCATTACAGGTGCGAGCCACTGTGCCCAGCCCTGATTGCTTTTTGAAAGCTTTCAGCCTGCCCTCTTTATACACGGCAGCCCGTTCAGCCCATTGTGGAGGTGGGGGGACCTGGAGCTGCAGTTCCCTGGCCTTTGGAGGATTCCTGGTGGATGGTGGGAACCCGGGTGTTCTCAGCCTGCTCCAGACCCAGGCTGTGAGGTCAGCTGACGCGAGCTGCGCTCCAGCTTCTGCAGTCATGTTGCTGTTGTCTCCTCTCCTGTTCTGCCCTTGGGGGTTCATAGCTTTAAATATATATATATATTTGCTGAAGTCTTAGTGGGATTTCATAAGGGAGGGAGAAAAATTAGATGCATACCTGAGACAGGAGCAGGACTTGCATGGGCAAAAGCTGGGACGGGAAGGGTGTTCTAATGGTAGAGGGAGTGCTCTGAGGGAGAGGGGCAGGTGCTAGGATTTCTGAGAACAAAGAGGAGGCAGCTGGGCTGCAGCTAGAGAATCCGGGAGGCTGGGGCATGGGGGGACAAGGCTGGACAGGCAGGGTGCACTAATTTTGGGGGAGGTCCCCAAGGAGACTTGAGTTTCCCACCTACAGACAGTGGGGAGTCAGAGAATTACCCCAGTTTTCAGGAAGAGTGCCGTCATGCCTGTATTTGGGGATGCTAGCTATCCCTAGTACCTAGTGTGGGTTGGTAGCTAGAGCTGTGGTAATGAGTAGGAGGTTTTTACGATAGTTAAGTAGTAAGAAGAGGACATTTCAGGGTCCTCTTCTTAGAAATGAAAAGAGGGAAGGATGTGAGGGATTAAAGAGGTAAAACTGCCCAGACTTCTTGACCAGATGGTAGGTGAGGGAGGGGAAGAGCTAAAGAAGACCCTAAGCTTAACCCTTGGTGACCAGGGAGAGGGTGGTGAGGAAGGAAGGAGGAGGTGTCTGGTTGGATTTGGTGTATGTGTGCAGTTTGGGAGGGGGAGTGAGGGGGTAGGGGGCGGGGACTAAGTTCTGCTATAGAATAGGCATTTGCCATGTCCACCAAAAAGCGTGATTTTACACCCCCACGCTTCAACCTCCAAGTGCCTGTGTTGATGGAGAGAGAGAAAGAAGGTGTTGAGAGCAGGGGTAAGGAAATCAGTCCCTTAGAAGACAAAAGAATAATTTTCCAGTTGTTAAATGAGATTCTCAAAAGAATTTTTATGTTGATATCCTCACAGATTAATTCATGTTGCAGAATGTCATTGGAACTACCTTAAGACATTGATAGAGTGCCTGTCTGCTGTCTTCCTTAGCTCATCCTCACGTTTTGATCAAATTAAGTACTTGGACACCAGGTCTGTAAAAAAGAAAAGAGGCTTCTTTATTTGGGTTCTGTAGGCAAAAGGGAGAGTGGAGAAGCAACTCTGTCTACGCTGCTCCCCTCACTCCCCGTCTCTGGGCCCTTCTGGGATTTGCATGCCACCCACTGCTCTGTCAGGAGTGGCTCTTAGGGAAGTGAGGAAAGGGCCTTGAGTATAGTGTTTGCCAATTTCTGTGGCATAAATATGCCCACTGTGGCCCGTGTCAGGCTACCAACGTGATGTCACAGCACAGAGCTGGAGTCAGGCAAGCCCGTGGGAGTGAGTCGTGCCCTGGGGTCACAGTGGGGGTCCTCACTGACACGGTGCAGCTGGACAGCAGAATCTCATCTTTCAGGTCGTCTGACTTGTTCTAAGGGTCTGTCAGGGTTGAATCATGCTTGCCAAGTAGCATCTTAAAAGATATTTCCACTGCAGCAGCCCCAGCCCTTCAACCTGGGCTTCTGTGGCCTTCTAATTCTTCCTTCTCTGCCTCCCCTCCACCCACCCCCACATCATCAGCAGCAGATCCAACATGAATACTAAACACTCACAGTTAATACTAAAAGCCAACAATTTTTTTTTTTTTTTGAGATGGAGTCTTGCTCTGTCACCCAGGCTAGAATGCAGTGGCGCCATCTTGGCTCACTGCAACCTCCACGTCCTGGGTTCAAGCGATTCTCCTGCCTCAGCCTCCCGAGTAGCTGGGAAGCTGGGATTATAGGCGCCCGCCACCGTGCCTGGCTAATTTTTTTGTATTTTTAGTAGAGACGGGGTTTCACCATCTTGGCCAGGCTGGTCTTGAACTCCTGACCTCATGATCCACCCACCTTGGCCTCCCAAAGTGCTGGGACTACAGGCGTGAGCCACTGCACCTGACCAATGCCAACATTTATAATAAAGGCTGCTTATGTGTGAGGCACTATTCTAAGAACTTTACATGCATCAACTAATTTGATCTTTGTAATAACCCTATGAGGCAATTATTTTTGTTATCTCTGATTTTATTTTATTTTTGAGACAAGGTCTCATTCTATTACCCAGGATGGAGTACAGTGGTGTGATCATAGTTCACTGTAGTCTCGACCTCCTGGGTTCAAACGATGCTCCCACCTCAACACCCCAAGTAGCTGTTACAGTAGGTGTTATACAGGCATGCACCACCATGCCTGGATAATTTTTAAACTTTTTGTAGAAATGGGGTCTCACTATGTTATCCAGTCTGTTCTTGAACTCCTGGCATCAAGTGATCCTTCCGCCTTGGCCTCCCAAAGTGCTGGGATTACAGGCATGAGCCACCGTGCCCGGCTGGTTATCTCTGATTTTACACATGAGGAAATTGAAGCCCAAAGGTTAAGCAATTTACCCAGAGTCGGTGGAACCCTGATTTGAACCCAGGAAGTTTGGGCCCTGGGGCGCAACCACCGTTTCCCCTGCCCTGTTACAACAATGTCTGGGATTCTCTTCATGTTTCTTTTCTCCTAAGGCCCAGTTAGGGCCTCAATGCTGCTGGCTCCTTAGGGTCACCAGATGAAATACAGGATGCCCAGTTCAATTGCAATTTCAAATAAGCAACAAATAATTTTGTGCTAGAAGTATGCCCCAAATGTTGTATGGGATATACTTAAAATTTTTTGCTGTTTATCTGAAATTCAGATTTTAACTGAGTGCTTTGCGTGTTAATTTGCTAAATCTGGCAAGTGTGGGGGCTCATGCTTGCAATCCCAGCACTTTGGGAGGCTGAGGCGGGAGGAATGCTTGAGCCCAGAGTTCAAGACGAGCCTGGACAACATAGACCTCATCTCTACAAAAAATTAAAAAATTAGCTGGGCTACTAGAGAGGCTGAGGTGGGAGGATCACTTGAGCCTGGGAGGTCGAGGCTGCAATAAGCTCTGATCAGGCCACTGCAATCTAGCCTGGGCAACAGAGCAAGACCCTGTCTCCAAAAAAACAAAACAAAACAAAAAAAGTAAATTTGTTCATCTCTCAGCACGTGGCCCCATAGCCTTATCTTACTTGGGAAGAGTCAGGGGGATGGGAGGAGGCTGAAGCAACACACTTGCTGCTCTCATTTCCCTGGCCAGGCCCCCTGAGGGCTCAAAATCTCAGATTCATGGTATATTTTAAATGAAAACATCCTTAATATCTAAACCCCAAATGTGCCTAACTTCTGCTTTTTTCCTCTAAAGAAAGAATGTTAGAAGAGCGTTATGTAGGAACATGCCAAAATACAGATTGAAAACTGCTGTGTGTCTCCTCTCCAAGGTCAGCTAATCACAGCAGAAATTCACGACATCTCTCATAGACTCAGTCTAACATGTTGCTATTCCAGAACAATCTCTTGATTCAGAAGACTAAATTCTTGTAAAACTCCCTCAGAGGGAAATGGCACTGCTTTTTCCGCCGTTGTCAACAGGAGAAAGAAGTGGGTATACAAACCAAGAGACATAAACCGGACAAGGAACTGGAGAATGCGGGCGTCGATCCTGCTACCTCTCTTATGCTAAGCGAGCGCTCTACCGCCTGAGCTAATTCCCCACTGGCACTGCTTTTTCTTATCCGTATCTTTTGCTGATCAGGCTGGCCGGACATTTTTCTTAAAGTTCAATCTCTCATCTCTGATGCAGCTTGCGCTCATTATTGCCATCCTTGGAGCAGCTGTGGCAAACGAGTAGCTTGGATGTCAGTAGGAAGTCTTGTCTCTACAGGCTGACCTGCCTGGACTGTTGCTTTACCCTTTTGGTTGTGCGTTCTGGAACGTGATGCCTGTGCTTGTCAGCCTTGATGAGTCACATTGAAAAAGCTCTTAGTCATCCCAGGCCCTGGCTGAGTCAGTGTATTGGGTGACACCTGTGGCCAAGCACTGGCTGTTTTACAACTGAGACTGTCCCAGAACTCTTAGGCACTCTGGTCTCAGGGGAAGTGTTCTTCATCTAGTTCAAGGCCAGTCTTTCACCCGAGCCTCGCAGCCTTGTTCCCGGACTCGCCCCACCTTTTATTCTCATCCTTCCTTCTTCAACTTGTCATTCCCTCTCAACTCCTTCCCCTTCCTCTTCCTATAACTTGCTAAACATCCTCCCAAGCGTCTGCCACGGGTATAACACAGAATGGATTCATGCCTAGAATACATAAAGATTTATTACAGCTCAGTAAGAAAAAGACAACCAGCCCAGCAGAAAAGTGGGCAAATGATGTGAACAGGCAGTTCACAAAAGGAAAAACCTAAAAATATATCCACAATCATAAGAAAATAGCCAACTTCAGTAATAATCAGGGGACTGAAAATTAAAATGATACCATTTTATACTACAAGGTTGACAGAAATCAAAGTCTAACAATATAACAGTTGGTAAAGATGTGGGGAGATAGACATTCTGTTGTATTTCTAGTGGCTGTGTAAATTATTAGGATAACTACCTTGGAGACTTATTTGGCAATGTTGATATTAAAAACTTGCCTATTGGCTGGGTGCAGTGGCTCACGCCTGTAATCCCAGCACTTTGGGAGGCTGAGGTGGGTGGATCACCTGAGGTCAGGAGTTCACGACCAGCCTGACCAACGTGGTGAAACCCGTCTCTACTAAAAATACAAAATTAGTCGGGCATGGTGGTGCATTCCTGTAATCCCAGCTACTCGGGAGGCTGAGGCTGGAGAATCGCTTGAACCCGGGAGGCGGAGGTTGTGGTGAGCTGAGATCGCACCATTGTACTCCAGCCTGGGCAACAAGAGCGAAACTCCGTCTCAAAAAAACAAAACAAAACAAAACAAACAAAAAACAAAAAAAAAAACTTGCCTATTAGGTGGGCACAGTGGCTCATGCCTGTAATCCCAGCACTTTGGGAGGCCAAGGTGGGCAGATCAACTGAGGTCAGGAGGTAAAGACCAGCCTGGCCAACATGGTGAAACCCTGTCTCTACTAAAAATACAAAAAAAATTAGCTGGGCATGTTGGCGCACATCTGTAATCCCAGCTACTCAGGAGGCTGAGCCAGGAGAATCACTTGAACCCGGGAGGCAGAAGTTGCAGTGAGCCGAGATTGTGCCACTGCACTCAAGCTTGGGCGACAGAGCGAGACTCTGAAAACAAAAACAAAAACAAAAAAACACCCCATGCCTATTGTCTGATGCAGCAATTCCAATTCTAGGTATATGTCCTAGAGAAATTTTTGCACATTTTCTATATGGGGTCAAAGTTATTCATTTTTTAACACTTTTAATTGACTACTTTTATATAGACACAAAAATAGAGCAAATAGTATAATGAACTCTATGTACCTGTCGCCCAGCTTCAACAATGATCATTTTGTCAGCCTATACAACACAGTTCTTAATTGCTAAAAATTGGAAACAACCGCGGCGGGGGAGGTGGCTCATGCCTGTAATCCCAGCGCTTTGGGAGGCTGAGGTGGGTGGATCGCCTGAGGTTGGGAGTGGAGTTCGAGATCAGCCTGACCAACATGGAGAAACCCCATCTCTCCTAAAAATACAAAATTAGCCGGGCATGGTGGCACATGCCTGTAGTCCCAGCTACTCGGGAGGCTGAGGCAGGAGAATCGCTTGAAGCTGGGAGGCAGAGGTTGCACTGAGCCAAGATCACGCCATTGAACTCCAGCCTGGGTGATAGAGTGAGACCCCATCTCAAAAAAAAAAAAAAAAAAAAAAGATGAAACTGCCTTATTTATTTATTTTTTTTTTGAGATGGAGTCTCGCTCTGTCACTCCAGCCCAGGCAACAAGAGTGAAACTCCATCTCAAAAAAAAAAAAAAAAAAAAATTGGAAACAATCTATTTGTCACTGCCTTAGTCTGGGCTGCTATAACACAATACCATAGGTTCATTAAACAGCAGAAATGCATTTCTCACAGTCCTAAAGACCAGAAAGTGCAAGATCAAGTGTCAGCAGATTCAGCGTCTGGTGAAGGCCCACTGCCCGGTTCATAGATCACTGTGTTCTCACAGACAAAGGGGAAACAGAGTTGTCTGATCTCTTCTGTGAGGCTTCTAATCCCATTCAGGAAGGCTCTGCCACCAGCCGCTAATCTTCTCCCTGAGGCCCCACCTTCTGACACTGCCACATTGGTTAGGGTTTCAGCATAGGAATTTGGTGTGGACACAAACATTCAGGCAATAGCAGTCCCTCATTCGGCATGTACAGATTGCGATATGTCTAATAGAACATTGTACAGTCATTCGTGAGGTAGGTCTACTGTATTAACATGGAGAGATTTCAAATATATATTGGGTAAAACAAGTTAAAATGATTATATCATTTATGAAAAAAATTAGAACATATGGTTATGGGCACACAAATATCCAGGTGAAATCAACAAAGGGGAAGTAGTAACTCTGCATTGTGGGCCCCCTGGGAGAAAAGGAGAAAAGGACCCGGAATGGTATTAGGAAGAATCACAAAGGAACTGCACCTGTTTGCAGAGTGTGGTTTTTTTCCCTTTTGGTAAGTTTAACTTTTATTTTATCAAAATAATACATGTGAGACTGGGCACGGTAGCTCATGCTTGTAATCCTAGCACTTTGGGAGGCCAAGGCAGGCGGATCACTTGAGGTCAGGAGTTGGAGACCAGCCTGGCCAACATAGTGAAACCCCCATCTCTACTAAAAATACAAAAATATTAGCTGGGCGTGGTGGCGGGTGCCTGTAATCCCAGCTACTCGGGAGGCTGAGGTGGGAGAATTGCCTGAACCTGGGAGGCGGAGATTGCAGTGAGCCGAGATCCTGCCACTACACCCCAGCCTGGGTGACAGAGTGAGATGCTCTCAAATAATAATAATAATACATGTGGACACTTCTGAAAGTCAGATTGTACCCTGAGGCTCATTTGCCCCCGCCACCCCTGTCCCACTGCCCTCCCCATGAGTGCCTCCCAGAGGCTGCCCTGCAACTCCTGTTCCCCACGGCATTGCTCTGTTTAGTGGTCTCCTTTGATGGAAGATTGAGCTCACTTTTACTGCCCTCCCTACCTCAAACCCTGCCCCACACATGTACCCACTTTCCCTCCCTTCACCCTGCATGGTTATATAGAACCACTTTTAAGTACATTTTCAGAATTTACATTTTTGTTTTGTTTTGTTTTTTGAGATGGAGTCTCACTCTGTCACCCAGGCTGGGGTGCGGTGTCGCGATCTCGGCTCACAGCAACCTCCGCCTCCTGGGTTCAAGTGATTCTCCTGCCTCAGCGTCCTGAGTAGCTGGGATTACAGGCATGCACCACCACGCCCGGCTAATTTTTGTATTTTTAGTAGAGACGGGGTTTCACCATGTTGGTCAGGGTGGTCTCGAACTCCTGACCTTGTGATTTGCCCGCCTGGGCCTCCCAGAGTGCTGGGATTACAGGTGTGAGCCACTGCACCCAGCCAAGATTTTACATTGTTAACATTAAGTTAATATTCACATCTGAAAATACAGAGTGTCTACTATGGTGGCATTAACTTTTCATTTTCCTGGAGTTGATGTTCATCCCCAGACAAGTTGTGCGTTGCCATCTCCTCTTCATTCTTTCGGAGACACCAGGTAATCTGCCTTTTTGTTTGTTTATTTAAGGCCACATCCCCAGGAGCTGCTGTCCAGGTGCCTGGCGGGTCTCCAGGCCTGTGGACAGCGAGCGACCTGGGCCTCCCTCCCCATCGCCGTGGGAGTTCCCTTTGCCTCCTCTGTGCTGGCTGCCCAGGTGCCTGGATCCCTTGTCTTCCTTATTCTTGGTTTATTTAGTCCTTTGTTTTGTTCGTGCCCATCCCTGGGCTTCTTGGGCAGACAGGCTCACAGGTGGCACACCTCCCAAGGCCTGGCGTGTCTCAAAAGATTGGTATTTCACCCCCACTGGATTAGTAGTCTAACTGGATAGAGGACTCCAGCTTGGGAAGCGTTTTCCCTCCAAAATTGGAGGACATTACTCCAGAAGCTTCTGACTCCATGTCACTGCTGAAGACAGTTGTGTGTGACCCTTGGTCTTCAGAAGTGTGGTAGGCTGGAGATGGCCTCCAAAGGTACCCAGGTCCTAATCCTAGTTGTTACCTTAGAAGGAAGAAGGGCTTTTTCAGATGTGATGAAGGATTCTGACCTGGAAAGGTGATCCCGGATCATCCAGGTGGGCCCCGAATGCCATCACAAGCGTCCTTAGAGGACAGAGACCTATGCCGAGGAGAAGGCGATGTGGAGACAGAGCCAGAGGTGGGAGTGATGTGGCCACGAGCAAAGGAGCCCGGCAGCCATAGAGGCTGGAAAAGACTCGGGAGGGATTCGTTGCAGGCCCTCAGAGGGGCGCAGCCCTGCCCTCACTTGGTTTCGGCCTGTGAAAGTGATGTTGGATTTTTGACCTCCCAAACTGAAAGAGAATATGTTTCTGTTGTCTTAAGCCACCAGGTTTGTGGTAATTTGTTACCGTAGCGACAGGGAACTAAAATACAAGAAGGTTATGAGACCCCTTCTGATCTTTCTTCTGGGTGGGACTTTTGGCATCACTCCAGGCGCTCCAAGACCTTACCACATGGATACGCGTCCTTCAGTCCCGGGAGACTTTCCAGCAGGATTCCCCTGCCCCTGGCTCTCTCGTCTCCCCTTCCGGGAGTCCCAGGCAGCTGGATGCTTGGACTTGCTGGACTGAGTCTCTTATTTTCTTATCTTTTCTCCTATTTTCCATATGTTAGTCTTTCTGGGTAACGTCCCAAACTATCTTCTAATTCTCTATTTATTATGTTTAAAAATTTTGCAACTCTATTTTTAATTTCCTAGAGCTCTTTCTTGTTGCCTTTTTAAAATAGCTGCCGCCTCTTACTTAATGGATGCAATAGCTTTTCTTGTTTCTCTGAGGAGATAAATTATAGTTTTTCTGAGTATCTGTTCTCTATATTACTTTTCTCCTCAATGTTCCTGTTTTTTAAAAATCCCAATTTGTTTTGGTGAATTTTTTGGTCATTTCCTCAAATATCTGGTGGTGGTTCGCTGACCGTTCACACTGAAAAATGAGACACCAACACCCATTGGCAAGTCTGTGTTGGGGTGGAGCTTGGTGGACCCTGGTCCTCTCGCTGGGAGATGAGACTGGGCTCCCTGGGGAGCCCACTGCATGCCAGTAGCTGCAGGACTCCTGGTTCCTGGAATGGAAGCTTCCAGTTCGCTGCCTGGAAAAGAGCCCAGTAAGCACTCTGTGGAGCCGAGAGGACCTTTCACCCATTCCCCAACAGCCATGTGATGCCTCACCTCCTGGGCCAGCCCTGATGGCCGGGGCTGGAGCCTTGTATCTTGGGAAAGACGCTGTGGCACAGTGGTCAAAGGCAGGACCCTAGGTTCTGAAGCTAGGGGCGTGCACCGTGGCACTGACACATCCTAGCAGCGTGCCTTCCTGCCTTCGTCTCTGGAGCGGGCTGGGATGACTCCCAGGTCTCTGCAGCTCAGAACTCTTTACACAGGAGACTCACTGTCTAGCTGTCTGTTCTTTCCAGCCGGATACTCTTCAGGTTCAAAGCTGAGTCACTGTTTCTACCCACATTGGCTTCGCGTTCTTTAATTCGGTGTTGCCATCGTTCACCTTAAAACCCAGGGCCACCCTTCCCTGCTGCCTCTCTGCCTCCCATCTAATGGGTGCTGTTGATGCCACCTCCTAAGTATTTCTTGGCACAGTCCCTCTTCATTCCTACTCCCACCACCGTGGTTCAGGTCCTCATTGTCTCTTGCCCACATTAGAACATCTTCCTAGCTGACCTTCTACTTCTCATCTTTCCTTCTCAAATCCAGCTTCCCCAGAGCTGCCACAGTGGTCCCTCTCAGTTGCAAATCTGTCTCCCTGCTGCCTGGTATTTCCATAGCATCCCAACATAGAGGACACTGCCCAAGCTGCTGGTGGGGCTCACTAGCTCTGGACTGAGTCTCAGGCTCAGCCCTTAGGCTCCTCTCCCTGCCTGCACTCCCTGCCTCAGCGGGCCACGCCAGGCTGTTTGCTTCCTGCCTTATCTGCCTTTGCTCCAGCCGCCCCAGCACCTGGACCTCCTCCCCTCCTCTGCCTGCCCCCCTCCCTCCCCTCTTCTCCCTCTGGACGTCCCTTCCTCCTCCCACCCTGGAGTCTTTCCTTCAGGCCATCTTGCTAACTCTTCCCTGCTCTCCACGCAGGCGTGGCCCACCTCATCACCCTTCACTTCTCATCTCTGCTGCCTCTCACTCAGCCTGCCCCAGCCAGCTGATCACAGTCCCAAATAGCGACATGCTCTGAAAGCCACTGCTGTGGCCTGCATCAGGATGTACGGATGAGAGGGGGGTATTTTTACCATCATTGTGCTTCTCCAGCCCCTGGTGTTAGGGTCTGTATAGGTTCTGGTTATTTGTAGGCAACCTGGGTGTATTAGATTCCTACAGCTGCCATCACAGGGTGCCAAAAGCTGGGTGAAAACAACGGTGACTTCTTGCCTCACATCTGGAGGCCAGAAACCCCAAATCAAGGTGTGAGCAGGGCCGTGCTCTCTCGGATGGCTCTGGGAGGGTCCTGCCTGGCCACTGCCAGCTTCTGGTGTTTGCCAGCAGTCCTTGGCCTTCCCTGACTTGTAGCTGCCTCACTCCAGTCATGTGGCCGTCATCTCCTGTGTCTTCACATCTTCATTCTGTGTGTGTCTGTGTCCAGATTTCCCCCTTTTTATAAGGACACCAAGCATATTGGATTAGGGCCACCCTAATGACTTTATTTTTACTTGATTACCCTATTTCCAAATAAGGTCACTTTTTTTTTTTTTTTTTTTAGACAGAGTCTCACTGTTGCCCAGGCTGGAGTGCAATGGCGCCATCTCGGCTCACTGCAACCTCTGCCTCCCGGGTTCAAGCAAATTCTCCTGTCTCAGCTTCCCGAGTAGCTGGGATTATAGGCACCCACCACCACACCTGGCTAATTTTTTGTATTTTTTGGTAGAGATGGGTTTCGCCATGTTGGCCAGGCTAGTCTTGAACTCCTGACCTCAGGTGATCAGCCCACTTCAGCCTCCGAAAGTGCTGGGATTACAGGCGTGAGCCATCGCACCCGGCCCAAATAAGGTCACATTCTGACCTAGGTGCTAGGGGTTAGGACTTCAGTGTATCTTTTTTGGCGGGGGACACAATTCAACCTCTAACACCGGGTGATACCCGCTTGTCCTGAGCTTGACAGGTCCCGAAGTCCCCACGGCCTCTGGGAGGCCCTCTCTAATCCAGCCAGCATTCATGTCCTGTCATCTTGGAACGAGGGGAATTGAGTGGGGAGCAGGTCTTGTGTAGCTCTCCAGCAGGGGTGGGGTGGCCTGAAGAGGGTCGGGAAACGTCCTGGGCCACCTGCAAGTGTCTGCTGGGTCCTGGCATCTTCCTCCCTGCAAAGATTGTCCAGTTCTGTTTAGAATTGAGTCTTTGGTGCCCCTAGCCTCTGTCGCCCCTCGCAGCCCTGAAACTCAGCTTCCCTGGTTCCCATTGCCAGGCTGCGTCTGAGTCCTTTTGGGCTTTAGTGACAAAATACCACAGGCTGGGTGGCTTTTAAACAACAGACATTTATTTCTCACAGTTATGGAGGCTGGAAGTCCAAGATCAAGGTTTTAACATATGGGTGTGGGGGGCACAGGCACGCTCTGCATTTGTCTGGGAGGTGCTTTTTGCTGACATTGTCCTTCGGACCCTCTCTCTGTCCTGTCAACATCACTTTGGGCTCTAATCGATACGTATGGGACATTTGTGTGTCCCACTAGTATGTGTGTGCTGTTCCCAGGAGGGGCCAAGCCTTACTAATCTTTATCTGAATGCTCCATAATATTTCTAGGTAAATCTTTTTTTTTAACTAATTGATTAATTATTTTTTGAGACAGGGTCTTGCTCTGTTGCCCAGGCTGGAGTGCACTGGGACCATCATGGCTCACTGCAGCCTCAACCTTCTAGGTTCAAGCAATCCTTCTGCCTCAGGCTTCTAAGCAGCTGAGACTATCTATGGGCACCACCATGCCCAGCTAATTTTTTTTTTTTTTTTTTTTGAGATGGAGTTTTGCTCTTGTTGCCCAGGCTGGAGTGCAATAGCATGATCTCAGCCCACCGCAACCTCTGCCTCCCACGTTCAAGCGATTTTCCTGCCTCAGCCTCCCAAGTAGCTGGGATTACAGGCGTGTGCCACCATGCCCGGCTAATTTTGTATTTTTAGTAGAGATGGGGTTTCTGCATGTTGGTCAGGCTGGTCTTGAACTCCCAACCTTAGGTGATCCACCTGCTTCAGCCTCCCAAAGTGCTGGGATTACAAGTGTGAGCCACGTGCCAGGCCACACCCAGCTAATTTTAAAAAGTTTTTTTTTTTAATTTTTTGGCAGAGACAGGATCTCAATATGTTGCCCAAGCTGATCTCAAACTCCTAGACTCAAGTGATACCCCTGCCTCGGCCTCTTAAAGTGCTGAGATTACAAGCATGAGCCACCACGCCTCACGGTGAATCTTAACAGCCTCATGCCACTCTGCAACCTCATTGTGACCTGAAGTATTTCTTCACTGATTCATTCCCTCAGACATTTATTTAATTCTGGTCTTACGCACTGTACAGAGTGCCAGGGAGATGTGGGGACAAAAGAGACCAGGGATCCTGTGCCCAGGGCCCTAACAGTGTCTATTAAAGGAGACAAGACGGGTCAACAAATCTTTATAACATTAAATGCTCTTTGCTGAGGACACAGACGCCACGGAGACCTCATGGAGAGCCCCCTGAGCAGGACGACGGGTGGGGCACAGACAAGGACAGAGCTGAGGGAGGTGGCTGCCCGGGGAATATAGGGAAGGCATTCCTGAGCCTACTCCTATAGGATGTGGAGGAATGGGGACAAGTGACCTTCCCATGTGAGCCCTGCCCACGCCCCATGCTGCAGGGTCGGCAGGAAGCTGGCTCCTCGTGCGCCAGGGGGCAGTGTTGGCCCTGAAATTCTCACTGCTTTCCAGTGAGGCTGGGATGGAGCAGCCACCTCACTGCAGGCCCTCGGGACCCCTCACTCTGCTTTCTCTGAGACCCCCTTTGTCCCCCAGTCCACAAGTCCCGAGACCATGGCGCCAGTCGCCTCGGTGCCACCCTTTCCCCCTCGGCTGCTCCTTTGAATAGAGGGTTGCCAGGGCGATGAGGAGCCCTGCTGGCACTGTTCACTGCTGTTCGTCGCCGCAGTGCCACTTGGAGCAGCCGGTGCTCCTGGGGGCCCAGAGCCCGGCCAGCTGAGCCTCGGCGAGCACCCGTGCTGTGTCTGTTTCCGTCTTTGGTATTGTCTCTCTCCTGTCTTCTGTGTCTGTCACCTGCATTGTTTCCAGCGTCCTCCCTTCTGCCCCCCCTGCCCAGAAATCTCAGCCTCAGTCTGTCCTCTCTTGGGTGCTTTGATATCAGCCGTGGCAGCCCTGAGAGCCAGGTGGAGTCGTTCTTTCATCTGTCCCTCTTGGCTGCCAGCCCTGGGGCCCATCGGACATGTTTAGAGCAGAGCCGCCTGGGGAGAGCGGCCCCATCCGTCAGAGCTGCCACCGCCGCAGCCCCGAGTGCTCTGCCAAGAGCTCTTTCTTTCTGGTTCTGACCTGCTTTCACTGGCAGCTGTGGAGCCCAGCTGGGGGTAGGGGCACAGCCTGGTGCGGGTGCTGGTGCTGGGGGCAGCTGGGCCCATAGGAAGTAGGTGTGTGGAGCTTTGTTGGTTCGGAGGTTCCTGGGGCCTGTTTCTGAACCACACTTCTTTCTTCTCTGCCCTCTGCTGCTCTCCAGCACACCTCTGAGGATTTGCTGAGGGACCCAGGTGCTCTGCTGGGCTTTCAGAACCAACTTGCTGGCCACCCGCCCCTGAAGCAGGGCCTGGCCTTTCCCTTCCTCTGCGGCCTCTTGCCCACTGCTGCCCTCTGAGGCTGCAGGAGACGCTCTGTGAGGACAGGAATATGTAGGACGAAGCGATGTGGGGCCTCAGCTGCAGCAGCTGTTAGGTGGCGCCCTGCCCTGGTCCCCAGAAAGGCTGCTGAGCACTGGGGCCATGTTGTTGTCTGGAACAAAACTTGGGGGATGATAGCCTGACAGCAGGATTCTGTGCTCCTTCTGGTTGCAAGAGGCATCCTGGGAGATGTAGTTCAGGTCTGAAGTAGTGGGATTTCAGGGACATTTTGATGATTTATTAGACAAATTGAAACTGCCTTGGCTTATCTGGGACATGTGACTGCTGACATTGTTCGTCAGCTCTCGTTGGGAAGCTCTGAGTGCCACTGGTGGCCCTGCTGGAGGCCAGGCAAGTGACAGACAGTTTTATCAGAAGTGGGGTTTTTGGTTTTGGTATTTTGGTTTCCAAGTGCCTGTCACACTGTGCTCCTGATGAAAGCCGTGACTTACTCCTTTGGTTGAGTGAAGAGTCCATAGGCCAACTCTGATGGGTCCGAGCTCCTGCTCTGGAGGGGGCCATATGAAGCGGGCTCCAGGCCAGCTCTGCTGGTGGCCTGGGTGTGTCACTTAATCCCACTGCGCCTGGTCCCTTACCTGTACAGGGAGGTGATGAGGGGCTGTGAGGGTTACTGAGTGAGTCTGCATGAAGAGCCACAGTGGCCCCTGCCTGGCAAGGAGCAAGGCTCTGCTGGGGTCACTGCCCACCATTGTGCCCTCCTCCACTGGCACTGGCCGGGCACCAGGTGGAGCTCAGTGAGTATGTGTTGTATGCTATGGAAGCGGCAGCTCTGTCAGGAGCGGGGCAGGTGACGGCCAGGCCCTCGCCCTGCCTCAGCCTGCAGGTCGTCGTAGGTGCCTTCCTGACTCCCTTCTGGAAGGGGAATGCTGAGTTATTGATCTGAAGCTGAAGCTGGGAGGGAAATGGAAGCTGTGGAGTCACCCGAGAGGCAGCAGGGGAGGAAGCAGATGCCCCACACACTACTGGCTTCACTGTGGCTCATTCTTGCTTGCAAGGAGTTATTTACACGTCCCAAGTGACAGTCAAAGCTGTCTTATTTCTTGGTCTCTTATGCACAACCCGAGGCCAAGAAAAGGGATCTGTCAGCTGGCATTTGCAGAAAATAGCAAGTGGGTCTCTGGGCTGTCAGCTCTCTGGAGAGGAAAACAGGGTGAAGGATCTTTGGGTGATGGTGGTTGCTTTTCTCTCACTCACTCACTACTGTTTCCCCATTTCTGAGGTCAGAAAGGAAGAGCTTTGCTTGTGTGTATCACCAGGAGCAAGCAAGACAGTGGCATCCCCCGAGGCGTGTAACTGTAACCTGAGCTGGTTGCTGGCCCTGGCAGCATCCCAGAATGCCCTTCACACCTGGGGCTCTAGCAGCCTCCCTTGAAGAGTTGCGGCTCGGCTCGAGGGAGCAGGAAACGGCTCTGTGGGTTCTGTTAGTAAAGCCCTCTGCATTTCCAGGGAAGCTTCTCAGCCAAACTTGACAACCTTGAGAACTTCTTGATTGCCATCCACCAACCAAATACCCAAAAGCAGGGCGCAGCATGGGACTGCAGCATGGGACTGCAGCATGGGACCGCAGAGGGAGCCTGGCCCCAGCCATTGCTGCCCCCTGCTTCCTGTGCCTGGCCATCGCCTATTCTGTGCCCTGCTGTGAAGATGGCAGGAAGTGCCTGGAATGGTGCCAGCCAGAAGGGCTGCAGACTGGTGGCACTTTCTGGGAATGTGCCATTGTGAGTTGAAAGGCTGGCATACTCCAGTGTCTGGGCTTGGTTTCATACAGCCTGAGGACCGGGAGTGTCATTAATACCAGAGGCAAGGCTTCTGGGGGTCTCAGGAAGGCCGTCTCCCACCCTCTGCTGCCACTTCCTAGGGTCACCATAGGCGCCTCCAGCTGCAGGGGTTCCTTCTTCTATACCCCAAGTGCTGTGCAGAGGCCCCTGCTCCCTTCGGCTTTGGGGAATGGTCTAGTATTGGGGAGCAGGGGGAGTCTGCCCACCCAGCTCCTCCCTTTGAACCATCCCAGACCCCTCAAGCTCAGCATACCCAGAGTCGGCTTATTCCACCATAACCTTGAAGACCCTGCTTCCTGGAGAGAGGGTGGTGTGAGGGGGCCACGCCCATCTTACAGTGCGGTTTCTCCCAGCCAATGTTGATTCTGGAAAGGCCTGGGTTTCAGATCTGGGAAGGCAGTGCCATTCGATAAGGAAAAACTGGGTTAACCAAGTTCTAGGAAGGGTGCAGGCGCCCTGGGAATGCAGTGGTATTTCAGTTCATCTTTATGTCTGTTGGGCCCCATCCGTGCCTGGCATTGTGTGCGGGTCAGGGAGAGACAGGTTGGTGGTGGGGGTCTTGTGTGACCACAGCGGTGAGCTTAGTTTCAGGGCCATGCCTAGGTTCTAAGGAGCAGTGCAGCCCTCACCCTCCGTCATTCACAGCAGCTCCTGACAGCCTTCCCCAGCCCCACACTGCCTGCTGGCCAACATTTCTGTGTCTTCCGCCTCACTCGGCAGCACATCCCAAATCCATCACAGAAACCTGCCCTCCCCTCTCTGACTGCCTCCTGTCTCAGACCACCTCCCTCATCATCTTGCCAGGTCCCTAGGGGGCCGAGGGAGCAGGCTGTGGGCTGTGGATCAGCTACTCTCTGCGTGACCCAACCTCCCGCCTCCCTGCAGCCAGCGGCCCATGCCTCTAGGCCTCAGGTTCACAGCCTCTAGGCTCACTGCTGCCCCTTCCCCTGATTGCAGCCCAGGCCTCCAGCAGCCTCGTGTTGGGGAACTTTGTATTCTGGGCCAGTAACCTCAGGCAGAAGAGCAGCTGTCTGTGTCTGACACCCTCCTCTGTGCACTGAAGGCCGGTACAGGGTGAGTGCTCTGGGACAGGTGCCCCCCTCTCTGCAACACCTGACACTCCCAACTGCTTTTGTTTGGGGTGGGTCTTCCTTTGCAGAGGAATGTTGGGGACAGGTTTCTGCATTGGCAAAAGCACGTGGTGTCCTCGGGCCTGTGTGTTTGCTCCAAGTGTATGTGGGCATCGCACCTGCTGGCTCCCCTATGCAGTGAACTCTGCTAAGCATTGGGTGCGTGGTCGGCCTGGCTTGGTGGGTGGGCTGCCTGTGCTGCCTTCACCCCAGGACGGCCTGGCCTGTGGGGAGGTCAGCATGGAGCTGCATCATGGTGCGAGTGGGAGGGCGCAAGTGTGTGGGCCTTCCAGCTGTGTGGGGCCGGGGGCTTCCTCCCTGGCCCTCTTCATCTGGGAAGGGAGGGAGTTGGGAAGATAGTGACAGCAGCTGATGTTTATCACCCAGGCATGGCGCTTTAGCTGTACTGTCTCAGTCGACACCCAGGATGACCTGCTTAGGGTGGGCTGGTGGAACCCCGTTTTACAGATGTGAAAGCCGGGGCCTCAGAGGTGCCCAAACCATGGAGCTGGGGCAGCCCCCGGCCAGTGGACTGTGGGCCTGCGCTAGGCTGTGCCCCAGAGGAGGCTACTCTCTGTTCCACTTTTCCCTGCTCTGACTTCAGCCGAAGAGCCCTGATCTTTTCCCTTCCATAAACATCTGCCTGGCACGCTGCCACCCAAAGAGCTCCCGTGCCCTGGGGACAGTCCTCTTGGCCTCAAGTCTAGGCCTGCTTTCGCTTCCCTCTGAGGGACACAAGGACTCACGGAGGCATTCCTGTGCCCCCCGCTGCCCACAGCCTCCGGCTCTTGGTGGAGTGGGACTGCTAAGGAATCCTTTACCCACCAAGGAAAAATGAGGATCCAATGCAAGAATGTATGTGAGAGGGGCCGCCGAGGGGGGCGGCGACGTGTCAGCACTCCATCATTTTCCTGCCTGAGCTAAGCAGACACTTGGTGGCCACGCTGTGGGGCAGGGTGCAGCCTTCCCGAGGCTCCGGAGGTGACCGGCCTTTGGCATATCTTCTGAGGAAATCTCTTTCTTTGCATGGAAAAGGCAGTGGGGAGTGAGTGTGGTGTGGAGAGGGGAGGAGAGCAACAAAAATGACCTGTTTACCCACAAACCACGGGTAAGTGCCCCTGTGGTCGCAGTGTAAACCCACCCAGGTGGGAGGAAAGGACTGGGGCTCCCTGGAAAAAGCTTGAAACTGCCCTGGAGGTTTGAGAATCTCGGTGCCAGTGGGCTGCTGCCAGCTGTGAGGCTGCTCACCTATAGGCAGGCCAGCAGGTGAGGAGGGGGAGGGTGCTAGGCTCCTGGGAGACACATAGCCAAGTCCTCCCACCCAAGGAGTCGGTGTAGCAGGAGCTCCCTTCGCCTTTTCCTGCGGAGCTCTTCCTGTCCCTTCTGTATATTTCTTCTTTTTTTTCTAATTGTAAATAATGCATCCCCAATGGAGAAAATATGGAAATTTTCCATATGGAAATATAGAAAAGCATAAAGAAGGAGGAAAACACAACTCTACAGCAATTCCATAGCACGTGGGAGTGAGGAGGGTGGCATGCAAGCAGTCCTACAGTTGTTGCCATTCCTTTAAAAAAACTTCATGAGATCATGTTGTTTACCATTAAATTTTCTTGGCTTCACATTACATCACAAGCATTTCCCATGTCATCAAAACCTGTGCAAACACATTATTGTTAATGGTTACATAATGTCTGTGGGAGCCAGGGTGTGGAATCTTTAAATTGCTTCTCATGATTTTCTGTTGTAAATAATCTTGCTTTGAACATCTTTCTGCGTACATCTTGGTTCCCATTTTGGAATATTTCCTGGGGTTGGATTTCTGGAATAGTAATGACTGGGCTCAGGGGCATAACCCGCCACCACGCCTAGCTAATTTTTTTGTATTTTTTAGTAGAGATGGGGTTTCACCGTGTTAGCCAGGATGGTCTCCATCTCCTGACCTCGTGATGTACCCGCCCTGGCCTCCCAAAGTGTTGGGATTACAGGCGTCAGCCACTGTGCCCGGCTTTTTTTGTTTTGTTTTGTTTTGTTTTTTTTGTTTTTGAGATGGAGTCTCGCTCTATCACCCAGGCTGGAATGCAATGGCGCGATCTCGGCTCACTGCAACTTCCGCCTCACAGGCTCAAGCAACTCTCCTGCCTCAGCCTCCTGAGTAGCTGGGACTATAGGCGCCCACTATCATGCTGGGCTAATTTTTGTACTTTTAGTAGAGACGGGGTTTCACCATGTTGGCCAGGGTGGTTTTGAATTCGTGACCTCAAATGATCCGCCTGTCTCAGCGTCCCAAAGTGCTGGGATTACAGGCGTGAGCCACTGCGCCTGGCCGGGCATAAATACCTTAAAGGCTCTTGATAAGTTTTGCAAACAGCTTCCCGGAGAAGCTGCCGTGATGCTCAGCAGTGCCTGCGGGCCGCCTCCTGAAGGCCTTCCTGGTGCTCAGCACTGCATTTACAAAGCTCCCAGGCAGGAGTGGCACCTCATGGTTGTATTTTGAATCTCTTGCTTTCTCGTGGGTTCAAGAGCCACTTGTGTTTGCTGTCTTGTTGCTGTGCTTGTCCCGAAGGCTCCCCTCGCCTCTTCCTGACTTTGCCCTATGTGGTAACTTGAGCTCTTTTGACATGGCCTTTCCCAGCGCTCAGCAGAGTAGACATTTGGTGCCCAGGAGGAGGGTGAGATTTATACCCCACACCTGCTCTCTGATGCCAGTGCCGCCTGCTCCCAGCTGGGAAAGACCTGTCCTCCTCGTGGGCAGCATCCGATAACCCGCCTGGAGCAGGGCTTAGAGGATTGTAGATCTGCGTGTGGGAGATAGCAGGGTGATAACGTCTGACGTTCATCCTGCTCTGAGCAGGGTGTGTCTCCACACCTGAGCTCCTCGCTGGTGCTCCCGGCACCTCTTGAGCAGCAGGTGCTGGGGCATGCACTCCCTAAGGTTATCTCCTCCAGCAGCATTAGCGGTGGGTATGGTTCTTTTCACTTGTCAATTTGAAATGATTTCAGACTTTCAGTAAAGTTGCAAGAGTAAGACAAAGAATTCTCGTACCCCTGACCCCAGTTCCCCCAATACTAGCATTTGCTTCATTGTTCCCGTTTTTCCCTGAACCATATGAGTGGGTGTAAATTGCAGACGTGGTGCTCGTGGACCCTTGAGTTCCTCAGTGTTTTTCCCTAAGAATGAGGCTGTTCTCTAACATAACCACAGTCCACTGATCAAGATCAGGAAATTGATATCAACGCAATCCTCTTTCAAACCTGCAGACCTTATTTAAATTGTATCGTTGTCCCCTGATGTCCTCTTAGCAATAGAAACCCGGATCCAATCCAGGATCGTGTGTGGCTCTCGCCATTGTTGCTTTGGTCTCCTTTCATCTGAAACCGTTCTTGCGTCTTTGTCTCTCACGACCTTTGACATGTTTGAAGAGTCCAAGCCAGTTATTCTGTGGAATTTCCCTGAATTTGAGTTTGCCCCTTGCTTTCTCCTGATTAAATTCAGGCCGTGCACGGCAGCGGGAACCCCATCAGGAGGTGTGTGGTGTCCCTTCGGTGCTAGTGATATTAACCTTCATCTCTCGGTCAGCGTGGTGTCCGCCAGGTTTCTCCACTGTGCAATGAATAAGGACAAGGTATATTTTAGAAAGAGGAGGAGCCCAGAGTCCAGCAAGGTTACTCTACCCATGTTCACCATAGCGGGGTGTGACCTGGGTGCCTCCTGGTCACCGCAGTGGCCCCTTCCCAGCCCCCATCTTACCCTGCCTCTGGGAGTCATGCTCTGCCCAACTCGCGCCCCATCCTCCTGAGAGCCGCTCGCTTCTGCCCAGCGACCCGTGCGTCCCTCCCTCCTCCAGGCATCCCCCCTGGGTTCCTTCTTGGCTCTTCCTCCTCGGCCAGACTCTCAACTCCAGTGGGCCTGAAGACGCAGGCCTGACCCACTTCTCCCAGGCTGTTCTCTCCCTGGCTTCAGACACCACCGCCCCTGTGATGCTGCCCAGGTTCTTGGCCCTGCTCTTCCCCCTCTGTGAGCTTGCCTCACTCCCAGCCCTGCCTTTTCTGTCTTGCCCTTCTTATAGCAGGAAAAGTCATCTCCACCCACCCATGCAGGATTTCTTCCTCTACCTTGCTTTCTATGGTGGGTCTCTCGACGAATCTTGTCTGTCATAGCCCAGACGTTTCCTAAGCCCCACCCCGACCCCCATAGCTTCCCCCTGTCAGAGGCTCCGCGTCTCTCAGCTCAGCCTCTGAATTGCCCCAGACATGCGTCGTCTGTCAGCCCCTGCTGCTCGCCAGTCCAGAGAGATCCTTTCCATTGTGCATCGATCATGTCCCTCCTGTCCTGTCCATGGCTGAAGGGAGGCCTCAACCACTGGGCCCTGTCTGTGGCTGCAGCCCCACCTCAGGCCGTGGGCTCACACTTCCCTCTCTCAGGACAGCACCAAGCCTGTTCTTCCTGAGAACTTCACAATTGCTATCCCTTCTTCCTGGAGCTTTCTCTGCGGATCTGTGCGTGGCCGACTTCTCCCCATCCAGGTCCCAGCTTCTGTGTCCCCTCCTCAGAGAGGCCTTTTCTAATATCCAGCCCCCAAACCCCTGCACCCGCCCCAGATCATTCGCAAAATGTCACCTGTTTCTTATCTTCCAGGCACTTGTGATCTGAAATGTTCTGATTTGTGTCTTGTTTTTCTTTTCTTTGCTCCTTTCACTGCCATTCATCTTCCATGAGCAGAACCCTTCACTGTTGTGTTCTCGACTCCTAAGGCTTAGAACTGTGCCTGGCATAAGGTCTGCCCCTAGTGGGGTTTTCTGTTTTTCTCCCCTGGCTGTGGGTCTTTCCTCCTCCTCCTCTTCTCTTTCTTCTACTTATTTCCTTGTTTCTTCTCTTTTCTTTTTCTTCTGTCTTTATTTCCCCTTTTCTAGGTTGTTGGCTATAATATGGCACTAAGGTTTTTGCAATATTTGTTTCATTTCTTGAGTATGTTTTTATGTTCCTTACTTAAAACAAAATGGCTGAGTCAAGTGTTTTAAACTTTTTCTAAGAAATGAATCAGATCGCCCGGGTGTGGTGGCTCACACCTGTAATGCTAGCACTTTGTGAGGCCGAGGCGGGTAGACCACTTGAGGTCAGGAGTTCAAGACCAGCCTGGCCAACATGGTGAAACCCCGTCTTTATTTAAAATACAGCCAGGCGTGGTGGTTCACACCTGTAATCCCAGCACTTTGGGAGGCCGAGGCAGGTGGATCGCCTGAGGTCAGGAGGTCGAGGCCAGCCTGGCCAAGATGGTGAAACCCCGTCTCTACTAAAAATACAAAAATTAGCTGGGCCTGGTGGCGGGTGCCTGTAATTCCAGCTACTCGGGAGGCTGAGGCAGGAGAATCACTCGAACCCAGGAGGCGGAGGTTGCAGTGAGCCGAGATCGCACCATTGCGCTCCAGCCTGGGTGACAGAGCAAGACTCTGTCTCAAAAAAAAAAAAGAAAGAAAAAGAAAAAAGAAAAGAAACAAAACAAAAACAAAATTAGCCGGGCATGGTGGTGCATGCCTATAATCCCAGCTACTTGGGAGGCTGAGGCAGGAGAATTGCCTGAACCTGGGAGGCAGAGGTAACAGTGAGCAGAGATCGTGCCATTGCACTCCAGCCTGGGCAACAAGAGCGAGACTCCGTCTCAAAAGAAAGAAATGAATCAGATGGTTAGATGAGGCCCAGATGCAGGGGTGAAAAGAGTGTGTCTGGTTTGGCTTGGGCTCTGTGCTGGGCAGCTGTCTTTTTAGTCTCCACTGTACCTTGGTTTCCTTCATTTTACAAATGAAGGGCTGGCCAACCTCTGAAGCCTCTTTGCATTCAGGGATATAAGTTGTCGTCAGTTGATTTAAATATATATATAATACTATATAATTTATATAATATTATATATATTATATAATTTATATAATATATAATATAATATATAATATTATATAATATATAATATAATATATAATATATATAATATATAATATATATTTATTATATAATATTATATATAATATATATTATATATAATATATGTAATATATATTATATATTATATATATATTATATGTAATATATTATATATAATATATATTATATATATATATTTTAAAGGTGGAGTCTTGCTGTGTCACCCAGACTGGTACAGTGGTGCCATCTCAGCTCACTGCAACCTCCACCTCCCAGGCTCAAGTGCTTCTCCTGCCTCACCCTCCCAAGTAGCTGGGATTACAGGCATGTGCCACCATGCCTGGCTAAGTTTTGTATTTTCTGTAGAGACAGGGTTTCACCATGTTGCCCAGGTGGGTTTCAAACTCTTGAGCTCACACAAATGTGCCTTGGCCTCCCAAAGTGCTGGGTTTACAGGTGTGAGCCACCGTGCCCAACCTGAAGTATTATACTTTTTTTTTTTCCTGGGACAGAGTCTTGATGTCACCCAGGCTGAGGGCAGTGGCACAATCTCAGCTCACTGCAACCTCTGTCTTCTAGGTTCAAGCGATTCTCGTGCCTCAGCCTCCTGAGTAGCTAGAATTACAGGCGTGTGCCACCATGCCCGGCTAATTTTTATATTTTTAGTAAGAGGTGGGGTTTCACCATGTTGGCCAGGCTGGTCTCGAACTCCTGACGTAAGGTGCTCCTCCCACTTCAGCCTCCCAAAGTGCTGGGATTACAGGCATGAGCCACCGCGCCCAACCTGATACTTTTATTTTTTTTGAGACGGAGTCTTGCTCTGTCGCCCAGGCTGGAGTGCAGTGGCACGATCTCGGCTCGCTGCAAGCTCTGCCTCCTGGGTTCATGCCATTCTCCTGCCTCAGCCTCCCGAATAGCTGGGACTACAGGTGCCCGCCACCACGCCCGGCTAATTTTTTTTTTTTTTTGTATTTTTAGTAGAGACGGGGTTTCACCGTGTTAGCCAGGATGGGCCAACCTGATACTTTTAAAAGTTATAGTGCATATTATGCTGGGTACGGCAGCTCACACCTGTAGTCTTAACTACTCAGGAGGCTGAGGTGGGAGGATCATTTGCGACCAGCCTAGGCAACATAGGGAGACCCTGTCTCTACAACAATAAAGTCACAGTTAGGATATCAGGCTGAGCTGGGGGCTCCATTTGGGGTTGGATTTGCTCCCTTCTCTAGAGCCAGGAAATGTTGGGCTTGGCCAGGCATCCAGGAGGTAGATGGTGCTAGCCTTTCTGTGGGGCCACTGTGGGGTTGGGAAGGGCCCTCACTCATTCTGAGGAGCCTCAGTGCTGAGGCTGCGCTAACCTGGGCTCTGACTTCCCTCCCTAGATGCTGAAGTTCCGAACAGTCCATGGGGGCCTGAGGCTCCTGGGAATCCGCCGAACCTCCACCGCCCCCGCTGCCTCCCCAAATGTCCGGCGCCTGGAGTATAAGCCCATCAAGAAAGTCATGGTGGCCAACAGAGGTGAGCACCAGTGGGGCCGGTGAGAGGAGCCTCATGGCCGCCCCAGCCTTGGCATTCTTCTCCCACTCACTGCCCCAGGCCCTGGCTTCCCACTCCCCTTTCTGCTTCTCCTAGGACCTAGGAATCTAACTTCTTGTTTCTTTGCCCTCTAGGTGAGATTGCCATCCGTGTGTTCCGGGCCTGCACGGAGCTGGGCATCCGCACCGTAGCCATCTACTCTGAGCAGGACACGGGCCAGATGCACCGGCAGAAAGCAGATGAAGCCTATCTCATCGGCCGCGGCCTGGCCCCCGTGCAGGCCTACCTGCACATCCCAGACATCATCAAGGTGGCCAAGGTGAGCCCAGCGGCTTGGCTGGGCCTGGACAGCAGGGACCAGGGAGTCTTAGTTGCCGCGGGGGTCTCTTGAGGCTGGCGTGCTCAGCGCCTCTGTGCGTGGGTGGGTAAACGGATGGAGCTCAGCAGGTTAGGCAGGGGAAGAGGCTGGCCGAGGCCTTGGAAGGGACTGCAAGGTACCGTCCTCTCCCTGACCCCCACCCGCAGGAGAACAACGTAGATGCAGTACACCCTGGCTACGGGTTCCTCTCTGAGCGAGCGGACTTCGCCCAGGCCTGCCAGGATGCAGGGGTCCGGTTTATTGGGCCAAGCCCAGAAGTGGTCCGCAAGATGGGAGACAAGGTGGAGGCCCGGGCCATCGCCATTGCTGCGGGTGAATATAACGGGCAAGCAAGGGGTGGCCCCGCAGCTCCTGGAGAGGGTCCAGCAGGGAGGGGTGGCAGGGATTCCCGCCTGTTACAGAGACTCCCCCACACCTTTCTCCCAACAGGTGTTCCCGTCGTCCCTGGCACAGATGCCCCCATCACGTCCCTGCATGAGGCCCACGAGTTCTCCAACACCTACGGCTTCCCCATCATCTTCAAGGCGGCCTATGGGGGTGGAGGGCGTGGCATGAGGGTGGTGCACAGCTACGAGGTGAGTGAAGATGCCCAGGGCTGGGAGCAGGGCAGGGCAGCCTGCCGTCGGGGCAGGGGCGGACCACTCAAGGGATCTGGAAAGTGGGTGGGGTTCATGGCAGGGGAGAGGTAGCGCTGTGGGGTCTGAGGTCTGGCTGGCCCCTGCCCGCCCTCGCAGGAGCTGGAGGAGAATTACACCCGGGCCTACTCAGAGGCTCTGGCCGCCTTTGGGAATGGGGCGCTGTTCGTGGAGAAGTTCATCGAGAAGCCGCGGCACATCGAGGTGCAGATCTTGGGTGAGTGGTCCCGACGCCCCGCCTGGGGCAGCTGGAGGCAGGAGCTGAGAGGCCCAGTCCTGGTGCCGTCACAGTGGCTGGCCTTGGGGACAGCCCTGGGGCCTGTGGGGCGCTTTTCCAGAGGACTCTGGAAAGTGGGCTCTAGGGGCCGAGCTGGCAGTTGGTCCTCACAGCCTTGGTGATGCTGGTGTCTCTTCTGGCAGCCTCTGTACCGCTGGCAGCCAGCACTGACTGGCCACAGTGGTTATGTGGGGGTGATGGGGCATTTAGGAGGCGTGTAGATTCCAGTAAAAGCTAAGCCCAGTTTATCTCCCTCCCCAGGGGACCAGTATGGGAACATCCTGCACCTGTACGAGCGAGACTGCTCCATCCAGCGGCGGCACCAGAAGGTGGTCGAGATTGCCCCCGCCGCCCACCTGGACCCACAGCTTCGGACTCGGCTCACCAGCGACTCTGTGAAACTCGCTAAACAGGTGAAGGGTGGGCTTCCCGTGTTGGGACAGGAGCCTGTGCTCACAGGCCAGCAGGCCTCACAGTGGGGCGCTGGTGGGGGAAGGGGACCCTGAGTCCCCTTCTGGGGACTGGGGATGGGGAGAAGAGGGTGAAGGACTCTCCTGGGGGCCAGAAGTGGGTTTGTGGCATCCTTCCCATGTGCAGTTGAGGCACCTGGCCCAGAGGCCAAGCTTAGAGTCCAGGATGGCTGAGAAGAGGGAGGGAAGGAGCCCCAGCCGCCTCCTCAGCCCTGCTGCTACACAGACCTGGCTTCTCTGTGGCATCAGCTCATCCCTGTCATCAGGAGAATGAGATTCCGTGGATTCTGTCAAGATTGACGACCATTATGAAGGCAGTCCTCCCTCATGTGCTTCTGTCTCCTACATCATGTTTATTATGATCTGTTTCCTTGCTCTGCACCCTCTGCCCATCTCTGCTTTTCTGGGACCTCTGGTTGGGGGGTCCTGGGCTGTGGAGGAGGCTGAGGTGGCAAGCTATCTCCCCACAGTGACCTGCCCCAGGACTGGCCTGGAGAGCACCTGCTGTGGCCAGGTGTGCAGCGGGGTCCTGCCCCCTCTTCTTCCCTGGCCTATAGGCAGCAGAGGATGCGTTACCTCCCCATGCCGAAGGCCGGGGTGTGCACTCTGCAGCAAGGCCTCAGCCACAGCTAATGCGAGGCATCGACCAGGGTCGCGTTTAAGTCAGGTCTTATTTACTGGCTTATACTATTTCACATTCCAGAACAGGTTTAAGGGAGGTGATTCAGTCTGGTTTATCGTTTTGGTGAGACCAAAAGTGAAACTGGAATTAGGGCTGAAATGTGAGTTAGAGTCATTATCTGTTGGTACCTCTCAAATGAATTTCTTTGGGTGGTGGTGGCCAGAGGTGACTGCGCAGTAGACTAGAAGGGGACTTTCTGAAAACACCTCCAAGCAGAAGCAGTGGCGGGGAGAGGCCTGGGTCTCCGGGTCTGGGTGGATGACACAGCCTTGGCGGGCAAGCCCAAGAGGCAGCAGGGCAAGGTGCCGAGCCTGGGATGGGTGGGCACCCAGATAAGCTGGGTGCAGCCATCTGTGGCTCCGGGAACCCTGGAGCCTAGTGGACTACTTGGGGGACGTGTCCAGGCAGGAGCATGACCTGGGCCCTGGGGTCTGTCTGCCATCTGTGGGGGCAGGGTTTGCCACAGGCCATTCTTTTATGGAACCAACCCAATGGGTGGGACGGAATCCCTGTCCTGAGTCCAGTGAGTTTGCCCAGGCCCTGCCTGTGCCCTCCCCTGCTCACGTGGCCGCCCCCACAGGTGGGCTACGAGAACGCAGGCACCGTGGAGTTCCTGGTGGACAGGCACGGCAAGCACTACTTCATCGAGGTCAACTCCCGCCTGCAGGTGGAGCACACGGTCACAGAGGAGATCACCGAGTGAGTGTGGGCGGGCAGGCGGGGCGGGAGGCTTGGCTTCTAGGATTTGCATAAAGTACAGGCGAAGTGGCTCCTGGGGCCAGCCAGGGGGCTTGCTCACTCCCCACATTGGTGGAGAGCAATGGGGATCCAGGTACTTAGTGTTTTAAAAGTCATTATTCTAAAAGCATTACGTGGTTATTATAAAAATCAGCACAAAGGAGCAAATAAAAATGACTGACAGCCCTCCTCTCTGTCAGGACGCTGCCGATTGCTCAGGCCCAGGTGCTCCCATCTGTCAGAGGAGTAAAGCAAGGCTCAGAGACATTTGGAGAGTTGCTCGGGGTCACACAGCTGGCGCTGGAACCCAGGCATCTCCGGCTGTCTTTGGTTTGCTCCTTTCCCGGTTTACCTGTTTTACTAGAGACATAGTTTGATGCAATAGAGATGTTTTATATAGAACTTTTATTCTACTTTTCAAATTATTTAATATTTGTTGAAGGCATTTCCCCAGGCCATAATTCTGTCTGAATACTTTTAGTGGCTGCGTACTATTCCATCTTGTGTGTATTTCTTAACTTACATAATCCTCGATTGTTAGGCAATTAGGTTGTGTGTCTGGCTTTGGTGGTTATTAAGCATGTCACTTATCATCTGTGTGCCTGAATGTTTGGCTTCAGCTCTGAAGAGTTCTGAGGGTAAACCCTTCAACAGGATTATCTGATTGAAGGATAAGTAGCATCCCTCGGAACAGCCCTCTAGAGAGGTGGCACTAGCGTGCTCCCTGCAGGCACTGAGGATGACATTTTCAAAATCCGCCTGGTTTCTAAATGACAGTCACGATGGCCCTCACCCTTCAAGGTCTCTACTATGAGCCATGTAATTTCTTGATGCTGCTTTGGGCCAGCCCATCTCACTGTGGAGCATCCCTGACCCCAGTTCTGCCCCCAGCCCCAACCCCACCTGAGACTGAGGACGCTGTCGGGGTGGCTGTTGTGGCTCGCCGGGGGCATGGAGGCCCCTCCCTCCCCTTAGGAGAAGCTTAGAGACAAGACCAACACTTTGGCCGAGTGAGACTCTTCCCCTCAAGCTGCTGTGAACTCCTCGGTCTTGGGTCTGCTTAGAGCGTCCTGTTAGGGATGGGAGTCTGTCTGCTCTGGAGCACGGGTTTTATGTCAGACAGATTGGGGCTCAGGTGCTCTCAGGTCCCGAGCCACGTGGAGCCTGGGTGAGCTCCAACCTCTCTGACCCTCGAGCTCCTCCTCTGGTGGGAATGACAGGGCTCTCAGCACACCGTCGTGGAGATGAAGCATGGGAGGAGCGCAGCCTGGCCTGTGGCACTGAGTGGGAGCTGTCATCTCTGCTGCGAAGTGGGCCAGCAGGCAGCAAGAACACGGGGAAATCCTGCCAGTGTAGGTTCCAGGCCGCCTTCACCACAAGCCTCAGTGGCAATACATGTAAAACCTTGAGTGGTTTTTTTTAAGACAGAGTCTTGCTCTGTCACCCAGGCTGGAGTGCAGTGGTGCAATCTTTGCTCACTGCAACTTCTGCCTCCCGGGTTCAAGTGATTCTCCTGCCTCAGCCTCCTGAGTAGCTGGGATTACAGGCGCACACTACCAGGCCTGGCTAATTTTTGTATTTTTAGTAGAGACAGGGTTTCACCATGTTGGCCAGGCTGGTCTCGAACTCCTGGCCTCGTGTGATTCACCCACTTTGGCCTCCCAAAGTGCTGGGATTACAGGCATGAGCTGCTGTGCCCGGCCTGGGTTTTTTTTTTGTTTGTTTTGTTTTTTAAACAGCTGTTCCACTTGGACTTGTGACTGCCGTTAGGAGCAGTAAGGCTGAGCTTGGAAAACCCTGCAGAGGTGGGGAAGCTTGCACTCTCCAAGCATCTCTAGGGGGTTTTGGGCACAAGTCCAGCAGGAATACAGGCCCCAGAAAGACAGGTCCTGACCCAGCACCCACTGTGCAACCCTCTCACAGCTGTGGTTGCCATTTCGAGGAGCCCAGCCTTCACAGCACCTGTTCCCTTGCACACTGCCCCCCTCACAACCACCCACACAGCATAGCACATATGGCCCCAAGAATGTGCTATCCTGGCCCTCTGACCTAGAGATCTGCTGAGGCTTCAAATCTAGGCTTTACCAAGGGGGAGTTTAGGGGAGTGGGGAAAACAGACCTCAAGGAAGGAGGAGGCAGAGTACAGGGAGGAGCAGCTTAGGGCTGTGTGGACGGCATCGTGAGTCAGGAATGCAGGAGCAGGTGGTCCTGGTATTTCAGCGGGCCGTCTCCAGCTGCCAGGCACTGTGTACTTTAGTCTGCTCCTGGCGGGAGCAGGGCAGGGGCTGGTGGAGCCACTGGTTGGGAGGAACCGGCTGTTCAGGCTGGCCCAGAGCCTATGGGCAGGAGTCGCACTGTGTGTGGACGCCCCCCTGGCTGCCGTGCCCCTCGTCTATCCCCCGCCTCATGTTTCCCCCTTTCTCCCGTCCTTTCCCCCCTCCCCCCAATGCCCTACAGCGTAGACCTGGTCCATGCTCAGATCCACGTGGCTGAGGGCAGGAGCCTACCCGACCTGGGCCTGCGGCAGGAGAACATCCGCATCAACGGGTGTGCCATCCAGTGCCGGGTCACCACTGAGGACCCCGCGCGCAGCTTCCAGCCGGACACCGGCCGCATTGAGGTGGGCGGAGCTCGAGCAGAGGGAGATGCCAGCTCACCTGCGCACAGGTTCTGCCCGGTGCCTGGGGCTGCAGTGCCAAGTTGCCACAGCCCGGCAGTTAGGGAGGACCCGCATGTGGGCTCTGAAGTGGACATAGAGTACACGGAGGCAGGCAGTGCCCAGAGGAGGGGCGGCGCCTCCCAGGGGAAGAGACTGCTGGGCGCCCAGGTCAGGAGGAAGCCGTGAGGGTGGGAGCGGGGAGCAGGCTGGCTTGGTGGAGCAAAACGCAGGGACCCAGACACAAAGCCAGCCCCTGACCCTCCAGCTCCCACAGGAGCCCCACGCCTGGCTGCCGACGGAGCCCAAGCACCACCTCCCATCTGAGGGATGGGCTGACATGGCAAGACCTGGGGGTGGGGGTGGCAAAGGACTGGGCCCAGAGGTCCCAATGGAGTCTGAGCCAAGCTCAGGGGCCCATCAAGGATGGGGGAGGGAGTCGGAGATGGCGGCACAGGAGGGAGACCGAGAGGTGGATTCGGGGCCGCGAGATGGCAGCCTTGGTGGGGGAGAGAGCTGGTGTAGGGGGCGCTGAGGCGGTCCACGGCAGGCTCCTCAGCACAGCAAGACTCGCGCCTTCTCCAGGAGGGCTCCCTGTACCTTCCCTCCTCTCAGCACTGGGACCCAGTCATTGGCCTCCAAAACCCATCTCCCCCGCCTCTGGTCCCAGCTGTGGGCAGGAGCCCTGTGGCCTGCTCGGTGCCTGTTCCCAGCCCTGCACGTGCTGCCAGCACCGTGCCAGCTGTGCTAGGGACTTGCTCCCTATCCAGGGGCCTGAGCCCCAAAGGAGGCAAGACATTGATGGAGCTCCAGCTTTGCTCCAGAGTCCAAGGCAGAGGCCCCCGGGCTTGTGTGGGGCGGTGAGGGGAGCAAACATGAGTTTGGGCCAGGCTCTGGGCTTCTGAGACAAGGGAGGCTGGGGAGGCTGGGGGTAGGGACCAGAGCTCTCTGGATTCTGGAAGCAGCAGAGCCTGTGGCTTCAGCAGGGAGCTGGCCACCTGCCTTCTGTTTCTGGAAGAGTCTGTAGGTGGCGGCAGCCCCAGGCTGAGTGCTGCTCGGCGGCCCCTGACTTCTCTGCCTCCCTCCATCCCCACTTCCAAGCCCTGGCTCTTCAGAGCCTGCCTCACCACAGAGTATTTTTAGCCAACAGTTTCTGCTCTCAGCTGAGTGTTCACCCTTAAATATTTTATGAAGTTCCTTTTTATTGAACACAGGCCTCTGCCCCCGAGAAGCGGAAATGGGCAGTGGATGTCCCGAGCCCCTCTGGGCGGTCCCCTCACTCCCCTTCTTCCTTACCTGGGCCTGACGGGTCCCCCACCTCCGGGGAGCCTTTCTCTGCGGGGCTCACTCGGGCGGCACGAACAGGTGCAGGCGGCACGAGCCACCTGTGTGTGTGAGTGTCGGCACCTCTGTCTCCTCTCCGCTGCCCCTCCCATTGCCGTCTGGCCCTGGCCCTGTCCCGCTGCCCCGCTGCCCTCTCCTCGCCCTTGGTTTGCTTCCCTGATGGGTGTGGACCCTGCCTCTGGCACTTTCCCTTCATTTCCTCTCCCACTTCCTCCTCGTTGCCTCCTCTCCCTCCCATCCTCCCTTCTGGAAGGAAAGGAAAGGAAAGGAGCATGGGTGGATGTTGAGGCCTTCCCCACCACCCTGTTAAAAACAAAAACAAACCCCCGGTCAGCCTCGCCTCTTGCCTCGCACATGGTCCTTTGGAGGCCCTGTCGCCGGCCTGCTCGTCCCCTCGCTGTCTGGGAGCCCACGGCGAGGCCCTTTAGCGGCCGGGTCAGCAGACCTCAATCCGTGCTGTGGAACGAACGTGGATGAGTCTGAAAGGCTAGAGGGTTGCTCAGGCAGGTGCAGCAGGTCCGTGGGAATAGAGGCAGGGCTGGCCCCTGCCTGCCCGGGCCCCTCTCCCGCTCTGCGGCAGGCATTCCCTTCCTCCTCTGCCCTCTCCCAGCTCCTCACAGGGAGCCAGTAGCAGTGACTGCGTGGCACGTAGAGAAGGGACACACTCCTGGGTTTGGTGACAGAAACAGCAAAACCTGACCAGCCAGAGCTGGGATTCACCTGCGGACACCCCACGCTCTGCTCTCAGCAGCTGCTGGGTGCACACCTGGCCAGCCTCGGGGTGGGTGGGGCACTTTTGACCGCAGTTTCTGGCGCAGGTCCTCACGCCTCACCCTTCCCACAGGTGTTCCGGAGTGGAGAGGGCATGGGCATCCGCCTGGATAATGCTTCCGCCTTCCAAGGAGCCGTCATCTCGCCCCACTACGACTCCCTGCTGGTCAAAGTCATTGCCCACGGCAAAGACCACCCCACGGCCGCCACCAAGATGAGCAGGGCCCTTGCGGAGTTCCGCGTCCGAGGTGTGAAGGTGAGAGGCTGCAGCCCCCGCCTGCCTTTGCTCCCGGCCCTTGGAGGGCCCCCTGGCCGTTCACTTCCCCACCAAGGGCCTTGCACATGGCTTCACCTCAGCCTTGCCCCTGACTGATGGGTCGAGGTCAGTGGCTCTCCTCGGCTGCAGCTGCACGCCAGACTCCAGCTGTTTTCAGAGTCTGCAGGCGCCTGGGCAACCCGCTGCCAGAGTCCCTGGCAGTGGCCTGGCCGGAGCTCGTCCTCACACGCCTCCTGTCTAGTCTTGTTCCGGGGAGACCCACGCTGTGTCCCGCCCCTCTGGGGTGAGAATCACCTGGAATGTGTGTTAAATATCATCAGGCTTCCCTTCTGGAAATCCTGATCCCACAGGTTTGGGTAGAGGCGCCAGAACCTGTGTTTTGAACAAGTTCCCCAGATAATTCTTTTTTATTTTTGAAGTGGAATCTTGCTGTCGCCCAGGCTGGAGTGCAGTGGCGCGATCTCGGCTCACTGCAACCTCTGCCTCCTGGGTTCAAGCGATTCTCCTGCCTCAGCCTCCCGAGTAGCTGGGACTACAGGCGCCCCCCACCACGCCCGGCTAATTTTTGTATTTTTAGTAGACGGGGTTTTATCACATTGGCCAGGCTGGTCTCAAACTCCTGACCTCAGGTGTTCCACCCGCCTTGACCTCCCAAAATGCTGAGATTACAGGTGTGAGCCACCGTGCCTGGCCTCCCAGATAATTCTTAATTTCTGGAAAATGTGGATCCCCCCCACCAGGCAAGAGCCCAAGTCATGTAGATGCGGTCACTTTGCACAGAGTCAGGCCCCCGCCAGCCCCCTGCTCTCCTCACCTGGCCTGGTGCACACAGTGTCAGGTGCTTCAGGAGCAGCCGAGGGTGGGGGCGCAGCAGAGACATGAGCAGGAGGCTTGGGAGGCAGCCTGCCCTTGGTGGGCTGGCAGCTCGGCTTGTCTTTGGGTGGCCTTGGTGGGTGCCCTGCCTGGCATGAGGACTCTAAATGGGTATTTAGGATCTAAAGAGCCCTTTGCTGGGCTCTGTTACTGGCGTCTGTAGCTAGAGAGGAATCCACAGCCAGGAAATGCCGCCTCGGCCTTTGAAGCCAGCACGTGTCCCGTGGGTGCCACCCTCAGAATGGCAAGAAGAGCCGGAGGACAGGGGCTTTGGCCCTCAGCCCCTGTGGGAGTTACCACCCCATCTTCTTCTTGGGGGTCCCCACAGGGCGGGCTGTGCTGGGCACTGGCACCGGCCCCTCTGCCTTGGCCTCGTGTCCTCCTTGCAGCTTCCAGCCCTGCCTGTCGTAGAGGCGCAGTTGCTTGGGGGATGGGGGGGCATGTGGGCCGTGCTGTCCCCTCAGGGTCCTGCAATCACTTCTCACATGTCCACATGGCTGCTTGGTCGCAAGATCCCCTGGAGGCTTCTGGGCCTATGCCTGTGTGTGTGGCCAGCCTGTCTCCCACCTTAAGAGGGAACAGCGCACTTCCTAGAGGCCAGGGGGTGTTACTCTTCCATGGGGAGCCTCTCAGCCTCCCTGTTGGGGGTCCCTGTCGTGCACATAGGCAGAGGTGTGTCGCGACATCAGCTGTCGACGTCACGCGCTCCCCCTGCACCTTGCTGCGGCTCCTGGTGTCCTGGCGGGGATGTCCTGCGGCTGCTTCGGTGTTGAGGGGATGCGTGGCCATGCACAGGGGTGACCCAGGCCATCCCCCTCGCCTGCCCCTGCCCGTTGCTCTGTGGTCCTGGCTGGCTCCCGGGGTTGTGCCCAGTTCCTCTGCTCCCTCCTCACCCTCAGCAGCTCCCCACGTGCCAAGCTGGTCCCTGGGCCCTAGAACCTTGCGCCTGCTAGGGGTGCAGCTAGAGGTGGGCTTCTGCACCCTGGAGGGCCCGGAAAGATCTTCCTCTTTAGACCGTCCCCCGCCCCCCAGGTGAAGAAAGGGGCACTAGAGCCCGTGACCACGGGGCCAGCAGCAGGGTAAGTGTCTCTGGTGTCTGGGGGTGCCAAGTCCTCCCCAAATGTGCACCGAGACCAGGCCGCTGGCTCTAGCCGCCTCCTGAGCCTCATGCTAGCGCCCAGCGTGGCAGCCCTGGCCCTCCTGTCCCTTTGCCGTCTGTGCCCACCCACCCTGTCCCGCGTCCCCGCCCACTTCTCCATGGCGTTCGCTCCCCACACCCTTCTCTGTCGAGGACCTTGCTCCCATTCATCTAAACCAGGCTCTCGAAGCCCACCTCTAGCTGCATGTTCTGGGGCTGGGAGGGCAGGCACATGCGTGTGAGCCAGGTCCATGCACACGTCAACACACGTATGCCTTAGAGCACCTGCCTCACCTCGGCTGCCCGGTGGCAGCGCCTTGGCCCTCACACAGAAAACACCAGGGAGTCTGTGCAGCGTGTTTGCCGTGGTCTGGGGTGCCAGGGCCGCCTTCTGAGTTTTCATACAGCACCTGGGGGAGCTTGACCCTCTGCAGGGCTGAGGGCCACGTCTGCCCATGCCCCCCAGCCAGTGCCTAGAAGCAGATAGTTCAGGAGGCTGCAGGGGCTGGGCCACGTCGGAGGCTGCCCGGGCCTGGCCAGGGGTCCTAGCAGAGAAAGCAGGGCTCGTGCCCATCCGGCTGCCTCCCTGCAGCGAGGGAGGGCGAAGGCCGCCTTCCCAGGAAGGCCCAGAGCACATCTGAGCTGGCAGCTGCGGTCCTGCTCGGACCCACAGTTCTGACAGGAACCTTCCAGAGGATCGCGGGCTGATGGCAGAGCAGTGGGGTTCCCTGCCCTTCCAGTCCCTTTGGGATGGCGTTTTACCAGTCCACAAGATGCCCTGGGAGGTGGCAGACATAGCTGTCAGCACCTGGAGCCATGAGGACTTTTCACTGTACGCTCAGCCCAGGTCCGTTCTCCCAGAGGGCTGTACCGTCCCCCACCTCCTCCTGTTGCTTAGTCCAGTCCTGTGTCCGCCCCGCAGACCCTGAAGTGCCATGGGGAAGGCGCTCACACGTGCTCCCCAGGCTTTACACTGGATACGGCGTCCTGTCGCCACCTGGCAGGAAGGGGCGTTCTTTGCACTTACAGGCGAGGGGAGGCCGCCTGCCCAAGCCCATGCTCCTGCAGGTCAGAAGACACCAGGCACAGCCCTTGGCCGCAGCCCTGGGCCGCCCCTGTGGACAGGAAGCCAGGAGGCCCCAGGCTGCTGTGACTGCCCCCACCGGCCCTGGTAGCCCCACCCTTGTCTATGTGCCACCAGCAGCCCGTGTCCCGTCCTCCCGTCTCGGGGGACCTAGCCAGACAACACCAGAGACTAGCACTGAGGTGTCCCCAACAATTTTATTATAAATAAAAACAAGACTCCCAGTGGGTGGCTGCAGCCCCTGCCTCGGTGGCTGTGAGCACCTGTTGGAGGGGCCTGCCCTTACCCTGGTCTGGAGGCCAGAACCGAGGAAAGGGCTCCCTGCCCCGCCAAGTACACAGGGGAGCCTGAGGTACCGAGAATAAAAACCAGGGAGGGACTCCCAGGCCAGGCGGCCGCCCCGGGCCCTCTGCCCCACGAGGCTCATCCCTTGGAGCACACAGGAAGCTGCCCGTCCATCACACCACACTCTCTTCCAGCTGCTCAGCGCTGCCTCCTACCCCCCGGCACCCTGCCCCGAGCAGCCCCCCATGCACAGAGTGGCTCCGTCGGGCCCAGGCTCCTCCCAGGCGCCTGGCATAACCGTAGCACCCGGCATCTCCCAGGTCCAGGGAGCAGCTGCGCTGCGGCCGGGGCGGGGGGCTCCGCGGCGGGTGGGCCTTGGATGTGGGGCTGGGGCCTCCATTGGTCTGGGACTGGACGTGGCTGAGCTTGAGGGGGAGGCGGCCATTTCCGGCCCCCCGGCCCCGAACCAGCAAGGCCACAGTGAAGACCAGTAAGGCAGCCACCAGCACACCCCCCACGGCCACGGTCAGGGTCCCGCCCAGCACGTGGGCCTGCAGGGCGTGGCACAGGGGCGAGGCTGGCAGCGTGGAGAAATGGGCACAGCCCAGCAGCCTGGTGGCCGTGAGGTCAGAGGGCCCAGCGGCCGGTGACAAGGCCAGCAGGCAGAGGTCATAGTCAGCGCCAGGGACGAGGTGCTTCAGCAGGAAGTGGTGGCTGGAGGCTGGGACAATCCTGCAGGCAAGGGCAGGTGGTCAGAGCCCGGGGCTGGGGTCTAGCCCCATCCTCACCTCCCCACTCCCGTGCTCCCAGCTCCAAACACCCCTCCCCCTGGGGCCACTCAGGCTCTTGGGTTCACTCAGGAAGGTGAACAGGCTGGAGAGTGTGGCCAGGAGATGGGTGTGTGCACTGGCACAGGACGCAGGCAAGCGAGGGGAATGGGGTGGGGGGATGGTACCAGCAGAGGCAGAAATAACACGCGGGCGCGGGCCATGTGCTTCAGACAGACCCAACCGCCACCTGCTGCCGGGGAGGCCTGCACAGCTCAGTGACACCTGGGACATCTCATGGGGTGGGGTCCTTCTGCCGCCCCTTGAGCTCCAGCCCCCTCAGGCAGCCAGGCCAGGCCACTGCTCCTCCAAGAGTCCAGCAGCCATGGTCGGGGAGGGGGTGTCAGCCCCAGAGAGAGGAGGGGTGGAAGCAAAGCCTTGTGGGGAGCAGAGGGCGGAGGAAGGGCGCCGGGAGTGCATCCGGGTGTGGGGCACGCATCCTCACCGGTAGATGAGGGTCTCATCTTCGCTGCTGTTGTACTGGATTTGGAACATCCACACTGGGTCGGCTGGCCGCCCGGGACCCCAGCTCACCAGCCCTGAGGTGGCGGTCACCTCCGTCACCTGCACGGCTGGCTCAGACTCCAGCGTCCCCTCACCCTCGGCAGCAGTGCGAGCCGAGGCGGCGATGTCCGAGGGCCCGGGGCGGCCCCCCTCGGCACTGCTGTTCCCACCATGGGGCAAGGCCAGCACCCGCAGTTCTACTCGGGCCGTGGCCTCACCAGCAGGGTTGGTGGCGATGCAGGTGTAGCCCCCAGCGTCCCCAGCGCCGGTCACCCCAATCTCTAAGGTCCCGTTGGGGAAAGCCCGGGCTCGGGAGGAGTTGCCAACCAACCGGTCGTCAGGACCGACCCAGTGCATGGTAGGCGCGGGGTCACCCAGGGCCCGGCACCGCAGCGTGGCCCGCTGGCCTTCCAGCACCCAGAGGCGCTGCGTGTGGCGGGCAATGAGGGGCGGCTCACAGGAGAACTCGCCCTCGGGCACTGCCCAGAAGTAGCGGCCGGCCAGGCCGGGCGGGGAGGCGCACGTTTCCAGGTCGTCAGGCCGCGCCAGCCGCCGCAGCCACAGCAGCTCACAGTTGCAGTGCAGGGGGTTCCCGCTAAAGCTCAGCACCAGGGGGGCGGGAGAGGCCTCTGCATCACGCCCACGAGAGAAAAGCGGGTCCGGAGCCAGCGTGGCCAGGCGGTTGGAGGTGAGGTCCAGGCGGGAGAGCTGACCGAGCTGGGCGAAGGCGCCTGGGGGCAGTGCGTCAATAAGGTTATGGTCCAGGTTGAGGGTGTGCAGGGCAGGCATGGCGCCGATGCCGGCCCAGGGCACCTGCCGGAGGTTGTTGTAGGACAGGTCCAGGTCCTCCAGGCTCTCTAGGAAGTCGTCGAAGGCTCCCGGCGCGATGCGGCCCAGCTGGTTGCCGCTGAGGATGAGGTGCTGCAGGTTGACGGGGCCCCGAAGGCTCCCGGTGCCCAGCTCCACCAGCCTGTTGCCGTCAAGGTGGAGGGAACGCAGGCTCTCGAGGTCCCCAAAGGCGCGGGCCCCAATGCGGGTGATGGCATTGCGAGACAGTGTCAGGTCCACCAGTCCCGTCATGTTGCGGAAGTCAGGGGGCCCCAGGGCCTGGATGAAGTTGTCAGCCAGTCGCAGCTCCACTGTGCGCCGGTCCACGTTGGGCGGCACAAACAACAGGCCTCGGTGGGCACAGAGGGTGCTGAGCGACTCGGACAGGTTCTGGCAGACGCAGGGCAGCGGGCAGGCGGCCGCTCCACTGGCCAGCAGCAGCAGCAGGAGCGGCGGGGCCATGGTGAGCGCCCTGTAGGAAGGGGCCACAGCCCAGGCACAGGTGGGGCTGGCGCAGGTGCCCACTTGGGCCCAGGACAGTCCCAGAAGCCAGCTTCTGTGAGCCTGGCCCGGGGAGGGGCTGGGTCAGAGGCCCAAGAGGGCCGCCAGAGATGAGGGAAGGTTGGGGCCTGCAGGGCCAGGCCCCCCAGAGCAAAGGTCACATTTCCCAAGCAGTTAAGGGGGAGTCCAGGCGCTGGGGACAAGGTGAGGCATGAGGCAGGAAGCGGAGGAGGACCGAGAGCAGGGAGGGTCCCGGAACTTCCTTTCCCAGGCGTCCCCAGGAATCGCCAGCCCCCTCCCCCCTCCCCGCCATACCCTCCCCCTCCAGAGAAGGCGCCCCCGAACCTCCCGTGGAGTCCGTGGCCCCTCCCTGGCCGGCCCCCGCGCTGCGCCCGGCGGCCCCCTCACCTGGTGTCCGTCGCTCAGGGGGTGCGGGCCGGCCTCCCTGCGAGCCCGGCCGGCCCCCGCCGACTCCTGGCCGCTCTCCCGCGGGGGCGAGGCCCGGGGATGACCGGCCGCCCGCCGCCCACCTTCGGGCCCATGGCGCTCGGGCCCGCGGCCCCGGCTCGCTCGGTTCCCGGCACCTTTTCCCGGCGCGGTTAGCGGTGGCGGCGGCGACAGGCGAGCGGGTGCGCGCCGGCGGGCGCGCGCACCGCGGACACGCACGTGGAGGGCGGACGGGGAGGGGCGCGCGGGGATCCACCCGGGCCCGGGCCGGCTCCTGAGGTCACGGGGACACGCGGCCGCTGCAGCGCCCACGGGTGGCGCCCAGTCACGCCCGAGGCCCGGGCCGGCGCGGGCCCTCCGCGCTGTCCCCCGGCGCTGCCGCAGCGCACTCACCCTGGCACAGGCGCGCGCGCCCCCGGCCACCCTGGCGCCCCGGCATCCTGCACCGCACGGGCGCCCGCCGCCGCGGCGCGAACCTCACTCTGCAGACAGCCAGACAAAGCGCCTGCTCGCGGGCCCCTTCACCATCTCCCGGAGACGGGCGTCTTTGTCACATGTCGCTGGGCACCCTCCCCAACACACCCACACATGCCCACACACCCACACGTCCCTGCACCCACGGGCAGGGCCGAGTGCAAACCCGCACTGTTGCTGGGACCCTTGCATTCACAGACACACGCTGAAGGTCATAACCGTTATGCATCACCGAGTCACGTGGAGGGTCCCCAACCGGCACGGGGTTCGGCCGTGGGGGGACTGGGGCGGCGCCCCTGGCAGGGCTGCTGCGGGGTGGGGCCGAGAGGGCTCGGCCTCCGGGCAGGCGCCCCGCCCCCGCTGCCCCGCCCTGGCCCCCGCTGCCTCTCGCCTCTCCCTCCCTCCCCAGCTGCCCCGCCCGCCCCGCGGGCCAGGCGTTCCGGAGCCAACGGGCCTCCGCCTCGGGCCGGATTGGTCTGCGCGGCGCGGCTTCCCAACCGCCGGGGGCACGCAGTGGGAAGCTGTGCGTCCTCGCAGCGCCTGCGGCCCCTCCCTCCCGCTCTGTCGCCGCCGGGCCATTTCCCTGGAAGAGCGGCTCGGAACCAGCTCCTCTCAGAGAAAGGGCTCCCGGCGTGAGGTGGGGGAGGTTCTTTGCTTCCTGGTTGAGAAAGCTGAGGCTTCGGTGGCTCGGCGAGCCTGGTTTCCTTCCAGCTGTGCCCGCCACCACCAGTGGTCTGCCCAGTTGGGAAACAGAGGAAGTCACCACCTCCCCGTGTCTCCTGGTCCTTAAGCCACCTAAACCTCAGCCATCCTCCTTCTCCCTCCAGCCCTGATCCCCATGGGCCAGGTGGCAGGAAACTCGGGGAAACCCAAGATTGGAATTCTGATCCTGTCAGCACAGCAGTGTAGTCCTGGGCACGTTACCTGACCACTGAAAACAAGTTCCTCCTGTAGGCCAGGAGAGTTGGATGGTACATACTTAAGCATTTCCTAGGGGCGAGAGGGGAGGACAGCTGCAGCTTGTGAGGGGCTTACGGGCAGCCAGAAGCCATTCTGTCACCACTCACTGGGCCTCAGCTGTGGCGTTTGTAAAATGAGGGGGATTCAGTCCTGGTGCAGGTCAACTGTGATGTGCAGTGGCACCAGCTATGTCTTTGTTCCTCTTCTCCCCATCAAAAATGTTTTCCACCGGGTGCAGTGGCTCATGCCTGTAATCCCAGCAGTTTGGGAGGCCGAGGCAGGTGGATCACTTGAGGCCAGGAGTTCCAGACCAGCCTGGCCAACATGGTGAAACCCCATCTCTATTAAAAATACAAAAATTAGCCGGGCATGGTACCGCACGTCTGTTGGGATGAGGCATGAGAATCGCATTAACCAGGGAGCCACAGGTTGCAGTGAGCTGAGATTGTGCCACTGAATTCCAGCCTGGGCGACACACTTTGTCTCAAAAAAAAAGTTTTCATTCACTCTAAATATAGATGTTTACCAGCATCCACCATGGCCACCCAGTGCTGGGAGCTGGGTTCATCAGGAACCAGATGGGCCTGGTTCCTGCCCCCATAGAGCTTACAGTATGGAGGAGAGGATGGGCAACCCGACAGTCACAAAGGGGAGACTCAGTGGGGACCCTCCACATGACTCGGTGATGCAGAATGGTTATGACCTTCAGCGTGTGTCTGTGAACGCAAGGGTCCCAGCAACAGTGTGGGTCTGTGCTCAGCCCTGCCCGTGCGGGTTCCTCAGCGGCCTGCTGGAAAGGTGAGCATCAGCTCTGCCGAGGGTGTGAGGACAGGGCGAAGGCCTCCAAGGGTCCTTCTCACTCTGCGCGCTCGGGGCTCTTTGGATGGTTTCATTAGCTGCCTCCCTTCTCCAGTGCCATGCCTTGGCCCAGCTGAAATGTCAGCATCTCTTCAGGAGAGGCAGGGGCGAGGCTCAGGGGCAGACAGGCACAGCACTGCTGGCGGGGTCCCACTCTGTGGTGAGCACCTGACAGGCTGGTGGGGGAGGCACCCTTCCTGTCCAGGCCTCCAGGTAATAGGAGCCTAAGAGACGGCGAGCTCAGAGGAGTCTGGGTGGCCTTGAGTCCCTGTTGAAGGTGCCGACAGGGATCATGAATAAGTGACGCGTGGAGGTGTTTTCTTCGTGGTGGAAGCCAGGGCTGTCGCTACACAGCCACAGGCCATGCTTTCACAGGTCTTGGAGCACCTCTCACAGTGCTGGCTTGCATGTCCCCGTTTAAGTCATACTCACCCTGGCCCAGCCTCATGTTGTCACCCAGGCATTTAATGAGTGGAACCGAGGGCCCCTGTGCACAAAGCGCACTGACACATGCCTCAGGCAGCACCCTGCCCCCAAGGGTTCCCAGGCAGACAAGCAGAGGATGAAGCCGATGGGTGTGCTTGCCCACAGCGGGTTCCTCAGGGGACTGCTGGAAAGGTGAGCGTCAGCTCTGCCAAGGGTGTGAGGACAGGGCGAAGGCCCTTGAGAAGTTCAGGGAGAGCTTCCCAGGCAGGTGCAAAGGTGTGGAGCACGAGGCAAGTTTGATGTGGCTGGAGGTGGCCACAATGAGGAAGGCGGTGGAGGGTGTGGCCTGGAGATGGAGAAGAGGTCACAAGGTCCCAAAATGGCCGTGGTCGAATCCTCTGGCTTGACCAGTGGCATGGGAGGAGTGGGTGATGAGGGTGATGGGATGCAGGTTTTGGTAACTGGGGGGACAGTGGGGCACCCACTGGGCACAGGAGGACTGGGTGCATAGGCAGGAAGCTGGCCGTGGACTTGCTGAACTTATGCGAGGGGTGAACAAGGAAAGGCCCGGGAGGCAGTTGCACCTCTGGGTCTTGCCCTGGAGGCAGAGCCTGTCACTGGCGCCACAGCCCTGGGACGGGGCCTCCTGGGGAGCATGTGGTGTGTGAGGAGCTGGGGAGGAAGAGGACAGGAGAGCAAGATGGCTTGGAAGCCCAGGGAACGAGCAGCAAGGCGGGAGCATGCCCGCTGGACTCAGCTGGGAGGAGTGACTTAGTGAGAGTGCCAGAGTGTGGTCTGTTGCGGTCAAGGCCCTCTTTCGAGAAGCGTAGACGAGGGGCAAGGGTGACTGCTGTGGGCCACGCTGCTGGAGAAAAAGGCTGAGCCCTGTTCTAGGCTGCGGGGAGGCAGGAAGGGTGGCCTTCAGCACATGCTTTGGTGTAAACAAGTATGGAGGGAGCAGGCCCAGCCCGTGACAGCTTAGGGGGCTCTGCTGGAGTGAGGAGAGGGCTGAGGGACGGGGAAGTGCCCCTCTGCAGGGAGGCCCAGAAGCTGTGCTGGCCCAGGGCAGCACCTTCAGCCTTTTCTCTTTCAGCCTTTTCTTCTCTCCCTTCCCTGTCTGTGCTGCATGGTAACCCCCTCCCACCCGCCTCTGTCCTGCAGACCAACATCGCCTTCCTGCAGAATGTGCTCAACAACCAGCAGTTCCTGGCAGGCACTGTGGACACCCAGTTCATCGATGAGAACCCAGAGCTGTTCCAGCTGCGGCCTGCGCAGAACCGGGCCCAAAAGCTGTTGCACTACCTCGGTCTGGCTCGAGACTGCCCTGCCCTGCCCTCCCCTCCCCTCCGCTCTCCAATCTCTTGCTCCTACCTCCTTGCCACTCCCCATGACCAAAGAACTCCTTAGTGTCCCCTGCCCCTTACACCTGCCCTCATTCTGGCCCTGCGTCCTCTTGTCCTGCACCCTGCCATTCACCGCTCTCCTTGCTCCTGATCTGAGAGACCCCACCTTTCCATCCACGTGGTCCTCAAGAGGTCCCCACTGCCTGTACCCAGGAGGCCCTGGCTTTGGAGAGGACAGGGGCCAGCTGGAAGCCCGGGGATCCTGGAGGGATGTGTCCCTGTCCCTGAGCCCAGCCACTCTCACTGCTGCCCTCGACTCAGCCTCTGCCCAGCCCACCCTGACCCACTGCCCGCTTTCTCCCCAGGCCATGTCATGGTAAACGGTCCAACCACCCCGATTCCCGTCAAGGCCAGCCCCAGCCCCACGGACCCCATTGTCCCTGCAGTGCCCATAGGTAGGTGAGATCCATTCTGTCAACTCATGGGGGAGACAGGAGGTTGCCACCTGCAGGATGGGCACCAATGCCCCTGTCTACCCTAGGCCCGCCCCCGGCTGGTTTCAGAGACATCCTGCTGCGAGAGGGGCCTGAGGGCTTTGCTCGAGCTGTGCGGAACCACCCGGGGCTGCTGCTGATGGACACGACCTTCAGGGACGCCCACCAGTCACTGCTGGCCACTCGTGTGCGCACCCACGATCTCAAAAAGATCGCCCCCTATGTTGCCCACAACTTCAGCAAGCTCTTCAGCATGGAGAACTGGGGAGGTAGGCTGGCATGCTGCGCAGCGCCTGGTAGGAATGGGCGCCCGCTCTGTGGCCAGTCCCACAGGCTTAGGCCACTGGGGACAAGCTAGAGACGTTGACACGAAGAACACCAAAGAGGAAGGACCGAAGAAGGTACAGCGCCCTCTCCGGCCAGGCCTGGTGCCGGTACGAGGTTGCAGAGCTGAGACCAGGTGCATCCTGGGAGGCCCAGGGTCAGGAGGAGACACCTGCCTGTTAATTATAGCACAGAGAGGTAGAGGAGAAGATGGGATTATAAAGGGGGCATAGAAGGGACACAAATGAGCCTGGTCTCCCCCTTAGAGATCAGACAAGGGAAAAATCTGTGGGGGTTGGAGCAGGGAACACAGGTATGGCGAAGATGAGCAGGACCTGGTATTGGGGCCAGAGGCTTGTGCTGCAGAGCTAGCTCCAAGGCCTGGTGGAGTTCCCCAGGCACGCAGAGCTGATCTGGGCCTCTCGGTTCCTGTGCAGGAGCCACGTTTGACGTCGCCATGCGCTTCCTGTATGAGTGCCCCTGGCGGCGGCTGCAGGAGCTCCGGGAGCTCATCCCCAACATCCCTTTCCAGATGCTGCTGCGGGGGGCCAATGCTGTGGGCTACACCAACTACCCAGACAACGTGGTCTTCAAGTGAGCCTGGGGTGGGGTGGGCAGACGCTACCTGGTGTGGCCCAGAGGGTACCGAGCCATGTCGTGATGGCCTCTGTTCTCCACGGTCAGCCTGACACCAAGTCTCTCTGTGGCCACACGCAGCAGGGGCTGCTGTTTGGAAATATCGAGAAGTGTAAAATTGGAGTTGCAGAACCAGACAGGCTTCTAAATCACTCCCTCACTCCTGGGGCAGTGGAAGGTCTGAGACTTGCCTGGGTCACTCGGTGCAGGGCTGGGATTGGAACCCAGGCCTCAAGACTCCTTGCTCAGTACCCTCTTCCACAGCCTGCCACTGGCCTAGCTGATCCTCCAGGGCCTGGTCCACACTTGTGTGGCCACCCCCGGCCTGTGGATGCCACACCCCCTGCCAGGCCAGACCCTCAGATCTCATTCCCCAGGGGCCATAGAGTGGGTCAGGAAGGAGCCAGGGAAGACTGTTCAGAGGGAGGTGGGGTGGGGCTCAGCCCTGGGCTCTCTCACCCTTGCAGGTTCTGTGAAGTGGCCAAAGAGAATGGCATGGATGTCTTCCGTGTGTTTGACTCCCTCAACTACTTGCCCAACATGCTGCTGGGCATGGAGGCGGCAGGAAGTGCCGGAGGCGTGGTGGAGGCTGCCATCTCATACACGGGCGACGTGGCCGACCCCAGCCGCACCAAGTACTCACTGCAGTACTACATGGGCTTGGCCGAAGAGCTGGTGCGAGCTGGCACCCACATCCTGTGCATCAAGGTGCCTGGGCCACTTGTCCGTCCCTCCCTCTCTGCCCCGGCCATGTCCCCGCCACCCACAGGCACACATCCTGCCCTCTCTACCATCTCTCTCTCTCTCTCCCACTTCCCCCAGGACATGGCCGGGCTGCTGAAGCCCACGGCCTGCACCATGCTGGTCAGCTCCCTCCGGGACCGCTTCCCCGACCTCCCACTGCACATCCACACCCACGACACGTCAGGGGCAGGCGTGGCAGCCATGCTGGCCTGTGCCCAGGCTGGAGCTGATGTGGTGGATGTGGCAGCTGATTCCATGTCTGGGATGACTTCACAGCCCAGCATGGGGGCCCTGGTGGCCTGTACCAGAGGGACTCCCCTGGACACAGGTAGGAAGAACAGCAGCCCGTGGCCACACCCCTCTCAAAGCCGCAGCCACCACCAGTCCCAGTAGTGTTGGACCTGCCTAGGATCCAGATGCCCTGCTCTGGCCTTGCCGCCTTCTGTCACCTGAGTCAGACATGGGACCTGAGCTAGCCCTGGGTCCTGGAAGAGTCATACATTTCTAAGGCCTCCTCTGACTCTGGCCTCCCTGCAGAGGTGCCCATGGAGCGCGTGTTTGACTACAGCGAGTACTGGGAGGGGGCTCGGGGACTGTACGCGGCCTTCGACTGCACAGCCACCATGAAGTCTGGCAACTCGGACGTGTATGAAAATGAGATCCCAGGGGGCCAGTACACCAACCTGCACTTCCAGGCCCACAGCATGGGGCTCGGCTCCAAGTTCAAGGAGGTCAAGAAGGCCTATGTGGAGGCCAACCAGATGCTGGGCGATCTCATCAAGGTGAGCCCAGCCCGGCGCTCCTTACCTGACCCAGCCCTGCATGCACCTGCCACTGGCCTCCTTGAGGTGCCTGGCACCCTAACCTCCAGGGCCTTCTCCTCAGGTGACGCCCTCCTCCAAGATCGTGGGGGACCTGGCCCAGTTTATGGTGCATAATGGATTGAGCCGGGCAGAGGCCGAAGCTCAGGCGGAAGAGCTGTCCTTTCCCCGCTCTGTGGTGGAGTTCCTGCAGGGCTACATCGGTGTCCCCCATGGGGGGTTCCCCGAACCCTTTCGCTCTAAGGTAGGGAAGGCCCAGCATGGTGTGAGGGTGGGGGCTGGATGCAGGACTTGGGACTGACCCTCTGCTTTGCTCCCCAGGTACTGAAGGACCTGCCGAGGGTGGAGGGGCGGCCTGGAGCCTCCCTCCCTCCCCTGGATCTGCAGGCACTGGAGAAGGAGCTGGTAGACCGGCATGGGGAGGAGGTGACGCCGGAAGATGTGCTCTCAGCAGCTATGTACCCCGATGTGTTTGCCCACTTCAAGGACTTCACTGCCACCTTTGGCCCCCTGGATAGCCTGAATACTCGCCTCTTCCTGCAGGGACCCAAGATCGCAGAGGAGTTTGAGGTCAGTGGCTCTGGCGCTTCTCCACACTCCACCCTGGCCCCCTGCCCCAGAGCTCTGGAGTTTAGCTTGGCTGTCACCCAGCCTCGCAAGCTTTGGGAGCAGAAAGGACCCTTGAGACCGGGAGCTAGGCCTTTAGGAACGAGAAGCCAAGGCCCAGTGTGGGGACTTCCTATGGCCAGGGCCGGGGGACTGCTCTCCCACCTTGGCGTCCAGCTCTGAGTCTGCACACCCTCCCTGCAGGTGGAGCTGGAGCGGGGCAAGACGCTGCACATCAAAGCCCTGGCCGTGAGCGACCTGAACCGGGCCGGCCAGAGGCAGGTCTTCTTTGAGCTCAATGGGCAGCTGCGGTCCATCTTGGTCAAGGACACCCAGGCCATGAAGGTATTGTCTCCCCTAGGGCCAGCCAGGCGGTGGGGCTTGGCTGGGCCCAGGATCTCATGTCCCCTCTGCCCTGTGTCTTCAGGAGATGCACTTCCACCCCAAGGCCCTAAAGGACGTGAAGGGCCAGATCGGGGCGCCCATGCCTGGGAAGGTGATAGACATCAAAGTGGTGGCAGGGGCCAAGGTGGCCAAGGGCCAGCCCCTGTGTGTGCTCAGTGCCATGAAGATGGAGACTGTGGTGACCTCACCCATGGAGGGTACTGTCCGCAAGGTTCATGTGACCAAGGACATGACACTGGAAGGTGACGACCTCATCCTGGAGATCGAGTGATCTTGCCCCAGACCGGCAGCCTGGCCATCCCCAAGCCTTCAACAGAAGCTGTGCTGCCACGGCAGGCCCAGGCCAGCCAGTGCCCGAGGCCAGGAAGGCCGGGCCGTGGAGGTCCTGTCCACAGCTGGACAGGAGAGACACCGCCTGCGGCGGTTCATTCCTTTCAGCCATCGTCCTTTCCTCCGGCGGACAGCTGCTTACATGTTCATCTCTTGCCAAATAAGGGTCCCCTCCTCACTGGAGACTACAAGTGGTGGGTCAGGTGGTCCTAGGACCCAGGGGAGGTTTAGGGGTCCTATCTCCTGGGGGAAGGGGAGATCTAAGATGTCCCAGGTCCTGGGAAGTTTACTCAATAAAGCTGGCTTTCCCCTGCCCTCCATGCTGGATCCTGTGCAGCCCCCAGCCTGCACCACTTGGCAGTGGGGGGCTGCCTTTCAAGCTCCCCATGGGTGGGCAGGTCAGTTGTGTCATTCTCCTCAGAGGGTAGTGAGAATGACCATCGTGGCCCTGTTTTAAGTCACTATTGGGTGCCTACTGTGTATACTCCCCAAACAGGACTAGTAGTACTGAACTTGCTTGAGGGGTGGGGCCTGTTCTAAGTATTTAACATCTATTAACACAGGGAATTAACCTTCATTCTCTTATGGACACAGAAATCAAGTCACAGGAAGATTAAATAATTTGTCCAGGACTTCACAAGTAGTAAGAGAGAGAGATGAAACCCAGGCCGTTGGCAGACTCGCCTCCCAACCCCGCTGCTTTATTTTCTAAAACCCAAGGCCAGCGTCCCACCTCAGTTAGCAGGTAAATGCAAGCAGGTACTACCTTGTGGGCAGTGGGTAAGACCCTCAGGAATGGTGATCCGGGAGTCTTGTGTGTGCTCTGGATGTGAGAATGTTGGTGGGAGGTGAGGGGGAGCACTGGGTCCAGGGTCCAGGGTCTCAGGTTCTAACCCTGCCACTCCCCATGACCACCCCTCCAGACTCCTGCTCAGTTCCCTTTCCTGCAGCGGGGACAGTAACCCTGCCTGCACCACTGCCCTCCTGCCCACAGGTAGGGGGAGGATGGTGAAGGGAGCAGGAGGCTGGGCAGTTCCTGAGATGGAGGGGTGGGTGTGGGGAGGCCGATGCAGGAAATCAGCCTCTGGATAGGAAGCACCCAGCAGGCCTCTGCCCAGTGCTCCCAGAGCCAGTCCAACCTCTGGGATGGGCAACTCACAGTGGGCTTGAGCCTCTTCCTTTCTGGACCGCCATGTCCTAGATGTACCCCAGGAGGCAGATGACTGCGATTCTGCCCCTTCCATCCGGGTGGATGTTGTTGTCATGGCCAGCCTGCAGGCATCGTGGGGGAGTGACTGCACATCCTTTTCTTTCCCTCAGTGGCCAGCCTCAGAGAAGGGACCTTGGGACAACCTCCTTGATCGGGGAATGGGACCTAAAGGGCTTTCTTCCCTCCCCCGCCCCCCCTGCCCCCCACCCCGGAGATGGAGTCTCGCTCTGTCACCCAGGCTGGAGTACAGTGGTGTGATTTTGGCTCACTGGAATCTGTGCCTCCCAGGTTCAAGTGATTCTCCTGCCTTAGCCTCCTGCCACCATACCCGGCCTATGCCCGGCTAATTTTTTGTATTTTTAGTAGAGACGGGGTTTCACCATGTTGGTCAGGCTGGTCTCGGACTCCTGACCTCAAGTAATCCAGGGCTAATACTCTTTCAGGAATCTACTTTTAAAAGAGCACAGGCAGGGAAACGAGAGCCCTTCCAAAAATGATGGAGAGCAGGCAGAACACTTGCAGGTGCCGAGAAGGACCCTGGAGTCACTGTGTTGCTTGGCAAAGTCCCCACTGCCCTCAGGGCTGCAGCCTGTGTTCTGGGTTCCTCTGGGGCAGAGGTCAGAGGTGGAGAGAACCAGAAAAGCCTCTACTTATGGTGACTCAGGGACCTATTATTTCCTCTTGTGAAAAACAAGACTGGCAGACTGTGGAGGTCCTGGCAGAGGCTTCAGGCCAGTCATCTTCCCCTCAGAGGAGATACGTCGGAGGCTCCATCGCTGAGGTCAGGGCCAGGGCCATGGTTCCCACTCCCTGACCCGTCAGCCAAGGCACAGGCCCCAGGATGAGCTGGGCTCACACCTGGTACCCGCAGTCTCAGAGCCAACCACACTAGGACTTTGGGGCATGGCTCAAGAAGGAGGAAGCCACAGGCTCCCAGCAACCAGAGCTCCCAGCCCATCCTGTACTCCAGGGAACTACCCGCCTGGATGCACCGCCCAGATGTCAGTGTTCAAGGTAGCTGGGACAGGTGGTGGGCACACTCCCAAGAGCTGCCTAGAGTCTTCACACAAGATCCCAAATAGACCGATTCCCAAAGGCCCAAGGCCATGTTACCCAAGTTAAATCTCTTTAATATCCCAATACAAAGTATTGATGCAAAAAGACAATGAGAAAACCCAGGAAGTTGGGGGGTGGGGGGTGGGGAGAGGTTTTATAAATAAAAAACCCCGAGCAGCTTTTCAGAGGCAGAGGAGCTAAGAGAAGCAGCAGTCCAAAGTGAGGAAGGGAGTGTGTAGCTCCTGGGACCTGCCCCTTGTCCCCTCACTCACAGCTGCTCGTAAACACCCCTTTCAAAAGGGGCTGCACCCTTTGGATATCTGCTTCTTTCTCTTGGTCCCTGGGATGCAACTAGCTCTGGCTTCAATCCCCTACAAAAATTCCTGAGATCTCGGGGACCCCAGCCAGCCCTTCCCCTGCAGTACCCCTTGGTGGGGAGGGCTGGGGAGCCGGTGAGAGTTCATAGTGTATCCAGGAGCATAGGTCAGGAGCACAGGGGAGCCTCTGAGTCCCCTGCCCGCTCCAAAAGCACACAAAGGGGAAGGCTGCCGTAGAGCTTGGGGTCCGTGAGGGGCTGGAGCAGAAGCAGGAAGAGTCCCACACCCAGGGCATAGCCTGCCAGCAGGGGCCGCCTCTGCGGGTGCTCCAAGGCCGCGCAAACAGCTGGGAAACCCATGTAATTGCAGAAGGAATGGCAGAGAACTGGCCCAATCAGGTGTCCTGGGGAAAAGAGACAGCAGCTCAGGGAGCAGCCCTACCACCTCCTCTGGCCCTTCCAGGGCTAGTGACCCTCATCCCCTGAAACAGGAGATCAAGATCCCACTACCCCAGCCATCCACCCACACACCACGGCCTCTGCTCCTTTCCACCTCTCAGACCTCACCAGGCTGAGGGCCCTGGCTCAGCCTGTCTCAAGGACTGGAGTAGAAGAACTTTTGTTCCTAGAACAAACAGTATTCCCATTCTCCCACCCGCTCCTGTGGGCCCCCAGGGACCCATGAGGGACTGAGGACCAACCTGTGCGGATGAAGAGGAAAGCAGTGTAGGCACCGAAGACAGCTGTGTAGGAGAACTGGAACGCTGGAGACGGGGAGGCCGCGAGTGACCACACCTGCACGCCCTTCCTGCCCCCGCACTACATACCCATCAGCCAAAGACCGACCATCCCCTCCCTCCGGGGCAGTAGCTGCCTGCCCCACCACCTACAGCTGTCCTGCACCCCAACTCCCACGGTCAGTGGCCTCTCCAATACCGTGGCCCTCAGTTCCCAATTCCTTCTCCAGAGTGGCCATTAGCGACATCATCATACACCCTAACCCAGGCCAGCTAGCCAGGACTCACCAGCAGACAAGAAGATGTTCCCCACGCTGCTCTGGCGGAAACGCAGCTGCTCAATAATATGGTGAAAATGGGCTGGGAAAAAGGTGACAATCACATCACAGTCATTCCTCCCAGCCTCCCTTCTAGGACTGCCCCTCACCTCAAGCCCCCTTCTGAGCTCTCATGCTGAAAACACACCAGGACTAATCTGGCCAGACTCACCAACTCCAAAAAAGAGCGGGCAGGTGAACACAGCAGGGCCCAGGCCCATGCACGGTGCTAACATGGGCAGCATACAGGCCCGGAACACCAGCTCCTCTGTCAGCGGGGCGATCACTTGGTTCCGCAGCCAACGCATGTCTGTGAGGCAGCGGGCCCAGGAGCGGGGGGCTGCAGAGGGAATTCAGGACAAGCTGTGAGTGACAGGCTGTCAGACAGTGAGACCCCAGAGGCTCCAAGGGCTCCTCTCCCACAACTTTACCCTGGCCAAACTCAGGTTAGGCATCAATACTCCTGAGGACGGGGGTGTGGACCCAACATAAACCCAATGTCTTGAGATGACCTGAAGGGAAGGCATTAGCTGAGGCAGGGCATCCTGGAAGTAAACTCTGGAGACACCAAAATTTAAGCAAGACTAGCTCTGGTTGGGGAAGCAGGGAACAGTGCTCTCTGATCCACACCAAATGCTGCTGGGGGTTCCCAGGGAACTCCTTGGACGTTGGCAATCAACCCTTAGAGGCCACCTAGCTCTATGTTTCCATTTTACTGATGAGAAAACACACCCAGAGAGATGACATTTCACGTGTCCAGATCACACCCTGAGCCCGCTGACTCCCTGCCCCAATGTCCTGGACTGCCTGTGCCTACTTTTCCCTTCAGCCTTTAAGACTCACCCAGGACAACCTTCAGCCCATCTGCCAGGTCACAAGGGCAATCCATAGAGAGCTGCATCAGTGGGCCCAGGAAAAGAATCTGAGAGCAAGAAAACACTTTCACCATAACCCACCGCTTTTGCCCAGACCTTTGCCCATGCTCCCTGAGACTCCAAGCTTGAAATCCTCTCAGCCACGATTTCCAGACCATGCATACCGGAGGACCCTGGGGCCATCTCAAAAGTCCTGTCTCCCATCAACCAAAAACCAAAAACAAGAGGAGTCCACGGCACTGCCCATCAGGCTGATAACAAAGACCAGAAGAAAAAATACAGCAGGAGCACTCACCATGGTCAGCAACAGGGGCAGCAGCGCCGCTGGGAAAATGCCCTCCAGCCTGAAGCCCATCAGGGTGAGCAGAGATGTGCCTGGCTGAGCCACAGGAAAGGGGGCATCAGTTTTGCTTCCTCCCCTAAAGACCCCTGAGCTCTCACCGCCATTGCCCTTTGCCCCGCCTCCTTCGCACCTGGATGCCTGTGAGTTCCCTCCAGAGCAGCACGCACAGAGGTGAGAGACTGGACACCACCAGGACGCTGGTGAAGCGTCGCTTGATGACGGCGGGATGGTCCCTACGGAGGGGACAGTAAGTTCAGGGGGCCCGCGGCTGCCCATGAGCACGGACCCGCCCCCGGCTCGCCCAAGCTCCGCCCGCAGGGCGCGGATTCCGGCCGCGCGCAGCCCCCGCACCTGGGCAGTTCGCTCTTCCAGACGTAGAGGCTGCCCACGTAGGAGCAGGCGAGGCTGAGGCAGGAGAACACTGACACCCAGCAGCACAGCCCGGGGCCCGGGCCCCCCAGCGCCGCCGACTCGGGCGGCCGCTCCGGCCGCGACACCGACAGCAGTCGCAGCCCATCCCCGCCCAGCGCCGCCATTGCGCCCTGACCCGCGGCGCGCACCAGTGACGCAGTCCCAGGGAGGTGTGGGTGACGTCAGGCCGCGGTGCGGCTCCACGCCCCGCCCCGCCCGGGCCCGACGCGGAAGCAGACGCGGAAGAGGACTTGGTGAGCGCGGGGCAGCTTTATTAAACCACGGGATAACGGCTGCCCGCAGCCTCCGGATCGGTGGGCGCTTGCGGAAGGGGACCCGGCTCAGGGCCCAGGGCTGGGACTCAGCCACTCTGACAGGTTGGAGACCTCCTGCAGCCACAGCACGTCCTGCGGGAACAAGGGGGCCCGGGGTGAGGACCTCTCAGCAGCGGCCCGTGGCGTGCACCTCCTGCTGAGCCCTTCCCTGCGCGGCCCTCGCCCAGTTACCTCCAGGCGGCTCCTGAGGCTCGCCCTGCCCGGCGCCAGGGCCCTGCCGTGAGCCTCGCGGTCCTCCCTTCCTCTAGGAGTGAGGGGGGCCGCGGTGGCCTCCGGGCGGCGCGGGGCGGCCTCTGAAGGGCTCGGGGCCCTGGCGGAGCGCAGAGATCGCATCTCCTCTATGCGGGGGCTGCCCCTCTTGAGCCTCTTGTTTTCTGCTTGCCCGCTGGTATCTAGGAGAAAACAAGCCTCTTCATCTTACTTTCATGGCCCTGTGCTAGGAGCACCCTTGGGCAAGGGGAAGCCTGGGAGAACGGGCGCCGAGGGGCTCTTCCCACCGCATCCCTGTCAGCAGGTCCCATCCACACCAAAACCCTGCAGCTGTGGGCGCTTCTGGAGCAGCCCGAGGCTGCAGAGACGTTTCAGGGCCTCCCTATTCTCTCACCCAGGCGGGAGATTGTCCCGAGCCCTCACTTGGGGGACTCAGGCCGCTCAGTAACTTTCTGTATAGATTCTTCCTGGAGTCTGCACGGACAAGCCCCCCTCCCTGCCAGCCTCTGTCCTCCCTCACCTTTCTGGCCTCAGTTCTGTCTCCCTTTGTTGCTCACGTTGCATTGAGCAGTGCCCATAGGCAGCTTTCCTACTCTTAACTGATTCATTTGTCAAATTAAAGCGAGTTTAGATGAATAGATTCTTCCCCAGCAGGTCTTGGGGATGCAGATCAATGAGCTTTTCCCTGAGAGAAGCTCACAGATGCTAGGAGGGGATGCAGACCTGTGTACAAAGCCCAGGGTTAAAATAGAGAAGGAAGCCGACCACCTCTGGATGTGAAGAAGGGTTTCCATGAGGAGATACCTGAGCTGACCTTTTGTTTTTTTGAGACAAGGTCTTGCTCTGTTGCCCAGGCTGGAGTGCAGTGGCGCAGTCCTGGCTCACTGCAGCCTCGACCTCCTGGGCTCAAGCGATCCTACTGCCTCAGCTTCAGCTTCCAGAGTACCAGGAACCACAGGCGCATGCCACCACACCGGCTATTTTTTTTTTACTTGTAGAGACGGGTCTCACCGTGTTGCCCAGGCTAGTCTCAAGCTGTCCTCCCGCCCCGGCTCCCCAAAGTGACGGTATTACAGGCATAAGCCACCACTCCTGCCCCAGAGCTGGGTTTTGAAGGATGAAGAGTGATATGCCAGACAAGGGAGAGAAAGGGAATTTCTTGCTGAAAGTTAACACAAGTAAACCTTATGCAAAGGCATAAAACAACTTCCTATATAAATTTTTACTTTTTAAAGATGAGGTCTTGCCTGTCACCTAGGCTGGAGTGCAGTGGCGTGATCATAGCTCACTGCAGCTTTGAACTCCCGGCCTCATCCTCTCGAGTAACTGGGACTAAAGGCACACACCACCTTGCCTGGCTAGAAACAGATTTTCATCTGTAGAAGACAGGAAGCCAATAAAGAGTTTTAAGCACTGGTGAAATATATTGGTAATTTTGTACTTCAGAAAGATCGTTCTTTCAAAGGTGTGGCTTAGATCAAACTAGAGACAGGAAGACCTTAAGAGCCCAATGACAAGTGAAGACAGTGGAGATAGAGGCGTCACCAGGAATCAGAAGTGTTCATCAGGCCTAAGTGATAGGCCTTTGTGAGCGCCTGGATGTGGGAGAGGCCTCTTGGCCGGGCGCGGTGGCTCATGCCTGTAATCCCAGCACTTTGGGGGGCCGAGGCGGGAAGATCACGAGGTCAGGAGATTGAGACCAGCCTGGCCAACATGGTGAAACCCCGTCTCTACTAAAAATACAAAAATTAGCTGGGCATGGTGGTGGGCGCCTGTAATCCCAACTACTCAGAGGCTGAGGCAAGAGAATCACTTGAACTTGGGAGGCAGGGAGGTTGCAGTGAGCCGAGATCGCGCCACTGCACTCCAGTCTGGGCAAGAGAGAGACTCTGTTTCAAAAAAAAAAAAAAAAAAAAAAAAAAAAATGAGAGGCCTCTTGAATGAATCCAAGATTTCAGATGTGATAAATTGGATTAATCATGAAAGAGACTAAAAGTCTCTTTAGTCAGGAGAGAGGAAACTGAGGTACCAATGGGACCTCCACGAGGAGCTGCCTAGTGAGCAAATGAATCTCCCAGCTGGCACTCAGCAGAGGCCTTGGCTGGTCATACCAATTTGAGAGTCTTGAGCCCAGAGGCAGTGGTCAACAGTTGGGATGGAAGATAGCTGGGTGGGAGAGCAGGATGAGCACTATTTAGGCATGACCAGAGGAAAGTAGATGAAGAGAAAAGCCCAGAGAGGGAAAAACCAGGCAAGTCATAGCCTTACAGTGCCAAATTTTGCACATAGTTCAGATACAATGAAGGTAAATGCAAAATTTGGTAATTAAGAGGGCTTCCCTGAGGAGAGAAGTTTCAGAGGCCACAGAAAAAGCAAGTACCCTAAGTGAGGGAGAGAATGAGAGGAAGAAAGGGAGACATGCAGCTTGTGGTTTTGAGATCCTTGGCTGAGATGTGATGGAGAGAGGTCAAGGATAAGTGGAGGAAGTTCAAGGTCATGGGAGATTTTCTTCTGATGAAATGAGAGCTTGACCTGCTGAGGGAAAGGAACTCAGGGGAAGGCTGAAGGTGCAGCAGTGATAACTGATGCAAGCAGGTCCCAAGAAAGCAGGAGGGACGATCCCACTGTGAGCCTGGAGGAAATGGGTCCCCACACTGATGAGGTTCTGCAGTGGGAGGGTGCAAGTTGGGTGAGTTTACTGAGAAAAGAGATCCGTAAGTATGAAGCAGGAGGTGGAGACTGGGTAGATTTTTTAAAGAATGGAGTAGCCACTGAGGGATAAGGCCAGAAAGGCAGGGGGAAGGACTGATAAACCAAAGGCTCCTGAGTGAGTGGACCACCAATGGATGGTGGCATCAACACACAGTTTGGTGATTTTCTTCAGCAGGGCTGCCCATGTGAGGCGTAGAATGGATGCTGAGAGCCACAGGTCTGTAGGACAGAACAGCCCAAGCCATCCTCCAGGGGTTCCACCAGATTATAAACACCTAGATTTTAAAGCTCATGTTGCACACTGGAGAAAACATGGGCTTTGGAGGCGGCAAGCTGAAAGTCATTACCTCCTGCTAAGCGTTCTGCCTCACCTGAGCCTGGGTCCTCTAGTTTGTTAGGATCCATGCCTCCCCCTGCCCCCAGAAGGGCACTGTAAGGACTAAATGAGATAAGGCTGTGGAAGACCCCAGCATCTCCCCAGGGTCCACAGAAGGTACTGAATTAAATGTTAATTTTTTTCCTTGTATGGGAAGATACTTATTCCTTTGTCTCTTCTGACTGCATAAATACTGAATTGTATGTATCATATTTGCATTTTTTAAAATCTCCAGATCTAAATTTATAAAAATAGATTCTTTGCTTTGTACAAGCATTCACAGCAGGGTTCTTTTCAGTAGCAACAGCCCCCACAACATTTAAAACATGGTTCAGTTGACAGTGATTTCAGGGACACATCTTAGGCCTAAGCATAAACGCGTATGTGTTGTGGTTGTGACCCTAGAAAGAGGGATTTACCAACCAAGCATAGGTGCTGACGTCATGATCCCCAGCTTCCCTTGACCCAGATACTGTTTTATCTGAAGGACTCAGGATCTGTAGGAGGGCATCCCTGCTAATTCGGCTCTTCCAGAGACAGCAGAGCTAGGCTGCCTGGGTTTGAATTCTTGCTCTGTCATTTACTGGCTGTGTAGCCTTGGGTAAGTTTATTGATATCTGTGGGCCTCAATTTCCTCATATGCAAAATGAGAGTTAATAACAGTACCTATAGCTCCTAGGATAGTTTTGAGAACTAAGAGCATTAGTACATTTTAAAAGCTCAGAATAGTACCTGGCATCTCTGCTAGTGACTGAATGTAAGAGCTGCTGTACCCCTGCTGCTGTGGGCTGGGAAGGCTGTTTAAGCATTGCAGGAGACATGTATGGAGAAAAGACTTCAGTATAATTGCAATCACAACCCACGCACTGACACTTTCCCATAACACACATTAAGAGTGACATGGTGCCAGGCCGGGCGCGGTGGCTCACGCCTGTAATCCCAGCACTTTGGGAGGCCAAGGCAGGCGGATCACAAGGTCAGGAGATCGAGACCATCCTGGCCAACACGGTGAAACCCCATCTCTACTAAAAATACAAAAATTTAGCCGGGCGTGATGGCGGGCGCCTGTGGTCCCAGCTACTGGGGAGGTTGAGGCAGGAGAATGGTGTGAACCCGGGAGGCGGAGCTTGCAGTGAGCCGAGTTGGCGCCACTGCACTCCAGCCTGGGCGACAGAGGTGAGACTCTGTCTCAAAAAAATAAAAATAAAATAAAATTCAGGGCCCTGAATCTGCGTATTACCTACCCCCACCCCATCATGTGCAGCTATCTGTAACTGCACAGACTTTAATACAAATTTCTAGTCCTGTCCTAACATCTTGGGGAGGGAAGACCTGCTGCTGCCTTGAAGACCCACAGTGGCAGCAACAGCCCACTAAATTGCAGAAGGACGCCGCTGTAGTAGAAGGTACAGTGGAATAGTTTGAAAGTTTGAACTCACGTTTTTTACTTCCTCTGCTGCAGTCCAGGGCTCACTTGAAAAGCTAAAACCTTACCTGCTAGGAGCTCCAGGCTGCTGTTATCAGGTGCGTCCTCAGTGCCCTGGGCTGAGTCCTTTTTTTCTAGGGTTAGCTGCTTAAAAAAATTAGAAGTCCTAAGTGAGTTTTGTAGAAACATGAACGAGCCCTAGTGAAACAGGAGTGTGCCTGGTGGCTTCACTGACCTCACAAGGTTATCTGCCCTCACTTGGAACTCCCTCTTCCTCCTGGCTCATGAATCCCCCTACCCACCCTCCAGTCTTCAAGGTTTCCCTCTGTGGATCCTTCTCCACTCTGGCCATTCACAGCACATCCTTTCTTCTCTGAGCTCCAGTCTCTTGGCTACTGCCTGCCCATTCCTCGGGCTCTGCATACTCTGCAAGTATCCTGTGTGCCCATTCATCAAGTAATGTGCAAATGTCCATTTTCTACACCCTAAATCCCTTCAAAGGCAAGGGCCATCATGCCTTTATCACTTTACAGCTAGCAGAGTGCCTTACACCAGGTAAGTTTGACTGAGAAAGTCAAACCTGGGAAGCCACAGGGTATATTCTGTAGTCATCGGTAGCCTCCTAGAGCCCTGCCACACTGGTTAGTTCAATAATTTGGACAGAGAAAAAGAGGTTCTTACTGAGACCAGAACCCAATCCTCCCAGCTCCTTTTCAAGAATACAGATGTATAAAAATAGGTATCTTCTCCTCAAAATTAAAAATTCATAGCCAGGCGCGGTGGCTCATGCCTGTAATCCCAGCACTTTGGGAGGCCGAGGCAGGCAGATCACCTGAGGTAAGGAGTTCGAGACTAGCCTGGCCAACGTGGTGAAACTCCGCCTGTACTAAAAATACAAAAATTAGCTGGCTGTGGTGGTGGGCTCCTGTAATCCCAGCTACTCAGGACGCTGAGGCAGGAAAATTGCTTGAACCTGGGAGGTGGAGGTTGCAGTGAGCTGAGATCACGCCATTGCACTCCAGTCTGGGTGATGAGTGAGACTCCATCTCAAAAAAAAAAAAAAAAATTAAAAATTTGTGCTTCCCGGCCAGGTGCAGTGGCTCAAGCCTGTAATCCCAGCACTTTGGGAGGCCGAGGCAGGCGGATCATGACGTCAGGAGATTGAAACCATCCTGGCTAACACAGTGAAACCCCGTCTCTATTACAAATACAAAAAAATTAGCCAGGCGTGGTGGCGGGCGCCTGTAGTCCCAGCTGTGCGGTAGGCTGAGGCAGAAGAATGGCGTGAACCCAGAAGGCAGAGCTTGCAGTGAGCCAAGATCACACCACTGCACTCCAGCCTGGGCGACAGAGTGAGACTCTGTCTCAAGAAAATAAAAATAAAATAAAATTTGTGCTTCCTATGAACAAAAGTGAAAAGTCAATCCACAAGAATGGGAGAAAACATTTACAAATCATACCTGCTAAGGTACTTTTACCCAAATTAAAGAACTCTTTTTAAAATTTATTTATAGGCCAGGCACGGTGGCTCACGCCTATAATCCCAGCACTTTGGGAGACTGAGCCAGGCAGATCATGAGGTCAGGAGTTTGAGACCAGCCTGACCGACATGGTGAAACCCCACCTCTACTGAAAATACAAAAATTAGCCAGGCGTGGTGGCGCACACCTGTAATCCCAGCTACTCAGGAGGCTGAGGCAGGAGAATCGCTTGAACCCGGGAGGTAGAGGTTGCAGTGAGCTGAGAATGCTCCACTGCACTCCAGCCTGGGTGGCAGGGCAAGACTCCATCTCAAAAAAAAAAAAAAAAAAAAAAAAAAATTATAGTTTTTGTAGTGACGAGGTCTCACTATGTTGCCCAGGCTGGTCTCAAACTCCTGGGCTCAAGCGATCCTCCCACCTCCGCCTCCCAAAGTGCTGGGATTACAAGTGTGAGCCACCTTGCCTGGCCCAAGGTAAAGAACTCTCATAACTCAGTAATTTAACAAACCAATTTAAAAATGGGCAAAAGAGGGCCAGGCACGGTGGCTCACGTCTGTAATCCCTACACTTTGGGAGGCCGAGGTGGGCGGATCACAAAATCAGGAGATCGAGACCATCCTGGCTAACATTGTGAAACCCCATCTCCACTAAAAATACAAAAAATTAGCCGGGCGTGGTAGCGGGCGCCTGTAAGTCCCAGCTACTTGAGGCAGGAGAATGGTGTGAACCCGGGAGGTGGAGCTTGCAGTGAGCCGAGATCGCGCCACTGCACTCCAGCCTGGGTAACAGAGTGAGACTCCGTCTCAACAACAACAACAACAACAGCAAATGGGCAAAAGATTTGAATAGACCTTTCTTCAAAGAAGATATACAAATGGCCAATAAGCACATGGAAAAGATACTCAGCATCAGTATTCACTAGAGAAATGCAAATCAAAACCACTAAATTACTTCACATGCACTAGAATGGCAGTAAGAAAAACAATGACAACAGTTAATGAGGGTATAGAGAAATTGGAACCATCACACAGTGCTGGCAGGAATGTAAAATGATGCAGACTGTGGAAATCAGCTCGAAAGTTCTTTAAAAAGTTAGAACATAGTGTTATCATATGACTCAGCAATTCTACTCCTAGATATATACCCAAGACAGTTACAAGCATGTCCACACAAATATGCTGTTCATAACAGCATATTCATAATAGCCGAAAAGTGGAAAAAACTTGTGTTCATCAACTAATTAATGGATAAAATGTGGTATATCAATACAATGGATTATTATTCAGCCATAAAGAATGGATGAAATTGTTATATGGTACAACATAGATGAGCCTTAGAAACATGCTAAATGAAAGAAGGCACATAAAGGCCCATGTTGTATGGTCCTATCTATATGAAGTGTCCAGAATAGGCAAATCCACAGAGATGGGAAGCATACTAGTGGTTGCCAGGGGTTGAAGGGAGAGGGGAACTGGGACTCACTGCGAATAGGTACTGCTAATGGCATGATGGAGATGTTCTGTAATTTAGTGGCGATGGCTGCACAGCACAGTGAATATACTTAAAATCAATGAGTTTTATTCTTTAAAGTGGTAAATTTTATGGTATATGAATTATCTCCATGAGAGATCTATCATATATTGTTTACTAAAACAAGTTTTAGTTCCCAAGTAATTATATGCCGAGGAACATAGGAGGGGCAAAAATAATCCTAAAGACATAAAGAAAGAAACAGGATATTTTCTAAACATTTTTATCTTGAGACAGAACTTGTTTTTTTTTTTTTGGCTTTAGCTTGGAAAATCTCGTGTCATAGATAAATCTTTCTCCTATCTTGAAATTGGTCTTATCAAGGAACTACCCGCATTGAGATATGAAGCTCTGGGCCTCTCTGGTAGCCTTGCACACCCTTCATTCATCACCTGGTCCCCCAGATAAGACAGCCCTGACCTCAGAATACACCTTGGATTTAACATTCTATGGGACATTTATTTCTAGTCTACCCCCTCCCCCGACCCGCCGGAAACAATGCCTTTCCTTAGAAAATTGCCTCCTTGATACTACTCCTGCTCATTCTGGGTTTAAGTTCTCAGTCCCTACATATATCTATGACACTAAACCCTGGAGTACTATCTTGTTCACTCCTTCCTGGCCCACTGTCTCTGTTCCAACATTCAGGCTTAAAATATCCACTCCTAGCCAGGTGCAGTGATGCACGCCTGTAGTTCCAGTTACTCAGGAGGCTGACACAGGAGGATCACTTAAGCCCAGGAGTTCGAGACTGTAGTGCACCATGATCACACCTATGAATAGTCACTGCACTCCAGCCCGGGCAACATAGCGGGAACCTGTTTGTAAAAAAATAAAAACAAAAATAATACCTTCTCCATTCCTGCATGACCTTTCCCTGAATATATTCACTCTGAATACACACTCCCTCATTTTTTCAGTTTCTCAATAAAGCATATAATAGATGGTTTTCTTCCCTGTTACTCAAGAGGTCAGCTATTCTACCTTTCCTGTTTAGAAATGGAAACAGAATGGCCCAGAGGTCAAAGAATTTGACCTATCATCCTTAGTCTTGTAGTTCTAGCTGAAGCCACTGGGTGCCACTCTTGTACCACTGACAAGTTATTTATCACTAAATGGCCATTACCAGAGGATGTTGAGTGGAGAATCATGGGTTCTACTCAATGACCTGGATCACTCATCTGCCCAGGGCTTGCAACCTAGTCCTCTGTGTTAACAATATTACCAGGTTTCAGAGCCGGGAGCTCTCAGTACAAATTCTAGCCTTGCTATTTACTGACTGTGATTCTGGGCAAATTATGAAAGTTCTGTAATCAGTTTCCTCATCTGTAAAATGGGAAAACTATGACCTAATTTATAACATCTTTGCAGAGATTAAAGTGAAAATCTCGGCACAGATTAGGGATTCAGTAAGTGTTCCTTCTTTCCAAGACCTATGACTACTGGTAAGACCTTGAGTTCACTAGCCATATGCCAAATTAATTGGGCTATGAATGGCCCTGAGGCTATGAGCCATGACTATAGCAAAAGAACAGGGTAAAAGAGGTCAGATCATCTTTTTTTTTTTTTTTTTTTTTTTTTTTTTTTTTTTTTTTTTGAGACAGAGTCTTGCTGTGTCACCCAGGCTGGAGTGCAGTGGCATGATCTTGGCTCACTGCAACCTCCGCCCCCTAGATTCAAGCGATTCTCATGTCTCACCCTCCTGAGTAGCTGGGACTACAAGGGTGTGCCAACAGGCCTGGCTAATTTTTTTATTTTTAGTAGAGACTGAATTTTGCCATGTTGGCCAGGCAGGTTTCAAACTCCTGACCTCAAGTGATCCACCTGCCTTGCCCTCCCAAAGTGCTGAGATTACAGGAGTGAGCCACCGCACCTGGCCCAGATTATCTTTTTTAGGTCTTACTGGGATACCACAGAGTCCCAAGTAAAAGTACTTCAGAGGCTGAAACACTCCTAGATCCTGAGGAGTCCCTCTGCGCTTATATCCTGGGTCCTATGATAACAGCACATGCCTTACCCTGAACCTGTCCCTAGAAAGCTGAAGATGTGGATGGCTGTAGTGAACTGCATTCTCCCCCACCCCAAATATGTCCAAATCCTAACCCCCAGAATTTGTGAATGTGAGCTTATTTGAGAAAAGTCTTTGCACATGTAATTCCAGATCGCAAGATGGGATTAGCCTGGATTTAGGGTGGGCCCTAAATCCCTAATTACCTGCCTGTAATCCCAGCACTTTGGGAGGCCAAAGCAGCCAGATCACCTAAGGCTAGGAGTTCCAGACCAGCCTGGCCAACATGGCAAAACCCCGTCTCTACTAAAAATACAAAAATTAGTCGGGCATGGTGGTAGGCGCCTGTAATCCCAGCTACTCGGGAGGCTGAGGCAGGAGAATCACTTGAACCCAGGAGGCGGAGGTTGCAGTGAGCCAAGATTGTTGCCACTGCACTCCAGTCTGGGCGACAGAGCAAGACTCGGTGTCAAAAAAAAAAAAAGAAAAAAAAGGCAGAAAGATTTGAGAGACAGGGAGAAAGCAATGTGAAGATGGAGTTACAGTTTGGAGTTATGCAAACTACAAGAAACCAAGGAACAGTTTTTATCAGAAGCTAGAAGAGGCAAGACAAGAAAGCACTCTCCTCTAGAAACTTTGGAAGCAGTGTGGCCCTGCCAACACCTTGATTTTGGACTTCTGGCCTCCAGAACTGTGACACAATAAATTTGGATTGTTCTTAAACCTTCAAGTTGATGTTAATTTCTGACAGCATCCCAGGAAACTGATACAATGGATTTTAGCTTTATTTGCGCAAGGCGTGGACAGCGGCTTTCCAAGTCCGAGGGAAACTGGCAAGAGTATTTGCGGTGAAGCAGCTGAAAGGAACAGTGGACGCGTTCCTGGGAAGTGCATCGTAGAAGGCACAGCCAGCCATGGAAGGGGTGGTGAAGGGAGCACTAACGGCTTTACTGCTGCTCTGTGCCTCTCTAATCACACTGAAGAGGAGGATGGTAAAGTCCATAAGACGCTTTGATCCTTGGGTGCCTGGGCACCTAAACTTCCCCACCCAATCAGGCAAGCAGAAGTACAAGGGGCAGAGCAGATGCAGAGGAGGTACCAAAGGCCCTGTTACTCATTTTCTCAGAAACAGTGTCCATAGCGCGGTGGCTCACGCCTGTAATCCCAGCACTTTGGGAGGCCGAGGCCAGAGGATCACGAGGTCAGGAGATCAAGACCATCCTGGCCAACACAGTGAAACTCCGTCTTTACTAAAAATAGAAAAAACAATTAGTCGGGCATGGTGGCAGGTGCCTGTAGTCCCAGCTACTCAGGAGGCTGAGGCAGGAGAATGGTGTGAACCTGGGGAGTGGAGCTTGCAGTGAGCCGAGATCACGCCACTGCACTCCAGCCTGGGCGACAGAGTGAGACTCCATCTCAAAAAAAGAAAAAAAAAAGAAACAGTGTCCATACTTTTTATAACTATTGAGATATAAACTGACAGAGTAAACTGCATACATAGAAAATGTACAATTTTTTGTTTTGTTTTGTTTTTTTTGAGACAGAGTCTCACTCTGTTGCCCAGGCTGGAGTACAGTGGCATGATCTCAGCCCGCTGCAACTTCTGCCGCCTGGGTTCAAGCAATTCTCCTGCCTCAGCCACCCAAGTAGTTGGGATTATAGTCGCCTGCCACCACGCCCAGCTAATTTTTTTAATATTTTTAGTAGAGATGGGGTTTCACCATCTTAGCCAGGCTGGCCTTGAACTCTTGACCTCGTGATCCACCTGCCTCAGCCTCCCAAAGTGCTGGGATTACAGGCGTGAGCCACCGCACCCGGCCGAAAATGTACAATTTTTAAGTACACATGTACATACCTGTGAAACCATCACACAATCAACATAATGAACATATTCATCTCCCTGCAAGCATCCTGCTGCCCTTTATAATCATTCCAACTCTCCCACCTCCCATCCTCTAGTAACCACTGACCTGTATAGATTAGTTGGCATTTTATAGAATTATATGTAAGTGCAATCAAACAGTATGTACTCCTTTAGTTTTTGATTTTTTCACTTGCCATGCTATTCAGAGATTCATCCATGTCACTGTGTGTATCAATAGTTCTTTCCTTTTATTGCCACATAGTGTTCCTTTATATGAATCTACTACAATTTGTTTATCCATTTACCTGTTGATACTGGGTTGTTTCTCATTTTTGGGTCTATAACAAAAGTGCCATGAAGATTTGTGTATGATTCTTTGTGTGGAGATATGTTTTCATTTCTCTTGGGTAAATACCTAGGAGTGAAAGAGCTAGGTCATATGATAGGTATATATTTAACTTTTTAAGAAACTGCTAACTGTTCTCCGAAGTGCTTGTACCATTTTCCATTTCCACAAACAGTGTATGTGAGTTCTTTCTTCCACATGCTTGTTAACATGTGGTATAGTCAGTCCTTTTATTCCAGTGGTATGAAATTATTATCTCATTGTGGTTCTTCTTTGAACTTTTGTTGTGACTGATGATGTTGGGCATCTTATGTCTTTATCTGCCATTTGTGTATCTGTAGCTTCTTTCGTGAAGTGTGTTCAAATATTTTGTCCATTTAAAAAAACCGAGTTGTGTTCTTATTAATGAGTTTTAAGAGTTCTTTATATATTGAGGATATTATGGTAAGGTTTTTAAACATTCAATTTTAAAAATAGATACAGTGCTATCAGGTATATAGGGGTACTTCTTCTTGAGTGAGCTTCGTATCTTTCAAGGAATTTGTCCATTTCATCTAAGTTGTCAAATATACTGTAAACTTGTTCAAAATATTCTGATAATCCTTTTAATATCTGATGCTACCTTTCTGATTTCTGGTAGTGATAATTTGTGTTCATTCTTTTTATTCTGATTAGTCTGGCTAAATGTTTATCAATTTTATTAATCTTCTAAATGAGCCACCTTTTAGTTTCATTGATTTTTCTCCATTGTTTTTCTGGTTTCTATGTTACTGATTTCCATTCTGATCTTTATTATTTCATTTCTTCTGTTTAATTTGTGTTTAATTTGCTCTTCTTATTCTAGTTTCAGTCGGAAAGTGATGTCATGGATTTGAGCCTTTTTTCTTTTCTAACACAGGCATTTTCCCCTCTAAATACTACATCAGCTACATCTCACAAATTTTGATAATTTGCTTTTCCATTTAATTAAATTAAAATATTTCTAATATCCCTTTGATTTCTGTGTTTAACTCATAGGTTATTTATAAATGTGTCATTTAGTTTCCAAATATTTGGGGATTTTCTAGATAGCTTTCTTTTATTGATTTTGCTGTAATAATTCTATTACAGTCAGAAACATACTTTTATGACTTAGATCCTTTAAAATGTATTGAGACATATTTAATGCCTTAGAATATGTTCTATCTTGCTAAAAGTGCCTTGTGCACTTGAAAAGAATGCATATTCTTCTGTGGTTGAACAGAGTGTTTTTATAAATGCCAGTTAGGTCAAAGTGATTGAAAGCATTGTTCTGACTGTCTCTGCTTATCATAACTATCAATTATTGAGAGAATTATGTTGAAATCTCAAAATATAATTTCGGATTTGTCTATTTCTCCTTATAGTTCTATTAGTTTTATGTTTGTTTATTTATTATTTATTTATTTATTTTTGAGGCAGGGTCTCACTGCCACCTAGATTGGAGTGTAGTGATATGATTTTAGCTCACGGCAACCTCTGCCTCCTGGGCTCATGCAGTTCTTCCACCTCAGCCTCCTGAGTAGCTGGGACTACAGGCATGTGCCACCACGCCTGGCTAATTTTTCTATTTTTTTGTAGAGATGGGGTTTTGCCATGTTACCCAGGCTGGTCTTGAACTCCTGGGGTCAAGTAATCCACCTGCCTCGGCCTCCCAAAGTGTTGGGATTACAGGCATGAGCCATCGTTCCCAGCCCCTCTGTATCATGGTTTTTTTTTTTTTTTTTCTGGGACAGAGTCTCACTGTCGCCCAGGCTGGAGTACAGTGGTGTGATCTTGGTTCACTGCAACCTCTGTCTCCTAGGTTCAAGCAATTCTCCTGCCTCAGCCTCCTAAGTAGCTGGGATTACAGGTGCATGTCGCCACACCGGCTGTTTGTATTTTTAGTAGAGACAGGGTTTCACCATGTTGGCCAGGCTGGTCTCGAACTCCTGACCTCAGGCGGTCCACCTACCTTGGCCTCCCAAAGTGCTGGGATTACAGGCGTAGCCACCACACACGGCCTGTATCTCAACCTCCCCAGTAGCTGGGACAACAGGCATGTGCCACCACATGCAGCTAATTTTTGTATTTTTAGTAGAGACAGAATTTCACCATGTTGGCCAGGCTGGTCTCATACTCCTGGCTTCAAGTGATCCACCTGCTTTGGCCTCCCAAAGTGCTAGGATTGCAGGCGTGAGCCACTATGCCCGGCCTCAGCTAATTTTTTTTTTTTTTTTTTTGAGACAGAGGCAGAGGTTGCAGTGAGCCGAGGTCATGCCACTGCACTCCAGCCTGGGCAACAGAGCGAGACTCCATCTCAAAAAAAAAAACAAAAAAACACACACACACACACACTTTTATCTTTTCACCTTTTTGGATGCTGGAGATCTAGAATTTCCTTAGTTGGGGTCTTTACCCTCAAGGAGGTCAAATAGCTTTTAACTGGTTTTGTGATGGTCTCCTCTAATGAGTGAACGGAGATCCTAGCAGGAAATTCTGTTTCTCCAGATTCCAGGTGTAGCTGGTAGTAGTTGTCTAACTGAAGCCCACTTTTCTGGCTTTCTTGGCTCCAGTCAGTACGATTGACTTATCTGGAACTAAAAATGTAGGATGAATAAATAAGAGAAATTAAAGATGAAATTATCCTACAGTGTCTTCTGGACAAGATGGAGTAACGGGGACTGAATCTACCCTCCTGCCTGAAATAACAAAAATCCTGGATACAACACATGAAACAACGGTTTTCAAGTCATTGGACACCAGGCAACCAGTGGGATAGTCATTCCTGAGAGATAGAAAACAGATGATTTTGTTTCACAGACTTCCTTGCTGAAAGGCTGACCTCAGATTATGCAGTCTGAAACACTTGTACCTACCCACCCTCAATTCAGGATTCCCATATATCAAAATGGAAGATTCCCACCAAAGTACTGATTATTTACACTTACCTGCTTCACCTCACATGAGCAGTGGTGAAGAAATTGGTGTTGGGTGATCTCACGAAATACTTTGTGCAGTTTGGTCCCGAACTCTTGTGTGTCAGCTGCCTAAAATGGGCCAGAAATAGAACATGCTGAGTTCCAGTACTGGAAACCAAGGGGGAAAGTTCTCACAGAAAGTTTATACAGGGAGATGAGGAGGCAGACAGTAGGCAAGCCATTAAAGTTAAGAGTTTTCTTAGTTTTCATGAAAGCAGTAGAGAAAAAAAGAAGGGCTGAGATACTTGGTATAAGACAGGCAGTTGTGGCTCCTATATGTCTTCCCACTTCTGTCATCTAAGCAAGATCCTTCAAAGAAGGTCTTTGTTTTCCCATCTCTCTTTTTTTTTTTTTTTTTTTTTTGAGACAGAGTCTTGCTCTGTCACCCAGGCTGGAGTGCAGTGGCACAATCTTGGCTCACTGCACCCTCCGCCTCCCAGGTTCAAGTGATTCTCCTGCTTCAGCCTCCCGAGTAGCTGGGACTGCAGGCATGCATCACCACACCCGGCTCATTTTTGTATTTTTCGTAGAGACAGGGTTTCACTATGTTGGCAAGGCTGGTTTCGAACTCCTGACCTCAGGTGATCCACCCGCCTCAGCCTCCCAAAGTGCTAGGATTACAGGTGTAAGCCACTGCGCCCGGCCTGTTCTCCCATCTCTGTAGGAGATAAATATCCAGAAGATCCATCTGTTCATGAAGGGGTTATATAAACTGCTCTTCTATAAGAAGAGTTTCCAAGACAGCACAGGTTCTACTGCATAACTGAGGCTGATATGAGACTTTTTTTTTTCTGACGAGTCTTTTAGGGAGGAGAGGAACAAAATAATACAGTTTGCACCCACAGGAAATAGGTAACAGCTTTCTACTTTTAAATATATAATTATAGGATGTTAGAATTAAAGGGGACCAGGGTAATAACCTAATACATCACACTAATTTTATGGATGAGAAAATTGAAATTCAAAAAGGAGAAGTGGGCTGGGCGCGGTGGCTCACGCCTATAATCCCAGCACTTTGGGAGGCCAAGGCAGGTGGATCACCTGAGGTCGGGAGTTTGACACCAGCCTGACCAACATGGAGAAACCCTGTCTCTACTGAAAATACAAAATTAGCTGGGCGTGGTGGCGCATGCCTGTAATCCCAGCTACTTGGGAGGGTGAGGCAGGAGAGTCAAAAATTAGTCAGGCGTGGTGGCACATGCCTGTAATCCTAGATACTCGGGAGGCTGAGGCAGGAGAATCGCTTGAACCTGGGAGGCAGAGGTTGTGGTGAGCCGAGATCGCGCCATTGCACTCCAGCCTGGGCAACAAGAGCGAAACTCCGTCTCAAAAAAAAAAAAAAAGCCAGGTGTGGTGGCTCATGCCTGTAATCCCAGCACTTTGGGAGGCCGAGGCGGGCGGATTACCTGAGGTCGGGAGTTTGAGACCAGCCTGACCAACATGGAGAAACCCTGTCTCTACTAAAAATACAAAATTAGCCAGGGGTGGTGGCACATGCCTGTAATCCCAGCTACTGGGGAGGCTGAGGCAGGAGAATTGCTTGAACCTGGGAGGCGGAGGTTGCGGTGAGCCGAGATTGCACCACTGCACTCCAGCCTGGGCAACAAGAGCGAAACTCTGTCTCAAAAAAAATAAATAAATAAAAAATAAAAAAAAAAGAAGTGACCCACCCAAGATCTCACAGCTAGTTAGTACAAAAGTTAGGGCTTTAATGGATACCTTAGAATTCCCAATATAGTGTTCTTTTCACTATCCTGTGCTATCCACATGACCCAGAAAGTTGATAAAATGCACTAGCTTATAAATGTGTTATACACTTTGACTCATAACTCCATTTATAGAAATTTGTTCTAGAAAATAATTCAAAAGAAGCAAGATATTACATAAATGTATTAACTGAACCACTATATAAGCAAGAATGTAAACAAATGTCTAACAGAGGAATGGTTTATTAAATTAGATTTAAACAATACAGTGGGATATTAACTAAAAATTCTAAGACTGTTGAAATGGGGAAAATGGCAAATTATATATGAAAATAGAATGCTTTGGTTACAACTATATATGAGATAATGAGTAAAAATTATAGTGATAAATTTTATTAGTTATTATTTTAAAATTTTTTTGTGTTATACTAGCTTTTCAAGAAAACTATACCAAAAAAATGAAGCAGGCCAGGGCGTGGTGGCTCATGCCTGTAATCCTAGCACTTTGGGAGGCCAAGGCGGGCAGATCCCGAGGTCAGGAGATTGAGACCATCCTAGCTAACACGATGAAACCCCGTCTCTACTAAAAATACAAAAAAATTAGCCGGGCGTGGTGGCGGGTGCCTGTAGTCCCAGCTACTTGGGAGGCTGAGGCAGGAGAATGGCGTGAACCTGAGAGGCGGAGCTTGCAGTGAGCTGAGATCGCGCCACTGCACTCCAGCCTGGGCGACAGAGCGAGACACTGTCTCAGAGAAAAAAAAAAAAAGCAACAAATATGGAATGATAAGTTGCCCATTGATAATACCAGTTGGTCAGCACACATTCCTAAAGGAAGGGAAACACTAACATTTATTGAGAATCTACCGTATGCTATGCACTTTGACACTGTCTTAGTCCATTCGGGCTGCTATACCAAATTCCTATAGACTGGGTGGCTTATAAACAATAGAAACTGATTTCTCACAGTGCTGGAGGCAGGGAATCTGAAATTAAAGTGCCAGCATGGTCAGGTTCTGGTGAGGGCCCTCTTCTGGGCTGTAGGCTGCCCACTTCCTCCCTGTGTCCTCACATGGCAGAAGGGGCAAGGGTCTCTCTGGGGCCTTTTTTTTTTGGTTGGGACAGAGTTTCGCACTTGTCACCCAGGCTAGAGGGTAATGGTGCGAACTCAGCTCACTACAACCTTCACCTCCCAGGTTCAAGTGATTCTCCTGCCTCAGCCTCTCAAGTAGCTGGGATTACAGGCGCCTGCCACCACGCCTGGCTAATTTTTTTTGTATTTTTTTTTTTTTAGTAGTGACAGAGTTTCACCATGTTGGTCAGGCTGATCTGGAACTCCTGACCTCAGGTGATCCACCCACCTTGGCCTCCCAAAGTGTTGACATTACTTACAGGCATGAGCCACCACGCCCGGCCTGGGGCCTTTTTTATAAAGGCACTAATCCGGCTGGGCACAGTGGCTCGGGCCTGTAATCCCAGCACTTTGGGAAGCCAAGGCGGGTGGATCACCTGAGGTCGGGAGTTTGAGACCAGCCTGACCAACATGGAGAAACCCCGTCTCTACTGAAAATACGAAATTAAGTCAGTGTGGCGATTCCTCAGGGATCTAGAACTACAAATACCATTTGACCCAGCAATCCCATTACTGGGTATATACCCAAAGGATTATAAATCATGCTGCTATAAAGACACATGCACACATATGTTTATTGCGGCACTATTCACAATAGCAAAGACTTGGAACCAACCCAAATATCCAACAATGATAGACTGGATTAAGAAAATGTGGCACATATACACCATGGAATACTATGCAGCCATAAAAAATGATGAGTTCATGTCCTTTTTAGGGACATGCATGAAACTGGAAACCATCATTCTCAGCAAACTATCGCAAGGACAAAAAACCAAACACCACATGTTCTCACTCATAAGTGGGAATTGAACAATGAGAACACATGGACACAGGAAGGGGAACATCACACACCAGGGCCTGTTGTGGGGTGGGGGGAGGGGGGAGGGATAGCATTAGGAGGTATACCTAATGTTAAATGACGAGTTACTGGGTGCAGCACACCAACATGGCACATGTATACATATGTAACTAACCTGCATGTTGTGTACATGTACCCTAAAACTTAAAGTATAATAATAATAATAATAATAATAATAAAAAATACAAAATTAGCTGGGCATGGTGGTGCATGCCTGTAATCCTAGCTACTCGGGAGGCTGAGGCAGGAGAATCGCTTGAACCCAGGAGGCAGAGGTTGCGGTGAGCCAAGATCATGCCATTGCACTCCAGCCTGGGCAACAAGAGCGAAACTCCGACTCAAAAAATAATAATAAAATAAAAATAAAGGCACTAATCCCATTCATGAAGGCCTAATGACCTAAATCACCTCTCAAAGGCCTCATACCTCCTAATATTATCAGTTCGGGGGTTAGGATTTCAACATATGAATTTTGAGGATATATAAACATTCAGACCATAGCACACATTTAGCTCTCACCTTCATAATACCTCTGTGAGGTACTATTACTTTTTCCAATTTGTAGACAAGTCTTAGAACTATAGGCCTAAACATAACTAATAAGTAAATGAGTCAGGATTTGAACTTGAGCCTCTGATTCCGTACTGCCACATACACGTAATAGGTAAGGTTGCTCAGTTATTTCCAGTGTATTCTGTCACCATGAAAGCATTTTTCAACAAGGAATTAGATTAGGAATCACTGATCTAGTCCTAGCTCTGTTCTTTTTTTCTTATTCTTTTTTGAGACGGAATCTCACTTTGTCACCCAGGCTGGAGTGCAGTGGGGTGATCTTGGCTCACTGCAACCTCCACCTCCCGGGTTTCAGCAATTCTGCCTCAGTCTCCTGAGTAGCTGGGACTACAGGCGTGCACCACCATGCCTGGCTGATTTTTGTATTTTTAGTAGAGACGGGGTTTCACCATGTTGGTCAGGCTGGTCATGAACTCCTGACCTCAAGCAATCCACCACCTCAGCCTCCCAAAGTGCTGGGATTACAGGCATGAGCCACCACACCCAGCCCTAGCTCTGTTCTTAACTAGCTGTGTGACCTAAAGAAAGCAGAAATCTTAAATAATTTGTTTTCTCATTTGTAAAATGGTATACATACTACTATTCCAACAAATATTTCTTAAAACTTAAGCCTGGTACTATGTAGCATCACAGTGGAGCAAATAATGTTTCTAAAAATACTGTACATTTTACAAAGATAAGCAGTAGAGTGTCATTAAAATCCTGGCTTTTTTTTTTTTTTTTTTTTTTTGAGATGGAGTCTCACTGTTGTCACCTGGGCTGGAGTACAATGGGGCGATCTCGGCTCACTGCAACCTCCCCAACCTGGGTTCCAGCAATTCTCCTGCCTCAGCCTTCTGAGTAGCTGAGATTACATGCAACTGCCACCACGCCTGGCTAATTTTGTATTTTTAGTAGAGACAGGATTTCACCATGTTGGTCAGGCTGGTCTCAAACTCCCGACCTCAGGTCATCCACCCGCCTTGGCCTCCCAAAGTGCTGGGATTACAGGCATGAGCCACTGCCCTGGGCACTTTTTTTTTTTTAAGACAGGTCTCAGTCTGTTGCCCAGGCTGGAGTACAGTGGCACGATCACGGCTCAGCCTCAACATCCCGGGCTCAGTTGATCCTCCTACCTCAGCCTCCTGAGGAGCTGGAACCACAGGTGTGCACCACTCCACCTGGGTGATTTTTTAATTACTTGTAGAGACAGGGTCTCCCTGTGTTGCCCAGGCTGGTGTCAAATTCCTGGGCTCAAGCAATCCTCCTACCTTGGCCTCCCAAAGTGCTGCGATTATAGGCATGAGCCACCATACCCAGCCAAAACCCTGGCACTTTTAAGCATCCCCAATCCCAATCTCCTACTAACTTGAAGGGTCTGGAGACACATCTTTCGGAAGCTGCTCCTAGTGCTTCCAGTCAGAATACTCATGATGGAGTTCACAGCCACTGAGAGTGAGGCCTGTAGTTTCTGCTGAGCCTGGGGAACATAACAAGTAAGGGGGAGACTGCATGAATCCCAAGATGTGGTTTAGAGAATCCCAGAGGGCCCACACATTTCCATCAGAGCAGGATTTCAACAATTCTTCCTATCCATCAACAAAAGTTACTGAGATCCCCACATATTTTTACATCATAACACTTAGGGAATTAAAATAAAATTTAAAAATGTTCTTGCATTTCACAGAGGTGACTTACTGACACAGACACATCAGAGAAGACAAGCAATAGGACAATGATCAAGAAAACAGACACAGTATTTGGGAAAAAAAAAAAGCTTTTAGTTCTGCTCTCTTAGTGTGGTTGTTTTTTCCCTGAAAAGGGGGCCATATGAGGTAAGAAATGTGTTACCAAAAGTACACAGGATGGATGGATGTAGAAAATCAGGTAAGGAGAGAAAGTGTTGGTGTAAAGAATTAGGAAAATGGGGGAAGAATGTAAGACACAGCGAAACAGCAGCTCCAGAAGTCTGTGTGGGAAGGGGAATTATATGCATAAGGAAGAGGTGTGTTATCAGCCATTTTTCCCTATTAACTATTTCCCTATTTACCCAAACACACCTACTAGGAGGTAAGACTAAGCAAGCTGGTTACAGTGATCCATCTAAGCTAAAGTTTGAGTTGTAGGCTAGATGCAGTGTTACAAGATCACGCAGGTGACAGAAGAGGAGAGGAAGGGGCATTAAGGGAGGAAGGGCTCCTGGGCCCTGCCTGCCATATATGCTTGCTATCTTTTTCTTAGAGAATAGGAGAAAAGAGGCTGTGAATTCCTTATTACCTTGGCAGCCTGGTGATGTTGCTCCAAGACCTTGTCCACAGTGAATTGGATGGAACCTTGCACTACACTGTGGCTCTCCACAAGGATGGCATTGAGATGAGTTGTGAGCAAAGTATAGACTCCTAAGGGGAGGGAGAAGGTAAAATTATCACTATATCTACCTCCCCTCACTGTGCATCTGCAAAAGCTAGTCTTAAATTACCAGATGTGGCCTGTAATCCCAGCACTTTGGGAGGCCGAGGCGGGCGGATCACGAGGTCAGGAGATCGAGACCACGGTGAAACCCCGTCTCCACTAAAAATACAAAAAATTAGCCAAGCGCGGTGGCGGGCACCTGTAGTCCCAGCTACTCGGGAGGCTGAGGCAGGAGAATGGCGTGAACCCGGGAGGCGGAGCTTGCAGTGAGCCAAGATTGCGCCACTGCGCTCCAGCCTGGGTGACAGAGTGAGACTCCATCTCAAAAAAAAAAAAAAAAAAAATTACCAGATGTGTAAGATTTAAGACACTTGTTTACTAATACATTGATGAATTTCTTTTAAATCCAATACTGAGTACAATGACTGAGATACTGCAGGCCCTCAGAATCAAGCTAAACAGAGGTGTACAAATTATCACAGTAGTTCAAGAATGATAACACTGGTTTCTGAGGAATCCGAGTTCTTTAGAAATGTTCAGTAGGGCTCAGAACATGGTATCAGGCTTGCATTATCCAAGGATTAACCATGAGCGAGGATAACTACTTCAAGATTGCTGTTCATGTGCTTTGAGTCAGGACTGGGAGTGGGAAAGATGCCTCTTGGAAGAAGAGACCCCTACATATCCACAAATAATTACCTTTTTTTAGACAAAATCTCCCAGCAACTTACACACCTACCTAATTCCCACTTATAAATCTAAGAAAGCTCAGGAAAATTAAGGTGGAGAATGACATTATTTTTTAAAGAAACAAATAAGGGATCCTGTTTAATTCATAGCAGAAATATATACCATGTACTATAAACAACAATCCCAGTGACTCCCAAAGGAGAGGAGAAAGGGAGAAGCAAAGGTCCTATAGAGTGTGTCTAACCCTACTCTACGTCTATGTGAACATCACTGTTGTGGCAGTGCTTTCAGACGTACTGTGGTAAAGAAAAGGTTAAAATTCACAGAGATGACACAGAACTGTTGGTATGAGGTCCTTTTAAATGGGGGATTATCTCTGTTAAAGTAACCACAGGCACCACTGCTCAGTCTCATTCAGAAAAGCTAATATGTGAGAGCAACAGGCAAAAAAATTATGCCATCAAACAATAGGCCACCATTTAATGATCCCGATGCAGCAGGCACAGGAAGCCAAATTTACAGGTCACCTGGAGAAAATCCTTCTTGATTATTCTTTGTTTTCAGTGTTCAGAATTCTATGGGAAGCAGCCTAAAACTGGCTGGCTTTTTCCAGGACTGTATTAAAAATGCAAACCAGAAGAACATTTTCTACCACAAGGCACCATGATGCTTTCCTGGTAGGGAACGTAATATATGGTAAGCTCAAAAGGATTCTGGAGCTGGAGTCAGGGAGAACATAGATTCTAGGGCCAATTCTGCCATCAACTAGTGGTGATGAAATCTTTTCTTCAGTATAGAAAATGGCTTTATACCACCTGCTCTCACAGGTATGTTGTGTAGATAAACTGCGATAATGTACACAAAGTGTTTTGTGGGTTTTGTTGCCCAGCCTGGAGTGCAGTGACACGATCTTGGCTCACTGCAGCCTCGACCACCGGGGCTCAAGTGATCCTCCCACCTCAGCCTCCCGAATAGCTGGGACCACAGGTGTGCACCACCACCATGCCTGGCCAATTTTTTTTTTTTTTTTTTTTTTAAGACAGAGTTTTTCTCTTGTTGCCCGAGCTGGAGTGCAATGGCGTGATCTCGGCTCACTGCAACCTCCGCCTCCTGGATTCAAGTGATTATCTTGCCTCAGCCTCCCGAGTAGCTGGGATTACAGGCGCCTGCCACCACACCCAGCTAATTTTTGTATTTTTAGTAGAGACGGGGTTTCGCCATGTTGGCCAGACTGGTCTCAAACTCCTGACCTCAGTGTGATCCGCCCGCCTCGGCCTCCCAAAGTGCTGGGATTACAGGTGTGAGGGACCATGCCCGGGCGAATTTGTATATGTAGAGACGAGGTCTCGCTGTGTTGCCCGAGCTGGTCTTGAACTCTTGGGCTCAAGCGGTCCTCCTGCTTTGGCCCCTCAAAGTATTGGGATTACAGGTGCCAAGCCACAGTGCCTAGCCCATGAAGTGTTTTGAAATGTACACTGTACAATTTCAAAATATTGCTATTGCTATGTTAATGTATCATCTAGATTGGTATTTTCCATAGTTTGGTTTTAAGAGTAGCTTCAAGAAATCAGATCTCTTTTGAAAGCAGACATTTAATTTAAAAGTCAAAGTTCATTCCTAAAACTTTTGACCACCAAATGCTTTTGACATTGGGGAAAATAATGAGTTAGTCACAAGAAAAAAAAAATGAGTTAATCACAGAAAAGTTACCATGACAAGGTAGGTGGGCATAAGGCCAATTAAGTAATTTTCTTAAAGACATGGAAACAGACTAACTTTGAACAATCTGTTTCCTAAAAGAAGAGGCTCTAGAGAAAGCTTTTAAGCATATGAGAAAGAAAAGGGGGAAGAGAAGGTAAAATTATCACTATGTCTATATCTACCTCCCCTCACTGTGCATCTTCTTCAGAGGCTAGTCTTAAATTACCAGATGTGTAAGATGGGAGAGCCTTACTGTGTTTACTAATACATTGATGAATTTCTTTTAAATCCAATACTGAGTACAACAACTGAGATACTGCAGGCCTTCAGGGTCAAGCTAAACAGAAGTGTACAAATTATCACAGTAGTTCAGGAATGATAATACTGTGTTTCTGAGGAATCTGAGTTCTTAAGGAATGTTCTTTAGGGCTCAGAACATGTTATCAGGCTTGCATTATCCAAGGATTACCTTCTGACAGACCTTAAAAAAAGCCTGCTAGAAGGTAGCAGATCTTAAGTCTTAAGAGGGTTTTAGACCTGGAAGGGCCTTTGATGGGGCCTAGCCTAACAATCTCATGTTAAAGATATGAAAAGGGAGGCTCAGATTTACGTGACATACTTCCCAAAAATCATTGAGGAAGTTGGTATCAGTGCTAAAATTAAACCCAGGTCTCTTGATTCCACCCTGATGTCTTTTCCACAATAATAAGCTGCTGCTCTTACCAACCTCTGTCTATGTGAGCATAAGCCACAGGGAACAGCCCCAGGAATCCTCACATTAGTTTAGGTATCTTCTATTTTCCATTCCCCTGGTGTTAATCATCAGAACGGCGGTGCACCAAAGACCATTAGCTCCTCAAATAAAGAGCTACAAGCCAGAGCCCCAGGAAACAGTGCTTCTCTCCTAGTGTGTACAGCACGTGTTGGGAAAAGGCAGGGAAAAGTTTGCCTTATCTTACTTCTGAGAGGCTCAGAAGGAAGGTAGAAGGAAGAATACCACAGCCAACAATGGTTTGTTCAATAAATAATTGACACCAGTCAACATGAGCTCTTTTGATCTGGTGTAAGCAGTCTCTTTTTTCTTATGACTCAGTGGGAGCAGGGCCACACCAAATAGCACTAGAGTGCCTGGAGAATAGAGTCCCACGAAAACACATTGGCCCATAGAGAAAGGAGAACAGAGACATATCAGAAGCACCAAAAGGGAGGCTTACGAACCTTTCCCCAAATTTGTATAAGCTCCACTTCTCCTTGTAACTTTCCTCAAAGATTAGGAGGGCATTGAGAAACACTTAAATTTATGTCCCAGGGTTTATTGGATTAAAATGCAGAAGTCAACTCCTGCTCATGCTCAGTGGTTTTCAAATTTTACTCTATTTAAGAATCACTTGAGGCCAGCGCGATTGCTCATGCCTGTAATCCCAGCACTTTGGGAGGCCGAGGTGGGAGGATCACTTGAGCCCAGGAGTTCAGACCTTGCCTCTACAATAATAATAATAATGGCCTGGTGTGGTGGCTCACACCTGTAATCCCAGTACTTTGGGGGGCTGCGGCGGGTGGATCACGAGGTCAGGAGTTCGAGACCAGCCTGACCAACATGGTGAAACCCCATCTCTACTAAAAATACAAAAATTAGCCAGGTGTGGTGGCGTGTGCCTGTAATTCCAGCTACTCAGGAGGCTGAGGCAGGAAAATCGCTTGAACCCAGGAGGTGGAGGCTGCAGTGAGTCAAGATCACGCTATTGCACTCCAGCCTGGGCGACAGAGGGAGGCTCTGTCTCAAAAATCATCATCATCATCATCATCATCATCCAGTGATTCTGATGCATGTGTTTCATGGACCAGAAAATGAAACCACTGTTTTATCTCTATCATAGATAACCTTTCTGATTGATAACAAATTGTCACCCATCTAATAGATAAACACCAAAGATTCCCTGTTGCATACCTGAATAAGAACAGGTGTGCATTTTTTAAATCCACCTGGAAAGGCAGCACGATGATGAAAAGTTCCCAAGCCTTGCTGTACATCAGAATCACCTGAGAAGTGATTTTATTTTATTTTATTTTATTTTATTTTATTTTATTTTTTGAGACAGAGTCTCAATCTCTTGTCCAGGCTGAAGTGCAGTGGTACAATCTCGGCTCACTGCAACCTCTGCCTCCTGGGTTCAAGAGATTCTCCTGCCTCAGCCTCCTGAATAGCTGGGATTACAAGAAGCTGCCACCATGCCAGCTAATTTTTGTATTTTTAGTAGAGATGGGGTTTCGCCGTGTTAGCTAGGCTGGCCTTGAACTCCTGGCTGCAAGTGATCCACCCACTTCAACCTCCCAAAGTGCTGAGATTACAGGCATGAGCCACCGCACCCAGCCTGAGAAACTTTAAAAACATACTGACAAGCACTTGGGGATGCCGAGGAAGGAAGATTACTTGAAGCCAGGAGTTCGAGAACAGCCTGGGCAACAAAGCAAGACCTCCATACAAAAAATAATAATACAAAATATAATTGAAAAAGTTATCCAGGTGCACTGGCATGCATCTGTAGGCCCAGCTACTTGGGAGGCTGAAGCGGGAGGACCACATGAGCCCAGGAGTTTGATGTTGCATTGAGCTATGCTCGCGCAACTGTACTCCAGCCTGGACGACAGAGCATCTCTAAAAATAAAAAAAATTTAAAAACATACTGAGCCCTAAGCCCCACCTCAGTCCATCTGGAAATCAGAATCTCTGGGGAGTAAGCATTTTAGATGCTCTCCAGGTAATATATTGTGCGGCTAACGTTGAAAACCGCTGATCCCTAGGGAGCAATATATGAAGTATCTGCTGATTTCTGGCCAACCAGACTAGAAATGTCATCATTTAAGCGATGCATCAACATATGAATCTTTTCTATAGGATATGTTCATTTTATTAAGCAAGGTTTTCCACTGAACTTTATTCTACAGAAATATATCTAATTTAGATGTGTGCATTACACAAAGTTTCCCTCTCTCTTAGCATTTGGCACACCCCAGCTGGCAACCCCATTCTCTTATACTTACCCCAGATTTCCATTTGCTGGACTGGAAATGCACTGTGGAAATCCACAAAGAGAAAAAGCAGCAGAGTTTGTCCTTGAGGATCCATATTCTGAGACTGATCCTCCTCACTGGATTCCACCTGATAACTCACATCTGGAAGCACCAAATCTAGAGGACAAGATATTACACGAATTTCTAAGATAAGTAAAGCTCTTGAAATACAAAGTGACTACAGAACCTGTATTCTGAACAAAGAAGGATCTGAGAATAGGAGATCTAAATCTGAACACTCATTTACCCTCCTGAACCTGTTTCTCTATCCATATGATGGAAGCAAATCATAATGACTCACAGGAAGAACATTAAAATAGTAACTATGTGTGTAAAATGCAAGCCAAACAGCACTCCTTTACATTACTGAGAAGCTCTACACAATAAATTCATTGATTCCTTGTACAACTTTCTAAGGCAGGTATGGCTGGTAAGAGGTTAGATTCACCTGAGTGTAATGACAACAGCTAATTTGTGTTATGTGCCAGGTACTGCATCAAATGCTTATGTACTATTTCAACATTTAGACTTCACAACAACAGTATCGGATAGGACCTATTCTTATGCCCTTTTACAGATAAGAAAAGAGGCACAGATAGGTTAAATACCTCGTCCAACGGGAGCCAGTAGGTGGTGGAACTGAGTTCTAGACTTTGCTAGACTGACTAAAAAACCTGTTCTCTTAGCCCCAATACTATATATTTGTATCCCCAAATGTAATCCATTGCCCAGTGGTCACTTTCTAGCACCTTGATCCTTTAGAATACAATCAGGATAGTCCCATATTTCAGATCCATGTAGAGAAGTACCTCCATGTGGATCCTGGTTCTGTCCTTTAGAGTAATAAGGGAGGGAGATGAGAGGACATTTCCTACGTTATTCATTTCCAAAGTTAACTGAGAAAGTTCAGGACCATGAATTGGCAAAAAACTAAACCAGCAAAGCCCAAAAACAAAAATGAAAGAGAAAAGGAGGTATGGCGATCCCTAGAAATTCACCAGTCATATCTCTATTCGAAATCGGTGGAGTCTATCATTCCCTCTAAGATACTGCCCCATCCCAGTAGGCTTCAATGTTCTCATACCAGTCATAGCCGCAGAATACCTCTTCCCTACTGGTCGTCTTCTTCAGGAGCCAGACGACCAGACTACCTTCTAAATTTCAAAGGATTCTAGTTAGAACAGTCAATCTCAAAACTGCAACCCCTCCTAGATATCAGCCCATGGTCGCATACTCCAATTTCCCAGTTTTATTAGCTCAGTTATTAACCTCCAGCTTTTAGCATGATTCACCCAAAGCTGGTGTGGTTAGAGCTTATGTGAATATTACAGCCAGCTTCCTAGGCCTAATACTATTACATCTTGCATTTGTATGCGTTTTAACTTTTTCTAAGGAATTTTATGTGGATTTTCTCAGTTCATTATGAAGCATTTCTCTTCCACAGTAGTTCAGAGGTATCATTGCTCCCTTTACTCACCTTTGTAAAGGCCCAGAGTTGACAGATTAGGTACATTAGAAATCCTCTGAACAAGTATCTAACAGAAGGACCAGGAATAGAGGAGGCAGCAGAGGAAGTAAGAGGAGAACCAGTATCAACATGCAATGCCAGGCCAGGTGCGGTGGCTCACACCTGTAATACCAGCACTTTGAGAGGCTGAGACAGGTGGGCCACTTGAGGTCAGGAGTTCAAGACCAGCCTGGCCAACATGGGGAAACTCTGTCTCTACCAAAAATACAAAAAATTATTAGCCAGGCATGGTGGCAGGCACCTGTAATCCCAGCTACTCGGAAGGGTGAGGCAGGAGGATCACTTGAACCCGGGAGGCAGAGGTTGCAGCCAGCCAAGATCATACCACTGCACTCCAGGCTGGGCAACAGAGCAAGACTCTGTCTCAAACAAAACAAAAACAAAAACAAGCAACAAAAAAAAAAACCATGCAATGCCAAAACAAGCTCTGAAAGAGCTTTGCCTGTTTGACACCTGTTTGCCTCACTTCAAGTGGTCTCTCACATTTGGCCAGACCCTGACCCCCAAACCCCAACCTGGGCCATCAGATCTCTGGTCATATTTTTATACACACATTCTATTCATATTTCCTTTCATTTCTCTAATATTCTTCAAGTGTCTTAATTCCTGTGCAGAAAGAGGGAGGATATACCTCTATCCAAATTGAGATCCAAATTGGGTATCATACACAAATGGTATTTTTTCCAGTCAACTAAAGAAGAGGTATCTTTGAAGAAAGTAGTCATCGGCTGCTCCCAAGTTGACAATATCAGAGGCAGACCCAAAGGTCCATATAGAAATATGTGTAGTTGCTAAAGAAAACTGCCAAATTTTAGTATCTTATGACTATGTATTCACTTGTATAACAAACAAACATAACACTGACCTGGTTTACACTCCCATAAGTGTGCTATGCAGTTACTTTTTTTTTTTTTTGAGATGGAGTCTCGCTCTGTCGCCCAGGCTGGAGTGCAATGGCGCCATCTCAGCTCACTGCAACCTCCACCTCCCAGGTTCAAGTGATTCTCTTGCCTCAGCCTCCCAAGTAGCTGGGATTACAGGTGCATGCCACTATGCCTGACTAATTTTTGTATTTTTAGTAGAGACGGGGTTTCACCATGTTGGCCAGGATGGTCTCGATCTCTTGACCTCGTGATCTGCCCACCTCGGCCTCCCAAAGTGCTGGGATTACAGGCGTGAGCCATCATGCCCAGCCTATGCAGTTACATATTAAGCCTTTTCCACACTGAAGACAGATGTGAGGCACCAGAGATAGATCCACTAGGATCCCCAGAAATTTATTCTGGGTTTAATAAGTGTGAGCTACAGATATAATATGAAGACAGTTTATTTATTCATCCGGTTCACATGATCATAGATTTGAAAGGCACCACAGGTTAACACTGTTTTAAGTTCTAAGTTCTTGGGGTACAAAGACAAATATCCAGATAATACCTGTCCTCAAGTTTATCATATTTACAACATGGGAGACAGACATAAAAGCCGGTAAGCTGTAATACAATGTGATACATGCTAGAAGTATATACAAGAGAATATCTTCTAGGAAGTATTTGAGTATACTTAGATTGAGAAGGAAACTTCCTCGGATTGTCTCCAAACCTATTATCTAAAACAAAGGAAGGCATGCCCCTGAAATGGTTTCTATCTCTGAACTTCCCATTCCCACTCTCACCCTATCTGTAACCCAGGGTTTCTTAACCTCTGCACTAGTGACACTTTGGGCCAGATAATTCTTCACTGCGGTGGGCAGTCCTGTGCACTATAGGATGTTTAGCAGAATCCCTGGCCTCTAGCCACCAAATGCCAGTAGCACCCTTCTTACATTACCCCCTCCATGACAATAAAAAACGTCTCCAGACATTGTCAAATGTCCTTTAAGGACAAAATTACCCCATTAAGAACCACTGCTTAACCTTTCTTGTCCCCTGAACCAAGGCCAGAGACCAGAATGTGTGCTTTCCTTTATCTTTCATTCGTTTTCATCCTCTTTCTTATGGGGTAAACACAAGGTATTGTGAAGATTAAAATTCCTACCCAGTGGGCACTGAGGCATTATGGAAAGGCTTTATACCCATAAATGAAGTCTCCCTCACAAATCTCAGAAGGCATTAACACATGAACTAAGGCTGACTCACTGTTTAGGGCAAGGGGATTTTTAAGATGCAAACTCAGGGCCAGGCGTGGTGGCTCACACCTGTAATCCCAGCACTTTGGGAGGCTGAGGTGGGCGGATCATGAGGTCAGGAGATTGAGACCATCCTGGCTAACACGGTGAAACCCCGTCTCTACTAAAAATACAAAAAATTAGCCGGGCGTAGTGGTGGGCGCCTGTAGTCCCAGCTACTAGGGAGGCTGAGCCAGAAGAATGGCGTGAACCCGGGAGGCAGAGCTTACAGTGAGCCGAGATTGCGCCACTGCACTCCAGCCTGGGCGACAGAGCCAGACTCCGTCTCAAAAAAAAAAAAAAAAAGATGCAAACTCAGAATAAGAGGGGAGTGTTTGAGGAGCCAAGATGTGCAGTTGTCTTATAATTGGGTTGTTTAAATCATTTACTTGTAATATGAAGATAGCTATAGTGGGGTTTAAATCCATCATCTTATCTTTTTTCCATTTCTTGCTTGTATTCTTTGTTTCCTTTTTCCTCTTTTCTATTTTTGGATTAGAAATTGTTTTTTACATTTTAAAAAGTGTTTTCTCTCTCTCCCCACCCCCCTTTTTTAAGACACAAGGTCTCATTCTGTTGCTCAGACTGGAGTGCAATGATGTGATCATAGCTCACTGCAGCCTCAAATTCCTGTGCTCAAGCGAGCCTCTCTCTGCATCAGCCTCCAAGGTAGTTGGGACTACAGGTGAGAGCCACCATGCCTGCCAGGAATTTTTTATAACTCCATTTTATCTCCTTTTTAAGTTATTAGTTATAACTGTTGCATTAAACCAGGGATTGCCAGGCTTTATTAGTATACAACTTTAACTTATCACAGTCTACCTTCAAATGATATTATAACAATGCATATATAGTCTAAGAATCCAACAATATACTTCCACTTCTCTCCTCTTGGCCTTTGTGCTATTGTCACAGGTTTTATTTCCATAGATGTTATAAACCTTATACACTATATTTTTGCAGATCCATGATCAATGAACCCTAAGCATAAGAAATATGAAGAGTATAGGCTGGGCACAGTAGCTCATGCCTGTAGTCCCAGCACTTTGGGAGGCCAAGGCAGGCGGATCACTTGAGGTCAGGAGTTCGAGACCAGCCTGGCCAACATGGCGAAACCCTGTCTCTATTAAAAATACGAAAATTAGCTGGCCATGGTGGTGGGCACATGTAGTCCCAGCTACTCGGGAGGCTGAAATGGCAGAGATAGAAATCATTTCAGGGGCCTGATTGATTGAACTCAGGAGGCAGAGGTTGCAGTAAGCTGAGATCACACCACTGCACTCCAGCCTGGGCAACAGAGTGAGACTCCATCTCAAAAAAAAGAAATATGAAGAATATAGAAAATGATAGCAAGATATGTCACACACACACACATGCAAAATTAGCCAGGTATGGTGGTGTACACCTGTAGTCCTAGTCACTCAGGAGGCTGAAGTGGGAAGGTCACACGAGCTTAGGAGTTCAAGGCTGCAGTGAGCTAAGATCAAGCCACTGCACTCCAGCCTGGGAAACAGCAAGACCCTGTCTCTACATAAATGAATAAAGCCTCAGTGAACTGCAGGATAACTTTAGGTGGCCTAATTCAGGAATGTGTAATTGGAGCCCTGAAGGGAGAGACTTCAAGACTTGTTTTTTAAAGATTTTTTTTTTTCTGGTAAGGTACTTGTGAAAGGAAAATTAAAACTCAAGACCCCAAATCACTATGCCAAAAGGAAATAATTTAGCTGAAAGCTGAGTCATGCAAGAAGCTGTCTCTCCTTTTGTTCCTAAGCAGATAGCTACAGATAAAGGGTTAAATACCTCTACAGGTAGCTACTCTAATGTTCACCTTCTATTATATAAAGGGCCACTTTACTGAGCACAAGACAAATACATAATTGACTGTTCCCCTACTTGCTCCTTTTCTCTTGTAACATATGGATTCAATAATGTGATCATCCCCTCCCTCTTTCCCCTCCAGCCTGCGTTTCCCCTTTAAATACTGAAGACCTCAAAACCATCTTTAGAGAAAGGCACAGACCTGTCTCCCAGGAACATCCTTAACCTTGGCAAAATAAACTTCTAAACTGATTGAAACCTGTCTTGGATGCTTTTTGGTTTATATACTCAAGAAGGATATTTTGTGTTTTTAAAAGGACAAAAGTATTTTGTATCTACCCGCATAGCCACCACTTCCAGTGCTCTTCCTTTTTTGGGTAGATTCAGAATTCCGTCTGGCAACATTTTTCTTCTACCTAAAAGATTTCTGTTAACATTTCTTATAATACAGGTCTTCTGGTGATAAATTCTTTCACCTTTTCTATGTCTGAAAAATTCTTCATTTTGCCTTTTTTCTCTCAGTACTTTATAAAGATGTTACCCCACTTTCTTCTAGCTAACACTGTTTCCAGTGAGAAATCTGCCATAATTATTTTGTTCCTCTATACATAATGTGTCTTATCTCCAGCTGCTTTTAAGATTTTTTTATTACTGGCTTCAAATACTTTGATTATGATGTGACTTGGTATAATTTTCTTCATATTTCTTACACTTAGGGTTCATTGATCATGAATCTGCAGGTTTATAGTTTTCATTAAATTTGGAAACTCGGGGGTGAGACCCTGTCTCTACAAAAAATAAAAATAAAAAAAATTAGCCAGGCATGATGGTGCATGCTTGTAGTCCCAGCTACTCAGGAGAGGCTGAGGTAGGAGGACTGCTTACCCCAGAAGTTCGAGGTTGCAGTGAGCTATGATCGCACCACTGCACTTTAGCCTGGGCAACAGAGTGAGATCCCTTAAAAAAAAAATAGTTATTTCTCTGAATTTACACTCACATATCTTCTATCTGATGCTAAAAACTTTGGTTCCTAACATTGTTAACATAATTGTTTATCATAAGTATGCATACAATAATTCCAATATAAAATACCAATATTATTACTAACAATCATGCCACTGAATAAATTTTAAGAGGTCTTTGGACTTCCATTTCATCCTTAGAGTATATCCTGCTAAGAACGTATAGTCAAAACACCATGTTCTAAAGTCTGTTGAATTCTTCTTGTTATGTGGATTATAATTTTAACATAATATACAGGTAAGTTTATTACCTTTTATGTTGAGGAATATTTGGATTGGATATGAAATTCTAGGTTGGTAATGATTTTATTTCAAGACATTAACACTATTAGTCTAACACCTTCTATTGGTATGGGGAAGTCAACTGTTAATTTGTTTATCTTTTAAAGATGATTTGTCCTCCTGACTGATTTTAAGATTCTTCTGTTTTTCATCTCTTTAGGTGTAGAAATCTTTTTTATTTATACTGCTTGATTATTCTGTTCTTAAATCTGTCTCAGCCATCCTGGCTAACACGGTGAAACCCCGTCTCTACTAAAAATACAAAAAATTAGCCGGGCGTGGTGGCGGGTGCCTGTAGTCCCAGCTACTTGGGAGGCTGAGGCAGGAGAATGGCATGAACCCGGGAGGCGGAGCTTGCAGTGAGCCAGATCGAGCCACTGCACTACAGCCTGGGCGACGGAGCGAGACTCCGTCACACACACACACACACACACACACACACACACACACACACACACACACACACACAAATCTGTCTCAGTTGTTTCAGCCATTAACTCTTTAAATATTGTTTCTGCCCTATTTTCTCTTCTCTCTTCTCTTTTTGGACATCAATTAAACATACATTAGACAGTTTTACTCTTTACTCTGTTAACCCCTCTCTTCTGTATTTTCCGTAACTTGTCTCTTTGCTTTATTTTTGCTAAGTTCTTGCTATCTTTAGCTTTTAGTTTACAAATTCACTTAAGTTGTACTTAATCTGCTGTTAAACCAGTGTACTGAATTTTATTCAACATTGGTTATTATATTTCTTGATTCTACAGTTTCTGTTTTGTTCTTGTTAAAAGTTATTTCATATTTTACAGTTTCAGTTTTCTAGTAAAATTTTCAAACTTTGCTTTCATTTTCATAAACATAGTAAGCATAATTTTTCATTTTTTTTTTTTTGAAACTGGTCTCACGTCACCCAGGCTGAAGGGCAATGGCACGATCATGGCTCACTGCAGTCCTGACCTCCTGTGCTCAAGCAATCTTCCCACTTCAGCCTCCTGAGTAGGTGGGACCACAGGCATGCACCACACATGCGCAGGTAACTTGTATAGAGATGGGGGTCTCACTGTGTTTCCCAGGCTGATCTCGAACTTGCAGCCTCAAGCAATCCTCCTGCCTCAGCCTCCCAAAGTGCTGAGATTACAGGTGTGAACCACCACACCCAGCTAAGCATAACTTTTTAAAGTCAATATCTGATATCACCAGTATCTGGAGTCCCAGTGGGTGTTTCTGTGACTTTGTTTTTGCTAGCTCTTGTTCATATTATCTTGTCCTTTCTTACACCTGGTTATTTGTGACTGTGCATGTGTGTGTGCATATGCACCATGGGACACTGTATTTGACAAAGTGTTAAATAATTGGGAGCACAGGATGCAATTATTTTCCTCTAGAAATTTTTGTTTGCTTCTATAAAACATCTAGAACTAACAAATCTAAAATCATCCTAATCCAATTTCAAAGTTTAAGATTTTCTGGCCTGCCTAGATGACCAGAAAGCATATACAGTCCATGTGAAGAGTAATTTATTTCAGGTTCACCTTACTCCTTAAAATATAGCCTTCTAGTTATCCCTTGCCCAAGGCAAGAGGTGTTTTTAGCAGCACTCCCAAGCTCAGCAGGTCCTGGATTCTTTGGCCTTCTTGTCCTGCACTGATTTGGAAGTATTAATACATCTTAGCCTCTCAACTGCTTGCTCTAATTGGCAAACTACTCCAGGGCAAAAGCATCCCCCAATGCTAGGCTCAGCTCTCTGTAATTCAAACCTCTCCTAAATCATGGCACAGAAACTCTTCCTCTTCATTAGCTCTTTGATGCTTTTATGATTTTTTTGTTTGTTTGTTTGTTTTTTGAGATGGAGTTTCACTCTTGTTGCCCAGGCTGGAGTGCAATGGTGCGATCTCGGCTCACCGCAACCACCGCCTCCCAGGTTCAAGAGATTCTCCTGCCTCAGCCTCCTGAGTAGCTGGGATTACAGGCATGCACAACCATGCCTGGTTAATTTTGTATTTTTAATAGAGACAGGGTTTCTCCATGTTGGTCAGGCTGGTCTCGAACTCCTGACCTCAGGTGATCCACCCACCTTGGCCTCCCAAAGTGCTGGGATTACAGGCGTGAGCCACCACACCCGGCCTGCTTTTATGATGTTTTAATATTTCATCTAGCCTTTGCCTTGAGAAGGTTGGTCTAAATTATCAAGTTTGCCACTTTCAGAAAGTAAAATCTCAACAGAATTTTTATAGCTAGCTCTCTTTTTTAAAACATCACCTCCTCAGAGGCTTCACTGCCCATATTTAAAATAACATCTCCATCATTCTCTATTACTTTGTTCTATTTATCTCCACTGCACTTATCACTACCTAATATCTATCTGTTAAATTTTCCCCAAGAGGACAAAAAATTTGTCTGTCTTATCCCTTCTAGACGATGGAATGAGGAGGAAGAAGAAACTTATTTATTCTATACTGTTCTGTACTATCTAGATATAAAGAAAAAGCATGTTTTAAAATAGAAAATGTCCAAGCATAGTCTTCATCACTATCCTGCTCCCTCCTCCTCCCTAAAAGATACTATGGTATCTTTTGATATCTGATATGCAACATCAGATAGCTGACATCTATCATACCACGCCTCTTCTGTTCTCTCTTTTTTTTATTTTGAGACAGAGTCTTGCTCTGTCGCCCAGGCTGGAATGCAGTGCTCACTGCAACCTCTGCCTCCTGGGTTCAAGTAATTCTCCTGTCTCAGTCTCCCGAGTAGCTGGGACTACAGTCATGTGCCACCACGCCCAGCTAATTTTTGTATTTTTAATAGAGACAGGGTTTTGCCATGTTGGCCATGCTGGTCTCAAACTCCTGACCTCAAGTGCTCCGCCAGCTTCGGCCTCCCAAAGTGCTGGGATTACAGGCATGAGCCACCGTGTCCGGCCTGTTCTCATTGTTTATAATTTTCTATAACTTCATTTACTCCTATAGCTTCAATCATATGACAATAACAATTATTAATATTATTGAGTACTCATTATATGCTAGGAGCTTCACATGGATTATTATACTTAATTCTAAAACAAGCAAACAAACCCCAAAAGAACAGAAAACCAATTTTTGCAAGGGAAACTAAACCTATGAGATAAGTATCATCCTCATTTTAAAGCAGAGGAAGTAAAGGCTTAGGCTGGTTAAGTGAGTTGCCTACAGTCACACAGCTAATTAGTAGTGAATCCAACATTTACACTCCTGTGCCATGCTCTAAACACAGCACTACATGACTCTTACCTATGGAGGAAACTGAGACTCTAAAATTCTGTATCTCTAAATCTGACCATTTCCAAGTTCCAGACCAAATTCCTATATAGCTCCTTACTATGTTCAAAGGATGTCTTGAGGCACCATAAACTCAACATGTTTAATGTCAAACTCATCTTCTTTATCTCCTAAATCTGCTATTAATGTTTTTTTATCTTGCTGAAAGTATCATTATTCTGTCAGTTATTCATGGAAATATTTTTAAATAGCTTTATTGAGACACAATTCACATACCATACAATTCACTCATTTTAAATGTGTAATAAAATGGATTTTAGAATATTCAAAGAGTTGTGCAGTCACTACCACCATCAATTTTAGAACATTTTCATTACTCTGAAAAGAAGCCCCTCCAGGCCGAGCACAGTGGCTCATGCCTGTAATCCCAAAACTTTGGGAGGCCGAGTCTGGTGGATCGCTTGAGTCCAGGAGTTTGAGACCAGCCTGGGCAACATGGTGAAACTCTGTCTCTACCAAAAATGCAAAAATTAACTGGGCATGGTGGCATGCACCTGTGGTCTCTAGGAGGCTGAGGTGGGAGGATGGTTTGAGTCCGGGAAGCAGAGGTTGCAGTGAGGTGAGATTGTGTCACCGCACTCTGGCCTGGGCAACAGAGCCAGACCTTGTCTCCAAAAAAAAAAAAAGCCCCTCCATCAACTTTCTCTCTGTATTTGCCTATTCTAGACATAGAATAGACATCTGACATCAACCTTAGACGTTCCCTGCCCCTAATCTCTCCTTACCTTAATAATGAACTGGTTACCACATTTTGTTGATTAATTCAGGTGATAAGTCTGGCCTTTCCGTGCCTACCACACTTTAGATTCAAGCACTCATTATTATTGTTATTTTATTTTAATTTTTTCTGAGGCAGAGTCTTGCTCTGTCACCGAGGCTGGAGTGCAGTGTCGTGTTCTTGGCTCACTGCAGCCTCCACCTCCCAGGTTCAAGTGATTCTCCTGCCTCAGCCTCCCAAGTAGATGGGACTATAGGCGTACACCACCACGCCTGGCTTTAATTTATTTATTTTTTTGAGACGGAATCTCACTCTGTTGCCCACGCTGGAGTGCAGTGGCTGCGATCTCGGCTCACTGCAACCTTTGCCTCCCAGGTTCAAGTGATTATCCTGCCTCAGCCTCCTGAGTAGCTGGGATTACAGGCGCCTGCCACCATGCCCAGCTAATTTTTGTATTTACTAAGATGGGGTTTCACCATGTTGGCCAGGCTGGTCTCCAAGTCCTGACCTTGTGATCCATCCGCCTCAGCCTCCCAAAGTGCTGGGATTACAGGTGTGAGCCACCACGCCCGGCCTAATTTTTGTATTTTTAGTAGACAGGGTTTCACCATATTGGCCAGGCTGGTCTCAAACCCCTGACTTCAAGTGATCCGCCCACCTCGGCCTGCCAAAGTGCTGGGATTACAGGTGTAAGCCACTGCACCCAGCCGTCAAGCACTCATTATTTTTAATCCAGTTCACTTACTTATTTACTTAGTATTACTAACTTCTGTCTCCCATCCGTACTCTATAATGCTGCTAAAGACTTCTCCCAAAACATTCAATGGTTTCTTACTATACAGAGAATAAAATTCACAATCCTTAGTATGGCACTCAAGATCTACCATATTCAACTCCAGACTACTTTTCTAGTCCCATCTCTTCCTCATGCACCATTCATTTCATGCTTCAGTCATATTGGATTGTATGAAAAACGCATGGCATGTGTCACATTTTACAGTTTTCAGTTCCCTGGCAAAATTTTCAAGCTTGGCTTTCACATTAGATTATATGTTTTTATACAAATCATACATATTTGTAGATGCAGAATTCACATACTAAAGGCTTTCCTAAAACTGGGATATAAAAACCCATTTCAAAGATAATTGGATGGAACTTTTCATCAAAAGGATATGGAAACTGAAGAAATCCTGTTAAGCTGGTTGGAAGAAACCTTTGGGCTAGGGCACAGTGCAGCTGCTGGAGTCAGTATCAGTTCTCCCAACAAGTCCATGCCAGCCACGTCTTCAGGGATGAAAAGCATTACTGGATGTCCTAGCACAGGGTGAATTCTGCTGCAGTGTGATTCAATTGTACCAAAATTCGGTCTACTGTCAGAAAACAGACAAGTCAAATTTAACATTTTTTCCTCTTAAGAAATTATTTAAAAGAGCATTCAAAATTATTTTTGTAACCTCTAGCATATGTACAACCATACAACCTGCCATATCAGTTTTGTTGGAATAAATAACTTATGTCTCACTCAGGGAATCACAGCAATGGAAGTAGTAGAAAAACTGGCATTTCAGAGATATCATTGCTCCTGCTTTTGCTGCCACTAACGGATGCTTCTTAGTTTCTCTTTTTAAAAAAACATTTTAGACCAGGCATTGTGGCTCACGCCTGTAATCCCAGCACTTTGGGAGGCTGAGGTGGGTGGATCACTTGAGGTCAGGAGTTCAAGACCAACCTGGCCAACATGGTGAAACTCCATCTCTACTAAAGATACAATAGCTGTGCATGATGATGCACGCCTGTAATCCCAGCTATTCAGGAGGCTGAGGCAGGAGAATCGCTTGAACCTGGGAAGCGGAGGTTGCAGTGAGCTGATATTGCGCCACTGCACTCCAGCCTGAGCGACAGAGCGAGACTTTGTCTCGAAAAATAATTACTATTATTTTATTTTATTAGAGATGGGGTCTCACTATGTTTATTAGGCTGGTCTCAAACTCCTGGCCTCAAGCAATCTTTCTGCCTTGGCCTCCCAAAGTGCTGGGACTACAGGTGTGAGATATCATGACCAGCCTGTTTCTTATTCTCAAGTATATTTCCTCCACTAAAATTAATCTTTCGTTCTGAGCAAATTTCCAAATTCATTCAAAGGTCAGCATTGTGTGAGGGGGCCCATGAATCACAAATGGCCTAAAACTGGCCCCATGATACTTATAAGTCTGCTCTCACGCATGCTACACCTTCCGCTGAAGAGGTCTGAGGTTGCTGTTTGATAGTAACAACGAGAAAAAATCAGGCCATCTTTCTCTCCTAGAAAGAATCTAGTAAAATTTTGTTACTTTCCAATAGCTCTTTTCTAAACAGAGAGAAAATAGTCAACCTGAGAAAGCTGATTAAGAATGAATGAATTAATTAATAGAGAGGAAATATTAATGAACCTTTCCCTTTGTCTCTAATCAGGTCATCCAAGGAAACACATCTACAAAAATTGGCTCAAAGGCTTAAACTTGTGTCAGTACAACTATGATGATGAGCTGCTACCTATAAGGATTGTTTATTATTAGAGGATCACTAAAGAAAGATATGGGGTGGGGAAATTATTACCTGCATATTAAATGACAAAAATATTCTCATCTGAGGTGTAATTTTGGGTGAGAATAAGAAAACAGACTAAGAACCACAGGCAGTCTCTTTAAGCCTTAAGAGACTTTGACTACTAGTGTTGCCTCTGGGCACATAAATAGAGGCAGAAACTAATGAATAAAGACTAAATTAGGGCTGGACACATTGGCTCACATCTGTAATCCCAGCTCTTTGAAAGGCCGAGGCAGGAGGATTGCTTGAGTCCAGGAGTTTGACACCAGCCTAGGCAACACCCTCATCTCTACAAAAAAAATTTTTTTTTAAATTAGCAGTATATGGGCTGGGCACAGTGGCTCATGCCTGTAATCTCAGCACTTTGGGAGACCGAGGCAGGAGGATCACGAGGTCAGGAGATTGAGACCATCCTGGCCAACATGGTGAAACCCCATTTCTACTAAAAATACAAAAAAATTAGCTGGGCGTGGTGGCATGCGCCTATAGTCCCAGCTACTCAGGAGGCTGAGGCAGGAGAATCGCTTGAACCAGGGAGGTGGAGGTTGCAGTGAGGTGAGATCTGCACTCCAGCCTGGGTGAAAGAGCGAGACTCCGTCTCAAAAAAAAAAAAAAAAAATTAGCAGCGTATGGTAGCATATTTCTGTGGTCCTAGCTACTAGCTACTCGGGAGGCTGAGGTGGGAAAATGACTTGAGCCCAGGAGATCAAGGCGGCAGTGAGCTATGATGGCATCTGGGTTGAACAGACTGAGACCCTGTCTCAAAAAAAGAAAAAATAAATTAATTGGACTTAAGCATATGTTAGGTCTTTTCTTGATATAATTCATTTTCACTTTGGATTCTGTGGTAGTTAAATGGCACAGGAAGGCAAGACAGAAGGGCTCTGTGTGTTCCATATTGTTTACCACCTCCTCCATGGATTTTTTACATTTTTTATTTATTTATTTTTTTTTGAGACAGAGTCTTGCTCTGTCGCTGGAGTGCAGTGGCGTGATCTCGGCTCACTGCAACCTCCACCTCCCGGGTTCAAGTGATTCTCATGCTTTGGCCTCCCAAGTAGCTGGGATTACAGGCATGTGCTACCATGCCCAGTAATTTTTGTATTTTTAGCAGAGACGGGGTTTTGCCATGTTGGCCAGGCTGGTCTCAAACTCTTAACCTCAAGTGATCCATCCACTTCAGCCTCCCAAAGTGCTGGGATTACAGGCATGAGCCACTGCGCCTGGCCAGATTTACTTTCTTGGAGTCTGAAGAAGATGGAGATGGGCAGAGAGATGATTTCCAAACCTATGCAAAATGCTGATGCACAAAAAATAATGTACACTGAATTCCTTTGTATTCATACTATCTCTCTAGCCAAGAATTCAAGTAAAGTTTTAAATTCATAGTCTTCTCTTCTCATGCCTAAATGGGATTGGAACTAGCAGGGTCTGTGTAAAATAAGGCCTGAAGAGAAGAAGGCACATGTCTTCAGGTCATTTAGAATAGATTCAAATACATAAATAACTTAAAATAGCAGTTTTCAACATAGAAAAAGTTTTACTTCTGCTTTTCTTATAGAGAAGCTGACACCTGGCACTTACAAATGACAAGTGAGACAATTTCCAATTTCTACCCACATTCGTACTCGAGAGGAGAGTAAAACATGCAGAGGGACAACAAGGCTTTACGCCTTCACCTCACATAATGCTGGGAGTCGACCACAAGAGCAATTCCATTCCCAAGGTTCAAAGTGGGTTCATTCTCCACCCTGCAAAGCAAAGCAAAGCTAAGCCATCTCTCAAAGATTCTAAAATCAATCTCTGTTTGACATAAATTTTGGCCCATGACTACTACCACCCCAGCGATTACTAGAATTCAGTAACTAATTAACCAAGGGGAAAATGGCAATCTTTAAGTTTACCCCCTCTAGAGACAGGGATGAATCTACTAAAATAATAAAATGTGGGGGTGTCAGAAAATTAGTTTCAAGGTGACTTTGGGTCAAGATATCAAACTGTGAACCTTTTGGAAATAGGACAATAATAGCTGAGAAAAATTGCAGAGCCATAGCATCATCTTAAGCCATAGACCTAAGAACTTACCCAAAGATCTCTGTGGAGAGGATTCCATTTACCTTTACACTAAAATGAAATCTGACCTGCAAAACAATAAATTAAGTGTGAGATTTAACATGAGCCAAGATACAGATTAAAAACTTCCATATCTAATCCCTAAAGGAAAAGAATAAGCTTAAAAATTTTTAAATTAACATTACTTTTAATTGATAAACTATAACTGTATACATTCATAGGGTACAATGTGGTGTTTTGATATATGTATACAATGTGGAATGATTAAATCAAGTAGATTAACATCTATCACATAACTTACTAGCATTTTTTGTGGTAAGACATTTGAAATTTACTCTCAGCTATTTTGAAATATATAATACATTATTATTGACTATAGTCACCCCCCTGTGAAATAAGATTCTAAAAACTTATTCCTCCTGTCTAACTGAAACTTTGTACACTTTAACTAACAACTCCCTATTTCCTTCCTTAACCCACTCCCAGCCTCTGGTAACCACCATTCTATTCTCTGCTATGAGTTTGACTTTTTCAGATTCCACATATAAGTGAAATCATACAGTATTTGTCTTTCTGTTGATTAAGAAAATGTGGTATATACACAATGGAATACAGTTAGTTTTTTGTGTGTGTTTTTTTTTTTTTTTGAGACAGGGTCTTGCTCTGTTGCCCAGCCTGGAGTGCAGTGGTGTGATCTTGGTCTCCCAGGCTCAAGTGATCCTCCCACGCCAGCCTCCTGAGTAGTTGGGACCACAGGCATGTGCCACTACACCCAGCTACTTTTTGCATTTTTTTGTAGAGACAGGGTTTCACCATATTGCCCAGGCTGGTCTTGAACTCCCAAGGTCAAGTGATCCTCCTGCCTCAGCCTCCCAAAGTGCTAGGATTATAGGAATGAGCCATCATACCCAGCCTAGTCAGCCTTTAAAAAGAAGGAAATCCTGTCATTTGTGACACGGATGAACCTAGAGGAACAAGACTTTTTTTTTTTTTGAGACAGAGTTTCAGTCTGTCGCCCAGGCTGGAGTGCAGAGTGCAATGGCGCAATCTCGGCTCACTGCAACCTCCGCCTCCTGGGTTCAAGCAATTCTCCTGCCTCAGCCTCCCGAGTAGCTGGGACTACAGGCACGCGCCACTGTGCCCAGCTAATATTTGTATTTTTAGTAGAGATGGGGTTTTGCCATGTTGGCCAGGCTGGTCTTGAACTCCTGACCACCCAAGTGAGTGATCCACCCACCTCGGCTTCCCAAAGTTTTACTTCTGCTGGGATTACAGGCATGAGCCACCGTGCTCAGCCAGAAAAAAGACATTCTTTTTTTTTTTGAAATGGAGTCTCACTCTGTCTCCTAGCCTGGAGTGCAGTGGCAAAATCTCAGCTCACCGCAACCTCCACCTCCCAGGTTCAATCAGTTCTCCTGCCTCAGCCTCCTGAGTAGCTGGGACTACAGGCACGCGCCACCATGCCCAGCTAATATTTGTTTTTTTTTTTTTTTTTTTTTTTGGAGACAGAGTCTTGCTCTGTCACCCATGCTGGAGTGCAATGGCACAATCTCGGCTCACTGCAACCTCCACTTCCCAGGTTCAAGTGATTCTCCTGCCTCAGCCTCCTGAGTAGCTGGGATTACAGGTGTGCGCCACCATGCCCGGCTAATTTTTGTATTTTTAGTAGAGACGGGGTTTCGCCATGTTGGCCAGGCTGGTCTTGAACTCCTGACCTCAGGTGATCTGCCCACCTCGGCCTCCCAAAGTGCCGGGATTACAGGCGTGAGCCACTGTGCCCAGCCAATATTTGTATTTTTAGTAGAGACAAGGTTTCACTATGTTGGCCAGGATGGTCTCAATCTCCTGACCTTGTGATCCACCCACCTCGGCCTCCCAAAGTGCTAGGATACAAGCGTGAGCCACCACGCCTGGCCGAAAAATACATTCTTTATCACTTGTATTTTCCCTAAACATACTTAATGCTTGCCTGTGTTTAAATTCTAAATCTTAAATATATTGAGCCCTATATCACAGCTCCAGGTTGTCACAAATTATCAGAAATCATCCCTGCCTCTTTGCCATTCTCTCAACCCCTATCCCTTAACTTTTTTTTTTTTTTTTTTTTTTTTTTGAGACAGAGTCACTTTGTCACCTAAGCTGGAGTGCAATGGTGTAAACACGGTTCACTGCAGCCTCAACCTCCTGGGTTCAAGCGATTCTCCTGCCTCAGCCCCTCAAGTAGATGGGACCACAGGTGCATGGAACCACACCCGACTAATTTTTGTATTTTTAGTAGAGACAGAGTTTCACCATCTTGCCCAGGCTGGTCTGGAACTCCTGAGCTCAAGCAATCCGCCCAAGTCGGCCTCCCAAAGTGCTGGGATTACAGGTGTGAGCCACCACACCCAGCCCCTTCACCTCCTTTTTAAAGGAACTATCCATTTTTATTTCTATTATTTTCATATGTGGAACATTCCATGCTTTTTTCTTTGCTTTTTCTTCCTCTTATCCATCTGACTTTTATATCCTCTCCAGTGTACCTCACTGTTCTAATTATTCTCTCCATTCACCTGTATTTTTCTTTCTGTGTAACATAAGGTAAGAAGTAACTCTAGAACCAGACTGCCTGAGTTCAAATCCTGACTCTTCAAGTTATTTACTCTCTGTACCATAGTTTTCTCAGCTACAAAATGCAGATGATGATGATAAAACTTACTTCACAAGGGGTGTTGTAAGAGTTAAGTGAGCGAGTGCACAAAGAGCACTTAGAATAGTGACTGAAACAATAGGCAAAAAGTAGGAAGATGGCAGAAGGGGGATGTCATAGATATGCTTAAGTGTTTATCTTTATAAACATATTTAACTACAGATAATAAAAAATTTAGCTCTCTAATATTCAAAATATTCTATCAAAATTTCTTGGCCAGGCATGATGATGGCTCACGCCTGTAATCCCAGCATTTTGAGAGTCTGAGACAGGTGGATCACTTGAGGCTAGGAGTTCAAGATCAGCTTGGCCAACATGGCGAAATCCCATCTCTACTAAAAATACAAAAATTAGCGAGGTGTGGTGGTGCACACCTGTAATCCCAGCTACTCAGGGAGCTGAGGCAGGAGAATGACTTGAACCTTGGAGGTAGAGGCTGCAGTGAGCCGAGATCAAGTCACTGCACTCCAGCGTGGGTGACAGAGCAAAACCCTGTCTCAGGAAAAAAAAAAAAAATCCTTATTTGTTCTTATAGTCACTTTAGAAAAGGAGATAAACAGCAAGGTTTATTATCTAGCTTTAACAAAAAACAAAGCACAGAGGAGGGAAGAGGTATCTAAAGTGATACAATAAAGCAATAAAAAAAAGTGAAAATAACCCAAAACAAAGCTCTCTCTATCCAGAGGTTTCTCGCTATAACACATAACCAACATTAAGATTGCCTTGGCTGGGTGTGGTGACTCAGGCCTGTAATCCCAGCACTTTGGGAGGCTGAGGTGTGTGGATCACCTTAGGTCAGGAGTTTGAGACCAGCCTGGCCAACACCGTGAAACCCTGTCTCTACTGAAAATACAAAAATTAGCCGGGCATGGTGGTGCACACCTGTAATCCCAGCTACTAGGAAGGCGGAGGCAGGAAAATGGCTTGAATCTGGTAGGCAGAGGTTGCAGTGAGCCGAGATCATGCCACTGCACTCCAGCCTAAGCAACAGAGTAAGACTCTGTCTCAAAAAAAAAAAAAAGATTGCCTTGGGCCAGGTGCAGTGCCTCACACCTGTAATCCCAACACACTGGGAGGCCAAAGCGGAAGGATTGTTAAAGCCCGGGAGTTAGAGACTAGCCTAGGCAATATAGTGAGACCTTGTCTCTCTAAAAAAAAAAAAACAACTGTCTTAAGGACATAGAAACCAAATCAATTCAATATTGAAAGTTGAAAGTTGTCTTTTTTTTTTTTTTTCCAAGACAGGGTCTCACTCTGTCACCTAGGCTGAAGGGCAGTGGCACAATCATGGCTCACTGCAGCCTCAACCTCCTGGGCTCAACCAATCCTCTCACCTCACCCTCCTGAGGAATTGGGATTACAGGAGCTCACTACCACACCTGGCTAATTTAAAAAATTTTTTTTGTAGAGACAGAGTCTCACCATGTTGCCTTGGCTGGTCTTAAACTCCTGGACTCAAGCGATCCTCCCACCTCGGCCTCCCAAAATGTTGGGATTACAGGTATGAGCCACCATGACCTCAAATATTAAACGTTTTAATCATCTTCGTTGAAAGAAAAAGAACCAATCATATCTGTCCATGTCCTACACAGTAAAGGTCTCTGGAAAACAATGACTTAAATAAGAGAATCATTATTGTACAAAGGAACAGCTTACCTTAGGGTGCACCATGATGATTTTACGTAAAAAATGCTTTATAACCAGACAATCTGTCATCAAGGTTCTGGGCTTTTCATCAACCTGTAATAATACAACAAAAACACCTACCACACATACACAATCTCAAGAGCACAAATGAATTAAAACGGTATTTCCTCTTCTAAAAGTAACTATACCTCAGAAAGCTTTTTGGACAACCAAAGGGAGACATCTTTGGGAATGAGAATTGTATGCAAAAGAAAATCTAAACAGCCATCACTTCTTGGGTTAGAGTATCTATTACACGGAACTTCAGAAGACACAAGAACAAAGATCAGAGTAAAACCCATAATGTCAAAACCACCTTTGGGGACAAATTTAAAAGTAATTCAGACTGAAGTTGACAAGAATAACTCCACCATCCTAATGTGCTTTGGAACAATCTGTATTAAGAATCTGAGTTATGCTTTTTTAGAAAGAAATTTAAAAAAAAGAATCTGAGTGGAGTCGGAAGGAGCAAACACTAAAAGGAACCTATTTTTGACATCAATCCATTAATCCAAACATTTATTTATAAGGAAAAGCTGAAGAGCAAAAAGCTCAAAAGTCAGAAGACCTGTGTTCTAGTACTGGTTCTGTAAAAAAAAAATTACTTAAATACTCTTGAAAAAAAAAAATCACTGCTCTGGACCTCATTTCCTAATCTGCAAAATGGGATAAAACCTACCGCTTTGACCTCACAGAACTGTTTTAAGGATCCATATATTTGAAATTGTAGGCCGGGCGTGTTAGCTTATGTCTGTAATCCCGGCACTTTGGGAGGCCGAGGTGGGCTAATTACCTGAGGTCAGGAGTTCGAGACCAACCTGGCCAAAATGGTGAAACCCCATCTCTACTAAAAACACAAAAATTAGCCAGGTGTGGTGGCATGCGCCTGCAATCCCAGCTACTCAGGAGGCTAAGGCAGGAGAATCGCTTGAACCTGGGAGGTGGAAGTTGCAGTGAACCAAGATGGTGCCCCTGCACTCCAGCCTGGGTGACAGAGCTAGACTCTGTCTCGAAAAAAAAAAAAAAGAAGGAAGGAAAGTGTATATTATACATGGTAACAATAATAGATATCACTCATTGAATACCTACTATGTGACAAGTGTTGTGCAGTTGCTATATATATACTACCTCACAATAATCCTGTAAGGTAGGTATTACAATCTCTTCTTTGTATATATATATATATTTTTTTTTTTTTTGAGATGGAGTTTTGCTCTTGTTGCCCAGGCTGGAGTACAGTGGTGTGATCTCGGCTCACTGCAACCTCTGCCTCCCGGGTTCAAGCGATTCTCCTGCCTCAGCCTCCTGAGTAGCTGGGACTACAGGTGCGTGCCACCATGCCTGGCTGATTTTTTGTATTTTCTGTAGAGACGGGGTTTCGCCATGTTGGCCAGGCTGGTCTCGAACTCCTGACCTCAGGTGATCTGCCCACCTCGGCCTCCCAAAGTGCTGGGATTACAGAAGTGAGCCACTGCGCCTGGCCCCTTCTTTGTAGATTTTTTAAAAAAGGCTCAGAGAAGTTAAGCAACATGCCTAAGGTCACTTAGCTGTTCAGTGGTATAGCCAGAACTTGACTGTAAGTCTTTCTTTTTTGTTTTGTGAGTGACCTTAAGTCTTTCTAATACTAATTGCCCATGTTCTTGCCAATATACTACAAACACTTCCCTACAAATATAAGATTTACCACTAGGTGAAGATTTTACAGCAGGAATGGTGCTAAGGTATCTTATTTATATTATCTCATTTAACCTTCACAAAAACTCTATTAGGTACCCAAATTTTATAAATAAAAGATTGTGCAGGATCTGGATTTTTAAAAATGAAGGAAAATAAAAATAAATATTTTACAAAAGAGTCTCAAAAAGGTTAAACAGCTTGTCCAAGGTTAGCCAGGTCAACTTGGCTATAAATCTTTAGCATTAACCACTTACCTATACTGACTCACTATTATAGTGTTCCTAAAACCAAAGTTAGAAACAGTCTCCTAGAAAATGCAGAACTCCAAAAAAATGAAAGAAGAAATACAATCAGAAATCAGTAGGTTTTTATTGTTGGCTCAGAGAATACACAGCCATGTACTAGGTATATGTTAAAAAAAAACAAAACAAATGGTCCCAGATGTCAAAATATGATAATACAAAAAGAAGAAACATGCAAATATAGAAGGATAAACTATTACAATATTTTTATTTTATTACCTTTTTTTTTTTTTTTTTTTTTTTAGAAACAGGGTCTCGCTTTGTCACTCAGACTGGAATGCAGTGGCATGATCATAGCTAACTGTAACCTCGAACTCCTGGGTTCCAGCAACTCTCCCACCTCAGCTTCCCAAATAGCTAGGACTACAAGTGTGTATCACCACACCTGGATAATTTTTATTTTTTAATTTTCTGTAGAGACAGGGTCTCATTATGTTGCCCAGGCTGGTCTCAAACTCTTGGCCTCAAGCAGTCCTCCCACCTTGGCCTCCCAAAGCACTAGAATTACACATAAGCCACTGCACCTGGCCTTTTAATGTTTTTTATAAGTACACTGAAAAAGAAGTCAAAAACTGTGGCAATAGGTTGGGATTAAAAATAGAAAAAATTGGGCCAGGTGCAGTGGCTCACACCTGTAATCCCAGCACTTTGGGAGGCCAAGGCGGGTGGATCACCTGAGGTCAGGAGTTCAAGACCAGGGCTGGCCAAGATGATGAAACCCCGTCTCTACTAAAAATACAAAAATTAGCCTGGAGTGGTGACGGGCACCTGTGATCCCAGCTACTCGGGAGGCTGAGGCAGAGAACTGCTTGAACCTGGAAGGCAGAGGTTGCAGTGAGCCAAGATCACACCACTGTACTCCAGGCTAGGTGACAGAGCAAGACTCTGTCTAAAAAAACAAAAAACAAAAAAAGAAAAAATTATTTGAAAAAGTATTTGAAAAAATTATTACAAAAATGGGCTGGGCACAGTGGCTCATGCCTGTAATCCCAGCACTTTGGGATGCTGAGGCGGGCAGATCACTTGAGGTCAGGAGTTCAAGACCAGCCTGGCCAACATGGTGAAACCCCATCTCTACTGAAAAAATACAAAAAAAAATTAGCCGATTACAGATGGCGTGCACCTGTAATCCCAGCTACTTGGGAGGCTAAGACACGAGAATCACTTGAACCTGGAATGGAGGTTGCAGTGAGCTGAGATCGTGCCACTGCACTCCAGCCTGGGTGACAGAGTGAGACTCCATCTCAAAAAAAAAAAAAACATTATTACCAAAATGGATGGGGGATTATTAGAAAATTCTGTAAATATGTCTAGGATTATTCATGCATGTTAACAGTGGTAATTAAATAATAACTGCAGTTGGTATACATATCATAGTCACATCCTTCATTTTTAAAATTTTAGTATAAAATGTTTAAACCAAAAAGCAATAGTCTTTAAAGCATTTTCTGTACTTACCACTTCCAAAACAACTTCTTGGAACACTTTCAAAGCTTTGTAACCTTGGTGATTATAGGGCGTATCATAGAGAGGGCTAATTATATCTAACAGTAAGACAACCAAAGTGAAAGTTCCTTGAGCAACTACTGGAGAGAGGCTACAATGAATAATGATGATATTTACTGACTACTTGCTACATGTCAAGCAGTTTCTATGCAAGTAAGAAATAACTCCATTTTATAGAAGAGGATAATGAGACTCAATAAGCTAATTAATTTGTCCAAGGTCATACACAGCTAGTTAAGTGGCAGCACTGGGATTCAAACCTAGAGCTGACTAACTCCAAAGTCCACATTCTACTATCCAATGCTGCCTCTCCAAAAATGTTCATTTTCTGTGTATACAGGTAGCTATCTGAATGGGGTAATATATAATCCATCATTATTTTTTATGGAGCCTGACAAGCAATGCTTATGTATGGCTACTCAATATATGCATTTACTCACTCATAAAATATTAATGTGGCTTATTATGTACCTGGGCTTATAAAAATAAATAAGACAATCTCAGAATTAGAAGAGTTCACAGTTCAGTAGATGAGACAGACTAATTTATATGACAATGTGAAATTTAGATAAATGAGGTGCTAAAGGAATACAGCAGAAGGACCGACACCTATCCCAGAGTTAGGATAAAGTGACTAATGTCAGGTCAGAGACGATAATTAATACAACACAACTAACCCCTTAAAAGGGGTTAGAGGACCCTTTTAAGATCTACTCATAGAATTATTAGAGAGAGGAAGCTGGGTGCGGTGGCTCACGCCTGTAATCCCAGCACTTTAGGAAGCCGAGGCAGGCGGATCATGAGGTCAGAAGATCGAGACCATCCTGGCTAACACAGCCCATCTCTACTAAAAATATAAAAAATTAGCCAGGCATGGTGGCGAGTGCCTGTAGTCCCAGCTACTCAGGAGGCTGAGGCAGGAGAATGGCATGAACCTGGGAGGCGGAGCTTGCAGTGAGCTGAGATCGCGCCACTACACTCCAGCCTGGGCCACAGAGCAAGACTCCCTCCCAAAAAAAAAAAAAAATTATTAGAAAGAGGAAGAGAGAGATGACAAAGCCTTTTACAGTTGGGTGTTGGGTGTTAGAGACCCAGTACCCCAGCCTGACATACCTACAGAAGCAGTGAATTTACTTATTTACTGTTATGAAAAAAATAGATGCTGCCAGCCGTGCACAGCAGAAACTACTATTGAATCATATGGTTTTAGCCTTCACCTTTAAATATGTCTAATTATATGACAGAATATAGAAGTATGTTTTCAAATATGAACTTATACAGTCAAGAGCCCTTATATCACTTTCTAGAAGAAAGTCTGTCTCTCTCTCTTGCCCCCTCACCTTAGATACATACACACAGAAGTACAGATGTATAAATATATAGATATGTTTGTGCATATATGTTTGTATGTATATATGTATAACTCCATTCACTTGATCACTTAGTATTATTACAAAAATAAATATTAAACTGGATAAAGCTGTCAAGAAGATCTTATAAAATCAGATTGCTTTTGGAGGGACATGTTACCCAGCCTAATGAACCCCAAGATGTAAGACTAGCTATGGGCATAAACACAAAACCCAATATCTCTCCTAAATGAAACTTTCCTCAGTTTTCCTTGCAATTGACTTTCCTCGCAGGTCCAAATTAATGGATCATTTATTATAGCTTTTCCATGGAGTCTCTATTAGTCTTTGCTGTGAACCTTGCTACTTAACCTTTCTCCTCAATTGAGGCATCCATGATGAAATCTTTTACAATCTCCCTTTTATCTCTTCTCATTCTCTTCATTCAAATATTGTCTACATAGCTGCACAGTACCAAAAACAATGAGATATAATGGAAGAAATGCATGAGGAAATCCTCGTTCCCTTGAGGCTAATGCCGTTTGACTATACTATTATTTTACTTCTCATCTCCATCACCAGCTGACTGCTGGTCACTAAGCTCACAGTTTTCCTCTGTATGCCAAATGCTGTCATCATCTTGACTGACATCCATATCCAAGAAGATAACTAGCCTAAGCAATAACTTAGTCTCACAGTTCCCTGACGTCTTCAACAATAATGACCTTGACCTCCACTCATTCCCAGCCACCTATTTCCATGGCCATGGCTTGGAACTGTTCCATTCTGAAAATCTTAAATTGAAATGTCCCACTCCATTGTGAAAAGATGTACACCAAGGTGTTAATAACGGCTGCCTTGAAAGGCCAAATTATGTGTATTCTAAATGTTTGTTTTGATCATACTTTGATTTTTCTGAGGGAAACACTACTTTTGCAATAAAGAAATAAGAGAAACTTTATCACTCTGATAACAACTTCCTATTCTTTCAAGTGTCAGAATCTCCTACACCCAGCAAATCTGTTTTTCAGTCTCATCAAGACCTCCAGACTTCAACCTCTTCCCATGGATTAGATGCCCTTCCTCCATGCAACATAGCATTCAGGGCTCGCTTCTATCATCCATCCTGGGAATCACACCGTATTGTAATTACGTGTTTACTTCTTGATCTTTCTATTTATATTCCAGGTTCCTTGGGATCAAGTAACATATCTTTTTTTTTTTGAGGCAGAGTCTCACTCTATCGCCCATGCTGGAGTGCAATGGCGCCATCTCGGCTCACTTCAAGCTCCGCCTCTCGGGTTCACACCATTCTCCTGCCTCAGCCTCCAGAGTAGCTGGGACTACAGGCTGCCACCACACCCGGCTAATTTTTTGTATTTTTAGTAGAGATGGGATTTCACCGTGTTAGCCAGGATGGTCTCAATCTCCTGACCTCATGATCCACCCGCCTCAGCCTCCCAAAGTGCTGGGATTACAGGTGTGAGCCACGGCGCCCAGCCAGGATCAAGTAACATATCTTAAGACACTGTACCTACAGATAGTATCTAGCTCACTGACACTGACTTGAACAAACACACGTCTGGATGAATAAGTAAATATTGAAATAGCCCTGATCTATATGAGTCAGACTTTGGTTCAAGTTCTAATTCTGCCATTTAACTGTTGTATGACACTGGGAGAGTCAGTCAAGTTCTTTGAATCTCAACTTTCTGGTCTGTAAAATGGGGTGATAATCCTCATCCTACCCACTTCAAAGACTTGTCAGGATGCTTACATAATATATATAAATGTTATGTATACAACTTACTGCTTGTTCAGGCTGACTGAAACACAGAACCTCATTTCCTAGAATTGCCCTTCTTGGTTCACTGGAATCACCTTTTTATTGCTACTTGATATGAATAGTTTCAGAGCTGACTAACCATTAATTGCTCCAGATTGTTTACCCTCCATTCTCCTAAAGAAGATAAGGCACAGCCAGGGATATCTGTTGTCCTGATACCATACCCATTCCTTTCAGAATGAGCATATAATTATTCAAACATGGAGAAAGGCTGCCCAAGGGCTTCCTGGGAGAATGTTTAAAGCACTCTAATTCGTTATGTCTCCACCAACTCTAAGGAAGGAAAATAGGAGATGAGAGACCTGTTAAAGGGAATGGAGAATGAATTATCACCCTCATAAATCTGGACTACAAATAAGTCGATAAAGAGATCTCTAACCAAACTAATTAGATCTAACCAAACTAATTGGTTTATTAGATCTAAACCAAACTAATAAAAATGTATCCAGGTAGGATCTGCACTGGGAGTCACTTTTAATTTTCTTTATTAGGAGATCCAAATTCAAATAAGGGCTTGTTTCAGTGGTTCTCAAATTCATCTGCATATTAGGAATCACCTGGGATCTAAAAAATGTTCCAAAGCCTATGCCATACCTATTACGGACTGAATGTGTCCCTCAAAATCCATATGCTGAAGTTCTAAGCCCCAAAGTGACTGTGTTTGGAGGCAGGGCCCTCAGGAGGTTATTAAGATTAAATGAGGTCACAAGGGTAGGGCACTGACCCGAGGTCTTAATAGGACTGGTGTCCTTATAAAAAGATACACCAGAGCCAGGTGCCAGTAGTTCCCACCTGTAGTCCCAGCTACCAGCTACTTGGCAGGCTGAGGCAGGAAGATCACTTAAGCTCAGGAGTTCAAGTCTGTAGTGTGCTATGACTGCACCTGTGAATAGCCACTGCACTCCAGACTGTGCGACATAGCAAGACCACATCTCTACCAAAAAAATTTTCAATAAAAATAAAGAGACATTAGAGATCTCTTTCTTTTCATCCACATGCAGAAAAAAAGCCATGTAAGGACACAGTAACAAGGCAGTAGTCTACAAGCCAGGAAGAGAGGCCTCACCAGAAGCCAGCCCTGACAGCACCTTGATCTTGGACGTCTAGCCTCCAGAACTGTGAGAAAATAAATCTCTATTGCTTAAGCCATCTAGTCTGTGGTATTTTGTTATGGCAGCCCAAGAAGACTAATAATTACAACACCTAGACCAATTAAATCACAATCACTCAGAGTGGGACACAGACGACAGTATTTTGGGAGCTCCTAGGTGATCTAATGTCTGCACAGGCAAGTTTGGGAACCATTGCCTTATTTCATTCCAGCTTGGAACTTTGATGGACCTAGGCTTTTCTTTCTTGTTATTAGATTGCAGAAAAATAAGAATAAAATCATTAGTAATTTATAAGACCACAACAAAACCTGCCTCAAAAATCATCTGGAAGGGTGTTACCCCTGTCATATCCTGAGAATAGCTGCCTTCCTCTGAAGTCCAAGTCAGCTTTGCAGAGATTCCGGGCAGTATGGACTGTATTTCTGTGTGAGAAGAAATGGCAACAAAGTCAAACAAGCAGTTTGGATAAGAACCAGGATTTCTGGATTTGTTTATTAAACTGGTGAGCCAAGAAGGCTTTTCCCTGATGAAAAGATTATCCACAAGATTTAAAATATGACTGGAAATGGCTATGCATCAGCAAATTGCTTGAACATTTAGAATTACTTTATGGGATTAGGACATTTAACCTCATCTTTTCAATTTTTTACATTTGCTAAATCAATTTTTATTTTCTGTTAATTTCCACAAGGTCATGTTTAATGCCAGATAGCTTCAGAACTGATAGTTCTGATATTCTTGTATTTTTTAATAAATCAACTCATTATGTAATAAACACAAGTCTAGTACATGAACTAATTTAGAGCTGAAGGCTGAAAAATTCAAGAATGACTCTCAGGCATGTACCTTTTTTTTTTTTTTTTTTTGAGTTGGAGTCTTACTCTGTCACCCAGGCTGGAGTGCAATGGCGCTATCTCGGCTCGCTGCAACATCCACCTCCTGGGTTCAAGTGATGCTTATGCCTCAGCCACTCAAGTAGCTGGGATTAGAGGCATGCACCACCATGCCCCGCTAGGTTTTTTTTTTTTTTTTTTTTTGTATTTTTAATAGAGATGGGGTTTCATCACGTTGGCCAGGCTGGTCTCGAACTCCCGATCTTAGGTGATCTGCCTGCCTCAGCCTCCCAAAGTGCTGGGATTACAGACATGAGCCACCGCGCCTGGCCTGCTTTGTTATTGAGGTTGACAATGTTGATATTACACAAAAATTAAACTTTAAAAACCTAACGATGATAAAAAAAAATATGCCCTAAAATAACAGCACAAGTTTCTCCTAAGGCATTCATGCTACATATCTCATAATGTTTTAACCACCTCAAAAAAGTGTGCACATTCCCAAGATCAAATCCTAGCTATCGGCTGGGCGCGGTGGCTCACGCCTGTAATTCCAGCACTTTGGGAGGCCAAGGTGGGTGGATCACCTGAGGTCAGGAGTTCGAGACCAGCCTGATCAACATGGTGAAACCCCGTCTCTACTAATAATACAAAAATTAGCCAGGTGTGGTGGCATGCTCCTGTAGTCCCAGCTACTCAGGAGGCTGAGGCAGGAGACTTGCTTGAACCTGGGAGGTGGAGGTTGCAGTGAGCCAAGATCGTGCCATTGCACTCCAGCCTGGGCAACAAGAGCAAAACTCCATCTCAAAACAAAACAAAACAAAACAAAAATTGTAGCTATCAATCTTAATGGGTAATATTGTTCTTGCCATTAGTTTGTTTTTCAAACCTAATTCAGTTACAAAGCCCTTGATAATAGGACAGCAAGGGTATGCTACACTGAAGTTTAATGAACTTAGCACTAAACCAGGATGTCTTACGTCAATCTTCAGTTTCACCACTGATCAACTTTCTGACCTAAGGCAACCCCCCTTTTCTGTGATTCAATTACCATTCTGTGAAATAAGAAAAAATTGTACCTGAATCCTATTTCAGTTTGATTAGTAAGACAGTACAGAAATGGGGTAAATGTGGATATATGAGAAAAGGTTTGTAAATAACTGAATTCTTCAGAAATCTTACTAATTTAAAATAAATTGTGTAGATATTTGGGGGGAAATCAATTTCAGTAGTCTCACTCCACACACACAAACACACAAATCCAGATAGGTTGACTACAGTTAAATGTAAAAAGGTGAAACAAAAACTAAGTAAAAGCCTTTGGTTTCAAGATGAATTGAGCATATGCTGAAATCTCATCTTCCTGTTCAAACATATAAAATAATACAAATATTTTTAAATCTTAATAAATACACAGTCATGGTGAGAAAAAAAGAAAACAGAAAAATTTTTTTTTTTTTTAAGACAGAGTTTTGCTCTGTCACCCAGGCTGGAGTGCAGTAGCATGATCTTGGCTCACTGCAACCTCTGCCTCCCAGGTTCAACAGGGTCTCCTGCCTCAGCCTCCTGAGTAACTAGGATCACAGGGTTGTGCCACCATGCCTGGCTAATTTTTGTATTTTTAGTAGAGACAGGTTTTGCCATGTTGGCCAGGCTGGTCTTGAACTCTTGGCCTCAAGTGATCTGCCCGCCTTGGCCTCCCAAAGTGCTGGGATTACAGGTGTAAGCCACCATATCTGGCCAGAAGAGAGAAATCTTTATAGACCAGAAATGGAAAGGTGTTCTTCTTTCTCCTCCTTTGAAAAGAACAACAAAAAGGGAACAAAAGAGAGATTCCACAATAGTAGACAAGAACTAAAAAGATGCATAGTATTTGGGCCTAGACTAGGAAAAAACATAGAGCTAATACTGTAACACTCATAGGTTTAAGAGCAAGAGCCACACACAGGAGGTCTAAGCAAGGGACCAACACATGAACAAGGACTAGAGGTGCACTGCCTGTCTACCTGAATGTCGGTTACAGCCAAGGGGATTCTGGCAGCAGCCTCACTGATATGAGATGAGGGCCATAGAGCCATTTCATGTAAGTGGTGAAAGGACTCAGAACTATATAATCTATTAAGATGCAAGAGCTTTGCATCTTACCACCCATACAAAGATTAATCCTAGGTATACATCATACAAGGCTAAGGCTCAGCAACTCAGAGAGCCTCCTACAGGACAGTTGTCAACACAAAATGTGTTCAGATTAAACATGTCATGAACAATTAGCTCTTAATTAAAAATTACCAGGCAAAGAAGATTAATACCATGAAAACGATAATACACATCAACCAATGCACTTATACCTAAGGAAATAAAGTTAATAGAACAATCTGGGAGAGATTTTTAAATAAGTATCTATATTTTATACCTTTAAAAAGAAAAAGAAGCCATGAAACAAGGAAACACTGTCGTAAATTAAACAGAAAGTAATGGGGTATTAGAAATCTTGGAAACTGGCTCGGCACGGTGGCTCATGCCTGTAATCCCAGCACTTTGGGAGGTTAAGGCGGGTGGATCACCTGAGGTCAGGAGTTCAAGACCAGCCTGGACAACATGGTGAAACCCCGTCTCTACTAAAAATATTTTAAAAATTAGCCGGGCATGGTGGTGGGTGCCTGTAATCACAGCTACTTGGGAGGCTGAGGCAGGAGGACTGCTAGAACCAGGGAGGTGGAGGTTGCAGTGAGCTGAGATCACGCCATTGCACTCCAGCCTGGGCGATAGAGCGAGACTCTCAAAAAAAAAAAAAAAAAAAAAATCTTAGAAATTAAAGATACAAAAAAAAAGAAAAGAAATTAAAGATACAGTGTTTGAAATTAAAACTCTATGGATGGTTAGATTGGACACAGTAAAAGAGCAAATGTAAAAGAAAACTTAGTACATGAATGCTCATAGCAGGATTACTCAGAACAGCTAAAAGTGGAAACAACCCAAATGTCCATCAAATGATGAATGGCTTAACCAAATGGGGAGTATTCAGCCATAAAAAGAAATGAAGTACTGTTACATGAAACAACACGGATAGGCCTTGAAAATATAATGCTTAAAGAACCCACACACAAAATGCTACATATTGTATGATTCCATTTATATGAGATGTCCAAAATAAGCAAATCGACAGAGACAGAAAGTAGATTAGTGTTTGCCAAGGCATAGAGAATGAAAGTAAGCAGAGTGACTGCTAATGAGTACACGGTTTCTTTTTCTGGATGAAAATGTACTGGAATTGGATAGTGATAACAGTTATACAGGCAGGAAGCAGTGGCTCATGCCTATAGTCCCAGCACTTTGGGAGGCCAAGGCGGGAGGACCACTTGAGCCCAGAAGTTTGAGACCACCCCTTGGCAAAACCCCATCTCTATAAAAAATACAAAAAAATGGCAGGGTGCAGTGGTTCACGCCTGTAATCCCAGCACTTTGGGAGGCCAAGGTGGGCGAATCACGAGGTCAGGAGATCGAGACCATCCTGGCTAACACAGTGAAACTCTGTCTCTACTAAAAATACAAAAAAAAATTAGCCAGGCTTGGTGGCAGGCGCCTGTAGTCCCAGCTACTCGGGAGGCTGAGGCAGGAGAATGGCATGAACCCAGGAGGTGGAGCTTGCAGTGAGCCGAGATCGCGCCACTGCACTCCAGCCTGGGCAACAGAGCGAGACTCCATCTCAGAAACAAAAACAAAACAAAACAAAACAAAAAACAAAAAAAACAAAAACAAAAAAATTAACTAGGTGTGGTGGTGCACAGCTCTAGTCCCAACTATTCAGAGGGCTGAAGTGGGAGGATTACCTCAGGCCAGGAGGTAGAGGCTGCAGTGAACCATGATCACGCCACTGCACTCCTGCCTGGGTGACAGAGTGAGACCCTGCCAAAAAATATTAGTTATACAATCCCGAAAATATACTAAAAACCACCAAATTGTATACTTTAAAATGGTTGTGTTTATGATATATAAATTTTATATCAATTAAAAGAAGAAAAGGCAAGAGACATTAAAAATAGATCCAGAAGAAATAATGACTGAGAAATATAAAACAAAGACAGATATAAGTGCTATCTGAACAGTTTTACCAAACGTCAAGCAGGCTAAATTTCGAAAAAACAAGGCAAAAGCAAAAATTAAAAAAGCCACATAGTTAACACATCACAGTGAAATCCAAAATAACAAGGATAAGCCGAAAACCCTACGAGCTACCAAAAAAATTAAATTAGCAAAAAAAACCCATGAGTTAGCAATGCTAAATGTCAGAAGATGATCCAGTACTATCTTCAAAGATCTGAAGTAATTTTGAATCTGGACTCTTTTACTTACTTACTTTATCTATCTACCTATCATCTATCTATCTGTCTGTCTGTCTGTCTATCTGAGACAGGATCATGTTCTGTGGCCCAGGCTATGTGCAGTGGGGTGATCATAGCTCACTGCAGCCTTCAACTTCTGGGATCAAAGGATCCTCCTACCTCAGCCTCCCAACTCACTAGAACTACAGGTGTACACGATGCCCAGCTAATCTTTTTTCTTTATATTAAACTGTTTAGGGAAATTGCTGTAATTTTTTGTAGATACAGGGTCTCACTATGTTGCCCAGGCTGGTCTCGAGAGATCTTCCTGCCTCAACCTCCCAGAGTACTGGGATTACAGGCATGAGCCACCTCACCCAGCCAAATCTGAACTTTTAAGAGAGCCAAACTACCATTACGAAATGAGAGACTTAAAATGTTTACCATCTACAAGTCCTCACTCAAATAACCACTAAACAAACCACCATGTCCATTTAAACATGAGTTTACATTTTTGCTGAGATCATGTGGGAATAAGGAGGAAGAAAGAGATCATTATCAGTATCAAGTTACCTCTTCACATAGGTCTTCAACTGTTAAAGATGAAGTAGATAGAAAATTTTCAATCAGATGACATTACGAACACATAGCAAAACTATGTACTGGGGCTTCTCCTCCCAGCATTAATGAAATAACCAAATGAGCCCTCAAACCAAAAACTACTGTAAAACTGGATAAAATATATGAGACAGTTGTTTTCAGGCACTGGACAATAGATAGCACAAGGTTACAATCCCTTGAGAGAAGGGAAACTCACCAGGTTAGTCCTGTTATTTCCCTGGGTGTCTGCCTGGGGAAATTTTCCCATCTACAGAACAGGGACATGGAACCCAAGCAGAGGACAGTGGTCCCACTAAGCTGAGGAGGCAGAGAATAGATTTTGGAGTTGTGAAAGTACCTGGAATCTGCAGGGCAGGGCACTGGAGAAGAGGGAGATACAAAGAGTAGGGTACTAAAGTCTGTGTAGGAGCTCCCCATGAGTCCTTGGCCAAGGTCTGGACTATCCATGCAGAGAGTGAGACTACATATGATTTCCCAAAGAGCAGGTGCTATGGAGTTGAGAATGTAACAAGACATTAGCAAGATTTTCCAGTGCTGAAAAATGTTGGCCTTCAGGCCTAGCTAGAAATGGGGAGACCTTGTTAAAACTGCTGGTGTCTAGCTGAGATGCCCCACAGATAATGCTTTAGTAATAAAAACCATACTGTCGATGAAGGTGTGCTCTAGACCCACCCCAAAAAAGTCTAAAGCCATTCCTTGACAAAACCCACAGAGGAGATAGAGTTTGGAGGCTAAATGGTATCAAATTAGAAGAGTTTGAAAAATGCATTGGCTTTCTACAGACCTACCCTTTAAAATGCATAAAAACAAGCCTGCACAAGGTCAAGGTGCATAGCCTACTAGAGCAAAAATTAATACTCTCCAGAGATAGATAACACAATATAGAATATGATCATATTGCCCAGTATAAAACAAAAATGTACTAAATATGCAAAGAAATAGGAAATGATAACCCACAGTCAAGGGGGAAAAAAAGCAACTAATAGAAACAGAACCTGAGGGCCAGGCTCATGCCTATAATCCCAGCACTTTGAGGGGCCAAGGCAGGGAGATCGCTTGAGGCCAGGAGTTTGAGACTAGCCTAGGCAACATGGAAAGACTCATCTCTACAAAAAAATTTAAAAATTAGCCGGGCGTGGTGGTACATGCCTGTGGGTCCTAGCTACTCAAGAGGCTGAGGTGGGAGGATCACTTGAGCCCAGGAGTTGGAGGCTGCAGGAGCTATGACTGTGCCACTGCACTTTTCAGCCTGGTGACAGAGTGAGACCCTGTCTCTGAAAAAAGAAAAGAAACAGAACCTGATATGGTACAGATAGTATATTTAGGAAAGACTTTAAAGAATCTATTACAAATATGTTCAAAGGCTTAAAAGGCGGCCTTAATGAGTGAACTGATAGGAAATGTCAGCAGATAACACTATACAAAAAGAACCAAAAAGAAATCCTATAACTGAAAAGTTAAATAATTGAAATGAAGAATTCACTTGATAGGTTTAATAGCAGATTAGAGGTGACAGAAGAGTCAGTAAAATCACTGAAGACAAATAACAAAAACTATCCAATCTGGAGAATAAAGAAAAAAAAGACTGAAGAAAAATGAATAGTCTTAGAAACCTGTAGGAAAATATCAACCAGTCTAAAATATGTGCAATGGGAGTCCCAGAAGGAGGATAGGAGAATAAAATGAGAATAGGACAAGAAAAACATCAAAAAACCATGGACAAAATTCCCTAAAATTTCATGAAAAATATTAAGGTGTGAAAAGCTCAGCAAACCCCAAGGAGGATAAATGCAAAGAAAATCACACCTAGGTATATAATAGTCAAAATGATAAAAACCAAAGATAAAGATAAAATATTGAAAGAAGCCAGAGGAAAAGCACACATTATATACACAGGAGGTATAATATGAATCACAGCTGACTTCTTACCATAAACAATAAAGGCCAGGTCCACGCGCGGTGGCTCATGCCTATAATCCCAGCACTTTGGGAGGCCAAAGTAGGTAGATCGCTTGAGGCCAGGAGTTCATGACCAGCCTGGTCAACATGGAAAAACCCTGTCTCTACTAAAAATCAAAAAATTAGCCAGGTGTGGTGGCACATGTCTGTAATCCCAGTGCTACTCAGGAGGCTGAAGCACAAGAATCACTTGAACCCGGGAGGCAGAGGTTGCAATGAGCCGAGATCACGCCACTGCACTCCGGCCTGGGTGAGAGAGTGAGACCCTGTCTCCAAAAAAATTAAATAAAATAAGTAAATAAAAACAATAAAGCGCAGAAGACAATTGACAACATCTTTCAAAATGTTGAAAAGGAGAAAACTATCAAGCCAGATATTCCAGTGCAATATCCTTTAAAAATGAGGTTAAGGTAAAGGCATTTTAAGATAGAAGATGAAATAATCTGCTGCTAGATTTGCTAAAGGATTTTCTTCAGGCTGAAGATGGAAACCCAGCTATACAGGAAGAAATGAAGAGCACCAGAAATCATAAATAAGTGAATATAAAAGACTATTTTTTTCCTTGAATTTTTCTTGACAGCCAGCTTTTCAGAGCAAAAATAATCTCATAAGGCAGGGAGTTATAAGTATTTGAGTATTTAAAAATACTCAAAATTGAGCAAAAAAACACTATTTACCTATTCTTTTGCCAATACCACAGTTTCTTTTTTTTTTTTTAATTAAAGTTTTAGGGTACATGTGCACAACGTGCAGGTTTGTTACATATGTATACATGTGCCATGTTGGTGTGTTGCACCCAGTAACTCGTCATTTAACATTAGGTATATCTCCTAATGCTATCCCTCCCCCTCCCCCCACCCCACAACAGGCCCTGGTGTGTGATGTTCCCCTTCCTGTGTCCATGTGTTCTCATTGTTCAATTCCCACCTATGAGTGAGAACATGCGGTGTTTGGTTTTTTGTCCTTGCAAAAGTTTGCTGAGAATGATGGTTTCCAGCTTCATCCATGTCCCTACAAACGACATGAACTCATCATTTTTTATGGCTGCATAGTATTCCATGGTGTATATGTGCCACATTTTCTTAATACAGTCTATCATTGTTGGACATTTGGGTTGGTTCCAAGTCTTTGCTATTGTGAATAGTGCCGCAGTAAACATACATTGCATGTGTCTTTATAGCAGCATGATTTATAATCCTTTGGGTATATACCCAGTAATGGGATGGCGGGGTCAAATGGTATTTCTAGTTCTAGATCTCCGAGGAATCACCACACTGACTTCCACAATGGTTGAACTAGTTTACAGTCCCACCAACAGTGTAAAAGTGTTCCTATTTCTCCACATCCTCTCCAGCACCTGTTGTTTCTTGACTTTTTAATGATCGCCATTCTAACTGGTGTGAGATGGTATCTCATTGTGGTTTTGATTTGCATTTCTCTGATGGCCAGTGATGATGAGCATTTTTTCATGTGTTTTTTTGGCTGCATAAATGTCTTCTTTTGAGAAGTGTCTGTTCATATCCTTCACCCACTTTTTGATGGGGTTGTTTTTTTCTTGTAAATTTGTTGGAGTTCAGTGTAGATTCTGGGTATTAGCCCTTTGTCAGATGAGTAGGTTGCGAAAATTTTCTCCCATTCTGTAGGTTGCCTGTTCACTCTGATGGTTGTTTCTTTTGCTGTGCAGAAGCTCTTTAGTTTAATTAGATCCCATTTGTCAATTTTGGCTTTTGTTGCCATTGCTTTTGGTGTTTTAGACATGAAGTCCTTGTCCATGCCTATGTCCTGAATGGTATTGCCTAGGTTTTCTTCTAGAGTTTTTATGGTTTTAGGTCTAACATGTAAATCTTTAATCCATCTTGAATTAACTTTTGTATAAGGTGTAAGGAAGGGATCCAGTTTCAGCTTTCTACAAATGGCTAGCTAGTTTTCCCAGCACCATTTATTAAATAGGGAATCCTTTCCCCATTGCTTGTTTTTGTCAGGTCTGTCAAAGATCAGATAGTTGTAGATATGCGGCATTATTTCTAAGGGCTCTTTTCTGTTCTATTGGTCTATATCTCTGTTTTGGTACCAGTATCATGCTGTTTTGGTTACTGTAGCCTTGTAGTATAGTTTGAAGTCAGGTAGCGTGATGCCTCCAGCTTTGTTCTTTTGGCTTAAGATTGACTTGGCAATGCGGGTTCTTTTTTGGTTCCATATGAACTTTAAAGTAGTTTTTTCCAATTCTGTGAAGAAAGTCATTGGTAGCTTGATGGGGATGGCATTGAATCTATTAATTACCTTGGGCTAACTACTGTAGCTTTATAAGTCTTGAAGTCAGGTAGTGCCAGTTCCCTGACTTTATTCTTCAATATGGCATTGGCTATTCTGGGTTTTTCTTTCCATATAAACTTTATATTTTATTTTTGGAGACAGTCTCACTTTGTTGCCCAGGCTAGAGTGCAGTGCTGTGATCACAGCTCACTGTAGCCTTGACCTCTTGGGCTCAAAAGATCCCCCTGAGTAGCTGGGATAGATGACCTATCTTTCCATAGCCAACTGAGCATCTTGAAACAATGGCATTATAACAATGAAACTGAAATTCAGGGATTTGTACATCATGGTGTCAAGCTAATGACGTAATTCATCCTAAATTTCATCCTAGAAGTTTGTCCCTAAAGACATGGAGAAGGCTGGGTGCAGTGGCTCAAGTCTGTAATCCCAGCAATTTGGGAGGCTGAGGCAGGAGAATCACTTGAGCCCAGGAGTTTGAGACTGTCTCTTAAAAAAAAAAAAAAGAAAGAAAAGAAAAAGACACAAAGTTCAGAAAACAGAAAATAGAGGTGGTAAACACTTATTAAAAGGTTCAGAGAAATACAATTAAAACTTTTAACCATCTCATTAACTTGTAAATTAGCTTAAATATTTTAAGTAATTGAAATTCCCAATGCTAGCAAAGTACGGTGAAGTTGGTAACTTTGCTACAAATGTTAGCATTACAAGACACAACTTTTTTTGGGGGGTTGGAGTCTTGCTTTGATGCCCAGGTTGGAGTGCAGTGGTGTGATCTTGGCTCACTGCAACCTCCACCTCCCGGATTCAAGTGATTCCCTTGCCTCAGCCTCCCGAGTAGCTGGGACTACAGGCTATTTTTTTGTATTTTTAGTAGAGACGGGGTTTCACCATGTTAGCAGGCTGGTCTTGAACTCCTGACCTCAAGTGATCCACCCATGTCAGCCTCCCAAAGTGCTGGGATCACAGGTATGAGCCACCACGCCTGGCCAACACTTTTTACAAAGCAATTTCAGAGCCATAAAAATGTACACAGACTTTGATCAAGTTAATTCTATCTCATAAAATTAATCCTAAAATTTTCAATATAGTAAAGAGCTATATGCATTAAGATATTCATTCCAGTGATATTAATTAGCACTTATTGAGAACTGTGTATTCAGAATAACCACTGTGCTACATGCATTATACGTATTACTTCACTTAATCCTCAAAACAATTTTATGAGGTAGGTGCTTTCAAAAGATCAAAAACTTGTTCAAGAACACACAGTATAATCTCCTAGACACTAAACTATCCTGCTATTCATAATAATGGAGGAAAAAAAAGAATAAACCTAAATGTCTATTAATAGAAAAATGGCTAATTTATGATACATCTTGATGGATAATTTAGCCATTAAAATAATGACTAGAAGACTATGTCATAGCATGAAAAATGCTTATGTTAAGTAAAAAAAGACATAGGACAACATTATAGATATAGATATAGATATATAGATACATATAGATATAGATATATAGATATATATAGATATAGATATATAGATATAGATATATAGAAATAGTGATTACAACAGTATTAAAAAAAACATGATGGGCATGATTCTGGCTTAGTGTAGCCTCCACCTCTTGGAGCCAAACTATCCTTCTGTCCCAGGCTCCCAAGAAGCTGGGACACTACAGCTGCACACCACCATGCCCAGCTAATTTTTGTATTTTTTTGTAGAGACTGGGTCTTGCCATGCTGCCCAGGCTGGTCTTCTACTACCAGCGTCAAGTGGTCCTCCCGTCTTGGCCTCCCAAAGAGCTGGGATTACTAGCATAAGCCACTGTGCCTGGCCTAGAAAAAGCATTTCAGGAAATACAGCACTCATTCATAACAAACACGCTGGCAAATTAGGAATAGAAAATAATTTCCTAAACTTAACAGGAGCAGGTACAAAAACTATTGCAAATATACTTAATAATGGACTTTTTGTTCTTCTAAGAGATGGGGACTTGCTATGTTGACCAGGCTGGTCTCGAACTCTTGGCCTCAAATGATCCTCCAATCTTGACCTCCCAAAGTGCTGGGATTACAGGCATGAGCCACTGCTCCCGGCCAATGGTAGACTTTTAAATAACCCTTCCTTGTTTAATTTCCTTGTTTAAGGAAAGCAAGACAGATGCCTAATATTACCCCTGCTATTCTATTTAATACTAGTACTATTCTATTCAATACAATATGACAAGGAAAAGAAGTAAGCCATATGCCAGGCGTGATGGCTCATGCCTGTAGTTCCAGCACTTTGGGAGGCCGAAGCAGGCAGATCACTTGAGGTCAGGAGTTCAAGACCAGGCTGGCCAACATGGTAGAATCCCATCTCTACTAAAAATACACAAGTTACCCAGGCATGGTGGTGCATGCCTGTAGTCTCAGCTACTCAGGAGGCTGAGGTAAGAGAATCACTTGAACCCGGGAGGTGGAGGTTGCAGTGAGCCGAGATCACGCCACTGCACTCCAGCCTGGGTGACAGAGTGAGACTCTGTCTCAAAAAAAAAAAGAAGCCATATAAGGATTGAAAAGGAAAAGATGGAGTTGTCATAATTTAGAGATGCTTTGAGTGCCCATATAGAGGATCCAAAAGAATCCACAGATAAATTATCCAAATTAATAAGGGATGAATTCAGTAGGGTTGAAAAAAATGAATATCATTCATAATAGCAACAAAAACTATAAGACTATAGAAATAAATATAGCAAAAGATATCTAAGACCATTATGAAAAGAATTTTAAAGTGTTAACATAAAAGATCTAAATAGGAATGCCATCAGCAAGATGGCGGGATAGGAAGCCCCAGGCCCTCGTTTCCCCCACAGAAAAACCAACTCAACAGCAATATCAAATTATCTTTTGTGAGAACTCCAGAAGCCAGTTAAGAGGTTGCAGAACCATAAGTGAACTCAAAGCCAACAAGAGCCACATCTAAGCAAGACCTGGGCTAAAGGAGTACCCCCTCATCTGAGACATCCTAGCCTCATGGCAAAGGAAAAGAAGCTACCAGCAAAATACACATAGACTCTTAAAGCTTCTCCTGGAAGGCGACACATGTCACTTCCACTCACATTTCATTGGCCCTGGCAAGTTACATGACCCAGCCTTATACTCATAGGGCAAAAAATATAATTCTCCCAGGAGAAGAGCAGGCAATATTTTGAACAAATAATAACACCTGGCAAAATGGTCTCTAAAGTCAGGCAGACTTTGGCTTATAGCCATTTGCTCTTGGTTGAGCCCCTTATTCTCCCTTATAGTGCCTATCTCTTAAAAGTGTGACAACTAAAATTAAATAACATTTTTAAAAGAAAAATCTAAATAAATGACAAGATATATCATCTCACAAAAACAATGCTAAAAATGTTCATTGCCACCAACTTAATCTATAATTCCATTTAATAGCAATGAAAATCACAACAAGATTTTTTTGTGGAGCTTTTTTTTTTTTTTTTTTTTTTTGAGACAGAGTCTCACTCTGTCACCCAGGCAGGAGTGCAGTGGTGCGATCTCAGCTCACTGCAACCTCTGCCTCCTGGGTTCAAGTGAGTCTCTCACTTCAGCTTCCGGAGTAGCTGGGACTACAGGCGCCCGCCACCATGCCTGGCTAATTTTTGCATTTTGAGTAGAGACAGGGTTTCACCATGTTGGCCAGGCTGGTCACTAACTCCCACCTCCGGTAATCTGCCAGCCTTGGCCTCCCAAAGTGCTGGGATTACAGGCGTGAGCCACCATGTCCAGCCTGGAACTTAACTAATTATAAAACTCATAGCCAAGAGTAAAGGTTTTAAAAACCAAAGACAAGGTCAGGCGCGGTGACTCACGCCTGTAATCCCAGCACTTTGGGAGGCAAAGGCGGGCGGATCACGAGGTCAGGAGATCGAGACCATCCTGGCTAACACAGTGAAACCCTGTCTCTACTAAAAATACAAAAGAAACAAAAAAACAAAAAAATTAGCCAGGCGTGGTGGCGGGCGCCTGTAGTCCCAGTTACTCGGGAGGCTGAGATAGGAGAATGGCGTGAACCCAGGAGGCGGAGCTTGCAGTGAGCCGAGATTGTGCCACTGCACTCCAGCCTGGGTGACACAGCGAGACTTTGTCAAAAGCACAAAACAAAACAAAACAAAAAAACACCAAAGACGATTCTGAAAAAGAAAAACAAGGAGGAGAGATTTGCCCTATCATATAGCAAGATTTATTCTAAAGCTTTAGGAAATAAAACTCTACAATACTGGCCCAGGCACAGAGATAAAGACTAGATTACCCAGAAACAGACCCAAGCATATATAGAATCTTAGTATATGACAGAATAATAATATAAATTACTGGGTAAAGTACTATTCAATAATAAACTGAGTTGGGACAAGTAGCAATCTGTTTGGAAAAGGATTTAAATTAGATTCCTAACTTACATCATAAATAAAATAAAAATAAACTCCATTAAAGTCAGCTGGTTAGCAAAGCAAAACAAAAATAAACTCCAGATTCACTAGATGTAATAATAAATAGAAATTTAAAACTTTAGCACTATTAAAGAAATTATATAGGCTGGGCGTGGTGGCTCACACCTATAATCCCAGCACTTTAGGAGGCCAACGCGGGTGGATCACCTGAGGTCAGGAGTTTGAGACCAGCCTGGCCAACATGGTGTCTCTACTAAAAATACAAAAATTAGCTGGGCTTGGTGGTGGGGGCCTGTAATCCCAGCTACTCGGGAGGCTGAGGCAGGAGAATCGCTTTAACCTGGGAGGCAGAGGTTGCAGTGAGCTGAGATCACTCCACTGCACTCCAGCCTGAGCAACAGAGCGAGACTCTGTCTCAAAAAAAAGAAAAAAGAAATTACATAAAATGTCATTATGACTTTAGCGTAGAAAAGAACTGTCTCTAATCAATGATTGCAGCTTTCACTTTATAAAACTAGAAACAGAAGAGCAAGTAAGACCCCAAACGAGCAAAAGAAAGAATAAAAGATCAGAGTGTAAATGAATGAAATAGAACAACAGGAAGAACTTGGTTCTAGCCAGACTGATCAAGGAAAATAAAAGAGAAGATATAAATAACCAACACCAGGGAGTAAGAAAGAGGATATTGCTAGAGATTCTACAAACATTAGAAAGATAATAAGGAAAATTATGAACAATTTTATGTCAATAACCCAATAACTTAGATAAAATGGACAAATTCCTTGACACAAATTACCCATGCTTACTCAGGAAAAAAAAAAAGGCCAGGTGCAGTGGTACGTGCCTATAATCCCAGCACTTTAGGAGGCTGAGGCAAGAGGATCGCTTGAGCCCAGGAGTTCCAGACCAGCCTGGGCAACACAGTGAGACCCTGTCTCTACAAAAAATACAAACCAGGTGTGGTGGTGCAGGCCTATAGTCCTGAATCTGAGGCAAGAGGATCACTTGAGCCAGGGAGGTCAAAGCTGCAATGAGCTGAGATCGCCCCACCATACTCCAGCCTGGGCGACAGAGACAATGTCTCAAAAAGAGAGAGAGAGAGAGACTGTATAATTATTAAAGAAATTGAATTTGTAGTTAAAATATTTCCTAGGAAGGAAAAAATCAGGCCCAGATGGCTTCCTTGATGATTTGCACCAAATATTTAAGGAAGAAATTGTACCAAATATTTAAGGAAGAAATAATATCTTCTACAAACTGTTCTAGGCAATTGAAGAACAGAGAATATGTCCAAAGTCATTCTATGAGGCCAGTATTACTTGTACCAAAAAAAGACAAAGACATTACAAGAAAAGAAAATTACACATATCCTTTGTGAACATAGATGCAAAAATTATTAATAAAATTATGGCAAATCAAATCTAACAATACAGGCTGGAGTGCAGTGGCATGATCTCAGCTCACTGCAACCTCCACCTTCCAGGTTCAGCTGATTCTGCTGCCTTAGCCTTTGGAGTAGCTGGGAAGAAAGGCACGCACCACCACACCCAGCTAATTTTTGTATTTTTTCGTAGAGATGAGGTTTCGCCATGTTGGCGAGGCTGGTCTCGAATTCCTGACTTCAGATGATCTGCCCGCCTCAGCCTCCCAAAGTGCTGAGATTACAGACATGAGCCACGGTGCCCGGCCAAGATTTTTATTTTTTGAGATAGGGTCTTGCTCTGTCTCCGAGGCTGGAGTGCAGTGGCAAAATTATAGCTCACTGCACCCTCCAACTCCTGGTTTCAATCAATCCTTCTGCTTCAGCCTCCTGAGTAGCTAGGACTATAGGCATGCAGCACCATGCCCAACTAACTTTTAGAAATGTTTTGTAGATATGGGGCCTTGCTATGTTTCCCAGGCTAGTTTAGCAAGCTTGAAAAATATATAAACATCAATTGTATTTCAAATACTAGCAAGAAACAGTTGGAAAATGAAATTCTTAAAAAAATACCACTTACTGGCCGGGCCACATTTACAGTTAACTCTTCCACTTAAGTCTTGAACCCCTCAAAGTCATCCATAAGGGTTGGAATCAATTTCTTCCAAACTCCTGTTAATGTTGATGTTTTGACCTCCTCCTATGAATGACGAATGCTCTTAATGGCATCTAGAATGGTGACTCCTTTCCAGAAGGTTTTCAATTGACTCTACTCACTATCTATGGCAGCTATAGTCTTATAAAATGTATTTCCTAAATAATAAGCCTTTAAAGTTGAAATTACTTCTTGAACCATGAGCTGTTCATGGATGTTCTGGCAGTACATTTGACAGTCCCACACATCTGTCTCTTGCTTCAATAGTATTTGGATGGAACAAACCCAGGGACTCCCTCTCTTCCAGCCTCCAACTGCCCTCCACTGTCCTCTCCACTTGCAACCTCCAGGACCATCTTCTCGGCCATCTCCTGCTTCTGAGACCAGCCAACACTGTTTTTGTGGTTAGCTCCTTCTTGCCAACTAGAATCATCAGAATTATTTCATCGAGTTGGAGGCAGCTGTCAATCGCCTGGTCAATTTGTATCTGTAGGCCTCCTACATCTCTCTCATTCTGGGCTTCTATTTTGACCACAATGATGTGGCACTGGAAGGCACTGGCCACTTCTTCCACAAATTGGCTGAGAAGTGTAAGGGTGCAGAGGATCTCTTGAAGTTGCAAAGCCAGCATGGCAGCCACATTCTATTGCAGTAGAGACGGGGTTTCACCATGTTAGCCAGGATGGTCTCGATCTCCTGACCTCATGATCCGCCCGCCTTGGCCTTCCAAAGTGCTGGGATTACAGGCGTGAGCCACCACGCCCAGCCTCAAATTTAAATTTCTTAAAAAGAAATTGGAATGGCTGAGGATGGTGGCTCATGCCTGTAATCCCAGCACTTTGGGAGGCCGAGGTGGGAGGATTGCTTGAGCCTAAGAGTTCAAGACCAGCTTGGGCAACATAGCAAGACCTCATCTCTAAAAAAAAAAAAAAAGAAATCCAGAAGAAGTGCCATTTGGATAACCTCAACCTTTTCAGAAAAATAGAAGGTAAAGACATTTATTGAGTGTCAGGTAATTTGAAATATACACTATGAGAATTATATAAAAGAATAAACAAGATAAGAGTACTGAACAACCCCAAGAAGTTAGAAATTCTCCTTAAATTTATAGCGTACCCAACATTCACTTTTATGATTTACACAAGTAACACTTGGCAGCTTGGAAATAAGAATGAAAAAATAATAATAATGGTGATTACCCAAGCCTGGAGACTGAAAAGAAAGAAAAAGTAGAAAGTCAAGGCAGCAGGGGATTATACTATGCTAAGTGGCCAACGATGGGTAAGGAGGCCAGAAGGGGTGTCAGGAAAGAGAAGAGGGAAGTAAAGGGGAAGATGGAGTTTAAAAAACTTCAATTTCATATTACCACTGGTGTGTGTGCATTTGTTTTGAGATAGAGTCTGGCTCTGTCACCCAGGCTGGAGTGCAGTGGTGTGATCTCAGCTCACTGTAACCTCCACCTTCTGAGTTCAAGCCATTCTCCTGGGTCAGCCTCCCAAGTAGCTGGGATTACAGGCACCGGCCACCACACCTAGCTAATTTTTGTATTTTTAGTAGAGATGAGGGTTCACTATGTTGGCCAGGCTTGTCTCCAACTCCTGACCTCAGGTGATCCTCCCACCTCAGCCTCCCAAAGCGCTGGTATTACAGGCATGAGCCACCGTGCCTGGCCTCATTATGTTTTTGACTTGCATTTTTCCCTAATGACTAACGATGCTGAGCATCTATCTTTTCATGGGTTTACTGGCCATGTGTGTATCTTTTTAGGATAAATGTTGTCTTAGTCCACTCAAGCCGCCATAACAAGAGACCATAAACTAGGTAGCTTAAACAAGAGAAATTTATTTCTCACAATTCTGAAGGCTGGGAAGGCCAAGATCAAGGTGCCAGTTGATTTGGTTCCTGATGAGGGATCTCTTCCTGGCTTTCAGATAGCTGCCTTCTCATTGTGCCCTCACATGGCCTTTCCTTGGTGGATACAAGGGAGGGAGAGGGAAAAAGAGAATAATCTCTCTCTCCCTTCCTCTTCTTATAAAACTGCTAATCTCAGGCCAGCCGTGGTGGCTCACGCCTGTAATCCCAGCACTTTGGGAGGCCGAGGCGGGCGGATCACGAGGTCAGGAGTTTGAGACCATCCTGGCTAACACAGTGAAACCCCATTTCTACTAAAAATACAAAAAAAAAATTAGCCGGGCGTGGTGGTGGGCACCTGTAGTCCCAGCTACTCGGGAGGCTGAGGCAGGAGAATGGCATGAACCCGGGAGGTGGAGCTTGCAGTAAGCCAAGATTGCGCCACTGCACTCCAGCCTGGGCGACAGAGTGAGACTCTGTCTCAAAAAATAAAAATTAAAAAATAATAATAATAAATAAATAAATAAATAAAACTGCTAATCTCATGAAGGCCCAACCCTCATGATCTAATCTAACCCCACTTACCTCCCAAAGGCCCCATCTCCAAATACTATCACACTGGGGGTTGGGGCTTTACCATATGAATTTTGCTATTTGTCCTTTAATTGTTGTTGTATAAGTTCTATATGTACACTGGATACTAGACTTTTCTTATCTGTGGATTATTTATTCACCTTTTTTTTCTGAGTTTTGGAACTAGAGACCTTCATTTTCCAGCTTTTTTTTTTTTTAGGTATAATTGATCTTTTCACTTTCTTAGTATCATCTTTTGAAGCATAAGAGTTTTTAATATTGATTAAATCCAATTTCTCTACTTTTCCTTTCGTTGCTTGTGCTTTAAATGTCATATCCAAGAAAACATTGCCTAATCCAAGGTCATGAAGATTTAAACCTTTCTTTCTTTTCTAAGAGTTTTATAGTTTTAGTTCTTTGATCCATTTTGAGGTAATTTTTCTATGTGATGTCATCTGACCATTTTTCAGAATGTATTAAATGGCTAGCCATAAAGTCTACTCAAGAAAAAATACAATATCCCCTCTTCCCATTCCAGCCAAATTCCACTATACCACTATAGGGAGACAACTCTCCTTGTGTTCCCAGCTGAGAAGATGAAAGATGTGTGGTAACCCAGAAGGACAGAGTTGGAACAGTAAGTGCCCAGCTGATTACTCAAGGAGGAATTGTAACAGTTCAAGCATTTTAAGCCAGCCAGGTACAAGGCAGGTTAGCTCTCATGGGCTGCTGAATAAAAGCAGTTATGTACCACTCAGCCAGAGAATGAGCCAGCTCCCAGGATCTCTAATAATAAGAGCTATCCTTTTCCTCCTATTTTATCTATCCAAGTTCAAAAGGAAAAGGAATATGTCAGGGTTGGTAAAAACCACTTCTGTCCTTTCCATCCCCTTCTGTCACATCAAATCTTGAACATGTTCTCAATAGTGAAGTGCAATTAGATAAATGTAACAAGGAAAAGAGTAAAGAAATATTAAGGAAGCAAAAAAAACCCAAAAAACAAAAATCTGTTCTAGCGTGTCTTGATCTTCAGCCAACCTTTATAAAATCTTACCAAGCGTTAGGTAAATTTGGCAACAAGAGTCTGTTTAGAATGTATTAAAAGCTTAAAATTAAGTGTAGTCTCTCACAGTTTAATGGATAACCAGCAACCTATGAGTCTACAAATGTTTCCCTTCTTAGTATATGAGGCTAAGTCTCAGTTTTCTCATCTCTGAAACAGAGATGATGATAACACTTATGTCTGACTGCTCCTCAAGAATGAATGAGATCATGTCTACAAAATGAGCTCCCGGGGGAAAAAGCGTTAGATAAATTCTGAGCCTTAGAGTTGTTGATTTTGTAAGATATAAAATTATAATAGATTTGTATTCTTGAATACAAGAATCTCAGACTTAAAAAAAAAAACTTGATTACGTCAGACATTCAAGAGTTCACCATTGTGAGCTTCTTACTCAATGTTGAGCAAGTCTGGACCTGTCAATCTCTCTAACCCATGAAAAGCACCACTCCTCACTTTCTTTCCCAACAAATTAACAAAGAGGACAAAAGTAAACTTGAAAATAAACAGGCCGGGCATGGAGGCTCACACTTGTAATCCTTACACTTTGAGAGGCCAAGGTGGGAGGATCGCTTGAGCCCAGGAGTTTAAAACCAGCTTGGGCAACATGGCGAGATCTCATCTCTACAAAAAATAAAATAACTATCTGGGCATGGTGGTACACACCTGTGGTCCCAGTTACTCAGAAGGCTATAAATGGGAGGATCCCTTGAGCCCAAGAGGTCAAGGCTGCAATGAGCTGTGGTCATGCCACTGCACTTCAGCCTGGGAAACAGAGCAAGACCCTGCCTCCAAAAAACAAAACAATGAACAACAAAAAAGTCTCCCTGACACCAAAAGGGTAGCATATAGGGAAGAGGCAAAAACTGAACTATCATAGCCATGTAACCATATATCAACAGCAAAGCAGTCCTCCCTGTTTACAAGGGCTGGTATTCTTATCTAGTCTTATGAAGAAAAAAGAAGGCTGTAAATTTTATTTGGGAAAAACACTTGCACATCTTTTTAAAATAACTGGCCATACTGTATAAAGAGCTAAGTTATGTCAATAAACATGGAAATGAGAAGCTATTTTAAAAAGACAAAAATAAAAATAATATGAATAGAAGAAAGAGGAAAAAGCAGCAAAATAAAGACCTATAAATATGGATTTTTTTCATATTCCTCCATCCACTTTCCTTTCCTCACTTGAATAAGGACATAATAGGAAGCAGAGCTGAGCAAACAGGACAAACTGAAACAATCATGTTTCACTAACAGACATTTATGATAGAAATAGTTCTATATAAATGGATTAAGTATACACATAAATGAATATATAAATGGAATTATACCTAAGTAGATAAGTATTCAATGCAGACAGTAGCACACATTTAACATGATGTAGTGACAATTTTTTAAACACATAAGAACTTATCTATCTTAATGGGCATTATTCTGCAAAGTAGAGGGGATTATCCTCTTGAGAGAAGGCCTTAACTCTGGTCTGAAGTACTTAGACCTAATATAATAATAAATAAGGAATCATTAAGGGAAGAATGTAAGCTATGTTTAAATTAATAAGAATTTTATATTATAAAGGCAGAATTAACGAAAAATCAATTACATAATAAGGAAACAAAAAAGGAGAAACCCCACCCCACCATAAAAACCAAGATTTTTAACGCTGGAGAATTATGTCAATATCACTGAAAGGAATGCAGACATTACACAATAAGTTCATTTCAAGAAACTGAACCCCATGTTAGACATGTTACACAGGATATTTCAGAGGAACTCTCAAATGGAATAGTCTAATTGACATTCAAAGCTATTCCATTGGAGTTTAGGAGACATGTCAGTGATCAAGAGGGAGAAAAATAAGTCTCATCAGCATAGTTAATGTTAGTTAAAGTCTTGAAAGTAGAAAAGCTGTCTGAATTGAATGTAGAATAATGATGCAGAATAATGAAGGGAAGAAAAGCACACTGGTGACTGAACTTTGGGGAATATCCTCTGGGTTATAAGAGAAGCTCTTTCAACTTACAGCTCCATTACAGTACTAATCACACTGCATTTTATTTGCAGAGCTGCCTCTACTTCCTGTGACTTCTTTGTGGCAAGGTAGATGTTACAATAAAAGTTTACTGAATAAAAGTATAAATAGTTAGGGACCAGAGAAGAAAGGGGAAAAAAGAGAAAATAAACCAGTAGAGAAGGAGGTGAGTAGGGAGATTACAATGGTCATTGTTTATTAATCCAGCATAAATAAAATACCCAGAAATATGAGCCTATTTGGTACAGGAATTGATCTAAAGTATTCCAGATCCAGAGAAAAAAGTACCTTGATACAACCCTGGTAGAACAGATTGAAGAGTAAAGGAAACTAAAGCTGATAGTTCTTCAACAGTTCAGCTCCCCTAAAGAAGGGTCAGACCACTTGTTTTAGACACTGAGAGAAATCAGCCAAATAATGAAGAAAACAACAGAGTTAAACTGAATTTACAGACATATTAACTTTGTATATATACACAATTTTTTAGCATCTAGAAAACTGATGAGTAATGAATCCAGCTGCCAGAGACTCCCTGATGAAGCTAACTAAACAGTGTAAAGATCAGTAAATGGACCAATTTAAAGCAGTTTGCTATTAGCTTAATAGTGTCAGAAATTCTAAATAATAATAGTAAAAAAGGCATAATTAATGGTGCATAAACCAGGGAGCTAAGGGATTCCTGTCTTAGTCTTCACCAATTTCCTTTGTGAGGTTCACTGAGTAATTTTTGTTACTAATTAGTAAGAATAACTAGGCCAGGCACAGTGGCTTACGCCTGTAATCCCAGCACTTTGGGAGGCCGAGGCGGGTGGATCACCTGAGGTTAGGAGTTCGAGACAGGCCTGGCCAACATGGTGAAATCCCATCTCTACTAAAAGTATAAAAATTAGCTGGCCGTGGTGGCAGGCGCTTGTAATCCCAGCTACTTGGGAGGCTGAGGCAGGAGAATTTCTTGAACCTAGGAGGCAGAGGTTGCAGTGAGCCAAGATCACGCCACTGCACTCCAGCCTGGGTGACAAGAGTGAGACTCCATCTCAAAAACAAACAAACAAACAAAAAGAATAACTAGCATTATTGAGTGGAGGTTAATATTAAGAGCCCTAACAGCTGGAGAGAAGACTTAGGCTGCAGTTGGCTACTAAATGTGATTGAGCATGAGCAAATGATTCAATTTTAATTATGTACTTGATGTGCAGTACTTCCTCTTTGTAAGAAGAGTTAGCCACTCACACTTTATCACAATAAGGATTAAATGAAATTGCTTTGAGTTTTTAAAGTAACAGTTAAATTAAAACTAAGTCACCATGACAAAAATTGTCTAGAGTTTGTATTGGCATGAATATGTGGTTATTCCATAAATGATAACCCATAAATGATACTCCCTAAGAGTAACAATGATAATAAAACTATTCTCTTGTAGTTACACGGCTTTTCACTTTTTTCAAAGCACTTTCACAAATATTAGTCAAACAAGTAGCCTTATATATGATCTGACCACTCCTTGTACAAGCACATTAAGTGTGGGTTTATTTTGCAAGGAATGCTCCTATCTCCTCCCTAGTGCTAATAATATACTCCATTTATATAGCTTTTTTTTTTTAGAGACAAGATCTCACTCTGTCACCAAGGCTGTAGTGCAGTGGCGCAATCACAGCTCACTGCAGACTTGACCTCCTGGGCTCAAATGGATCTCCTGCCTCAGCCCCCTAGTAGCTGGGACCCCAGGCACGCCTAGCTGATTTTCACGTGCCTGGCTGATTTTGTATTTTTTGTAGAGATGGGGTTTCATCATGCTGCCCAAGGCTCGAGCAATCTGCCTACCTCAGTCTCCCACAGTGCTGGGATTTTAGTCAGAGCCACCATGCTTGGCCAGATTTTCACTTCTTCTTTTTTTTTTTTTTTTTTTTGGAGATGGAGTCTCGCATTGTCGCCCGAGCTGGAGTGCAGTGGCATGATCTCAGCTTACTGCAACCTCCGCCTCCCAGGTTCAAGCGATTCTCCTGCCTCAGCCTCCCAAGTAGCTGGGGTTACAGGTGCCCACTACCACCCCCAGCTAATTTTTTTTTTTTTTTTTTTTGTATTTTTAGTAGAGACAGGGTTTCACTATGTTGACCAGGCTGGTCTAAAACTCCTGACCTTGTGATCCGCCCGCCTAGGCCTCCCAAAGTGCTGGGATTACAGGCGTGAGCCACCGCGCCCGGCCGATTTTCACTTCTTTCAAAGCAATTTCACAGATATTAACTGGAGCAGGGCCACTAGGAATGATCTTTCCCTTCTCTGCATCAACCCAAAGATAATAATTCAAAAATGAACAAGGAAAAACTTATAAATAATTAGATGTTTTTGAGGCAGTCAGCCCATGATTCTTGAACTTGGATTCAGATCTCCCAAAAGTCTCAGAATCAGAGCAAACTCTTCAGGACAATAGCTGATATTCCCTTTTTTCTAGGCATAGGCTTAAAGAGGCAATAGAAAAATTAAGGTATCTTCACTAGGGGTATAAAGGGAGAAACCAAATCTGTCTTGTTCACTACTATAACTACCTTTAAGTGGAGCACAAGGCCTAATGCATAGTAAATGCTCAATAAATTATCATTGTGATTAATATTAAAGGGAGAACATTCTTACCAAATGCTCACAGAATGTTCTGGAGCTAAAATAAAAGTCTTGGCTGGGCAGGGTGGTTCACACTTGTAATCCCTACGTTTTGGGAGGCTGTTGCATGAGAGCTTGAGACCAACCAGGAGTTTGAGACCAGCCAGGGCAACAAAGTGAGATCCCATCTTTAGAAAAAATTTAAAAAGTAACTGGGCATGGAGGTGTGCACATGTGACCCTAGCTACTCAAGAGGCTGAGGCTGGAGGATGGCTCAAGTCCAGGAGCTTGGGGCTGCAGTGAGCCATGATCACACCATTGCACCCCAGTCTGGGTGACAGAGCAAGGCCCTGTCTCAAAAATAATAATAGGACAGGTGCAGTGGCTCATGCCTGTAATCCCAGCATTTTGGGAGGCCGAGGTGGGAGGACTGCTTGAGCCCAGGAGTTCAGGACCAGCCTGGGCAACATAGTGAGACCTCATCTCTAATAATAATAATAATAATAATAATGTTTAAAATCTCATTTTTTATTACTTTTCCTCCACAATTAGTTTTTAAATGTGCTCAAAATAAAACAAAACAAAAAACATTAATGTGCTCACACCAAGTAGAACCTAAACAAAATTAGGGTCACAGAGCAAAAGCCGAAGTCTGTAAAATATCCAAGGATACAGACAGTTGGAAGGTAGATTCAGAGGGCCAAGACAATTTACAAAGGAAAAGGGGAATACATCTGATCACTTCATTTAGCAACAAGCATTTTTAAGTCCTCATTCTTTTTTATTTTAAAAACAGTCTTACTCTGTCACCCAGGCTGGAGCACAGTGGCATGATCATAGCTCACTGCAGCCTCAAATGCCTAGGCACAGGCAATTCTGCCTCAGCCTCCTGAGTAGCTGGGACTACAGGTATGCCCCACCATGCCTGGCTAATTTTCTTTATTTGTAGAGATGGGGGTCTCAATATATTGCCCAGGCTAGTCTCTAACTACTGGGCTCAAGCGATCCTTCCATCTTGTCCTCCCGAAGTGCTGGTATTATAGGTGTGAGACACTTCAGCTGGCCTGTCTCCATTCTTCAACTAAAAATTACTTCAGAAAAGAAGTTTCAAAAGGTAGAATTGTTTCCTATATATTTGTGTCTTTAGAGTATTCATCTTGTAACTGAGTTGTAAAAATAGTTTGTTTTCTTTGATATGACCAAGATAAAGAAAGGTATTGGCCGGGCGCGGTGGCTCACGCCTGTAATCCCAGCACTTTGGCAGGCCGAGGCAGGCGGATCACGAGATCAGGAGTTCGAGGCCAGCCTGACCAACATGGTGAAACCGCGTTTCTACTAAAAATGCAAAAATTAGCTGGGCGTGGTGGTGCGCACCTGTAATCCCAGCTACTCAGGAGGTTGAGGCAGGAGAATCGCTTGAACCCAGGAGGCGGAAGGTTGCAGTGAACCAAGATCTCGCCACTGCTCTCTAGCCTGGGCGACAGAGCGAGACTCCGTCTCAAAGAAACAAACAAACAAAAAAGGGTACTCTGGGTACCTAGGCCTGGGTTGTCCTTTGCATCCGCACATGTTCGCAGTCCTCTCCGCCATGCTGCCACTCCTGCGCTGAGCGCCCCATATGCTGGGCTTCTGCGTCGCCGGCTTCCACACCGCCGGGGCCCGCCCCGCCTTTCCGGCAGCTCCTGCAGCCGGCGCCCCGGCTGTGCGCCCGGCCCTTCAGGCTGCTCAGTTTGCGCGCGGGTTCCGCGGCCGGGCCCCCTGCGGCCTCGCGGGCCCTGCACCTGCGGCTGTGGGTGTGGCGTGCGAAGGAGACAAAGCTTTGATTGATTTCCTGAGTGATGAAATTCAGGGGGAAAGGAAAATCCAGAAGCATAAAACCCTTCCTAAGATGTCTGGAGTTTGGGAGCTGGAACTGAATGGGACAGAAGCTAAATTAGTGCGGAAAGTTGCTGGGGGGAAAAAATCACTGTCACTTTCAATATTAACAACAGCATCCCACCAACATTTGATGGTGAGGAGGAACCCTCGCAAGGGCAGAAGGTTGAAGACCCTGAATTGATATCAACTCCCCATTTCGTGGTTGAAGTTATAAAGAATGATGGCAAGAAGGCCCTTGTGCTGGACTGTCATTATCCAGAGGATGAAGCTGGACAAGAAGAGGAGGCTGAGTGACATCTTCTCTATCAGGGAAGTTAGCTTTTGGTCCACCAGCGAGTTTGAATGGAAGGATACTAACTATACACTCAACACAGATTCCCTGGACTGGGCCTTATATGACCACCTAATGGATTTCCTTGCGGACCAAGGGGTGGACAACATTTTTGCAGATGAGTTGGTGGAGCTCAGCACAGCCCCGGAGCACCAGGCGTACATTACTTTTCTTGAAGACCTCAAAAGTTTTGTCAAGAGCCAGTAGAGCAGACAGACACTGAAAGCCATAGTTTTATGGCAGGCTTTGGCCAGCGAACAAATCCTACTATGAAGCTAGACATGTGCTTTGAAATGATTATCATCCTAATATCATGGGGAAAAAATACCAAATTTAAATTCTATGTTTTGCACCCTCATTTATTATCATTTTTTTCTTTTTTCCTTTTTATCTTTTTTTCTTTTTTTTTGAGACGGAGTCTCTCGCTCTGTCGCCCAGGCTGGAGTGCAGTGGCGCAATCTCGGCTCACTGCAAGCTCCGCCTCCCGGGTTCACCCCATTCTCCTGCCTCAGCCTCTGGAGTAGCTGGGACTACAGGCGCCCGCCACCACGCCCGGCTAATTTTTTGTATTTTTAGTAGAGATGGGGTTTCACCGTGTTAGCCAAGATGGTCTCGATCTCCTGACCTCGTGATCTGCCCACTTCAGCCTCCCAAAGTGCTGGGATTACAGGCGTGAGCCACCGCGCCCGGCCTATCGTTGTTTTCTATACAAATCTATTATTTCTAGATTTTTGTATAACATGATAGACAATAAAATGGGTTTATCTCCTCCAAAAAAAAAAAAAGGTGCTTTAAGTAATAATTGAGTTGCTATAAATTTGGGTATAAATTCAAATTTTAATTGATTTGCATTTTACAAAGCACGAAGAAAATTTGTCATTAAAAAAATGGTAATACATTTCATAAACATTTATTTTATAACATTATACCTTTCCAATGTAGCTTTTTGGTTGTTCCCTTTTTTTGTTTGTTTGTTTGTGACCAAGTCTTGCTGTCACCCAGGCTGGAGTGCAGTGGTGTGTGATCATGGCTTACTACAGCCTTTACCTCCCAGGCTCAAGCAATCTTCCCACCTCAGTCTCCTAAGTAGCTGGGAGTACAGGTGTGCACCACCTTCCCTGGCTAATTTTTTTTTTTTTTTTTTTTTAAAGATGGGGTCTCGTGATGGTGCTAGGCTGGTCTTGAACTCCAAAAAGTTCTACTGGATCAAGCAATCTGCCTGCCTTGGCCTCCTAAAGTGCTGGGATTACAGGCATGAGCCACTGTGCCTGGCCAGTTGTTGCCATTTTAATACACAGTATGTTTTCTTTTTTTTTTTTTTTGAGACAGAGTCTCTCACTCTGTCACCCAGGCTGGAGTGCAATGGTATGATCTTGGCTCACTGCAGCCTCTGCCTCCTGGGTTCAAGGGATTCTCCTGCCTCAGCCCCACCAAGTAGCTAGGACTATAGATAGGCATGCACCACCATGCCTGGCTAATTTTTGTATTTTTAGTAGAGATGGGGATTCACCATGTTGACCAGTCTTGAACTCCTGACCTAGGTAATCTGCCTGCCTTGGCCTCCCAAAGTGCTGGGATTACAGGCATGAGCCACTGGGCCTGGCTACAGTATATTTTCTTAAAGCAAGGACAGATATAAGCTTTTAAAAATCTATTAATATTCCAGATTTAGTCTGGGAAAGTTTATTTTAAAAAGTTATTTTGTAAAATTTGTAAATTAACAATTCATTAGGAAAAAATAGGCCAATGGATAATACTTATGTAGCAAACAACCATAAGAAATAAAAATGAAAGCGTAAGAGTTCTAAGGTCATTTTGGCTTCCTTAAAATAAATGTTATGGCCTTTGGCTTGTTGAGTATTCTTAAGTCCAAAAAAATAAAAAGAAATTCTGCCAGGCATGGTGGCTCACACCTGTAATCCAGCATTTTGGGAGGCCGAGGCAGGCAGATTGCCTGAGCTCAGAAGTTCGAGACCAGCATGGCAACACGGTGAAACCCCATCTCTACTAAGATACAAAAAATTAGCTGGGTGTGGCAGCATGCAACTGTAGTCCCAGCTACTCGGAAGGCTGAGGCAGGAGAATTGCTTGAACCCAGGAGGCAGAGGTTGCAGTGAGCCAAGATCGCACCACTGCACTCCAGCCTGGGTGACAGAGTGAGACTCCGTCTCAATAAATAAATAAATAAATTCTTAAAACTAAGGTCAGCAAAAACTCCTAAACCGTACCAACTCTGGCATATAATGTGGAAAACATTATTACTGCTAGCCAATCATTTACAGTAAAAGCATTCTCCACACATTATTTCTTTGAAGTAGATAGAAACAAATACCTACTAAATCTGGGAAAATTTTGCCTAAAGTTGTATACAGAGTATACAGAAAAGCTACAGTGATCTAGGTATCTTGTCAATTCCATACAGTTTTATATTAATAGATCATCTTTTAATCAGAAGCCAGATAAAATGTAGGATAAAGTACTGCATGAGACATACTTATGTTAAAAAAATTATTTATCTGAAATTCAAATTTAAGTGGGCATCCTGTATTTTTATTTATAAATCTGTCAGCTCTTTCTTTCATTATAAATTTGTTTCAGAAAATATCAAATTAATTGTCGGGAAGATATTCAGTCTCATGGAAGTTAGGTAATTCTTTACCTTTTAGGAACTTCTTGAGGACCATGCCACCAAAAAGGCTTCCTGCAGAAGCAACTGTAAGAAACAGAATACAAAGAAATATCACAAATAAGTAAATGCATTCTATTGAAAGAATCAAATGAGAGTCTAAAAAACTGCTTACAGACACAGAACATTTAAAAAGTGACCACTACTAATGAGTTTGGTAAAAATGGAAACATCAAAGAAATACTATAATGGTACAATGACTGTTTTGGGGAAAAATAACTTCTTAGAGATAACCAAATAGCAAGTCTTTTCACCTATATTCAACATCCACCCACAATCAACACCAGGACTGCCTCTTTGGATGATACTCTACTTGACAGAAAAAGATTATGTGAAGACTGCAAATTGCAGCTAGTAATCAGAATATATCGTGTCAATAACTCATATCCTAATATACGAGTCAATTAAAACTTTGGCTCTTCTTCTAACCAATTTTACCCTTAAACAGAAAATACCGGCCGGGTGCGGTGGCTCACGCCTGTAATCCCAGCACTTTGGGAGGCTGAGGTGGGCGGATCACAAGGTCAGGAGCTCGAGACCATCCTGGCTAACATGGTGAAACCCCGTCTCTACTAAAAAAAATACAAAAAATTATCCAGGTGTGGTGGCGGGTGCCTGCAGTCCCAGCTACTCAGGAGGCTGAGGCAGGAGAATGGCGTGAACCCGGGAGGCGGAGCTTGCAGTGAGCTGAGATTGCGCCACTGCACTCCAGCCTGGGCGACAGAGCGAGACTCCGTCTCAAAAAAAAAAAAAAAAAGAAAAAGAAAATACCAGGCTATCAGGTAAGAATTCTCTTACCTAGAGTTCTAACTATAAATATTAGAAATTTTAGAGCAATAATTATTCAGGGTAGACAGTGAATAAGGAAGCAGGCATCAACGAGGGGACAAAAAGATCAGAACTACCTAGAGGCTTTTTATTTTCAAATTGAATATGCCCTTCCCCAGAGAAACGTGACCTCATAGTTCAGAATCTAAGAATCATTGCCATAGGAACCAATAGAAATATATCTATCCCTCAGAAAATGTGCATCTTTCAGACAGGGAAATAAGGTTGAGAATCACGGAACTAGAGTGAGAGGCAACATCAGTCTGTAAACTGCTGTTCAGTACAGTAGCCAGAAATTACATGTGGCTATTTACATTTAGCTAAATTAAATTAGAAATTTAGTTCCAGCCGGGTATGGTGGCTCACGCCTGTAATCCCAGCACTTTGAGAGGCTGAGGTGGGTGGATCACCTGAGGTCAGGAGTTCGAGACCAGCCTGGCCAACATGGTGAAATCCCATCTCTACTAAAAATAACAAAAATTAGCTGAGCGTGGTGGCAGGCACCTGTAATCCCAGCTATTTGGGAGACTGAGGCAGGAGAATCACCTGAACCCAGGAGGCAGAGGTTGCAGTAAGCCGAGATCGCACCATTGCACTCTAGCCTGGGCAACAAGAGCGAAACTCTGTCTCAAAAAAAAAAATTTTAGTTCCTCAGTCACATTAGCCGCATTTCAAGCACTCCATAGTCACATGTGGCGAATGGCTAGTCTGCTAAACAGGAGACAGAGAACATTTCCATCATCACAAAGAAGTTTTATTGGATAGTAATACTCTAGATTTCCAGATTTTAAGTGATTCTGGATAAATGATACACACTTCCAAAGGCCTAAGCCCAAGCAGCACAGAACATTTAACAAAAGATAGTCTTTTTCATTATTATTTTATTTTTCACTGAGACAGAGTCTGTCGCCCAGGCTGGAGTGAAGTGGCACAATCTCGGCTCACTGCAACCTCCACATCCCAGGTTCATGCAATTCTCCTGCCTCAGCCTCCTGGGTAGCTGGGATTATAGACATACACCACCGCGCCCGACTAATTTTTGTATTTTTAGTAGAGACGAAGTTTCACTATGTTGGGCGGGCTGGTCTCGAACTCCTGACCTCAAGCAATCCACCCGCCTCAGCCTCCCAAAGTGCTGGGATTACAGGCATGAGCCACAATGCCTGCACCTGCCCCCACCCCCCACCGCCCTTTATAAAGACCATCTTATGGCCAGGCATGGTGGTTCACACCTGTAATCCCAGCACTTTGGGAGGCTGAGGTGGGTAGATATTTTGAGCTCAGGAATTCAAGACCAGCCTGGGTAATATCACAAAACCCCATCTCCACAAAAAATACAAAAATTAGCAGGTCATGATGGCATATACCTGTAGTCCAGCTATTCAGGAGGCTGAGGTGGGAAGATCAGCTGAGCCCAGGAAACAGAGGTTGTAGTGAGCCGTGATGGCATCACTGCACTCCACCCTTGGCAACACAGAGCAAGACCCCATCTCAGAAAAAAATTTTGTTTACATTGTTTTAAAAAGATAATCTTCTGTTCTATTGAGGGGATTTGGGGGAATGCTTGCTTTAAAATATGTATTTTACAGATAAGTCTCTACTGTCATCTTTGCATCTGGAGGATAGAATTTTATCGTTTTTATATAAAAGCATTGGAAATATAACTGAAAATTGAGGGCTGGATAGGATGTGGAGCAGGTGGAAGCACTCCTCACCCATAATTAGCCAGGCATGGTGGTGGGCATCTGTAATCCCAGCTACTCGGGGGACTGAGGCATGAGAATCACTTGAACCTGGGAGGTGGAGGTTGCAGTGAGCCGAGACTGCGCCACTGCACTCCGGCCTGGGTAACAGAGTGAGACTCCATCTTGAGAAAAAAAAAAAGGCGGGAGAAGGGGGTTAACTGTATGTAGCATTTCCCAAACAGTATGTTTCATAGTCCACACTGGCACATGAGAGGTCCTGAACAGACCTACAGTTTAAAAACTTATTTTAACTAACATTTCCCAAATTTAAATGACTACATAACTCCTTTCTTATAACTCATATAAATATTCTGTGGCATACATTTTGGGAAACATCATGAAAATCATATTTGTTAAAGCCTTCAATAATTACTGATGGAAAAAACTAATTATCTCTTGGCTTCTGATAGATGAATCATCTCAGATATCAAATTTGCTAGTTTGTTGTGGGTTGAACTATGTCCCTCAAAAGATAGTTTTAAGTACTAGCCCCAGTGTATATGACCTTATTTGGAAATAGATGCCAGCAAGTTAAGACAAGGTCATACTGGATTAGGGTGTTCCTGAGTCCAATGACTGGTGTACTTATAAGAAGGCCATGTGAAGAAAGAGAGAAATACAGAGGAGAATGCCATGTGAAGGCAGGGAGTGATACACCTACAATCTAAGAAATACCAAGGATTGTCAGCAATCACCAGAAGCTAGGAGAGAGGCATGGAACAGATTTCTGAGTCTCCAGAGCGAACCAACCATACCAAGACCTTGATTTTGGACTTCTAGCCTCCAGAACTGTGAGAAAATAAATATATTTTGTTTCAAGCCATCCAGTTTGTGGTACTTTGTTACAGCAGCCCTAGAGAGCAGAGATTTCAAACCAAATTTAAAAGATACCACTGCACACTTCCAGGTAAAGACGGCCGATTGAACACACACGTTTATTTTCATTCCCTCCTGAAACCTCAATAAAATAATAGAAAAGAGATTTATAAGGGCACAAACCCACAAGGATGGAAAACAAGAGACAAACATGATTGTAATAAAAATCTAGACACTACAGGCTAGGCACAGTGGCTCATGCCTGTAATCCCAGCACTTTGGGAGACCAAGGCAGGTGGATCACCTGAGGTTAGGAGTTCGACACCAACCTGGCCAACATAGTGAAACCCCGTTTCTACTAAAAATACAAAAATTAGCCAGGCATGGTGGCACACACCTGTAGGCCCAGCTACTCAGGAGGCTGAGGCAGGAGAACCTCTTGAACCCAGGAGGCGGAGGTTGAAGTAAGCTGATATCACACCACTGCACCTCCAGCCTGGGCAACAGAGTGAGACTCTATATCAAAAAAAAAAAAAAAAAAATCTAGAAACTACAAAGCAGAACGACTAGTAGGAAAGGATTTAGGAGACCTGAGTAATCTAAGTATAAGGGGACAGGAAAGGCCAAGAAACAACCTGATTTATATAATAAAATTGCAAAACACTCAGGCATGGCAGTATCAGGAACCTCTGAATGTATGGGTGAGGTAGAAGATAAATTAAGGAGAGTCTGTTGAAAAATGAATTTAAATAAATCTTTAGATTCCCTCCTCCACTCAGCATTCAAGGGACTGGCTCCTCCCTAACTTTGGTGTGGATTGGGGAGAAGATACTTGAAAATGGTCAAGGTGTCAATCTTTGGGATGAGAATCAAAATTGTACTAAATACAAGTGGAGTTAGTGAACAGAACCCCTGAATGCTGAGATACCCAATACCCCCTTTTCTCTCTCATTCCCAGAATCAAGTCTGGCTTTTACCCACTTGGTAAGAGACTGAAAGATCTGGTCATTCCAAGAGCAAAGACCTAAAGATATTGATATTGAAGAGAAGAGAAAGTTCCCCAGTTAAAAGCCCAATTAGATCACCTTTTAGTGATGCTAAAATTTCAAATCAGCTTTATAGTCTCTAACTCTTAAAAATGAGCAACCAGTAATTTTAAGATATTTGAAGAAAGCTTCTAACATGAAAACAGACACCAGACTAAGAAAAGCAATACAAGGGAAACAAGAACGAGGTGGAGAAAAGAAAACTTTAAAAAAATCTTTATATACTCAAAAAGATAATGCCTAGAAAGTAGAAGAGATAAAAATTATGAGAGAAACGATTTTAAAAAGGAAAAAGAACCAGTCTAGGAAGTCTAATATCTAAACAATAGAAGTTCCAGAAAGGGGGGAAAGAAAAGAGAGAATGCAAGGGAAAATCTCCCAGAACCAAAGAACAAGGGTTTCCAGGTTTAAAAGTCTTGCTGAGTGCTGAGCACAATGTTTGAAAACACACCCACACCCAGGTGCATCATTGTGACAATGGAGACCACAGCAGAGACTGCTGGTGCTCGCAAACAAATACCCCATTCTCCTTCTTCCTGAACACATAATTTGACTACGTTTTTCAGTCTTCCTTGCAACTGCAGGGCTGTGGCAATAAGACTAAGTCCTGGTTGGCCAGGCGTGGTGGCTCATGCCTGTAATCCCAGCACTTTGGGAGGCTGAGCTGGGCGTATCACCTGATGTCAGGAGTTCGAGACCAGCCTAGCCAACATGGTGAAACTCTGTCTCTATTAAAAATATAAAAATTAGCTGGGTGTGGTGGCAGACACCTGTAATCCCAGCTACTGAGGAGGCTGAGGCAGGAGAATTGCTTGAACCTGGGAGGTGGAGGTTGCAGTGAGCCGAGATCATGCCACTGCATTCCAGCCTGGGCAACAGAATGAGACTCTGTCTTAAAAAACATAAAAACATGGCCGGGCGCGGTGGCTCACGCCTGTAATGCCAGCACTTTGGGAGGCCAAGGCAGGTGGATCACGAGGTCAGGAGATAGAGACCATCCTGGCTAACACGGTGAAACCCCGTCTCTACTAAAAATACAAAAAATTAGCCGGGCGTGGTGGCAGGCACCTATAGTCCCAGCTACTCGGGAGGCTGAGGCAGGAGAATGGCGTGAACCCAGGGGGTGGAGCTTGCAGTGAGCAGAGATCACGCCACTGCACTCCAGCCTGGGTGACAGAGTGAGACTCTGTCTCAAAAAAAAAAAAAAAAAGACTAAGTCCTGGCCAATAGAACGTGAGCAGCAGTAACATACCAATTCCCGAGCCTACCCCATAAAAGTCTTCCATTTATAAGCTCTGCTCTCTTTCCCCATCCTTAGCTGGAGAGAACTTAGAGGACTTAGAGAAGGATACACCCGCAAGACAGAGATAGCATAAAACAAAATACTTGCCTGCTTGCCTGCATACACACACATTCATCTGACTGTGAAATGCAAGAAAACTAAACATTTTATGTGTTAAGCCACTGATATATATATATATTTTTTTGGAGACGGAGTCTCACTCTGTCACCCAGGCTGGAATGCAGTGGCGTGATCTTGGCTCACTGCAACCTCCGCCTCCCAGGTTCAAGCAATTCTCCTGCCTCAGCCTCTGGAGTAGCTAGGACTACAGCCGCATGCTGCCACACCTGGCTAATTTTTTGTATTTTAGTAGAGATGGGGTTTCACCGTGTCGCCCAGGCTGGTCTCAAACTCCTGAGCTCAGGCAATCTGCTGGCCTCAGCCTCCCAAAGTGCTAGCATTATAGGCGTGAGCCACCGCGCCTGGCCAAGCCACTGAGATTTTAGGGTTTGTTATAGCACCTACCCTTATTTACTGTAATTAATACAAGGATGAAGAGAAGATTCTAAAAGCTTACAGAGAGGCCGGGAACAGTGGCTCATGCTTGTAATCGCAGCACTTTGGGAGGCTGAGGTGGGTGGATCGCTTGAGGTCAGGAGCTCGAGACCAGCCGAGCCAACATGAAACCCTATCTCTATGAAAAATACAAAAATTAGCCAGGCATGGTGGTGTAACGCCTGTAATCCCAGCTACTCAGGAGGCTGAGGCAGGAGAATCACTTGAATCCGGGAGGCGGAGGTTGCAGTGAGTCGAGATCACGCCACTACACTCCACCCTGGGTGACAGAGTGAAACTCCATCTCAAAAAAATAAAAATGAAAGCTTACACAGAGGGGAAGAAAAAAGAAAAAACAGGTCACATACAGAGTAAAACAGGTCACATACAGAGTAATCAGAAAGATTTTTAGATTTTTCAATAGCAACACCTTAAGTTAGAAAATAATGCTGCAATGTCATCAAAATTCTGAAGGAAAAATGAATTCTGGCTTAGAATCCTATATGGCCAAACTATCAATTAGGTATACGTGGAGATGTTTTCAGAGATGTAAGGTCTCAAGAAATTTACCTTCCAAACACTCTTTCCAAGGAAGCTACTGGAGCCTGAGATCCATCAAAGCAAGGAGTAAGCCAAGAAAAAAAAAAAAAAAAAGAGAGAGAGAGAGAGATTCAGGAAGCACAAAATCCAATGCAAGAGAAAAACTACAGAAACACTCTGAATAATGATGAAGGGAAGATTCCAAGGTAACAGCTGTGCACCAGATACAGAAAGCATCAAGTCAAAATTAGAGCAGGTCAGGATACACTGGAAAAGAGTTTTTCAGGAGGATGAAACTGATATCTGATGTACTGGAATATACTGAGTAGATTTAGACAAATGCTGGAAGTTTGCGAGTTGACTAGATGATAAAAACAGAAAATAAATTAAAATAAGTATTAACTGAAGGGAAATTATAAAGAAAAGTAATCATAGTTTTCTATATGGCTAAACTGCATTTTATGGTCATGATGAGTAAATATTGATCTACGTGGTTGGAAAATTATAACTATATTAAAAGAAAGACACATGGTAGAGGTGAAGATATTAAAGAGAGCCATCATCCTCTATGGTGGAAAATCAATAAATGCCTATAAAAAGGAAAATTAAGATATAACAATTTAGGGCTGAGCACAATGGCTCATGCTTATAATTCGAGCAGTTTGGGAGGCTGAGGCAGGTGGATCGCTTGAGTCCAGGACTTCAAGACCAGCCTGGGCAACATAGGGAGACCTCATCTCTATTAAAAAAAAAAAAAAATTAGTCAGCCAGGCACGGTGGCTCACGCCTGTAATCCCAACACTTTGGGAGGCTGAGGTGGGTGGATCATGAGGTCAAGAGATCGAGACCATCCTGGCCAACGTAGTGAAACCTGGTCTCTACTAAAAATACAAAAATTAGCTGGGCGTGGTGGTGCACACCTGTGGTCCTAGCTACTTGGGAGGCTAAGGAGAATCGCTTGAATCTGGGAGGTAGAGGTTGCAGCCAGCCGAGATCCTGGCGCCACTGCACTCCAACCTGGTGACAGAGTGAGACTCTGCCTCAAAAAACAAAAACAAAACAAAACAAAAATTAGTCAGGCATGGTAGCACATGCCTGTAGTCCCAGCTACTCAGGAGGCTGAGGTGGGAGGATCACCTGAGCTCAGGGGGTCAAGGCTGCAGTGAGCAGTGATTGCACCACTGCAGTTCAGCCTGGGTGACAGAGTAAGACCCTGTCTCTAAATTAATAAATAAATAAATAACATCTTGGCCAGGCGTGGTGGCTAACACCTGCAATCCCAGCACTTTGGGAGGCCAAAGTGAGAGGACTGCTTGAGCCCAGGGGTTTCAGACCAGCCTGGGCAACATAGCAAGAGACCCTGTCTCTACAAAAATACAAAAATAAAACAACCAGGCATGGTAGCACATGCTTGTAGTCCTAGCTACTCAGGAGGCTGAGTTAGGAGGATCATTTGAGCCCAGGCATTTAAGGTTACAGTGAGCTATGATTGTGCCACTGCACTCCAGCCTGGGTGACAGAGTGAGACCATATTTGGGGGAAAAAAAAAAGATACAACAACACAAACATGTTACTTAGATCAAAGATAAATATTAAATAATCAATTAACAGAGTTAAAAGTATTAGCCTCTAGGAGGGAGAAAGATGGGAAGGGAGAGATGGGGGAAGCACGCAGGGTACTGTTGGGTTTTTTGTTTGTTTGTTTGTTTTGAGATGGAGTCTCACTCTGTCACCCAGGCTGGAGTGCAGTGGTGCGATCTTGGCTCACTGCAACCTCTGTCCTCCCAGGTTCAAGTGATTCTCATGCCTCAGCCTCCCGAGTAGCTGGGATTACAGGTGTGTGCCACCACAACCCGCTAATTTTTATATTTTTAGTAGAGACAGGGTTTCTCCATTTTGGACAGCTGATCTCGAACCCCTGACCTCATATGATCTGACCTCAGACTCCCAAAGTGTTGGTGTTACAGGCATGAGCCACTACACCCAGCCAAAACCATATGTGTGTGTAACTGATAAAAACTAAAACTAAATAAGTGTACATTTTTTTACAAAAAAAATGAAATAGATCCCTTATGCTAACATGAAATGCTGCCCACAAAGTACTGGTACATAGCACAGTCATATGTATAGTATAGTTCTAGTTCTAAAAAATGGATATTGATAACTATGAACATAGGCATAGAAAAATCTAGAAGACAGAATATCCTTGGCAAGTAGGGGGAAAAACGAAAATCTAGAATATATACTCAATGTTAATAATCATCTCAAAGGCGTGAGATGTGTAGAAAGTCTCACTCTCCACAATATATGTTTCTGTAATGTTTTTTATCAAGCATGTATCACCACGTTTCCTACCAAAAAAAATATATAAACATAGGCTGGGTGCGGTAGCTCATGTTTGTAATCCCAGCCCTTTGGGAGGCAGAGGCAGGTGGATCACTATCACTTGAGGTCAGGAGTTTGAGACCAGCCCGGCCAACATGGTGAAACCTCCATCTCTATTAAAAATACACACACACACAAAAAATTAGCCAGGCATGGTGGCAGCTGCCTGTAATCTCAGCTACTCAGGAGGCTGAGGCAGAATTGCTTGAACCCAGGAGGCAGAGGTTGCAGTGAGCCCAGATTGTGCCACTCCAGCCTGGGCGACAGAGTGAGACTCCATCTCTAAATAAATAAATAAATAATTATAACCATAATTACTTAAAGCTCAGAGACAATAAAGAGAAGAGAAATGCCCCCTATTCTAGGTGGGCTAAAGAAGTTCATCAGGCTCAAAATGCAGAATCGAGTTTCTTGCCAAAAACTACTGTGGCTGAAGTCCTTTGCTTTGAATTAAATCAACCTTGCTACCCTGGCCAGAGTTTATTGGATTAGACTATTACAACCACACACAGACCAACCATCACCCTAGACACGTAGCCAAGCATTTCTCTCAAGAGTGGTGGGAACCCTGCCAGTCAGAGTGCAGTTCATGCAGAGTAAGAGCAAACGAACCTGTCATACTGCTCTTGAAGATGTTTAATATTAATACACAAAGACAAGACAGGTCATTCCTGTTCAGGTAAGCAAATGTCTTGTAAAGCCTAGTTTACTATCCAATCTCAACTTGGTGCCCAAGTGACTTCTCTAAGCCTGAAGGGGCAACTTCAATCCAAAGTACCCCTCAATAAACCTACACACACACACACACACCACACACACACACACAAAGCTAACACTTCAAGTTTAAGAAAATTCATGCTTCAGAGCCACTCACTGCATCAGGTTTCCCTCAAAGACAACAGGCAAAAATGATAAAAGCATGAAAGCCAAATGGAAGAGATATTTTCAAACTAATCACAGTATGCACCATTCATCATTTTTCCTTTTTTTTTTTTTTTTTTTTTTGCTACTGCCAAAATTTAGACTTGGGGAAAAAAAAGTAGGTAAAGCTCAATGTAATATAATTTAGCTGTGACAAAGTAGATTAAAATCAAGAGAAAAATAAGATTGTTTCTGAGCAATTTTAACTTAAACCAGTAAAATAAATAATCTATGGTAAGAGTCATTCAACTACTCACCTTTCTTGTATGATACATTTGTAAATCTACCACCAGACACTTATTACATAATCATTTCATTTTATAATTATGGAACAATCCTGGAATAACATGATAAAAGATTCTGACTAATTGAAATTTTTAAATAAGCTACGACATAAACCATGACAAAAGAGATAGAAAATATTTTTTCTTTCTCTACTTACTAGTTGTTACACAATGAAGAGCATTTGCCTGGTGCTTAGAATTTAATCCTTCTATGGAAATCACTAGCTGCCCTTCTAGCAATGCTCCCTTTGATACATCTATGTCACACTTCCAGTGAATTATTAAAAATCTCAAAATCTGAAAAGAGCACAAAGAAAACATAATCTTCTTTAGAAATCACAGTAATAATATATTTCTATGACCCAGTTAAATTAGTAACTCTAATTTCCCCCCAAAAATTGTATTCTTGCTTCTAAAATGTCAGATTTAGGTTTGTTCAGAGTATTGTGTCTAAACAAAATAAATAGCTAGGAGAGTGACATAAGAAAAGAGTCAGTGAAATTCAACATAATGCCCAGTAAGACAGGAAATTGAGACAATAAATTCCTTTATTCAGAAGATAAATTCATCTGGAAATAATAATTAGGGAAAAATTAAGTGGGAGTTTGTTTTTCTTGTTTCTTTTTTCCTGCCCCAAATAAAAGCCAACATGAAGACTATGAATAAGAGTGGCATCTGGTTATGAATCATCTTGATCTTTCATTAAATCAACACTTTTGAGGGTCAGAATACTATTTAAGAGTGCTAATGCTGCCCTGCACGGTATCTTATGCCTGCAATCCCAGCACTTTGGGAGGCCGAGGTGAGAGGATCACTTGAGCTCAACAGTTTGAGATCAGCCTGGACAACGTACCGAGACCTTACCTCTACTAACAACAACAAAAATTAGCCCAGCGTGGTGGCGTGTGCCTGTAGTCTCAGCCACTGGGGAGGCTGAGGCAGGATGCTCTCTTGAGCCCATAAGATTGAGGCTGAAGTGAGCCCTGATCAGGCCACTGCACTCCACACCTGGATTTGAATCCCTGATGTGCCAAATTCTAGCATGTGACCTTGGGCAAATTACTTAATCTCTCCAAACCACAGATTCCTCATCTATTAAAATGGGGATAAAACTACCACATAGGGCTGCTGCTGAAAGTAAACAAATAATACGTGCAAGGCTGAGCGCAGTGGCTCATGCCTGTAATCCCAGCACTTTGGGAGGCCAAGGTGGGAGAATCGCTTGAGCCCTGGAAACATAGTGAGGCCCCATCTCTACTAAAAAAAAAAAAAAAAATTAAATTATGTGCAAAATGCTTAACACAGTACTTGGCAAATAGCAAATGCTTAACAGATATTAGCTATTATTTCTAAGTTCTAATGCAGTAAAGACTACACACAATATTTTAAGTTGAACAGGACTCCAAGATGTCTGGGTAAAACATTTAATCGACCGGGTGTGGTAGCTCACACCTGTAATCCCAGCACTTCGGGAGGTTGAGGCGGTGGATCACCTGAGGTCAGGAGTTCAAGATCAGCCTGGCCAATATGGTGAAACCCCATCTCTACTAAAAATACAAAAATTAGCCGGGTGTGGTGGTGTGCGCCTGTAGCCCCAGCTACTTAGGAGGCTGAGGCAGGAGAATTGCTTGAACTCGGGAGGTGGAGGCCACAGTGAGCCAAGATTGGGTCACTGCGCTCCAGCCTGGGCAACAGCAACACTCCGTTTCAAAAAGAAAAAAAAAAACACATTTATTCGAGACAAATTGAAAATAAAATATATTTCATTTATTTTGGGGGGGAGAGAGGGGACAGAGTCTCACTCTGACTCCCAGGCTGGAGTGCAGTGATGGCATCATCATGGTTCACTGCAGCCTCAACCTCCCGGGCTCAGGTGATCCTCCCACCTCAGCCTCCCAGGTAGCTGGAAGTTCAGCCGCCTGCCACCACACCCTGCTAATTTTTTTTTTTTTTTTTTTTTTTTTGAGATGGAGTTTTGCTCTTGTAGCTCAGGATGGAGTGCAATGGTGCGACCTCAGCTCACTGCAACCTCCGCCCCCTGGGTTCAAGCGATTCTCCTGCCTCAGCCCCACAAGTAGCTGGGATTACAGGCATGTGCCACCACACCTGGCTAATTTTGTATTTTTAGTAGTGACGGAGTTTCTCCATTTTGATCAGGCTGGTCTTGAACTCCCGACCTCAGGTGATCCGCCTGCCTCGGCCTCCCAAAGTGCTGGGATTACAGGCGTGAGCCACCGCTAATTTTTGTATTTTTTGCAGAGACGGAGTTTCCTCATGTTAGCCAGGCTGGTCTTGAACTCCTGATCTCAAGTGATCTGCCCGCCTCGGTCTCCCAAAGTGCTGAGAATACAGGCTACCCACCGCGCCCGGCCAACTCCCATTATTATTCATGCAAACAGATTCTCACTTTTACAGGGAGGCAACACAAGGAAAATTATTACCCCCTTTTTAAAGGCAGGGAGATCTGGGAACTAAGATCCTCATTTGTACCAGTTAACAAGAATGGTTTCCAGGTACGTGTAGAGTCTAACTCTTCCTTCACACGTCCTCTGTTACGATATTCCCATATCGGGCCGGGCACGGTGGCTCACGCCGGTCCCAGCACTTTGGGAGGCGGAGGCGGGCAGATCACTTGAGGTCAGAAGTTCAAGACCAGCCTGGCCAACATGGTGAAAACCTGTCTCTACTACAAATACAAAAATGAGCCAGGTGTAGCGGCGTGCGCCTGTAATCCCAGCTACTTGGGAGGCTGAGACAGGAGAATCCCTTGAACCCGGGAGGCGGAGACTGCGGTGAGCCGGGATCACGCCACTGCACTCCAGCCTGGGCGAAAGAGCGAGACTCCGTCTCAAAAAACAAACAAACAAACAAACAAACCCTAAAGATATTCTCATGTCGGTATGACAGCGCAGTTGGGAAAAGAACACTGGCCTATGAGTCAGCGCCCTGGGTTCTAGCCTAGGTTCAGTTATTTGTAAAATGGAATCCCGCCGCCTTCTTTGATGACAACAAACAGGCAGGACGCCCAGGGGTACTCTCTCAGGTGCCCTCAGAGCCTGTGCTTCTGTCACCTGCCCAGTACCCCTCACAAACAGCAGCTCAACGTCCCATTGGGCACCGGCCGTGAAAGTGGGTAATGAAATGAGCACACGGGGCGTGGCCGGAGCCAGGTGCTCAGTGCCGTCTTCCAGAGCAGCTCCCCGAGCACAGGTGTGGCCTCTGAACCTCGCCCTTCCACGTCCAGCTGCTTCGAACCCAGAAACCTGCACCTGCACCTGCACCTGCACCGGGGCCTAAAAAAACTCTCCCTCGCTCCCAGTCTGCACTGGGTCCCTCCTTGCCTCTGTCCTGGCGCCCCGACTCCCCCCCCCCCCCGCCCCGCAACGCCAGGGCTTCCCCCTTTCCTTTCCTTCTTTCCGCGCCCCCTCCCACCACCCGGTGCATGGAAGGCGCTGGGCTCCGGCAGGCACCTCCGAGGCTGCGTCAGGCTCTGCCCCTGGGTGTCCGCCGGTGCTCGGCAAACGCCGCAGCTTTCTGAGCCGTAGGCTGGAGAGAGGGCGTCGTTCCCCCACAGAGTACCCCGCGAGCGAGAGCCCTCATCTGCTCCTACTTCCTCGCTTCCCCGTGGGAGACGGGCCTCGATTCCCGAACCTTCCTCCTTCACCTTAGGCGACGCCCGACCCCTCTGCCCAAACTTCGCGGTCTCCTCACAAAGCCCGTCTCCTCAGAAAGTGTCCTCCGCTTTCTCTCCCTTCCCAGCATCACCTCGAACACGGCCACGGCCGTCCCCTCCATGCCGCGCAGGGAACAACGGCAACGCCCAGTCGAAGGATACCCGCCCGCGGCCGCCGCCCCCTCCTCAGCCCGGGGTTGGAACTCCGCCAGTGCCCACGCCCGAGTCCACGCCCACGCCCGGCAGCGCGAGCCCATCCCTTCCCGCGCGCGCGCCTGCGCGCGCGCACGCCCCGCCCACCTGCCCGCCGCGCCTGCGCACTCGACGCTGCAGGGCCCCGAGACCGCGAACCGCCGCCGGGAGCCACCTAGAGCCTCTGAGCGCTGCGGGTGCCAGTGGGCCCGCAGGTGGGAGGTTCGGGGCGGGGAAGAGCCCGCGAGAGGCGGCCAAGGCTGGAGGTGAGCGGGAATGAGGCCAGGCCACCACTCCTCCCTCCTCTCAAAGACAGTTCCCCACGGTGGCGGCATGATGCGGCCCTTGGCCCTAATCCGGGCTTTGGCCGCCCTTCGCGCTTTCCAGGACCCTTCCCTCGGCCGGGAGGGGCGACGGTAATGGCGCGGGGCTACCAAGCGGGTTCGTGACCCCTCCAACAGCCTTGCCTGCGGCGGGGGCTGCCCCAGGCCAAGCCCTGGGTCCCAGACTTAGCAAAGAAAAAGACGGCCAATTAAAATTGAATTTCATATAGACAGCGAATTTTTTTTATAACCATACACATATCTCGGCAATTTTTGGGACATATACTAAAAAATTACTAATCTGAAATTAAAAACGACGCCCTGGGCCGGGCGCAGTGGCTCACGCCCGTCATCCCAGCACTTTTGGAGGCCGAAGCGAGTGGATCACCTGAGGTCAGGAGTTCGAGACCAGCCTGGCCAACATGGTGAAACCCCGTCTCTACTGAAAATACAAAAATTAGCCGGGCGTGGTGGCGGGCGCCTGTAATCCCAGCTACTCGGGAGGCTGAGGCAGGATAATTGCTTGAACCTGGGAGGCGGAGGTTGCAGTGAGCCGAGATCGCGTCATTGCACTCCAACCTGGGCAAAAAGAGCGAAACTCTGTCTCAAAAAAAGAAAAAACGACCCCCGTCTTTTACCTTCCAACCAGCCCCAAGCATCTCCCAGCCTAATCCAGGGGGACCAGCTTCCCCCGCAAAGGTGGGACCTGGGAGTCGACCCCTCCCTATCCAGGCCCCTTTCCACGTTTGACTCTGCACTGAATGTGCCAAGACAGGAGCTGGCTTTTCTGGGCTCTGGCTGACAGGAGAAGCTCTGGGGTTTTCCAAGTGCATTCCTGGCTGGAAGAAGGAGGTCCTGCAAGTCCCAGCTGCTGCTCTCTGCCAGGTTCCGGGAGGGGCATGGTGACAGGGGCTTAAGCCCATAACTGCTGGTGATCTGACAGCCAAAAGAAAACCCTGATGAGAGATTCCTGCCTGGCAAAGAGTTGCCCAAGGAGAAGGGTGGGACAGGGTGTTGGCTGCTTTCCTTCAGGAAAAATTCTTCCACCCCAGCTCCAAGACGCCAGGATTGGACAGAACAGGCTGGCGAGGTGGCAGAGTGCCTGCCCAGTACACAACCTTGGTGCTACTCCAAAGAACATTGTCTATCGAGACCTGAATCATACCCTTCTCGAGTCTATGCTCAGCGCTCCTCCCCATTCCTCCCCATCTCAGTTGCTCACAGGTAGACCTATTGGAGCAAGGTAGCTTTTATTTCTGGAAAATCCATCATAACCATCAAACTTGATAAACAGCTGGCATTTGAGGAATCATTGGAGTCTTCCTTTCATTCCCCCCACACCCCCCGCAGAGCTCCCCATCCCCACCCTCAGTCTCTTGTCCTTTTTCAGAAGAGGAGTTGCCAAGGGGAAGGGACCAGTAACATTATTGAATGACTGCTTGTTGTCGGACCCCACTAGCTCTTTACATAAATGATGTCATCCTCTCAACTATCTTGTAAGAAAATTGTTATCGTCACTATTTTATGGGTGAGAAACCAAGGTATTGAGGATGGTTCTTTAAAATATTTCCCATCGTGGCCGGGCGCAGTGGCGCACGCCTGTAATCCCAACACTTTGGGAGGCCCAGGTGGGTGGATCATTTGAGGTCAGGAGTTCGAGACCAGCCCAGCCAACATGGTGAAACCCCACCTCTACTAAAAATACAAAAATTAGCCAGGTGTGGTGGCATGTGCCTGTAGTCCCAGCTACCTGGGAGGCTGAGGCAGGAGAATTGCTTGAACCCGGGAGGTGGAGGTTGCAGTGAGCTGACATCACACCACTGCACTCCAGCCCGGCTGACAGAGTGAGACTCTGTCTAAAAAAAAAAAAAAAAAATTATCATTGTGAGTGTTGGCCCAGCAGAAAATGCTCCACCTTGAGAATGGCATTGAGAATGAAGATGAGTTGGTTTCCTAGCTTCCAGCCCTTGTCCTTGGAAATGAGCCTCTAGCTTTCAGCCCTCGTCCTTGGAATGAACTTCAGGGATAAAGGTGTAATGGAGCACCCAATACCACCCTAGAGGCAGTGGAGGCCTCTCAAAGGTAGCCAGGGACACAGCTGTCCTCCCTACTGGACATAGGGAGAAGCAAGGAGGGAAGCCTTCGATATGAGGGTTTGCCATCAGGACTTCCGTAGCGTAAACCCACGTATTCAGGCAGCATGCAATATAGGCTTGATACATGGTGAGAATCCACTCTGTGCTAAGTGCTCTTCACTTTTTCTTATTCATCTTAAGCAGTTCTCCCAATTTTGTAATCTTGTAAGAGAGATGTTATCTTTGTTTTAGAAATGATAAAAATGAGAATCCAAGAAGAAGTTGTATGAATAAATCAGGCATGGTGGCTCATGCTTGTAATTCCAGCACTTTGGGAGGCCAAGGCAGGAGGATTGTTTCAGGCCAGGAGTTTGAGACCAACCTGGGCATTATAGTGAGAGCCTGTCTCTACAAAAAAATTTAAAAATTAGCCAGGTACAGTGATGCATGCCTATAGTCCTAACTACTTGGGAGGTTGAGGTGGGAGGATCTCGAGCCCCTCGAGTTGGAGGTTGCGGTGAGCTATGATTATGCCACTGCACTCCAGCCTAGTGACAGAGCAAGACCCTGTCTCAAAAAAAAATTAAAATTTTAAAAACGGTTTTTTGCTCAGACCCCATCCCCAGAACACTAGAATGTTAGAGCCAGAAGGGACTTTGGAAATTATCAGTTATCTATTAAGATGAAGAAATTTGAAGCCCAAAGAAACTAAATGACCTGCCCTTGGTTAAGGTCACCTTAGTTAACTAGGCCAACCAAGGAGGCTTTGAGTATGGCTCTCGATATTTTCAGCCCTGGCCTTCCAGGTCTCATTTATTGGCAGTGTCTGTAGGGAGCCAGTTATTTCCAGTCCTTAGACTGGGTGACATATTGATTCTGCTTCCATTTCTGCACCCACCTCAGAATTTATATTACTGTTTCATGTTGTATTAGTTCATTCTCATGCTGCTAATAAAGACATACCCGACACTGGGTAATTTATAAAGGAAAGAGTTTTAATTGATTCATAGTTCATCATGGCTAGGGAGGCCTCAGGAAACTTAGAATCATGGCAGAAGGGGAAGTAAACAGATACTTCTTCACATGGCAGCAGGAAGGGGAAGAATGAGTGCCCAGTGAAGGGGGAAGCCCCTTATAAAACCATCAGATCTCTTGAGAACTAATTCACTATCAGAAGAACAGGATGGGGGAAACTGCCCCCATGATTGAATTATCTCCGCCTGGTCCCTCCCATGACACATGGGGATTATGGGAACTACAATTCAAGATGAGATTTGGGTGGGGACACAGCCAAACCATATCACATGTCTACTTTGGATATCCTGTTTATTCCAAAAAGAAACCCTCTGTCTGAGACACACTCCCTGCCCCCTATAAGAAGAGCCCAAGACTGATTCTGACCCAAACTCAAGGGTTTGAGTGGAACCAGAACATCCTAGGGAGTGCTGCCAGATGAACAATGACATTTTAGGAACTGTTGAGCTTTCTTTCCTTTTGAATGTGCCCTCTCTGTGTCTCCTAGACACTTCTTAAGGCCCCACCTTGTTTCTTAGGCTCCCCTAGAGCTTTCAAATGCCCTGAAGAGGCTGACCCTAGGAACTTAAGTAGAAAATATCCTTGAGGTCCGCCTTTCCAAGCTGATGCAAAAGGAAGTCCATTTGAAGACTCCCTCCCCTGGGAAAGAACCAAGCAACTATTAAGCTGTTTCCCATCCAGACAGTAGGAAAGGGTTAACTGCTTCTCTCGGGTCCTGAGCAAAGTCTGTCCCCTACCAGTTCCCATAACCGGGTTTCCTGAAATGGAGCAGGTCCCAGGTGACTCTCCACTAATCACATCCTTGGAAATGGGGCCATGAGGCTCAGATTAGCTCATCCCTTCACCTTCTTGAGGCCTTCTCCACCTGGAGCACAGAATCTGGGGCAGCTTCACCACTTACCTCCCTCTGCTTTCTTATCAGGGGTCAGACAGGGATGTTCTAGCAGAGGAATATTATTGGGCTAATGGGGGCAACTAGAGGCCATAATGGTGCTGACTTTTGTGCAATTCTTGGACTACAGCATCTGTTCTTCCCCTTTCTAAGACTTAGGGGAAAAGAGAGATTCTTTTCCTGGGACAGTACCAAAGTTTATATAACTCGAGTATTTCCTTCTTCACCCCCATTCCCTGTTTTCTTCCTCTCCTTGAATAACTGACTATGATACTGACTAACTTCCTGTTCTTCCTGGCCAAGTCACCCTTTGCACAAAGTCTGATTTCTCATCCACCAGTAGCAGGTGCTGGGCCAGCCCAGGAGATTTCATTCCTTTCCTATTATTGTCCAATTTTTCCTCTGCCTAGATAGCCAATAAAATCTACATCACAAAGTGGTTCTGCCCTGTGTAACTGGCTTTTTTTTGAAGGAGTTTTGTTCTTGTTGCCTGGGCTGGAGTGCAGTGGCAGGATCTCGGCTCACTGCAACCTCCATCTCCTGGGTTCAAGCTATTCTCCTGCCTCAGCCTCACGAGCAGCTGGGATTACAGGCATGCATCACCATACCTGGCTAATTTTTGTATTTTTAGTAGAGACAGGCTTTCACTATGTTGGCCAGGCTGGTCTCGAACACCTGACCTCATGTGATCTGCCTGTCTCAGCCTCCTAAAGTGCTGGGATTACAGGCATGAGCCACTGCGCCCAGGCTATAATTGGCTTTTTACCTTATCTCTAAGTAGGGCTGGATTTGTCCTGCCAGCTGATGTCCACTGGAAGAGAAGTATTCTTTGTGACTTAGAAACCTTGGGAATGCAAACAGCACTGTAATGTGGTCACATTACAGTCACAAGTAAACCTATTGATCCAAAGACCAGATGATCAACTGTATTTGAAAGACAGGTAGGCTAATTGAGACAAAAATTCTTCCAGCAGCCTCATTAAAGAGGACATTGACTCCACATATTCTAAAACTCTCAGATTGTTTCATAGACATTATTTTAACTATATTCCTGGGAGAATTTTCCTATTTTAGCTATGGAAAACTAAAATATAACACCTAAAGAGAGGTAAAATGGGAAAAGAATTGAGACATCCTGACTGTGTGTGATTACAGTACTCTGAAGCACTTTGCCAGGGATACAGGTGTACAGTCTTTAAAGCTAGCTATCAGGAACCTTAGTTGAGCTGATTTTTCACCGATCTCTAAAAGTTGACTTGGCTGTGCACAGTGGCTCATGCCTGTAATCCCAGCACTTGAGGAGGCCTAGGCAGGAGGATTGCTTGAGCCTAGGAGTTGGAGACCAGCCTGGACAACATAATGAGACCCCATCTTTAAAAAAATTAAAACTTAGGCCCGGCACGTTGGCTCACGCCTGTAATCCCAGCATTTGGGGAGGCCAAAGCGGGCAGATCGCTTGAGCTCGGGAGCCCAAGACCAGCCTGGCCAACATGGCAAACCCTGCCTTTACAAAAAATAAATTAGGCAGGCATGGTGGTGAGCACCTGTAGTCCCAGCTACTCATGAGGCTGAGGTGAGAGGATTGCTTGAATCTGGGAAGCAGAGGTTGCAGTGAGCTGAAATTGGGCTGCTGCACTCCAGCCTGGGCAACAGAGTGAGACACTGTCTCAAAAAATAATAATAATGGCCAAGCGCAGTGGCTCACGCCTGTAATCCCAGCACTTTGGGAGGCCGAGGCAGGCAGGTAATGAGGTCAGGAGATAGAGACCATCTTGGCCAACATGGTGAAACCACATCTCTACTAAAAATACAAGAATTAGCCGGGCGTGGTGGCGAGCGCCTGTAGTCCCAGCTACTCAGAAGACTGAGGCAGGAGAATTGCTTGAACCCGAGAGGCGCAGGTTATAGTGAGCTGAGATCACACCACTGCACTCCAGCCTGGCGACAGAGAGAGACTCCGTCTCAAAAATAATAATAATAATAATTTAAAAATAATAAAGTCAATTTGATTTTCATCTGTGCTGGCGTTAAGGCCACTTCTGACTTCTGTTTCCCCAACTTTCATTCTCACCAATTGGAAAGAGACTATGGGATCAAAGGTCTGAAAGGGTCAGGATGTCTCTATTCTTTTCCCATTTTACCTCTTTCTTTAGGTGTTATGTTTTAGTTTTCCATACCTAAAATAGGAAAATCCTCCCAGAAATATAGTTAAAATAATGTCTATGAAACAATCAGAGTTTTAGGATAGTTAAATTAGAAGAAATCTTTTTTTTGTTTGTTTGTTTTTTTGAGACCGAGTTTTGCTCTTATTGCCCAGGCTGGAGTGCAGTGGTGCGATCTCAGCTCACTGCAACCTCTGCCTCCCGGGTTCAAGTGATTCTCCTGCCTCAGCCTCCTGAGTAGCTGGGATTATAGGCATTTGCCACCACACCCGGCTAATTTTTGTATTTTTCATAGAGATGGGGTTTCACCATGTTGGCCGGGCTGGTCTCAAACTCCTGACCTCAGGTGATCCACCTGCCTCGGCCTCCCAAAGTGCTGGGATTACAGGCGTGAGCCACCGTACCCGGCCTAAATTAGAAGAAATCTTAAAGGTCATTTAATCTAGTATTTCCCAGCCAGAGAAGCAATATTTTTTCCAACTCATTTCCTTTATCCCCACCTCTTCTCCTGATTAGCTTCTCTCTACCTCCTTCCTCAACCTCTTTCTGGTATCCAAGGTAGAGTGTTGGTCCAGTTTACATAGTATATTTAGTGTGTTTAGGGTTGGGAAACACTGACCTACTTCACCTCTCTATTTCACGCAGTAATCATTCTAACAGTCATAACAAGTTGGTATCTAGCTTTTACTTGAATATCTCGTGTTGGGAAATTTGCCGTCTCAGAGGCAACCCATTCCAGCTTTGGGCAGCAGTGGTTTTGTAGAGAGTTTTTCATTATATCAGGCTAAAGTCTACTCCCTTTCTCTGCCCCATGTCTTCCACCCATTGGTCCCAGATCTGCCTGTTGAACCCACAGAGAATCCATCTAATCCCTTTATAAAGGGGCGTGGAGAATACCCAGGAGTGTAATTGTTAACTTGTCACAGTGGCTCAGACCTGGCCTGAATGATTGTATTATAGATATCCTGTGCTTTGTATGCTAGCTGTGTTCCTAAAACATTGTATAAGCCAAGTTTTGTATGAATCAAATCATTTTAGACATACTGGGAAGTTGACTGTTTAAAAGAAACCCTGTTATCAGTTCTTTCATAAACTGAAGAATCCTTGTGTAATGCAAATAATCTCCCCCTTTAACATTTTATGCAAATTTAGATTTTCGTACATTATACTTTACCTAAGGCAAGGTTTGCCTACATACAAAACAAGTAAAATGATGATAACAGTAATAGCTAACACTTATTGGGCCCTTATCTGGTACCAGGTGTCATGCATCTGACAAGCACTATTTAATTTCTCATCACAACTTCCTTCTGTAAAATTATCCCTGATTTACAGATGAGGAAGCTCATGCTTAGAGAAGTTAAATACCTTGTCCAAGTTCACACAATTAGAAAAAGATGAACCAGAATTCAAACACGGTCTGATACCTTCACACCCTGGAAGTTTCAGAAGCCATAGTAGTTGACATGACTAGCTACTAGCTGTGCGCCACAGCACAAGTAAATTAGGCTGAGATACAGAAAACTGACCTCAAATGTCTATAGCTTCAAAGATGTACACAAAACCTATTCTTCTCTGAGTGCCCTGGGTTTTCTAGTACAACTCAGTTTCTAGTGCAATTCAACTGAGGAACCCCGAAGCCTTCCCCTCAGTTATTAGTATTAAACAGATGCCATCAAAATTTATTTTAAGCAGATGAGTGTAATCAGACACTTTTTCTTTTCTTGTTTTTCTTATTGCTGCTGAACAAATTAAGACACTTTCTCAAAGGTCTGTGTATTCACAGGGGTTAGTGGCATGAGCTTCTTGGAAGAAAAAGTGGTTCGTTATTGACTGATAAACTCAAAGGTATTGAGAATCATGGTTGGTCCCAGACTGCTCCCAGATGAGTCTGAATTATTCATATGGGCCCAGTTTTTAATGGCATTTAGGTTTGCAAGTTAAAAATCGTTTGAGAGGGATCGTCCATAAATAAGTGCTGGTTTGAGTCCCACCTGGAGAAAGATAAATGGATGTAATATTTCCATGTTCTCAAATCGGTTCTACTTTCTCCGATTTCATCAATAGCAGCATGCACTCACAGCATCGCTCAGCTTAGAACATCCCTTGGGGCTCTGAGAACCCACATTTTTCTACACTGTGTAAGGGAGCTCAAGGCATGACTGTCTTCAGTCCTCTGTACCCCACCTCCACCTACCCCCACCTGTTAGAATTCCCTATCCGATGTGGCACTTTATCTTGGCTCATTTGCAGACTTTTGCTTTCGAATACTTGATTATCCTTTGCAAACCATGCCCCAAGCTGGCCAAGACCAAGCTGACTTCATGGTCTAAGTAATCACAGGAAATCAGGTCAGTCCTCGGAAGCTATCAGGCTCCCATAGCAAGCCACCTTTCTGACCTTTACTTGTGCAGCATGCTTGTTTACAATTTCAAGTCATAGACTCAAGTGAGGAAATATGTCATTTTCTTTATTTCTCAACTTAGTTCGTCAGCTCTCATTTCTACTGATAGCTAAAAAAGAATTAACTTCACCAATCAAGATAACGCAATCTGACATTTTGAGCTGGATGATTAAAAAAAATAAATAATGCAATTGTTGCAAGTTTGGTTTTTTGTTTTTGTTTGTTTGAGACAGGGTCCCACTCTGTTGCTCAGACTGGAGTGCAGTGGCATGGTCATGGCTTACTGCAGCCTCGACCTCCCAGGCTCAAGCAATTCTCCCACCTCTACCACCCAAGTATCTGGGACCATAGGCATACACAACCATGCCCAGATAATTTTTAAAGTTTTTGTAAAGATGGAGGTCTCACTATTATTGCACAAGCTGGTCTTGAACTCCTGGCCTTAAGTAATCCTCTTGCCTCAGCCTCCCAAAGTGCTAGGGCTACAGGCGTGAGCCACCACGCCCAGCCGTCAATCGTTGCAAGTTTTAAACTCAATCTCTCAGTCTCTTAGGATTCTCCTCCCAGCCCCCTTCTCCTTAATTTTTTTTTTCTTTTTTTTTTTTTTTTTTTTGAGACGGTGTCTTGCTCTGTCACCCAGGATGGAGTGTAGTGGCACAATCTCGACTCACTGCAACTTCTGCCTCCTGGGTTCAAGCAATTCTCCTGCCTCAGCCTCCCAAGTAGCTGGAACTACAGACATGTGCCACCACGCCTGGCTAATTTTTGTATTTTTAGTAGAGACAGGGTTTCACCATGTTGGCCAGGCTGGTCTCCCACTCCTGACCTCAGATGATGCACCTGCTTCAGCCTCCCAAAATACTGGGATTACAGGCAGGAGCCACTGTGCCCAGCTCTCTGCTGTAGATTTTAAAGGGTCTAATAAAGGGTTCCAAAGTGAAGAATTTAACTTTGATCTCTCTGTGTCATCCCTATGCAGAGGGCAGTGCATCTACAAAGCACTTACTTGCTGTTGCCGTTGCTGCTGCTGCTGCTGCTGCTGCTTAAGTGATGGAGATAGATTAGGGATAAAAGAAATGGGAAATACATCATTTGATATGAAAACATTTTGTTTCATCTACTGACAATAAGGACTCCTCTTCTCTCCCAAGGTCTTTTCTTCCATTCATTAGTTTATTGCACAGATATGTATATGTTTGCTCTGCTGGGGATACAACTGTGAAATAATTGTGTTCTCTTCCCTCATGGTGCTCATGCTCTAAAAGAGAACACAACCAATGGGCAGTGACAATCCAGTATGGAGTGCTCTCAGAATGCCCCTGTCCCAGACTTGGAGCTCAAGGAAGGCTTTCCAGAGGAAGTAACATCTAAATTGATACCTGAAGGATGAAGGATGAGTAAACATTGGGTGAATGGAAGAGGAAGAGCGATTCCAACCAGAAGGAAGAGCATGCTCAAAATCCCATAAACATTGGGGAAACTCTAAGAGGTTCCTTATGGTGAGGACACAGAATGCCAAGTGCAGAGTGGTGAGAGACCAGGCTGGAGAGGTAAGCAGGGTGTGCAAACTTTGTTAAGAACTTTGGACTTTGTCCCAAGGGCAGTGGGGAGCCACTGAAGGGTTTCCAGAAGAGGAATGATCTGTCTGATGTATTAAAGAGACTACTCTAGCCGCACAGTAGATAAGATGGCCCAGGAAGAGTGCAGAGAAAAAGAAAAGGCCTAGACAAAACACCACCATCAATAACAAAATTAAGCGACAAGCAGAAAAGGAACTCACAAAAGAAACAGAGAAGGGACCACAGGGGTTGAAGGAAGACCAAGAGAATGGCAACCCCATAACAAAAGAAGAAAATTTCAAGAAGCAGGGCATAATTAGGGTCAATTGCTGCCAAGAGGAGAAGTAAGACAGCAATTGGAAACTAACAGCTGGATTTTGCAATAGGATTATTGACAACCTTGTTGAAAGCAGCTTTAGAGTGGAAGTTCTGTTGCATTGGATTAAGTCAATTGTATCAATGCTCATCTATCCCCTTCAATTACCATCTATTTCTACACTGATGTATTCCAAATGGGTATCTTAAGTCCAGACCTCCCCTTTAAAGTCCACGCCCATATACAATTGACTACTCAATATCTCCACTTGATTGGTTCAAAGATACCTCAAACCTAGGTTCCAAAACCAACAATCTCTCCACCCAAACCTGGTTTTCCTGGAGTATTCCTCATCTCAGCAAATAGTAGCTCCATTATTCCAGTTGCACAACTCATCCTTGACTAACCCTTTTTCCTCACCACCACCCCTGTATCTATCCCATCACCACATCTGGTTAATTCTTTCAACCTGTGCACTCCATCTCCACTGCCAGCAACTGAGTTCAAGCTACCATCTTCTCTGTCACCCTACCCACAGTGGTAGCCTCCTAACTGGTTTCTCACACATCTTTGCACCCCTCCATAGCAGCTGGAGTAACCTATTCCCCCCATAGCAGCTACAGTAACCTTTTTAAAATACAAAGTTGATCCTATCACTTCCTTATTTCAACCTTTCAGTAGTCTCTCAGGGCTCTAAAGGTGAAAATCAAAATTCTTTAAATAATGACATAGAAAGCTCTGCATGATCTAGCCCTTGCCTATCTCCCCAGTCGCAATTCTCTACACATTCCCTCTTCCCCTCTGTTTTCCCTGCACCCTGGTCTTTTCTCCATTTCTTTTGTATTGTTTTTTTTTTTTTTTGGTTGGTTGGTTTTTTGAAAAAGAGTCTCACTCTGTCCCCCAGGCTGGAGTGCAGTGGCACAATCTCAGCTCACTGTAGCCTCCGTCTCCTGGGCTCAAGAGATTCTCCTGCCTCAGCCTCCCGAGTAGCTGGGATTACAGGCACTTGCCACCACGCCCAGCTAATTCTTGTATTTTTAGTAGAGATGAGGTTTCACCATGTTGGCCAGGCTAGTCTCGAACTCCTGACCTCAGGTGATCCACCTGCCTCAGCCTCCCAAAGTGCTGGGATTACAGGCGTGAGCCACCGCGCGCGGCCTCTTTTCTCCATTTTTTTTTTTTTTTTTTTTTTTTGAGAGACAGAGTCTTGCTCTGTCACCCAGGCTGGAGTGTAGTGGAATGATCTCAGCTCACTGCAACCTCTGCCTCACGGGTTCAAGCAATTCTCCTGCCTCAGCCTCCCGAGTAGCTGGGATTACAGGCGCATGCCACCACGCCCAGCTAATTTTTTTGTATTTTTAGTAGAAATGGGGTTTCACTGTGTTAGCCAGGATGGTCTCAATCTCCTGACCTTGTGATCCGCTTACTTCAGCCTCCCAAAGTGCTGGGATTACAAAGTCGTGAGCCACTGCACCCGGCCTCTTTTCTCCATTTCCAATGTACACCATGTGCCCTGCAACATCAGGCCTGTTAGCCATACGCTGTGTGGCTAAGAACATGGGTTCAAGGGTCAGATTGGGTTAAAATCCCAGCTCTACCCTTGCCTGGTTTGATGACCCTGAGTAAGGTACTTAATCTCTCAATGTCTCCATTTCCTCATCTGTGAAATGGGGTTAATACTTACCTCTTGGAGTTGTTATAAAGGATTAAATGAAATGTTATGTGTAAAGTATTAGAAATACAGTTCCACGTTAATGTTAGTAACAGCTATTATTATTCCCCACTCTGTCTGGTTAATGCTTCTCATATTTCAGATCTCAGCTCAGGTGATCTGAGGTTATGACTCTGTTCAGTTCTCTCTTAACATCCTGAACTTTTCATTCATAACACTCATTATACTTTGTGGTTATATATCTGATGGGTTATTTTATTAATGTCTGTCAATCCCACCACAGGCTCTTCCAAGAGAAAACAGACAGTATCCATTTTACTCATCATTATATCCCCAGATCCCAGCACAGTGCCTGGTATATAATTAGCCATATAGTTTTTGCATAAATATTTGATTGAACAGGGGCGAGGAAGTGAAGCCAATGAGTGCAAATGACTCAGGAAGACTGTGAACATAAAGAGCAAGGGGAATGCATGGAGGGAAATCGGGGCTTCTTGATTATTTTTTAAGCTGGCAAATGCTTGAGCATGTTTAAATGCTGATGGGAAGGAGCCAGCTGAGAGAGAGCAGTGAGGGCTGTGAGGCTGCGGAAGGGGATGAGACTTAGCATAGGAGCCAGAAGAATCCATCTTAGGTGGAAAGAGGGACACCTCTTCCCTGGTATTGAAACAAGAAATGAGAATTCGGCTATGTATGTATGTTTGGTGGGCAGAGCCAAAACCTTTCCATGAATCTTGGTAATGTAAGCAGCAAATGTGGATTCACTGAGAAGCTCAACAAACTTGGTGGATATCATTCCATTCGCTTTTGCAACTCAAATAAGGAGGAACCAGATGTTTTCTTCATCATTGACTGTACTGGTTCACTACAGAGCAAAATAACAAGTTTCCAAAGCAACCCAGTCACAGAGCTGAGATAGGCGATCTCAGTGTTCTCTTTATTCAATGTGCTTCCTCTCCAAATCGGGAAACAGTATGGGAAATAATACGGTAAAATCATAACGGCTGATACTGATTAAGTGCTTACTATGTGCTGCATATAATTCATTTACCTGCAATAATTCATTTGATGTTCCCCACATTATGGTGCCATTTTACATGTAAGGAAACTGAATCCTAGGGAGGTAACTTGCCCAAGGTCACATAGTCAGTGGGTGGCAGAACTACGTTTTAAACCCAAGGAGTCTGACTCCAAAATCAATGCTTTTAACCATTCTGCTATACTCCCTGTCTAGCAGAGAGGAAAGAACATATTAGGATTCAGAAGACCTGGAGTTTCTACCATGAACTAATTCTGTGAACTTGTACATTCACTTAGGTGTCTGAACATTAGTCTGTTCATCAATAGAATAAGAATGAGAATGTTTATCTTACAAGGCTTCTTGAAGGATTATGAAATGCTGAAAATAGGAAATTACAAAAGATATTATTTTGCTAATCATAAGACTTAATACCCTTGACTTCTAATTGGGTCACGATATTATAGGCTGTCAGAGACCCTTAGTTCCCGTAACCAGTACAGCAGCAGCAGCTTGGTGGTTCCAGTTCCTTTGGCAGGGCAGCTGATTCTCTATTTTTTTTTTTTTTTTTTGGAGATGGAGTCTCGTTCTTGTTGCCCAGGCTGAAGTGCAGTGGCACAATCTCAGCTCACTGCAACCTCTGCCTCCCGGGTTCAAGCGATTCTCCTGCCTCAGCCTCCTGAGTAGCTGGGATTTCATGCCCACCACCACGCCTGGCTAATTTCTGTATTTTTAGTAGAGAAGGGGTTTCACCATGTTGGCCAGGCTGGTCTTGAACTCCTGACCTCGCGATCCACCTGCCTCGGCCTCCCAAAGTGCTGGGATTACAAGGGTGAGCCACTGCGCCTGGCCATGGGCAGCTGATTCTCATCCCATCGGCTTTAATGTCCCTGACCAAGTGTCCCTGATGACCATCATGCACAGGTTGGTGCCTCCTTCCCCCGAACCAACCAACACATAATCCTACCTCTGGGAAGAGTTGCAGTTTATGCCCTTGTTTCTTTAATGCCATTGCCTGAAAGAGTGGCTATTAAAAATAATAAATAGCCTCAGGCCTGGCACGGCAGCTCACATCTGTAATCCCAGCACTTTGGGAGGCTGAGGCAGGCAGATCACCTGAGGTCAGGAGTTCAAGAACAGCCTGGCCAACATGGCAAAACTCTGACTCTACTAAAGATACAAAAATTAGTCGGGCATGGTGGCATGCACCTGTAATCCCAGCTACTCGGGAGGCTGAGGCAGGAAAATTGCTTGAACCCGGGAAGAGGAGGTTGCAGTGAGCCGAGATCTGCACTCCAGCCTGGGTGACAGAGCACGACTCCGTCTCAAAATAATAATAATAATAAATAGCCTCAAATGCAGCTAACTGTGAGGTACACACCAGAAAGCCAGTTCCAGTTTCGTGGTAGAAGCACAGATATCAGAGCTAGGAGAGAACTTCAAAGTAATCTTTCAGTGGAACTCCCCAACCCTCCTCCCAACCCATTTTATAGACTAGGAAAACCAAGGCGAGGTAGATGACAGCACTAGTTAGGGTTGTCAAAACCATATCTGGAAAGTACTTCAATTGCACATATTTGTTTCAGTATGCATACCTTTTCAGAAAGGAGCAAAATCCTAAATTACCCATAAATCTATTATAAAACCTTAAATCCAATAATTCACTCAAAGCCCATTCTTTGAGTGCCCTTACTTGGCCATTTCAGGCATTCCCTGGATAGAAACGGGCCCACATCTTCAGGGGCAGTACATAACCTAACGGCTCTGTACAAAGCTCACCCTGTTACCACTGGCTCATCTCTGAGCTAAGTTCGCTAATCTGGAAGAACAGCACCTACTTCTCAGAGCTGGAGTGGGGGTGGGAGTGTCACATGAGATGATGCGCTTTTAGCACCCACCTGGCACTCTGTGAGTTTGTCATGATTTGGGCATAATTCCTTCCTCTCCTAAGCAGGCAGCAGTTCACCTTGGTTAAGGACCTTGGACCTTAGACCACTCAGACGCTAACAAACCAAGGAGAAACCCAGCCGTGTCAGGCCTAGAAATGTCTGCCCCCACCCCCACCCCCCTCAAGACGGTGACTAGGCCGGAATTCTCCTGGTTGATAAATGAGAGGAGCTGAGAAGCGCTGAGATGCCTGTTTGGAGCATCTGATCTGTAGAAGGCGAATCTTCACTGTGCCATGGAGATGTTCTGGGAGGGAGAGCCGGCCCAGCTGCCTGAAGGAGGACGCGAGAGCGAGGGGACGGGTGAGAGGAATGCTTAGCGGAGACGGACTGGAGGTGCCCGGAGAGGAAAGGGGAACGGAGGCTGGATCTCGGGAAACCTCGTCGGCAGTGTCATTAGAGGAAGGATCGCGTGTCTCGGGGATACGGATTTTGGAGGAAAAGCAGAATAGGGACAAAGGTGAGGTGTCCGAACCGGGGAGATCAAGACCTGTAAGCTGTGGTGGGGGACCCAGGGACCAGCGAGGACGGGAAGGCGGGGTTTTGGGGGGAACCCGCACGGAAGGTGGCTGGGGGTCGGCAGCCGGCCTCGGAGCTGCCGCCGCGTTCGCCCCGAGGCAGGTCAACTACCCCGGGCGGGGAGCGGCGGGGAGCACCGAGAGGGGCCTCGGTTGCCATGGCGCTGGGCGGGGAAGGGGCGACTCGGGCCCCTCCCAGAGCCCCGCGGGGCCGCCGGCTCCAGATGGTCCCGGGCCTCCCGCGGGAGCCGGCGGCCTGCGGCAGGGGGAGGCTATTGTCCTCCTTCCGCGGCGCCGCAGTCCCGCCGCTCGCGCCCGCGCGCCGCCGCCACGCGCCCCGCCGCCGCCCGCCCCGCGCGCCCCCCGCGCCGCCCGCCCCGCGCGCCCCCCGCGCCGCCTGCGCCCCGTGACAGCGCCCGCCCGCCGCCCGCCGTGCGCCCGGCCGCTGCCTGCAACCGCCCGTCGCGGCCGGGCTGCGGGCGCGGCAACTACCGGTGCGCCCCCGCCCGCCGCGCCCCCGCCCGCCCGGCCGCGGCTCCGCGCCGAGGTAGGTGCCGGCGCCCCGCCCGCTTTGTCCCGGCCCGCGGGGCGGCGCGCTTTGTCCAGCCGCGTGCGGTCGGCGGGGTCGGGGTCGGGGTCGGGTCCCGGCGGCCGGGGTGAGCCGGGGCGGGAGCAGGCGGGGACGGGACGGAGAGGGTCCCGTGCCAGCCACACAGGTACCGGGATGAGGGCAGTGGGGGCCAAGGCCGGGCGGGGGGGACTCGGCCTCTCTGGAGCCGGGAGAAGAGTCTGGAACAGTTAGGGCTGACGGACACGTTCGCGGCGAGGCTGGGAGCGGGTCTGACAGCGCCGGCCCCTCGCGTCGCCGGGGCTGCGGGGCGGACGGGCCGGCGCCGGGCCAGGTGCTGGGGGCGCGCTCGGCCGCCTCTGCCCGGCGGACTGCGGGAGCCCGGCTCCCTCCTCCCCGGAGCCGCGTGGGCTCCTCCTCGCCTCTTTGGCAGCTGGCTCCACGCGCTCCCTTCTGTTCCCCACAGTGTGTGGGAGAGGGGCACGCGGTTGGCTGTGGTGGCCGGAACTGGCCCGGGGAGAACGCAGACGCTTCGGGCGGCGGGGAAGCGGCCGCGTGCGGCGTTTCTGTGGCCAGGAAGCTGATAGGGCTGTGCGGTCCGCCCCGCACGGAACTACCCAGCAAGGCCTGCTCGCGGGGGTGTTCCAGCTCCGGTGCCACAGTCGTGATTTACCTTCCACTCGCTTGGAACTTTACCCCATTGACCCCAGGACATTGCATGCTTGTGTGAGGTGCAGGTTTGCCCCGGTCTTAACCTGCTACATGTCGTCTGCCCTCCCCCTCTCGGAGCAGCCACAGTTCCAACGCTGGAGAGCCCGGGGGTTTCAGGTATGGGCAGAGGTAGCAACAAACCAGTTTTCCTTGAAGGTGAAGAGGGGCAGAGTGAGTTCCAAATATGTGTCTTAGCTTGAGGTGTGGGGCAACCTCTTGGCTTATTCAGAAAGGCAAAGGATTGGCCGAGGAGAAGGTAGGATGGAGTTTACATTCTTCCCTTAGAGAAATTGATGTGACCCCGGGTTGGGGAAGGGAGATAGCAAGGGAGTGAAGAATCTGAATATTTGAATAAATCTGCCATAACTGGAGGATTCTAGAAGAGAAAATAAAATTTCAGTCCCCCTCTTCAGCCCAGTTCCTAACTTCCTCCGAGGGAATTGATCAGGAACACAGTCTGAGAGGTGGGTCGGGGTTTTGCTGTTCCTTCCTTCTGCCCTGGGCCCATCTTTCTCTTGCCTTCCTGGGGGCCCTGAGCTGATTTGTGACTTATTTTTCGTTTTATCTCTCTGCCAGTCCACCTATTTATACTTAGAAGCAAATAAGATTTGAACTTTGCCAAAGTCCCCATTTCTTCTAATCTATTATTCATCTCACTGTCATTTGTTCAACTCTGCCTTCCCGTGACTTCTCTAGCTCTGCCGTTCTCCTCCCGCATATCTGCGGTTCGCTGTTGGGGCATCAGCACTGTTTCTTTCATTACCTGTGGTACCTACTCCATCTTCATCTTCCTCTCCCATCGCCTGAGCTCCTGAGGGGAAGTGATATTTGAGTTTAGTGTGGGGTAGGGCCTGAGCAGACCTAGAAGCTAACCCTGGGTCACACTCACCCCTGAAACTTTGTGTCTTCTCAACACTCATGGCTCCTCTAACCAATTCCAGCTGCTTCTCATCTTTGGACAAGGGTGGCCCTCAAAGTGTGGTCCCCAGACCGTTAGCTTCAGTGTCACCCGGGAACAGGTTAGAAATGCACATTCCCAGGTACCACCCCAGAAGTGCTGAATCGGAAACTGGGGGATGGGGGGGTGACCTGTGATTTAACAGTCCTCCAGGTTGTTGTGATTCATGGAAGTCTGAGAATCCCCAGACCTGAGCTGTTGAGCTCAACCCTGAAAGTATTCCAGCCCAGGAGCAGGTCTTCTCCAATCCCGTGTTCATTCTTTCCTTGAGCTTCTCTCTAGTCCTAAGAAAGACATTAATTCCATGGCCAAAAAAAAATGAATTATAGTCAAGTCATTCAATATCTCTTTATTGAATATCTATTGTACTGAGTCTGGAAAAACACCAAAACGAGTAAGACAGCCCTTGTCCTCAATGAGTTAAATGTGGAGCGCGCAGAGAGACACGTAAACAACTAACCGTAATGCGATGTGATAAGTACAATACTAGCTGCATGCCGAAGTGCCCTGGAAGCACAGAGGAGGGAATGATCAACTCTGAGGGAGAGAAAGAATTCATCAGGAGCAGGATGTGGTGAGAGGAAGAATTAGGATACAAGGCAGCCTGTAGCCCAGGGTATAGGATTTCTAGCTTAACATGTCAGCTGAAAGAGAGGAAAACTGCCCTGGAGGATTGGCACGGTGAGCCTAGTCTGCCTCCAGCAGCGCCTGGAGTACATTCCAGCAGGACCCCAAGCCTGCAGCCGGCGGGGGTTGGCATTCTTCTAGCACTAACAGTGTAAGCTACTTGGGCCTGGCCTTGAGGTCAATTGCTAAGAATAAGGTATGATGTTACTGTAATCTGGATTAGCTACTGCACCACCCTATTGCCAGACTTCAGGAATCTGTGGAAGAGAGGACGATTGAGGATTCTCCGGCTTCAAGAGAGACAGGGGGTCATGAAGCTGGGGGGCTGCTGGCCGACTGAGGAAATGTGAGCATGGAGACCCTGGTCATAGGTGAGGAATGATCTACTCAGTGGCAAGAAACCAGCGCTGGATATGTGTAGGAGAAAAGCAAATAGAAATCAGTGGGAATCTAGAGATGGCAGCAGGGGACACAAACTGAGAACACAGCATATTGTCCAAAAGGCCAGGGAGCTACAGAGCCAGAATGCTTGGAAACCAAGACCTAGAGACACAAAGGTAACAGAGCCTCAGAGCCACATGCTGAACAATGCCAGAGAGCACCATTCACATGGAAGGCTGTGGAGTTGCAACATGGTGGCCCTGTGGGGGTCTGTGATCTAAGGACACCAGTGCCAGCTTGGTTCCTGATCCATATCACAGCATTTCTGGAAACTCAGGACACACAGCATGCATGCTTCAAATTCAATTTGGGGAGAGGAGCATTTAAGTGGCTGAGGTTTTATTTGGGGGAAGAGGAGGTTCTAGCTCCATACTTTCTCCTGGTAATGGTAGGAATCCGCAGAGACATTCTAACAGTTGGACTTCCCTGGAGGGTCTGGCTCCCAGTTGGGCCCCTTTGTAACTTTAACAAAACCTCCAATTCTGCATTTCTCCTGAGCCCTACTTCCTACCACCAGGGCTGTGGTCTTGGCAGTCTCTGGTTCTGGAAAGGAAGGAGGTATGGAGAAGAGAGAAGTGATGGGTGGTGAGACTCGGGTAGGTAGGGAGGTGTGTGCCCATGGACACACAAAGGCAGAACCTTTCTGGCTTCCATCATTAACTGGTTCCATGAAGCTGAACCTGACCTGCTTGAAGGCCAGGGTTGTCTGCCCCTCCCCTTGGGAGGACCAAGTTGGATCCCCAAAGATAAGCCTAAGCAGTCCATGTTTAGGTTCTGTGAAGCTTACAGGGGCCTCAGAGCTACTGTGGTTTGGAGACAGGGTCAGATGGTTAGCTTCTTTGAGTTTCTGCTCTTTGTGGAGTACAAAGATATGAGGCAGGGTTTGCAAACCTCAACAGTTGGGGCCAGGCAGGTAACATAGATATGTGAAGTGGCTGAGTCTGTAGACCATCTAAAGGAATCCAAATCAGTCTTTTTTTTTTCTGAGACAAATTTCACTCTGTCATCCAGGCTGGAGTGCAATGGCGCAATCTTGGCTCACTGCAACCTCCACCTCCTGGGTTCAAGCAATTTGACAGCCTCAGCCTCCCGAGTAGCTGGAACTACAGGCACCTGCCACCATGCCCAGCTGATTTTTTGTATTTTTAGTAGAGACGGGGGTTTCGCCTTGTTGGCCAGGCTGCTGTCGAACTCCTGACCTCAGGTGATCTGCCCACCTTGGCCTCCCAAAGTGCTGGGATTACAGGCGTGAGCCTCCGCACCCGGCCAAAAAATCAGTCATTTAAAAATAGCTTATTGGCCTAGCAAAACACTCCTGGGGGCTAGCCTTGGTAAGTTTGTGACTCCTAGTAAGGGGTCATGGAAACCGAAGTGGGGGCAGGGTGGAACTTGGGTGTAGGCATTTTTGTGGGCAGGTCTGTGCAGAGAGAGTTTGAGTGCTGGAGATGTCCATCCCAGAGCTGAGCTTAAGTGTGGCTGCTGGTTAGGAAGCACTAATCTGAGAGGCCGAGAGAAATGGAATTACACTTGGTCCTGAGGTGTGGACTACTTTCCCGTCTAGAAGCTGAGAGTATTAGGTGACGCTAGTTCAGGTCATGCCTTGCCCACAGCACTCTTTACTCAGGGTGATTCAACTCTGCCCTAGAATATATTTTTATATAAATATTTACAGAACAAATCCAGAGAATCTGTGGGGAGAAATGGTGGATTTTGAATGAGAAGAGTCCTAGGCCTCGTAGAAATTAAGCTCCCTTTCCTTCTACAGGGAATTAAAGCCCAAATCTACAAGCCTTAGACCTTAGCTCTCTTGCATCTCATTAATGCTCCTCCCAAGAAAAATCTTTGTGCACATTTTCTCTTTAGGAGAAAGGGGAGGGGCAGACAACCCTGACCTTCAAGTAGGTCAGGTTCAGCTTCATGGAATCAGTTAATGATGGAAGCCAGGTTCTGCCTTTGTGTGCCCATGAGTCTCACCACCTACCTGAGTCTCACCACCCAGCACTTCTCTCTTCTCCAGACTTCCTTCCTTCCAGAACCCGAGACTACCGAGACTACAGCCCTGGTCCTAGGAAGTAGGGCTAGGAGAAATGCAAAATTGGGGGTTTTGTTAAAGTTACAGACCCAGTCCCCTCCTCCTCTCTTGAATGCTGCTGAATGCTAAATTACACAAGAACTTTGGACAGTAGAGGTTTTTTTTTTTTTTTTTTTTATCCCCAGCAGATATTCTGAACCTCATTTTTTAGTTTTGAGGACAGAGTGTGTTTGCGTAAGTTAGAGCCGTAAGTAGTGCTGGTCCACATTTCCCCAGCCTGGGCCCTAGGCAGGAGCCACGGCTGCTCATCCGTCTGGGATGAGCCTCTAAGACGGTTGAGGAACCTGTGTATGTTCTATGTTCAAGAGGCTGCGATTAAGAGCGTGTCCCCCAGAGTCAGAAAGAACTTTTCAAAGCCCGGCACTGTTTCTTCTGGCTGTGTCACCTTGAATCAGTAACTTAATGTCTTTTTTTTTTTTTTTGAGGCAGAATCTCACTCTGTCTCTCCCAGGCTGGAGTGCAGTGGTGCAATCTCAGCTCACTGCAGCCTCCACCTCCTGGTTTCAAGTGATTCTCCTGTCTCAGCCTCCCCGGTAGCTAGGACTACAGTCGTGTGCTACCACGCCCAGCTAATTTTGTATTTTTAGTAGAGATGGAGTTTTACCATGTTGGCCAGGCTGGTCTCAAACTCCTGACCTCAGGTGAGCCACCCGCCTTGGCCTCCCAAAAGTGCTGGGATTACAGGTGTGAGCCAATGCCCCCAGCCAACTTAATGTCTTTTTTTTTTTTTTTTGAGACAGTCTCATTCTGCCGCCCAGGCTGGAGTGCAATGGCGCGATCTCGGCTCACTGCAAGCTCCGCCTCCTGGGTTCACGCCATTCTCCTGCCTCAGCCTCCCGAGTAGCTGGGACTACAGGCACCCACCACCACACCCAGCTAATTTTTTGTATTTTTTAGTAGAGACGGGGTTTCACCGTGTTAGCCAGGGATGGTCTCGATCTCCTGACCTTGTGATCCGCCCGCCTTGGCCTCCCAAAGTGCTGGGATTACAGGCGTGAGACACCGCGCCCGGCCAACTTAATATCTTTTGTGCAGCTTCCTCATCTATGAAATGGGGACAACAGTGGGCCCTCACCCCACAGGGAGTTATGGTGACGTGATGCATGTCAATGGCAGGGATATGTCACAGCCGACATTTATTGAGTACTTACTAACATTCTCTGTGGCAAACCAAAGGAAACAAAGCGGAGAGAACCATACTGTGTCCTCCTTTGAACTCCTGGGCACTTGCTAAACAGCGTATCAGTCTTCCTGGTGTATCATAACTTTTTCTTAACTCAAGAGCAGAATCTAGGTCTTTTTTTTTTTTCTACAAGTCTCACTCTAAGGTGCGCCCAGGTTCAAGCAATAATCCTGCTTCAGCCTCCTGAGTAGCTGAGATTACAGGCGCCTGCCACTACGCCCAGCTAATTTTTTGTATTTTTAGTAGAGATAGGGTTTCACCATGTTGGTCAGGCTGGTCTTGAACTTCTGACCTCAGGTGATCCACCCACCTCGGCCTCCCAAAGTGCTGTGATTACAGGCGTGAGCCACCGCGCCCAACGAATCTGGGTCTTTTTCTCTCAACTTGCCTACAGGGTATAGTAGGCCATCTTGGGTTGATCATGGGCTCAAAACAGTTTGTAGAAGGAAAGAATGCCACTTTCTAGTCATTATTGCCCATGGGGCCCCATATGTGCTGCCTGCATTACCCTGGGCTGCACCCTGCTGTCTGAAGCACTGAAGCCCATCACCCCTTTCTTCACCCCGCAAACCCGTCCCTCTCTGGCCCGAAGTCGTTGGAGCCTTTCCTGACCACCGCATTGCTCTGAGCTGCTGCTGCCTTCCTGCTTCACTTTCTGTGCTTCTGATGTATTCCCGTCCCCAGGCTTCCCAGGTGGCTTCCCCTCTTCCCCTGGGGGCTGATTTCCACTGAGCAGCCAACCGCAGCCTCTGGCCACAAGGAGAGCGGAGCACAGGTAGGGCAAGAAGACAGAAGGCCCCGGTGGTGAGTGGAGGGCTTGGTGGTCCCTGGACACCCCTCACTGGCCACATTCTCCTTGCAGGAGCAGGAAGCCGCCTACCACCATGAGCAGCACGCTGTCACCCACAGACTTTGACAGCTTGGAAATCCAGGGCCAGTACAGTGACATCAACAACCGCTGGGACCTTCCTGACTCGGACTGGGACAATGACAGCAGCTCGGCCCGCCTCTTTGAGAGGTCTCGAATTAAGGCTCTGGCAGGTGAGGTCAGAGGAGGGTCGAGGTGGGGGGATGCTGGAGGAGGCTTTGTCAGCTCGTCATGAAGAGCCTTTTAACTTTATGGGAAGACTGACTTTTCTTTCTAAGTGGGAGACCCAGAGCACTCTATCAATTCCCTGGTCCCCACATCCAGCCTCAAGAATAGGCTCCAGGCCATTCAGAACTTTCCCCAGCTCTTCCCCCCAAGCATAGAGACGCTTCACTGGCCCCTGGACTGGCTGAGCTGACTAAAACAGCTTCCCTCTCTGGCCTCAGCCCCCGGGTCATGTCCCTTCATCCTTCGGCACTCTTGCTCTTGCCACTCCTTTCTCCGCCTACCTCTCCCTTACCTGTCATGCCCTTGTTGTGTCTTCTTTGATTTCCACTGTCATTTCCCACACCTGTTCCCAGTCTATTATTCCCCTCTGCTCCCTCCCCACCTGTTCCTTCCACCTGCCGCCTGTTACTCCCATTATCTCATCTGCCTGTTCCCTGAAGCAGGTTCCCTCCACCCGCTGCTGCTGGTTTCTGCAGCCGCCCATTCTCCCGGATGTGCTCTCTGCCTGCCTTGGCTCCTACTCTTCCCTACAGCCCAGGGCCTGGGCTCTCCGCTCTGAGCGGAAACTCGTCCAACGGCCTCCCTGTCTTCCGGGGGAGGAGTTGTCATGGCAACAAGAGTGCGGCTGCCACCTGACACCACCAGTGGCTGGCATGGGGCTGACTCACCCACACACCCCAAGGCCACCCACCCCGTCTGGCTTCCTCCTCCATCCCACTCTTGTCATTGCCATTGACCTGCCGGCTGCCCAGCCCAGCCCAACCCAACCCAGTCTGAGAGGTCCCAGCTACTCTCACCGAGAGGTGGTGCTCCGAGTGGGGGTGGGGGTTGGCCACTAGAAGAAGAGAGACTCCAAGGGGGAGGTTCCCAAACCTGGCCACATGTTTTACAGGATCACCCAGGGATGTTTTTTTACAAATACAGGTTTCCAAGCCCCTCTCTAGACACAATAAGTTAGAATCTTGGTCCAGAACTCAGGATTTTTCAAAAGCTCCCCAAGTGATTCTTTTGAGCCAGCTCAGCACCAGTCTGAGGACACCCTTGTGGCAGCCATAGCTTCCCAGGACCCCTTCTCATTTTCTCCTGGGCCTCTCTGTCCTTCTGGTTGGGTCTTCAGGCCGGCTGTGAAACACTCCTACCAGTGCGTCTATACATCAGAGAAGACAGAAGGTGTGGGTTATGGAGAATGTCATGTTTGGGGAAAATGTTCCTGGCACTCTGGTTTTGGATTCATGTAGCCTCTAGAACTGTCATGATGTCTATGTGTGTACAACATGTGCCACCCACCATGTTTGCACACATGACAAATGCCATCCAGGACTGTCACCATGCCTGTGTACATAGGACACATGCCTCCTAGGACTGTCACCATGCCTGTGTACATAGGACACATGCCACCCAGGACTGTCACCATGTCTAGCTGCACATAACTTGGGCCACCCAGCACTGTCACCATGTCTGTGCACACATCTGTGCGTCCTCATGCTCTCATTGGGTGTTTATCTCCACCACCGAACTGGGCTCTCCTGAAGAGGCAGCTCTGCATGGGATTTGCCTAGCACTGTGTCTCCAGCCAGTAGGTGTCAAATAAACACTGAATGAATGAAGATGGGGAAGGGCAAGTGTAGGCTGCATGTGACAAACGCTGGAGCCCAGAGGAAGGGCGCCTGGTATATGTGCCCAGCAGCGGGGCGTCTGGGGGCAGGGATGGCCTGGTGGAGGATGGCCCTGGTGGGCCAGAGGGCAGGGAAGGGGCTGGCACTGGAGGTGGTGATAAGCAAGTGGAAAGGATGGTAACAGCCCCCGTTTCACAGATGAGGGAGTGAAGGAAAATGCCTCGCACGGTGCCTGGCTTTTCCTCTTTGAGGATTTCCTCGTTTCCAGATTTCTCTTTGTCTGTTTCTGAGCTGGGGCTCAAAGCCCACACATCCTGGAGAAGGACCTCCCAGAGTCACCCAGAGAGGGGTCGCCCTCGCTGTTCCTGCAAACCTCTGGGAAACAGGAGTTTGCATTGGGGGCCCCTCTCGTGGGTCCTGTGCATTGTTAGGTAACTTGGGGCCTGATGGGCGGGTCTTGAAGGCGCTGGCAGTGCCCTCCTCCGCCGCCCCGCAGGGCCTGGCCCTGCCCCCGCCGGCCACGCTCCGCCTCTCTCCCCTCCCCAACACTGTCCAACCTGTTTGTCTGGAGCCGCCTGTCTCCTCTCACCGCAGCCAGGCGTGCCCCCACTCTGTCTCAGGAGTTCGGGACACCCCGTAACTCTTTTTGCCACTCCTTGAAATTCCCACCATTCTTGAATCCCCTGACGCTGGACTCCAGCCTGAGGTTCCACTTGGGAACAGAAACTGGCCCCCTGCCGGCGGGGAGCATGGACTCTGGGCCCTGGGCTCTGTAACTAGCAGCTGGCAGCATGAATGGGAACGGAGTGAGCAGGGTGCACGGGAACGGCCTGCATGAGGCCAGCGAGTTTTACTATGAGGCTGTGGAAGGGGCCCACAACCCCGGGGGCCTCCTGCTTTCACCAGCTGCCTTCATCAACCCTGCTCAGTATGCCAGCGTGCTGGAAGGACGCTTCAAACAGCTGCAAGGTGAGGCCCGGGGGCCCCCTGTGGGGACGACTGCGCCTGGGCGAGAGGGACCTGGGTGTGGGGAGAGTGGCCGGAGCTGAGGACCTGGCACGGGACACAGTGTGACTCCAGTGTTTGTGTTGGGAGACAACGTGATGCAGCTTAGAGGGGATAATTACAAGAGGCCGGAAAATACACAGATGTCAACGGAATGGGGAAAGGCTTGGACCTGCTGGCAGGGACCGTGTATGATGGCATGGGTGGGTGTGACTGCCGGGCCTTGGGGTGCTGCATGGAGCAAAGGCAACCAGCCATGGAGGGCGTGGGGGTGCCAGCACCCGGGGAGGCGCCAGCAGTGCCTCTGAGGTGGATCCGGATCTGGCGGTGGAGCGCTCGCCAGGACAGTTAGTGGAGGCGGAGGGGTGAGCCAGGCCCAGGGACCTGGAGATTGTGTTTTCCAGGCTTCTGAGCGTGTGTCTGAATGTGTACACGGGGGCAGTGTGTGTGGAAGCAAAGGGAGTGTCTCGAAGGAGAGGATCTGTGCAAACAGGCCCAGGTAGATGTCTGCGCAGGTGTGTGTTCACTCTGGCACAAGTGCTTAGGTGTGTTTTTGGGAATCACTGTTGTGTGTGTGTGTAAGGATCTAGGGATGCTGTGGGCGTCTTGTGACGTGACACTTGGTTTCTGGTGCTTGGCTTTGCCCATTTTCCTCCTAGTTGCCACTAATTCTGTGTCTTCTGACTGTGTGCCAAAAGGGCCTAACCCCAGGGTGCCCAGCAGTAGGGCAGTGCCCCTGGATCCAGCAATGGCCTGTGACCCAGGCTCCTCCTGGCTCAGATGGGGCCTGTAGACCTGCCGGGAGGCCCCAAGGCACCTTGGTTTCATGGGTGCTGGGGAGCATGGGGCCGTCCCATGTTATTAGGACCCCAGGTTTGGTGCCGGTATAGTGGCTGGAGGTGAAAGACACGGAGCGACGTGGGTGTGTTGCTGTGTCTTATGGGTGAGGTGCTTAGGAATGTGAGATTAAGGGATGAGTCTTTCCGGTTTCTGAGATGCTGGTGCTGAGACGGAAGCAAAAGTGACTCTTCAGACCCCAGCCACTTGGGTTGGGTCCTTGCACAGGGCTCTCTGTGGGAAAGTGGCAGAAATCCTCATCACCAGAGCAGTTTCTGATACTTTCACTTTGTCACTTAGAACGTTCTTAATTTTTATTTTCCTACGGAACCTAGTACTTACTTCCCCTCTTCAGTAGCTCCCCTCCCCTGTGGGCTGGGCAGCAGGGCATTGCCTAACTTTTTTTTGAGATTGGTACCTAACTCTGCCTGGCTTTTTTTCCCCCATGTTTCCTGGTCTCACTGTTTTCCCAGTTCCCAACTCTCAACATCTTGTTCTTCTAAGCAATGGGGTGTTTATGTCCTGGAACTGGATCCCCTTGCAGCCAGCTGAATGTACCGTCCCCAACCCCCAGAAGCAGAGGAGCCTGCCTTTTCTTTAAGTTATCCAAGGACAGTAAGCTGACTCAGGAGGCCTGCAGCCTCTATACCATCAAGTCCTAATGACTGCTTGGAAGAGCCGCTGCAATAATTTTAGCCCACACCCTCTCCTTTGTCTGCAACCAAAAGAGAACAGCCATACCTCCCACCGGCCTGGGCAGCTCTTGCTCTCCTTCGGGCCAGATCACACCACTTTATAACAGCAGCTCACCAAGGAGCCATTTTGTGCCAGGCACCAACTAGTTGTTTTATATACCTTATCTCATTTAATCAACACAATGACCTGTTGAAGTAGAAAGTGATGTTCCCATTTTACAGATGAGACATTGGGGCTCTGATGAATGAAGTCACTTGACCAGCATTCCACTGCTTCCACGACTGCCCCATCCCAGCCCCTCCCTGCATGTCCCATGGTTTCTGAGGATGAAAGGTCTTCATCCTTTCTTCTCAAAGCCTATTTTCTTTTCTTTTCTTTTTTTTTTTTTGAGACGGAGTCTCGCTCTGTCGCCCAGGCTGGAGTGCAGTGGCACAATCTCGGCTCCCTGCAAGCTCCCCCTCCCAGGTTCACGTCATTCTGCCTCAGCCTCCCGAGTAGCTGGGACTACAGGCGCCCGCCACTACGCCCGGCTAATTTTTTGTAATTTTAGTAGAGACAGGGTTTCACCGTGTTAGCCAGGATGGTCTCGATCTCCTGACCTTGTGATCCGCCCGCCTTGGCTTCCCAAAGTGCTGGGATTACAGGCATGAGCCACCACACCCAACCTTCAAAGCCTATTTTCTGTCTTTCATCTTTCTTCTTTACCTTGCTTATGAGCTCATTGCAAGTTACGGGCTTTCCTCCCGGTCATCTTCCTTCCCTTCCTCCTCCTTAGAGGACCCCGCTTCCCATCTCTCAGGCTTCTCCATCCCCCACCCCTGCCAACTGGTGTTTAGAAGCAGGCATACTGAACTCAAGGGACAGAAATAAACCCATGTTACCACCACAGATGAACGAGAAGCTGTGCAGAAGAAAACCTTTACCAAGTGGGTAAACTCGCACCTGGCCCGGGTCACGTGCCGGGTGGGGGACCTGTACAGCGACCTCCGGGACGGACGCAACCTGCTGAGGCTCCTCGAGGTGCTCTCGGGAGAGATACTGGTGAGCTGTGGTCATGAAGGGAAGTGGGGGGGCCTCAGAAAAGTGTCCAAGGGGACCAGCTGGAAGAACAGCCCTCAGAGAGGGTGACGGCACAGGGCGGGAAGCAGTGGCTCCCTCTGCTCAGAGGATGGGTTCATTTCAAGTGCCTTTGCCACTTAGATTACATAGGAGCATTGCTTCATGGAGACAGGAACAGTGGCCCCATTGAAAACATTTCTTTTCCCACCTACTCTGGGTGCAATTAATTCCCTTGGGAATCTTAATCTGCCCAAGCCTCATCTGTAACCTCAGCTTTGGCTCCAGCCCTGGGGCTGTGCCTGTCTGTGTTCCTGAGGTAGGTCATGGGGAAGGTGTGCAAAGCTGGGCCCTGCGAAGGCTGGGGAAGAAGGTGGAAGCCCACAGTCCCGTGCCATTTTGCCCCCGTCCCTCCACAGCCAAAGCCTACAAAGGGCCGCATGCGGATCCACTGCCTGGAGAACGTGGACAAGGCACTGCAGTTCCTCAAGGAGCAGAAAGTGCACTTGGAAAACATGGGCTCCCATGACATTGTGGACGGAAACCACCGACTGACCCTTGGGCTGGTCTGGACCATCATCCTTCGATTCCAGGTACCCCAGCACACTGTCACACAGGGTGTGGTTCCTGCCCTGGCTCTGCACCGCAAGCCGTTCCTGCTGGCCCATGACACAACAAACACAAAGGTGGAGGATCTAGAACCTTATGTAGCAGCTGCCATGGCGGCGCTATCCAAGCACCAGATCAGTGGACTCCCCTCCTTCAGCAGGGTAGAAACCAGCTTGGGTGAATGTCACACCCCTGTGGCAAATTCCCTGTGTTCTGGTCTGTGTATTGGTCGTGTGCAATGGGACCAGGACCACAGGTTGGTCCACAAGAGACTGGAAGTTTTACCAACTGGTCCTTCACCACAAGGGATTTGGGAACTTCTAGAGGGTCTGGTCACTGGTACCAATCCCCTGCCATAAACTCTGCCTGCCTCCCCCAATGGAACAGTCACCCTCCTCCTCCTCATGCCCCAGTGTCCTCATGCCATCACAGCGTTCCTGATCACCCCCTTCCTTCCCGGGTTCTGTCGGCTTCACCTTGGAGAGCCAGCTTTTAGAGACCTTGGAGAGCCAGCTCTCAGAAAATGTTCACTCTTCCGCCTGCAGTTCCCCACCTGGAGGGACCAGCACCCTCCACTCAGACACACCCATTCTTCAGCATCCTACCCTAATCTGCTGCCTCAAATCCCTTGCACTCAGTGTTTTGTGGTCCCTGGCCTAGGTTGAAAGGACCTCAGGCTATGCCTGTCCACCCCATTACCACAGTCTAAAGAGCAGTTTCCTGCCATTTATCTGAGCATCTCTGATAACACCAGGAGTTCCTGTCCAGGGACTGAGGGCCCTGCTTGCTTCCTTCCTAGATCCAAGACATCAGTGTGGAGACAGAAGACAACAAGGAGAAGAAGTCAGCCAAGGATGCCCTGCTTCTGTGGTGCCAGATGAAGACTGCAGGGTGAGGACACCCTGGGCGTGTGGCACTGGAGGGTCAGTGACCCCCAGGCTGTGCTGGGCTCCAGGAACCATGAGCTGGTGACTGCCCTGGAGTCATAGACCAGGGCTCAGCCCTACTCACCATTTTCTGAATCTCTGTTTATAGTTATCCCAACGTCAATGTACACAACTTCACCACCAGCTGGAGAGATGGACTAGCTTTCAACGCCATCGTGCATAAACACCGGTGAGAAGATGGGGTTAGCAAACGCAGCAGAGCTGCTGGGTCGGCTAATGACCTGGGGTGCACATGTGGAGACAGAGATGAGATGAGCTGCACAGCAGTCAGACGGAAGGAATAGCACTCGGAGCAGAACCAGAACATGGGGGTGCAGGGCTGCGCAGAGCACTTGTGATGGGAAGCAGGGGAGGCGGTGTGGGGAGGGGCTGTAAGCAGCAGTGTGGGTTTGGGATGCCTACTTCTGGACAAAATTGGGTCGGTGACTTAGGGATAAAGATTGGTGTGGGTTTCCTCTTCCTCTTCAAGATCTCACATGTTTCTGATCCCTTCTGTCTTGCCTCCCCACCCAGGCCAGACCTGCTGGATTTTGAGTCTCTGAAGAAGTGTAATGCACACTATAATCTTCAGAATGCATTCAATCTGGCTGAAAAGGAACTGGGACTTACCAAGCTGCTGGATCCTGAAGGTGGGGCCAGAGCTATGTGAAAAAGAGGTGGTAGGGTAGAGACAGGAGGTGGACCAGTGGTTGCCAGGGGCTGCGGAGGGGGAAGACATGGAGTAACCACCAACTGATACAGGGGCTTCTTTGGTGGGGGAAGAGAATGTTCTGGAATTAGAAAGTGGTGATGGTTACACAACCTTGTAAATATACTGAAAAACACGTGGTTGCTCACACCCAGCACTTTGGGAGGCCAAGGCAGGAGGATCACTCGAGCCTAGGAATTTGGTACCAGCCTGGGCAACATAGTGAGACCCCATGACTACCCCTCCCCCCCCCAAAAAATGTATATCTTTACACTGAAAACCACTGAATTATATACATTGAAAGGTTGAATTTTATGGTATGACAATCATTTCTCAGGTTTTTTTTTTTTTTAACAAAAGACTGTAGGTAGGAAGAAAGGCAGCCCAGTGACAGAAAGAGCCCTGGACTGTGGGTTGTGTCCCAGGCAGAGCACAGAGGAGCTCTGTGACATACAGCCAGTGGCTAGCCTCTCTGTGGTTCAGTTTCCTCATGTCTTAAAAGAGAGAATTGGTCTCTAAGGGCTCTTCTAAAATTCTAGGATTCTAAATTAAGCTACATGTTGCTGGCCACGGTGGTACCTGCCTATAGTCCTAGCTGCTAGTGAGGCTGAGGCGAGAGGATCACTTGAGCCCAGGAGTTCTAGGCTGCAGTGGGTTATGCTGATTGGATATCCACACTAAGTTCAGCACTGGTGACCTCCTGGGAGCAGGGGACCAGCAGGTTACCTAAGGAGGACTGAACCAGTCCAGGTCAGAATGGAGCAGGTCAAAACTCCCACACTGATCAGTAGTGGGATCACACCTGTCAATAGCCACAGTACTCCAGCTTGGGCAACAGCTAGACCCGTCTCTATTTTTTTAAAACAAATTTTTAAGAAAAAAAATTAAGCTGCATGACCTTCCACTCTCACCCAGAACTGGCCTGTAGTCAGCTGACCTTGCTGATTGGTTCCTGTCATAATGCCGATGGTTCTGGTCATAATGCCGATGAGATCGATGAGATCAGTAACAGCGACTGGGCTCTTTTTTTTTTTTTTGAGACGGAGTCTCACTCTGTTGCCCAGACTGGAGTGCAATGGCGCGATCTCGGCTCACTGCAACCTCCGCCTCCTGGGTTCAAGCAATTCTCCTGCCTCAGCCTCCTGAGTAGCCGAGATTACAGGCGCATCCCACCACGCCCGGCTAATTTTTGTATTTTTAGTAGAGACAGGGTTTCACCATGTTGGTCAGGCTGGTCTCTAACTCCTGACCTCGTGGTCCGCCCACCTCGGCCTCCCAATGCGCTGTGATAACAGGTGTGAGCCCCCGCGCCCGACTGCGATTAGGCTCTTATTTGATACCTGGTTCTGCGCTTGATGTGCTTTAATCTTCACAACACCCCTTTGAAATCAGTACTGTTGTTATCCTCAGTTTATGGAAGAGAAGATGGGGGCCTATAATGGGTAAGCAACTTGCCCAGGTCCTCCGGCAGATGGAGCTCAGATTGGCGTTCAGGCAGCCTGGCTCCAGAGCCTGTTTCCTCCGCTGCCTCTGGGAAAGTGGAGACCAATCTTGGTGCAACCAGAACAGGGAGGAGAGAAAGGCTCGCCTGCTGGAGGTGCTCCTTAAGTTCACTGGGTGGATGTTCACTGGTCTTGGCCATTTTCTCCCTGTTTTCCATTCTACCTGTAGCCCTATCACCTGGGCCTTTTTACTGCAGAATGACACGTGTCAGCGAGCTAGCAACAGACATAGGCTTCATGCAGTGCTCCTTGGAGAGCCTCTGGGTAGCATGGCTGTAATTCAGAACCTGGAAATAAAGCTAAGCATTCTGTAACTTTCTGAGATGACTTCAGTGGCTCCTGCCTGCCCATGTATTTCCAGAAATAGGCAAGAGGCTTCTGGTCTCATAGTCTTACCTTTAGGATAAAATCTGGCCTATTTAAAAGAACCCACAGATTTCAAGTTATGGTCAGCCTCAGTTGTGCGCTGGAAGCCAATTCGGCTTGAAAGACACTCCCCTCCTTGGGCCCACAGCTGAGCTTTAGGATTGAGGTTAGAAACGGCGTGATCACACCTGGAGATGGTGCTGAGAGCTGGCCTCTGTCCCCACTGAGCTGCAGGGATCACAGGGCCCATCGATCTGAGCATCCTAGGTTCAGGAGGCTTAGTTCATACCTTCCGTCCCGCTGCCCCTCAATCCATTGACTTCTTAAACATTATTCTAGCCTAAAAGTCCATGATCCATCCCCACATAGCAATGCTGTTTCTTTTCTTGCTTTTCTTCCCCAAACAACTGATTTTGGTCTCCACGGGGAACTCTGGGTAAAAGCTTCCTTGTGCTTCTGGGGTTTGTGCTCTGCTTGGAGGGCCCTCCTTGTTTCCAGGAGAAGGGGAAAAAAAGATGAGCTTTTTGGTGCCCTTTTCATTTGAATGGGTAAGTTGTCATTTTGCTCTAAAAGGAGATGGAGAGATGTCAGCCTTGGAGGACTGGGCAGGCCCAGGGTTTGGGGTAAGTGATGCAAGTTATGGATGAACTTCTGGGAGGCCTGACCCAAATGGTCCTCTCTTGCAGACGTGAATGTGGACCAGCCAGATGAGAAGTCAATCATTACCTATGTGGCTACTTACTACCATTACTTCTCCAAGATGAAGGCCCTGGCCGTGGAAGGCAAGAGAATTGGCAAGGTACTGTCCATGGGCAGTAGGCATAAAGGCCAGAGGAGGCCCGGCTGAGGGGTCTTACTGCCCTAGTGCAAGGGCAGGGTGGAGCTGCAGGACTGGGCCAGGGACCCTGTGGCTGGGACTGTCACGTCCCTGTCTTCTGCCTCCCAGGTGCTGGACCATGCCATGGAGGCAGAGCGCCTGGTGGAGAAATACGAGTCCCTGGCCTCGGAGCTGCTGCAGTGGATCGAGCAAACGATCGTGACCCTCAATGACCGGCAGTTGGCCAACTCCCTGAGCGGGGTCCAGAACCAGCTGCAGTCCTTCAACTCCTACCGCACCGTGGAGAAGCCGCCCAAGTAGGTGTCCCTGGGGCCCCACCCTTCCCTGAGCTGTGCTCCCACGAGAGGAAGCCTAAATTAGCACAGCCTTCAGGGAGGGAAATTTGGCAGTACATAAATGCAGTGGAGATTTCCCGCACCAGAAGCATCCAAACAACATAGTTGATACAAAATAAAATTTTTTAATGATTAGTCGTTTTTAAAAATCATGCTGTGGGCCGGGCATGGTGGCTCACGCCTGTAATCCCAGCACTTTGGGAGGCCAAGGCGGGCGGATCACCGAGACCAGTCTGGCCAACATGGTGAAACCCCATCTCTACTGAGGTCGGGAGTTTGAGACCAGCCTGGCCAACATGGTGAAACCCCGTCTCCACTAAAAATACAAAAAAATTAGCTGGGCATGGTGGCACACGCCTGTCATCCCAGCTACTCGGGAGGCTGAGGCAGGAGAACCACCTGAACCCGGGAGACAGAGGTTGCAGTGAGCCAAGATCACGCCACTGCACTCCAACCTGGGTGACAGAGCAAGACTCCGTCTCAAAAAACAAACAAACAAACAAACAAACAAACATGCTGTGGAAATGATTGCTATGATGTGTTGAGTCAGTGCGATCCATCAGATAAGATTACTGATCAGGTGTCATGGCAACCCAATCCTAGCATAGGATAGAGGGGACTGGACCTGACAAGCAGGTCACAACCGGCAACATGGGTGTGGCTGGTAACGTGAGAATTGCAGAGGTTCTTATCATTTCAGTATTTTAGCAATTAACTGTTCCAAGTATGTGATTGCTGTTAGGCAATTCTGTTCAGTACCTGCCAAAACGTCTGTGTTTATGCTGTCATGGAGTTCTTTTGGAGTTAATATATATCAGCTCTGAAACTAATATTAGTCCAGAAAACAATTGTTTCTATACATTCCAGGGAATGATTTAAGGTGTACCCTTTAACCTAGGAAGTTGTCTTCTGGACATTAAACAAAGATGTAGCTTCAAGGATGTTCATCAACACAACCACTAGAAAAGAAAAATAAGTCATGGGCAGCCACTGAAAATAATATTAAAGAAATGCATTTATTGACATGGAAAGATGTTCATGAAAAATAAGTGGGGGAAATAGGTTATAAAAGAATTATTTCGGCTGGGCACCGTGGCTCATGCCTGTAATCCCAGCACTTTGGGAGAATGAGGCGGGTGGATCACTTGAGGTCAGGAGTTTGAGACCAGCCTGGCCAGCATGGTGAAACCCCATCTCTACTAAAAATACATAAATTAGCCAGGTGTGGTGGTGCATGCCTGTAATCCCAGCTACTCGGGAGGCTGAGGCAAGAGATTGGCTTGAACCCGGGAGGCAGAGGTTGCAGTGAACCCAGATCGCACCACTGCACTCCAGCCTGGGTGACAAAGCAAGACTCTGTCTCAAAATAAAATAAAATGATGTTCTTTTGGTTAGCCCATATTTTCTGGCTTCCACATAAAAAGTTTATATTGCTTTTGTAAGAAGAAAAGCAACACAGGACACCCATTTGGAAGAGTAAAGAGTCCTTGTGACCCTCGTGGGCTTTAATTCTGACCCCAACCCGGCCTCCTGCCTCAGGTTTACCGAGAAAGGAAACTTGGAAGTGCTGCTCTTCACCATCCAGAGCAAGCTTCGGGCCAACAACCAGAAGGTCTACACGCCTCGCGAGGGCCGGCTCATCTCGGACATCAACAAGGTCCGTGGCTGCCCACAGGCCACCCACCCTCAGGGCAGGCCCTGGCCCAGATGCCTTGCACACATCCCCAAACCCGGGGCCATGTCGACCTTCACCAAGTTCTACTATCTGCTGCCCCAACTTGAAACTCGAGCACTCTGCCCAGCTGCCCACACTGTGCCAGATGTGATTCTCCCATCCTCTCAGGCACACGGCTCCCTGTCCCTTTGTCTGACTCTCCATACGAGGTCACGTAAGGAAATTATGCCCCAAGTTCCTCAGCTTATTAAACCTGTCCCCAACTCACTATCCCTTCTTTTATTTTTTTCACAATATTGTAAGATTACTAAAAGTAAAAATAAGGTTCGCACACAGTCCTGCCAACACAAAGGAATCAGATGGTTTCCACTGTTCGTGCTCCCTCCAGTCCTTTTCCAGAAGCTTCTACATGGCTTCACAGACTCCCAGCGCTGCCCTGTTTCCTGTTTCCACGCCCAGGCGTCTCACCCACTGCATTCCACGGATCCACCAGACCGAGCTTCCATGGGACTTACCATGTGCCTCCAGCCCCACTGAGCCCTCCCCACCCTGTCCCTTCCACTAACCCTGTCCCCACCCCATAGGCTTGGGAGCGGCTGGAGAAGGCGGAGCACGAGCGTGAGCTGGCCCTGCGCACCGAGCTCATCCGCCAGGAGAAGCTGGAGCAGCTGGCCGCCCGCTTCGACCGCAAGGCCGCCATGCGGGAGACCTGGCTCAGCGAGAACCAGCGCCTCGTGTCCCAGGTAGGACTTGAGGCTCCTAGGATGCTTAGGCTGGTCAGAACTGGGAGAGAGACAGGGTGGATAAGAAGCCCCGTGGGGTGGAGAGACAATGAAACACAAAATCCGTCACCTGGGTAAAAAGGCCTAGAGGTCCGGGAGCCAGGGGCCAGAGGGTGGGACAGGAGAGAGGGTTGTTGAGACAGGATGGGGGTGGGATAGAGAGGGAACTTAGAGCCACTGCATGGAGCTGGGATCTTGCAGGCCAAGTGCCCTGCAGGACAGAGGAGCAGGCAGAGGCACTGTCCCTTGGTCTCCACACCTCCTCTCCCTGCCCCCGACACAGGACAACTTTGGGCTGGAGCTGGCAGCTGTCGAGGCAGCAGTACGGAAGCACGAAGCCATTGAGACGGACATCGTGGCCTACAGCGGCCGGGTGCAGGCGGTAGACGCCGTGGCTGCAGAGCTGGCCGCCGAGCGCTACCACGACATCAAGCGCATTGCCGCTCGGCAGCACAACGTGGCACGGCTCTGGGACTTCTTGCGGCAGATGGTGGCCGCCCGGCGGGAGCGGCTCCTCCTCAACCTGGAGCTGCAGAAGGTGTTCCAGGACCTGCTCTACCTCATGGACTGGATGGAAGAGATGAAGGTACCAGTGAGGCATGCTGGGTGGGGTAAGAGTGATCAAGAGTCGAGGGGGCCCCACAGTGGGTGCGTCCGCCCGTCTGCTCGGCCGATCTCTGTGGAGTGTGAACCAGCACAGGGCCCTGTCCCTAGTTGCAGGGAACAAAGTAAACAGGGCCCTGTCCACATGGGGTTCGTGTCCACATGGAGGAGGCTGATGACAAAACCCACGGACCTTTCCGTAAACAAAAGAGCAGGGGCCATAAAACCACTGATGAAACTGGAACAGGGTGGTGTGAGGGGCTGGTCAGACAAGGCCTCTGAGAAAATACCATTTAAGCCGAGACCAGAATAGTGCCAAGAGCCAGCACAGAGAGCTCTCAGGAGAGAACGTTCCGGGCAGAAGGAACAGCCGGCACAGGCCCTCGGCCTGGATCAGCATGGTGTGTTCAGGATCAGAAGGAAGGCCGGTGGGCTGTGAGCATGAGGAGTGGGGGCCGTGGACTGAGATTTGGGAGGGCACGGCCAGCCCACTAGGGCCTTACAGGCCTGGTCAGGGAGTTTGGATTTTATTCAAAGTAACATGGATCCTTTAAAGTGATTTGAAGGGGCCAGGCGCAGTGGCTCATGCCTGTAATCCCAGCTCTTTGGGAGGCCAAGGCAGGCAGATCACTTGAGGTCAGGAGTTCAAGACCAGCCTGGCCAACATGGTGAAACCCCGTGTCTATAAAAATACAGAAATTAACCAGGTGCGGTGGTAGCGCATGCCTGTAGTCCCAGCTACTCAGGAGGCTGAGACAGCAGAATCACTTGAACCCAGGAGGCGGAGGTTGCAGTGAGCCGAGATGGCACCACTGCACTCCAGCCTAGGTGATAGAGCAAGACTCAGCCAAAAAAAAAAAAAAAAGCAGCTAGGCAAGGTGGCTCACGCCTATAATCCTAAGACTTTGGGAGGCCGAGGCGGGCGGATCACCTGAGGTCAGGAGTCCAAGACCAGCCTGGCCAACATGGTGAAACCCCATCTCTGGTAAAAATACAAAAATTAGCTGTGTGTGGTGGCACACGCCTGTAATCCCAGCTAGTCAGGAGGCTGAGGAAGGAGAATCACTTGGACCTGGGAGGTGGAGGTTGCAGTGAACTGAGATTGTGCTACTGCACTCCAGCCTGCACTACAGGAGCGAGACTCCATCTCAAAATAAATAAATAAATAAAGTGATTAGAAGGTTTTGAGAGGGGGAGAGATTTGATTGTACCTTATGTTTGTAAAAAAGTCACTTTGGCTACTCTGAAGAAGGCCTGTGGGCAGGCAGCATGACAGCGAGACCGTTAGAGGTTGCTGCCATCTTCCAGGCGGGCAGCGGCTAGGAGGGTGGATTGGGGAGAGATGTGGAAGGAAGGCTGCTGGGTGCTGGGGCGGAGCGGTGGCGGCAGGAGGGTGTCGATGATTCTGAGGCTGAGAAGATTAGTCACAGCAAAGCTTCCAAGAGCAGGAGTTAGTTAGAACATTGTTCCACAGCAGGGGAATTCAGGATAAGGAGGTCGGGGTGCCAGGGCAGAACTGGGGTATCTCAAGTATGTGTGAGCAAGCAGGTTTCTCACCTGGGTGCAACACCTGGGGCCGTGGAGAAGTTGGAAGAAAAACGCAGCCAGGTTAGCGCGTCTGTGCTCAGGCGGGCATGTGCACTCCATGTGTGCCTGGCAGGGCCGGCTGCAGTCTCAGGACCTGGGCAGGCACCTAGCAGGAGTGGAGGACCTGCTGCAGCTGCACGAGCTGGTGGAGGCAGACATCGCCGTGCAGGCCGAGAGGGTGCGGGCCGTCAGCGCCTCTGCCCTGCGCTTCTGCAACCCAGGGAAAGGTGAGAAGTCAGCGAAGGCACTGGAGAGGGAGGGGCTTGGAAGGAGCACATCAAGAGCCGAGGTGGAAGGGTTGGGAAACCTGGGGACGGGAAAGATGGTGGCCAAACGATGGTGACTGAGCTAAAGCCAGGGAGGGAAGTCCAAGAGAGTGTGGTGGCAGGGAGCAGCCGGAGGGCTGGGTTAAGGCTCTGACCCTCTCCTGTGACTTTCTCAGAGTATAGACCTTGCGACCCGCAGCTGGTGTCGGAGCGGGTGGCCAAGCTAGAGCAGAGCTATGAGGCGCTGTGCGAGTTGGCAGCGGCACGGCGGGCCCGGCTGGAGGAATCACGGCGGCTCTGGCGTTTCCTCTGGGAGGTGGGCGAAGCTGAGGCCTGGGTGCGGGAGCAGCAGCACCTCCTGGCCTCAGCCGACACGGGCCGAGACCTGACCGGTGCCCTCCGCCTGCTCAACAAGCACACAGCCCTGCGGGGCGAGATGAGCGGCCGGCTGGGGCCCCTGAAGCTCACCCTGGAGCAGGGCCAGCAGTTGGTGGCCGAGGGTCACCCTGGGGCAAGCCAGGCCTCTGCCCGTGCAGCTGAGCTCCAAGCCCAGTGGGAGCGGCTAGAGGCCCTGGCCGAGGAGCGTGCCCAGCGGCTGGCCCAAGCCGCCAGCCTCTACCAGTTCCAGGCCGATGCAAACGACATGGAGGCCTGGTTGGTTGACGCACTGCGCCTGGTGTCCAGCCCCGAGCTGGGGCACGACGAGTTCTCCACGCAGGCTCTAGCTAGGCAGCATCGGGCCCTGGAGGAGGAGATCCGAAGCCACCGGCCAACCCTGGACGCCTTGAGGGAACAGGCAGCAGCCCTGCCCCCCGCACTGAGCCGCACGCCCGAGGTGCAGGGCCGGGTGCCCACCCTGGAGCGGCACTACGAGGAGCTGCAGGCCCGGGCAGGCGAGCGAGCGCGGGCCTTGGAGGCAGCCCTGGCGCTCTACACCATGCTCAGTGAGGCCGGGGCCTGTGGACTCTGGGTGGAGGAGAAGGAGCAGTGGCTCAACGGGCTGGCCCTGCCTGAACGCCTGGAGGACCTGGAGGTCGTGCAGCAGAGGTAGGCCCCTCAGGCTGCTAGTGGGACCAGCCTTGGGAGGTGGGGGTGGGGGGGCCAGGATGTGGGTGGTGAGTCCCTCCATAAACTTCCTGCCTCACCCCTTTGAGTCTTAATGGTTGTCCATTTCTAGTTTTAACAAAAAATGTTAACCATACTCACAAGTAGAGACATTTCACCACAAACCCCTCTACACCCGTCACCCAGATTCAGTCATTGCCAACATCTTGCTCTATTTGGTTCTCTGCCCTTTTAAAAAGCAAATCCCCAAGATTAGCACATCCCTCCTACCTTCTTCAGGGTGTGCCCTTTAAGAAATACAAGGAAGCGGCCTGGCACGGTGGCTCACACCTGTAATCCCAGCACTTTGGGAGGCCGAGGCGGGCGGATCACGAGGTCAGGAGATCGAGACCATCCTGGCTAACATGGTGAAACGCTGTCTCAACTAAAATACAAAAAATTAGCCGGGCACAGTGGGGGGCCCTGTAGTCCCAGCTACTCGGGAGGCTGAGGCAGGAGACTGGCATGAACCTGGGAGGCGGAGCTTGCAGTGAGCCGAGATCGCGCCACTGCACTCCAGCCCTCCAGCCTTGGCGACAGAGCGAGACTGTCTCAAAAAAAAAAAAAAAGAAAAGAAAAGAAATACGAGGAAGCATTCTTACCTACAATATATTATTTTCAAATTGTCTGTGTGGACTTAAAATAGCTGAGGCTTTGAAGTTATAAACCTTTTAGACAGAGACACTAAAATAGTTTTATTTACAGAATAAATCTTCAAATCATTTATTCAATAATAAATCTTAATTTTTTTTTTATAGAACCACAATACCATTATCACATAGAACAAAATTAGGAATTTCTTTTTTTTTTGAGATGGAGTCTCGCTCTGTCACCCAGGCTGGAGTGCAGTGGTGTGATCTCGGCTCACTGCACGCTCCGCCTCCCGGGTTCCAGCGATTCTCCTGCCTCAGCCTCCCAAGTAGCTGGGACTACAGGCACCCACCACCATGCCCAGCTAATTTTTTGTATTTTTTTATTAGTAGAGACAGGGTTTCACCATGTTAGCGAGGATGGTCTCGATCTCCTGACCTCGTGATCCACCCGTCTTGGCCTCCCAAAGTACTGGGATTACAGGCATGAGCCACTGCGCCGGGTCAGGAATTTCTTGATATGATCTATGATCAATGTGTAATCAAATTTCCTGGTGTTTAAAAAAATGTAATTAGGTCAGGCCTGGTGGCTCACACCTGTAATCCCAGCACTTTGGGAGGCCAAGGCAGGAGTATCACTTGATTCCAAGAGTTCATAACCAGCCTGGGCAACATAGTGAGACTCCACCTCTACAAAATTTTTTTTTTTAATTAGCCGGGCATGGTGGCAGGCGCCTGTAGTCCCAGCTACTGGGGAGGCTGAGGCAGGAGGATTGCTTGAGCCCAGAGGTCGAGGCTGCAGTGAGCTGAGATCGTGCCACTGCACTCCAACCTGGGTGACAGAGTAAGACCCTGTCTCAAAAAAATAAATAAATAAAAATAAAAATGTAATTAAAGATTTTTTTTAGTTTTCAAGGTATCCTAATGTAGAGGTTAACAAACTGCAACCCTTGGGCCAAATGCAGCCTGCTGCCTGTTTCTGTAAATAAAGTTTTTTTTTTTTTTTGAGACGGAGTCTTGCTCTGTCCCCCAGGCTGGAGTGCAGTGGCACGATCTTGGCTCACTGCAAGCTCCGCCTCCCGGGTTCACGCCATTCTCCTGCCTCAGCCTCCCAAGTAGCTGGGACTACAGGCACCCGCCACCACACCTGGCTAATTTTTTGTATTTTTAGTAGAGACGAGGTTTCACCATGTTAGCCAGGATGGTCTCGATCTCCTGACCTCGTGATCCACCCATCTCGGCCTCCCAAAGTGCTGGGATTACAGGCGTGAGCCACCATGCCCAGTCTGTAAATAAAGTTTTATTGGAACAGAGCTACACTCGCCCTTTTGCGTATTGCCCGTGGCTGCTTTCAGGCTACAGCAGCAGGGCTGAATAGTTGCCGCAGCAGCTGCATGGCTCACAAAGCCTATAATATTTACCATCAAGCCCTTCACAGAAAACATTTGCAGACCCTGCCCTATTAGAACATAAAATGTCGGCCAGGCGAGGTGGCTCACGCCTGTAATCCCAGCACTTTGGGAGGCCAAGGCGGGTGGATCATGAGGTCAGGAGTTCAAGACCAGCCTGGCCAAGATAGTGAAACACCCGTCTCTACCAAAAATACAAAAATTAGCTAGGCTTGGTGGCGGGCACCTGTAATCCCAGCTATTCGGGAAGCGGAGGCAGAGAATTGCTTGAACCCGGGAGGCGGAGGTTGCAGTGAGTCGAGATTGCACCACTACACTCCAGCCTGGGTGACAGAGCGAGACTCCATCTCAAAAACAAAACATAAAATGTCCCTGGAAGAAGTTATCCTTCACATTTTCATCACTCAGACAAATATTTCTGGTTATTACTTCATTTTCTAACACGTATTAGTGGGATGAGACCCAGATAGGCAGCTAAGGGGGAAGTCCCAAGAGGCTGAGCAGCTCTGATAAAGGGTTGGCTCCATGCCAGGGTCTAGTTTGACTTGTGTGTCTGTTCCTGACCTTTACCTTTCACCATCTTTTGAGCATTTCTAGCGATGACAGTTATTCTGCTTGTTTTGGGGGAGTTGTGGGTTCCTTCCTTGATGCACAGATACTATGAACCTCATAGGCTGAGAGGCAGAGAGACTCCTGCAGATAAGCCTCCTGGTGAAGGAGACACCCTCCTGGGTGTTTAAGAGAGGTGGACTTAGGTGGACTGGGCACATCGCTGCCTCCCACAGTTCACGCCTGGCTCTTCCACCCTCTCAGGTTCGAGACCCTGGAGCCTGAAATGAACACCCTTGCAGCACAAATCACCGCGGTGAATGACATTGCCGAGCAGTTACTGAAGGCCAACCCCCCAGGCAAGGACCGCATTGTCAACACCCAGGAGCAGCTCAACCACAGGTGGGTTTGGGAGGGCAGGACCGGGAAACTGACAGAAAAATGAAGCAATGGGGATGGCAGTGAGAGGCAAGTTTTGTAGGGCCTGGAAGGGTGGCTACAAAGGAGGAAGCAAACCAGTCTGGAATATGTTGGGGAAGGAAAAAGGATGAAAGAGATGAGAGAGGGGGTCAAGGTAGTCTGAAGCAGCTGCTGGCCAGAAAGGGAGGAGTGAAGGGGAGCTACCAAGAGAGAGAGAAGCAGGGAAGAAGCTTCCAAACAGGCCTGGCCAGGGCAAGAAGCTGAACCTTCTCCCTGCTCTCAGGTGGCAGCAGTTTCGGCGTCTGGCAGACGGCAAGAAGGCAGCTCTCACCTCAGCCCTGAGCATCCAGAACTACCACTTAGAGTGCACGGAGACCCAGGCCTGGATGAGAGAGAAGACCAAAGTCATCGAGTCCACCCAGGGCCTAGGCAACGATCTGGCTGGGGTGCTGGCCCTGCAGCGCAAGCTGGCCGGCACGGAGCGGGACCTGGAGGCCATCGCCGCCCGGGTGGGCGAACTGACTCGAGAGGCAAATGCCCTGGCTGCCGGCCATCCCGCTCAGGCAGCGGCCATCAACGCCCGGCTGAGAGAGGTGCAGACCGGCTGGGAGGACCTCAGGGCCACCATGCGGCGTCGAGAAGAGTCGCTGGGGGAGGCGCGGCGGCTGCAGGACTTCCTGCGCAGCTTGGATGACTTCCAGGCCTGGCTAGGCCGCACTCAGACTGCTGTGGCCTCTGAAGAAGGGCCGGCCACCCTGCCTGAGGCAGAGGCCCTCCTGGCCCAACATGCAGCCCTGCGGGGAGAGGTGGAGCGGGCCCAGAGCGAGTATAGCCGGCTGCGAGCCCTGGGCGAGGAGGTGACCCGGGACCAGGCTGACCCCCAGTGCCTCTTCCTACGACAGCGACTGGAGGCCCTGGGAACTGGCTGGGAGGAGCTGGGCCGAATGTGGGAGAGCCGGCAAGGTCGCCTGGCCCAGGCCCACGGCTTCCAGGGATTCCTGCGGGATGCTCGTCAGGCTGAGGGCGTGCTCAGCAGCCAGGTGAAAGTCCAGGGCAAAGTCCCAAGCAGGAGGAAGAGCAAAGTAGGGACCCGGGGAAATGTGAAGGAGCAGGATGGGCAGGAAGGACATGCTAGCAAAATGGGGCAGCGCAGTGGTTCACACCTGAAATTCCAGCACTTTGGGAGGCCAAAGTAGGAGGATCACTTGAGGCTGAGAATATCCAGACCAACCTGGGCAACATGGCAAGACCTTGTCTCTACAAAAAAATTTTTTTAAGAAAATAGAAGAATTTTTTAAAAAGAAAAATGGGAGCCAGACAGGATGGCTCACACTTGTACTCCCAGTATTTTGGGAGGCCGAGGCAGGAGCATAACTTGAGCTCAGGAGTTTGAGACCAGCCTGGGCAACATAGTGAGACCCCCATCTCTATGAAAAAAAAAAATTAGCTGGACATGGTGGTGCGTGCCTGTAGTTCCAGCTACTGGGGAGGCTGAGGCTGGTGGATCACTGGAGCCAGGAGTTTGAGGCTGCAGTGAGCTATGATATGCCACTGCACTCCAACCTGGGCCACAGAATGAAACCCTGTCTCAAAAAAAAGAAAAAGAAAAAAGAAAGAAAAATGAGAATGAAAAAGACGTGAATATAATTTACTAAAACTGACTTTAGAAGAAATAGAAAACCCAGTTTGTCATGTAACTGTTAAATGGAATCAGGAGCTAGAAGTGAGATAGAACAGGATTTGGGCTGGGGAATGGAAGGTCCTTCCCACCCAGCTTCCCTGTGACTTTCTGAGGCTCCCATGCTGGCTGGCAGCCTCCCTGTCTTCAGAGCTCTCTGGGCTACCCTCCCTGTCTGCTTGTTGGTCCCTGCCTCTCAGATTTGCCCCTGGGTGGGTCCCTCCTAGGGGGGTGAATTGTGCTGGGGAAAATGAGCTGAATGTCATCCCTCCCACACAGGAATATGTTCTGTCTCACACGGAGATGCCAGGGACACTCCAGGCTGCTGATGCTGCCATTAAAAAACTGGAGGACTTCATGAACACCATGGACGCCAATGGGGAACGGATCCGCGGGCTCCTGGAGGCTGGCCGCCAGCTGGTATCTGAAGGCAACATCCACGCTGACAAGATTCGGGAAAAGGCAGACTCCATCGAGAGGAGGTCTGATGAGGACAGTCCATGAATTAGGGTTCCCAGGGGGGAATCGGAGAAACAGGGTGACCTCAAAGATAAACGTGGCACAGGAAACCCACAGATGGGGCAGGAGCTGACAGAGAAGTAGAGGGGAAGAACTAAGTGGTTGGAGAGGGCTGGGAGATTCCACCCCCAACCAGGGCTAAAAGGAAGTCAGGATTCCTGGGTAGCCTCATTGTGCTCCCGGAAGGCGTTATTCCCCTAGAAGAAATGGAGGCCCCTAGGTTAGCCAAAGGGTCACAATCCTTTCACAGCAAATTCCAGAGTTTCACAAGAGGGTGTCGTTCCAGGCACAAGAAGAATCAAGACGCAGCGCAGCAATTTCTGGGCCGTCTTCGGGACAACCGGGAGCAGCAGCATTTCCTGCAAGATTGTCACGAGGTGAGCCTCCCTGGGGCCCCGGGATATTCCCTAGCCATCCCTTTCTCACCTTGAGCCTAGAATAAGTCCAGCACAAGGTACCGGAGACTGTGAGCCCCTTCCTGGCTTCTTCCCAAGGCGCCCACTTCTCCTGGCTCACTGTGGCCCTGCTTTTATGCCCCCCTCTCCCCTCCCTTGGAAATGTCCCTTCTCCTTTGTTCCTGTTTTATGTTTGGTCCAGCTGAAGCTCTGGATCGACGAGAAGATGCTGACAGCCCAGGACGTGTCCTATGACGAGGCCCGCAACCTGCATACCAAGTGGCAGAAGCACCAGGCATTCATGGCCGAGCTGGCTGCCAACAAAGACTGGCTGGACAAGGTGGACAAGGTGAGCAGTGCTGTGGGGGCTGCCTCTGGGCAGAGTCCCCCATGGTACGGGGGAGGGCCTGGCTCCAGGACGTGGTTTTTGTCATGGTTAGAGATTGTGGGGTTCTGGTGCCACAGCTCCATGGTGGAAAGTTATGGCCTCTGGGAAACAAACGTCTTTGTTGGAGACAAAGAGTGGGACAGTGAGTCCAGAACCTTGATAAAGTACAAATTAGCAGGTAGCGAAACTGCAGCCTGGATTTAACGCCATAACTGTTCCTGAGTTCAAAGCAGGATGGCACTCTTCAGCAGGCTCTGCAAACCTTGTCTGGAAAGGGCTTGGGCTGGATGGTCAATATCTGAGGCTTTGCAGTCCAAACAGTTTCTACTACAACTACTCATCTCTGTCGTTGTAGTGCAAAAGCAGCCTCAGAGAATAAGTGAATGAATGAACATGGCTGTTTCCCAATAAAACTTTATTTGTAAAAACAGGCAGTGGGCCAGATTACCCCGTGGGCTATATGTAGTCTGCCAATCCTTATTTTCGAGTCTTGCCGTCCCTGGTTCTTGGTCTCCCACCCAGCTGTTCCTCAAGAGTCAAGGACAGATAAAGCTTTATATCTGCTCAGCAAGTATCCCTACAGAACATGGTACGTGCTCAACAGTCTGCGAGGCACTGCAAGGTCTACGAAAAGACACTTTCCTTTTCTCAAGGGCATGATGGTTGGGACAAAAGGAGACCAGTGTGCTTTCAAGTGTTTCCATTCGTTCAGCAAATATTTACTTGGTGCTACTATATCCAAAGCATTGTATTAGGCCCTGCGTGGGGTCCGAAAGGGATCCCATGGTAGGCTCCACCCTGAAGGAACAACACTGTAGCCAGGATATGAGGCATATATGCAGGTAGCTAAATCGAATCCAGAGCAGAATCTGATGAGTGCTGTGAGAGTGGCCCCGTTGAAGCCTGGGGAATAAGGAGAGAGGAGACATGGAAATTCTAGAAGCAGCAACATCCAGGGCAGTCCATGGAGGATGAGTAGAATTTGGACAAGTGGAGATATTGAGGAAAAGATGTTTCCAGGTAGAGAAAACCAAACAGAAAACCAGTGGTAGCAGTGCCTGTTTGGGAGCAAGGGGGTGAGTGAGTCCAGCAGCAGCGCAGAATGTGTGCAGGGCCCCATGGAAGAAGAGGTGGGAGAGAAGCCCCGGAAAGTCCTGACCACCACATGCGTGTGCTTCCAAGTGTTGATTGTGCTCAGGGTTGTGAAGCTACCCAGGCAGTGCTAGCCTTTGATGCTCTCCATCCTGACAGCCACAGCCACCTGCAAAATGGCCTGAAGGCAGTGTCTGGGTTCAGCAGACCCTGAAACAATGATTCTAGGGAGGTGTCCCCGGGAAGCATCAGTAGGGGGGTGGAGCCATGAGAAGGGACAGAAGTCATGCCAGTTACCCCCATGGGCATCAGGAGCCCAACCCTCATGGGGCATTCTGCGGGGGTGTAGATGGAACACAGAACACAGCACTCTCACAGCCACGGCACAAGGATGCTGTGTGTTTATCCATCAGCTCCCTGTCTGTCACTGGTTGAGGGCTGCTTCTGGGCTTGTTAACTCTGTGGCTCTTCCAATTTGCCTTCCACACAGTTCAAGAGAGCACACTTCCCTCACCACCCCAGACACAGAAATCCTCAAGCAGAAAAGCTGGAAGTGGGGAAACCAGGTGGGACTCAACTTGCTATCACTGAAGTGAAGAGTAATGAGTTGAGAAATACAAAATGATGGCAAATAACTCAAGTCAATGTGCAGTGTGGTGCCAGAAACCACAGGCACCAAGGAACCCAAACTAAAGAGAGTGCAAGGGCTTCCTCGTTGAAATGCTGTTTGAGCTGGGTCTTGGAGGAGTGGGGTTCATCAGCAGTGAGGGAACAGCAGTTTAGAAGGGATTTTAAACCTCCGTGAAGAGTGTGTCGATAAGAACACACAAGGACTTGGAATTATTGCCCACACTTCAGGTCTCTACTGCCCGTAAGGCCCCTGGTCTGCTCTCAGCCTCTAAAGTTCAGGCTAATTTGGGCACTTTGACATTCTCTGTCCTGCCTTCCAGGAAGGGCGAGAGCTCACCCTTGAGAAGCCAGAGCTGAAAGCCCTGGTGTCGGAGAAGCTGAGAGACCTGCACAGGCGCTGGGACGAGCTGGAGACCACCACCCAAGCCAAGGCCCGCAGCCTCTTTGATGCCAACCGAGCTGAGCTGTTTGCCCAGAGCTGCTGTGCCCTGGAGAGCTGGCTGGAGAGCCTGCAGGCCCAGCTGCACTCGGATGACTACGGCAAGGACCTCACCAGCGTCAACATCCTGCTCAAGAAGCAGCAGGTGTGCTGTGGGCCTTTGATGGGGATGGTGAACAGCAGAAGAAAGGGGTCTGCAGCTTTCAAGATTTGGGAGGCCAGCTGAGGCCTGGCAGATAACACCTTCACTAGCATTTCCCAGAGTCATTTCTTTGGGCAGCCAGTATCAGAATCTCTAGGGATATGTCGCAGTCAGGGTTAGAGTTAGGAGACAGACCCCCTAATAATTTGACGATGAGAACTTCAGTAAAAAGAAATATTAATTAGGCCAGGCACAGTGGCTCACGCCTGTAATCTCAGCACTTTGGGAGGCCAAGGCAGGCAGGTCGCTTGAGTTCAGGAGTTCAAGACCAGCCTGGCCAACATGGTGAAACCCCGTCTCTACTAAAAATACAAAAATTAGCCAGGCGTGGTGGTGCACGCCTGTTATCCCAGCTACTTGGGAGGCTGAGGGCTGAGGGAGGAGGATAGCTTGAACCCAGGAGACAGAGGTTGCAGTGAGCCGTGATCATGCCATCGCACTCCAGCCTGGGCAGGCCTCTGTCTCAAAAAAAAAACCAGAAGTATAAATTAGTAAAAGGTGGTAAAGAGAACTCTATAGCAGGGGTCAGAAAACTTTTTTCAGTAAAGCACCAGATAGTAAATATTTGGGGCTTCATGGGTCGTAAGGTCTATGTCACAGCCCTTCAACTCTGCCCTTGTAAGGTAAAAGCAGCTGCGGATTATATGTAAAATAAGGGGTATGGCCAGGTGTGGTGGCTCACACATGTAATCCCAACACTTTGGGAGGCCGAGGTGGCTGGATCACTTGAGTCCAGGAGTTTTGAGACTAGCCTGGGCAACATGGCAAAACCCCATCTCTACAAAAACTACAAAAATTAGCTGGGCATGGTGGTGGTGTGTGCCTGTAGTCCCAGCTACTCAGGAGGCTGAGGTGAGAAGATTGTTTGAGCCTGGAGAGTCGAGGCTGCAGTGGGCTGTGATCGTGCCACTGCACTCCAGCCTGGGTGGCAGAGCGAGACTTGTCTCAAAAAATTTTTTAAAAAGGGGTGCAGCTGTGGTCCAATAAAAACTTTATAAGGCTAGGCAGTGGGCTGGACTTGCTGGTCCCTGCTCTGAAGAATGCAGAATGGGAAGTGTAGGGAGCAGCTGACACCTCTGGGGTTGAGGAGTCCCCCAGGAAGGAGCAAGATGGCTGAGTCTCAGACCTCCTTGGAGAGGGCGGAGGCCCACTGAATGGCCTGGAAATTTGCTGGGGTATCACAGGCCAGAGCATGTCTGAAGCCAGCAAGCCAAGGCTGGCCAGCAGGAAGTGGCCACTAGAGTGCAGCAAAACTTGCCAGAGAGTAAGAGCCACCGGATCTCTTGCGCACTGTGGACAGTTTTGCTGTAGGAGGAAGAAAAGCACCTTGGAACCGTGGAATGCCCCGCATCTGCTAGGCATTGTGGTGTCCCTCCAGCGCCCTCTGCTGACAAGGCCTAGATTGTGCCTGCTGGCAAAGGAGGAATGTTTCCAGGGGGGCCAGTTCCAGTGTCTCAAAGCAGGGCCACGATGGATTGGGGATGGAGAGACAATGAATTGATAATGGGCACAGTTATCACACTACCCTGGATTTTTAAATTTCAATCTTTTAGATTCGTGGGTGTGGGTGCAGGTTTGTTATAAGTTATATTGTGTGATGCTGAAGTTTGGGGTATAATTGAACCCATCACCCATGTAGTGAGCACAGTACCCAATAGGGATTTTTTCAACCCCTGCCCTTGGATTCTTGTGCATATAAAGTTCGAGATCCACTGATCCAGCCCATGAGGGGATGCTCTCCCTGGGTGAGCTGCAGTGATGAGCAGCCACAGTGGGCTGGATAGAGACTGGTTGGTGTCTCTGCTGGGCATGAAGGCGGAAATGCAGAGCTAACATGTCCTTCCTCCTGGCGGTTTGCAGATGCTGGAATGGGAGATGGCTGTGAGAGAGAAGGAGGTGGAGGCAATCCAGGCCCAGGCCAAAGCACTGGCCCAGGAGGACCAGGGTGCAGGGGAGGTGGAGAGAACCTCGAGGGCCGTGGAGGAGAAGTTCAGGGCCTTGTGCCAGCCCATGCGGGAACGCTGCCGGCGCCTGCAGGCTTCTCGCGAGCAGCACCAGTTCCACCGCGACGTGGAAGATGAGATTGTGAGTCACTGGGGCCAAGGACGGCAAGCTGCCCCCAGCCACGTGGTTCTCCAGCCTCCCTCCTGGATGCCAGGGAGATGCCAGCAGGGCTCTGTTCCCTCTTCTCTTTGGCATTGACCATCTCCCCTATAGGGAGACTTGGAGATGCCTCCCAGAACCAGAGATGACCGTTCCCCACACACAGGGTGGTAGCCCCAGGTGTCCCCACTCCCACTAATCAGTCCCTGCTGCTTGCCTTGCCCTCTGGGCCTCCACTGACCCCCTCTTCCTCTTCCAGTTGTGGGTGACAGAGCGGCTGCCCATGGCCAGCTCCATGGAGCATGGCAAGGACCTGCCCAGCGTCCAGCTTCTCATGAAGAAAAACCAGGTGAGGCAGAGGCTGAAGGCAAAAGAGAAGTTCCCAGGAGCCTGCCCAGACTTGGACGTGTTTTTTCTTAAGACCAGGTCCCCCTCGATGCTGAGTGTAACCCTGGACTTCAGTGGCTGTCTTTCCTCACCTCGGGAGGGTGGGTCCTCTCAGTAGGAGATAGTGGGGGCTGGGGGGCTGACGGGTGTTACCATCGCACCCCCAGGCTAGGAGAGGGAGCAGAGGACCCAGGAAGGAGAGAGGCACAGGGGTGAAGGGTGGTCTCCGGGAGCACGTGGGGCTGGGGCAGGACTTTCAGCATTTTCTCTTCTGTGGCCACCGGCAGACCCTGCAGAAAGAGATTCAGGGCCATGAGCCCCGGATCGCGGACCTGAGGGAGCGGCAGCGTGCTCTAGGTACAGCAGCAGCAGGTCCAGAGCTGGCTGAGCTGCAGGAAATGTGGAAACGCCTGGGCCACGAGCTGGAACTTCGAGGGAAGCGACTGGAGGAGGCCCTGCGAGCCCAGCAGTTCTACCGCGATGCCGCCGAGGCGGAGGCCTGGATGGGCGAGCAGGAATTACACATGATGGGCCAGGAGAAGGCCAAGGTGAGGGCCAGGACAGAGCCCAGTGTATGCAACCAGTTCTGCCCTCCCCCGACCTGATGCTGGATGCCACTGTCCCTTCCCCCAGGATGAGCTGAGTGCCCAGGCAGAGGTGAAGAAGCACCAGGTGCTGGAGCAAGCCCTGGCCGACTACGCGCAGACCATCCACCAGCTGGCGGCCAGCAGCCAGGACATGATTGACCACGAGCACCCAGAGAGGTGGGTGCAGCGGCAGCCCGGCCCAGCCTGGGGGTGGAGCCGGCTGCAGGAATAGGAAGATGTAGGGAATGTGGAGCCTTCAGTGCTGTGTGCACGGAGCCTTCTAGAAAGCTGGAACACAGGGTGGGCGAGCTGTTGGGAGACTCAGAGGGACAGGGCTCCACAGAACAGACCGGAGGTCAGAGCTACACCCCTAAGTCCCACAGGGCCTCCCTCACTCTTCTTGCAGCACTCGGATATCCATCCGCCAAGCCCAGGTGGACAAGCTGTATGCCGGCCTGAAGGAGCTGGCTGGAGAGCGGCGGGAGCGCCTGCAGGAGCACCTCCGGCTGTGCCAGCTCCGCCGCGAGCTGGATGACCTAGAGCAGTGGATCCAGGAGCGCGAGGTGGTGGCGGCCTCCCACGAGCTGGGCCAGGACTTCGAGCATGTGACTGTGAGTGTAAGGAGGGCACCCAGCTCAGATCAGCCGTGGGAAGACTGGAGGACCCACAGGGAGACTAGGACCTCGTCCCAGGCAGAGCACTGAGGGGCTAAGGGGCAAGACCAGGCTGAGCAGGCACTGTCCTCCTGGTTTTGAGGTATATGATTTGAAGAGGCCGGGCATAGGCTCACACCTGTAATCCTAGCACCTTGGGAGGCTGAGATGGGAGGATTGCTTGAGTCCAGGAGTTCAAGACCAGCCTGGGCAACATAGTGAGACCCCCCATCTCTACAAAAAAAAAATTTTTTTATTAGCCAGGCACAGCAGTGCATGCCTGTAGGCCCAACTACTTAGGAGGCTGAGGTGGGAGGATCTCTTGAGCCTGGGAGGTCGACACTGCAGTGATTGCGCTAGTGCACTCCAGAGCAAGACCCTATCATCTCTAAATATATACACACACACACAATTTGAAGAATTGTACAGAAAGGGGACATGAAGCTGAGCTGAGACAAGGGCAAACAGGAAATTATCACTCACACTTTTCAACAGAATTCAACAAAACGGAGTATGATCAACCCCCCCCCCCCAGTTTGGGGGCTTGGACCCTCAGTCGTACAGAAATATGGACCATAGTTAGGGTATCCTTGTCTGAAGCCTAAGGGTCCCAAGCACCTCGAAACGCCTTTGCTGGGGGTGGAGGGAGTCTGTCAAATACAGGGTCAGTGGGAAGCAGCTGCACCTACTCCTTAACCACGGGGAAGAAACCTGTCCCAGCCCCCGTGCAGGGGGGAGAGGTGGGTTCTGAGTTTGGAGTGGAGGACTCGCTCCATCAGGCAGGGACCACATCCCCTAACATCACGGCATGGTCTGTCCATCTGCTTCCTCTACCAGATGCTCCGAGACAAATTCCGAGAGTTCTCCCGGGACACAAGCACCATCGGTCAGGAGCGCGTAGATAGCGCCAATGCGCTGGCCAATGGGCTCATTGCTGGGGGCCATGCTGCACGGGCCACCGTGGCCGAGTGGAAGGACAGTCTCAACGAGGCCTGGGCTGACCTGCTTGAGCTGCTGGACACACGGGGTCAGGTGCTGGCCGCGGCGTACGAGCTGCAGCGCTTCCTGCACGGGGCACGCCAAGCCCTGGCGCGGGTGCAGCACAAGCAGCAGCAGCTTCCAGACGGGACTGGCCGCGACCTCAACGCTGCCGAGGCCCTGCAGCGCCGACACTGTGCCTACGAGCATGACATTCAGGCCCTCAGCCCCCAGGTCTGACCCAAGCATGAGGAGGCTGGGGGAGGCTTAGAGGAGGCCATGGGGGAAATGCCGAGGAGAGTTCCCAGGAGCTAGGGTAGAGCTCAGAAATGCTGGGAGGACGGCACTCTTTCGAGGGCCATTTCGAGACGAGGAAATTGCTCCAAGAAAACATCTCTGTTTGGCCAGGCGCGGTGGCTCTCGCCTGTAATCCCAGCACTTTGGGAGGCCGAGGAGGGCGGATCATCTGAGATTGGGAGTTCGAGACCAGCCTGACCAACATGGAGAAACCCCTTCTCTACTAAAAATACAAAATTAGCCAGGCGTGGTGGTGCATGCCTGTAATCCTAGCTACTCAGGAGGCTGAGGCAGGAGAATCACTTGAACCCGGGAGGCGGAGGTTGCAGTGAGCTGAGATCACTCCACTGCACTCCAGCCTGGGCAACAAGAGCGAAACTCCGTCTCAAAAAGAAAGAAAACATCTCTGGCAGGGGACATCTAGCCACTGCATTCACACTTTTGATGACAAGCCCCCTTGAGAGCCCATGATGTCTTCAGGGGTTCCCAGTGGCCAGGAGACTCTTCATGCTGCGCTAAATCTGCCTGTTGGTGCTTCCCAGGCTTGAGCTCTAGGCTCACACTCAATAAGCATGGATCCTTCCTTCAACCACTAGAACCCATCAGCCCCTGCCTGAATCCCCTTTTCAGGCTAAGTATCACATTCTAGCAATCTCCAAGGTCTATCACATCCTAGACAGGCCTCTGAAAGTTCAACTGGCCAATGGCTCTTTTCCAGATCCTCCCCCAGTTAAGCCCAGGTGTCTAGATGAGACCCAACAGGGCAGAGTGTGGCCAGCCCGTGCCTTCATCTTTCCCAGCACCCCCACTCCCTGGCTCCTCCCCCTGCTTCTTTGGCTGTGAGACAGGCAGGAGGTGAGAGTGGCAGCCAGGACTGAGGCAGGCTGCGGCTCCTTGGAGTCGCCCGCTCTGCCTGACTCTGACCCGGGGCTCCGCAGGTCCAGCAGGTGCAGGACGACGGCCACCGGCTCCAGAAGGCCTACGCTGGAGACAAGGCTGAGGAGATCGGCCGCCACATGCAGGCCGTGGCCGAGGCCTGGGCCCAGCTTCAGGGAAGCTCTGCTGCCCGCCGGCAGCTGCTGCTGGACACCACAGACAAGTTCCGCTTCTTCAAGGCTGTCCGGGAACTGATGCTCTGGATGGATGAGGTCAACCTGCAGATGGATGCCCAGGAGCGTCCCCGGTGAGAATCCCAGGGCCCAGGGCCTCCACGGGTTGTGTGGCTGGGCTGTGATGGGGCTGTGGGCAGCAGGTGATGCTGTTTCTGCCTCCCCCCAGGGATGTGTCCTCCGCGGATCTAGTCATCAAGAACCAGCAAGGCATCAAGGCAGAGATAGAGGCCCGGGCAGACCGCTTCTCCTCCTGCATCGACATGGGGAAGGAGCTGCTGGCCAGGAGCCACTATGCGGCTGAGGAGGTGGGTGAGGCCTGGGTGGCCGGGCCATTCTCACTGTGCAGTGCTGAATGCTGACTTCTTGGCGGCTTTCTGCTTCCTCTCATTCTCTCTTTGCAAGAAACCTTTCATTCTCTCCCCTCAGTGCCATTCACGGGTTTCTCGCATTCTGGAAATCTCTCCCCAGAACCGTCTGCCTCTTGACATCAGAAATCACTGGTCCTGGGCCAGGCATGGTGGCTCACGCCTGTAATCCCAGCACTTTGGGAGGCCCAGGCGGGCAGATCACCTGAGGTCACGAGTTCGAGACCAGCCTGGCCTCCATGGGTTGTGTGGCTGGGCTGTGATGAAACATGGTGAAACCCCATTTCCACTAAAAACACAAAAATTAGCCGGGCGTGGTGGCGGGCACCTGTAATCCCAGCTACTCAGAGGCTGAGGCAGGAGAATTGCTTGAACCTGGGAGGTGGAGGTTGCAGTGAGCTGAGATTGCGCCACTGCATTCCAGCCTTGGTGATAAGAGCGAAACTCCGTCTCAAAAAGAAAGAAAGAAAGAAAGAAATCACCTGTCCCCCTGGATGACTCCCCAGGGGCCGTGGAAAGATCTCACATCCTGGTGCTAACTCATATCTCTGCCCCCCGCCCCCAGATCTCAGAGAAGCTGTCTCAGCTGCAGGCACGGCGCCAGGAGACAGCTGAGAAGTGGCAGGAGAAGATGGACTGGCTTCAGCTGGGTGAGCTGCCAAGGGGGCCCCAGGCCCTGTGGGGAGTGGGGAGCATCCTGCACCCTGTGGGTTCCAGAGTAGGTGAGACTAGGAACCCTGGGTGTGAAACTCATGATGCCCAATCTTCGCGCTGCCTGGCACAGCTCTGGGGCAGTGGCTTTCTCTGTGTCCCTGTTCTTGAGGTTGCCATGGCCACTGTGCCCTGCCAGTGGCCACTCTGACCCACCATCTTCCTGCAACCCCTGATCCTGCCAGTTTTGGAGGTGCTTGTGTTTGGAAGAGATGCAGGGATGGCAGAGGCCTGGCTCTGCAGCCAGGAGCCGCTGGTGCGCAGCGCTGAGCTGGGTTGCACGGTCGACGAAGTTGAGAGCCTCATCAAGCGGCACGAGGCCTTCCAGAAGTCAGCAGTGGCCTGGGAGGAGCGATTCTGTGCGCTGGAGAAGCTTACTGCGGTGAGGGACACAGGACCCCGGATGCCCACTCCAACCTGCTCCCCCGACCCATGCTGGCTTCTGCTTGGAGAAGACATGTATTCTCTCTTCCCACTGCACCAGTGGCCCCCAGATGTGAGCTGAGAGTGCCATTGTCACCACACCTTTAGGAGGTGTCAGTTCCCCTGGGTGATGCCGAGACACCTTCTCCCGCTTTGTTTCTTGTCCCCACCATCTTCTCAAATTCTGTTCTCCTTTTATCATATTTCATCAAATTAGAGTTGAGACATTTCAGCTCTCCCTGTTTCCCTGGCCCTCTTACACGCGACCTTCTACACACTGAATGCAGCATTTTTTGACAGCTAGAGGAGCGGGAGAAGGAGCGAAAGAGAAAGAGGGAGGAGGAGGAGCGGAGGAAACAGCCGCCTGCTCCTGAACCCACAGCCAGTGTGCCTCCAGGGGACCTGGTGGGCGGCCAGACAGCTTCTGACACCACCTGGGACGGGTGAGAGCCAGGATGCCTGGGTAGGAGGAGGCGGCTGAGCCCAGGCCACCCAGGGACTAATGATTCTGTGTTGCCTTTGGTCATCCCAGAACCCAGCCACGGCCACCACCATCCACACAAGCACCCAGTGTTAATGGAGTCTGCACAGATGGAGAGCCCTCACAGGTGACCCCACTGTCCCTCTGTGCCCCCATCGGAGTCGTAGCCCCTCCACCCCCGCACATCCTTTTACAGATTCTTGTCCTTGCAGCCCCTGCTGGGACAACAGAGACTTGAGCACAGCAGCTTCCCCGAAGGGCCGGTGAGTTCCCCTGCAAGTGTGGTGTTGGTAACTGTGAGGCGAAGGGTCCAGAGGGGGTGGTGAGTGCGGGTGGGGGAGTACTGGGGATGGGATGGGAGAGGGCAGAGGCTCACAGGCAGCTTGGGGGCAGGAAGACCAACTCCTGGACACGGAGCTTCCTGGCACCCAGGTTAGGGATCTCCCGTCTCATCCTTTGACACTGACACTGATTCCCCCCCAGGGACCTGGCTCAGGGGACGAAGCCAATGGGCCCCGGGGAGAGAGGCAGACCCGGACTCGGGGCCCGGCCCCATCTGCAATGCCCCAGAGCAGGTCCACCGAGTCAGCCCATGCTGCCACCCTGCCGCCTCGAGGCCCAGAGCCATCTGCCCAGGAGCAGATGGAGGGGATGCTGTGCCGCAAGCAGGAGATGGAGGCCTTCGGGAAGAAGGCTGCCAACAGGTACAGCCTCTCTGGAGCCTGCCCTCAGAGGGCACTTCCCCAGAGCCTCTGCCCAGATAGAGGGAGGGATGCCCTTTAGAGTACATCTTCTGGGCAAAGGGTAGGACTTGGGACCAGAGCGGGGCCTCAGGGGAGGACCAGAGGGTGTGAAGACCGTGGCCTAAAGATGGGAGCAGAACTGGAAGTCCTAGGACACCCAAGAGGGCTCCAGGTTGCGGGCGCCACTGAGGCCGGCCAGTCAGCACCGCGTCCCTCGCAGGTCCTGGCAGAACGTGTACTGTGTCCTGCGGCGTGGGAGCCTCGGCTTTTACAAGGATGCCAAGGCAGCCAGTGCGGGAGTGCCATACCACGGAGAAGTGCCTGTCAGCCTGGCCAGGGCCCAGGGCAGCGTCGCCTTTGATTACCGAAAGCGCAAACATGTCTTCAAGCTGGGGTAGGAACAGGGAACAGTGCTCTCGGGATGGGAGGAGAGTTGGGAGTGACACAGGTGAGCCATGAGTCAGGTCCAGAGGGAGGGGAGTTCCTGTAAGGAGCCTGAGTGGAGTAACCAGGCCAGCCACTTGGGGATAGTGTAGATGAGGGAGGCGGAGATTCTGGTTGTCTCCACACCAAGGGGAGCAGGAGAACCAAGACCCAGGCCTGACGGCTGCCAATGTCAAGGTGAAAAATTACCCAGGGTGGGAAATCCAAAGGCAGGGATCTGGGAAGACCTCCAGGGGCCTGTCCCTGCCTGCCAGCAAGCAGCCGGAGCAGGAGGCCCGGGCTGGGGTGGAAGTGAGCTCCCCCTGCCTCTGCGGCCAGTCAGAAAGGATGTGCTTCTGCACAGTCTGGGGAAGCTGAAGAATGTGCAGAGCGTGTCTGGTCCGGCTCTGAGGGCTGCAGCCAGATGTCCCAGCCCGGTGTTGGGTCATGATTACGCTCTCACCAGCAGCTACCTGGCAGATCCGGATTCTCAGCTCTGCCCTGTGGCCTCTCTCTCCCAACAGCTTACAGGATGGAAAAGAATATTTATTCCAGGCCAAGGATGAGGTGAGCTGTCCTTCGTGTTCCTCTCTGTCCGTGCCATTCCAGAAGCTTCCAGCTGCAGACTCCCCTTCCTTCCCCGTCCTCCCTCTTTTTCCTGGTCTTGTCCTTTGTGGTAAGACTGGATGTGTGCGACGGCCGCACCAGGCCGCACTCCCTGTCTAAGCCGGCCGCATTCTCCTAATAGCATGAAACAGTCAGCTCACTTTCTGCCTCCTCCTCTTACACTTCCCTGCTGTCCACTGCGGCCAACTCAGCACAGTGTCCTTGAAGCTGACTGAGGGTCTTTCCATCCACAGGCAGAGATGAGCTCGTGGCTACGGGTGGTGAATGCAGCCATTGCCACAGCGTCTTCTGCCTCTGGAGAGCCTGAAGAGCCGGTGGTGCCCAGCACCACCCGGGGCATGACCCGGGCCATGACCATGCCCCCAGTGTCACCCGTCGGGGCTGAGGGGCCTGTTGTGCTCCGCAGCAAAGATGGCAGAGAACGAGAGCGAGAAAAACGCTTCAGCTTCTTTAAGAAGAACAAGTAGTTGGGGGCAAGGTCCCAGGCCAACTCCCTCCCTCCGTTCAGGAAACTGCCAGGGACAGTCGACAGGGACCGCCCTCTTGTCAGGACAACTGCCTGCTGCTAGGGTCTGTTGCCAAGGTCAACCCATCACCAGGAACTGTCACTGGGGACAAGTCCATGTTCCCAAGGGCAGCCCTTCTCTTCTGCTGTTTAATTCCAGACTGGTGGTGGGACCCAGGCAACCCCCTCTCCCACCCCCGCCAACTTCTCCCCTTTCCCCAGCCTCGTGCCTCTGTCCCTCACCACGGTGTGGACAGTGCCGCACCCTCAACATAGGCCATGTGGGGAGTGGCTGCCCCTGCCTCAGGGTCATTCTCCTGCCATGCGAGGGCACTCGCCTTCTGCCTTCTGGTTCCTCACCCCTCAGACCAGCCAGGAACCTCTCAGAGCTGAAGCAGGCCCTGGGGGCAGAAGTGCCAGATGACAGTCAGAGGCGCAGGAGCCCTCCCTCCCCACCCCCACCCTGTAACTCCAGCTGCCACTCCATCTCCAGCTGCTCTCAATGGCTTCCAAGGTGTGTTGTTCAGGGACAGCCACCGCCTTGAGTCTGGCCAAGGAGGTGATTAAACAGCTCAGCTTCTCTCACCGCCTCTGGGTGTCTTTGCTTTCCTGACCACAGCCTCTCTGCCCAAGCCTCTGTCCTCTCCTTCGGTTCTGGTCTCCTACATCTCACGTTTCCCCAGCCTCCAAGCTCTTGAAGAGCCATGTCACACTGAGAGCTTCCCTGACCTGGTCTCATTTCCCTCTGACAGTGACCTCCAGCGTGCTGGGTTGACCAATGCCAAGCCTCTTTTTAAACCAAAGTAGTTCACCATGGGTTGGGATGATGTCAACAAGCAGTATTCATGTTAAAAAGCAATGAGGGACTCCTTCCCTGGTGCACAATTTTCTTCACTTGTGATCTCTGAACTGTTTTCAAATTGGAAGACTGGGAAGCATTGCTACAGCCCCAGCCAGTCTCAGCCACTGCTCAGCCCAGTGGTGGAAAGCTGAGCACACAGCGGGTGCTTACTGCCCCCACTTGCCGTCTGCTCTCCAGTAGATCAAGGGACCTCAGACAGGGATCTGAGAAGTGGCAGGTTCCAATAAACTGATCAACAGAATGAAGTCACTCTGGGAAGCTATGAGGTGACTTTACAGCCCAAGCATGTAAATATACACACAGAGAATAATATATATTCTTTTTTTTTTTTTTTTGAGACAGAGTCTCACTCTGTCAGCCAAGCTGGACTGCAGTGGCGCAATCACAGCCTATTGCAACCTCCACCTCCCGGGTTCAAGCAATCCTCCCACCTCAGCCTCCCGAGTAGCCTGAACCACAGGCACATGCCATCACACTCGACTAAGTCTGTTTTTTGTAGAGACGGGGTCTCACTATGTTGCCCAGGTCGGTCTCGAATTCCTGGGCCCAAGTGATTCTCTCACCTTGGCCTCTCAAACTGTTGGGATTACAGGCGTGAGCCACCATGCCCAGCTGAGACTACCTTCTGGATCTGACGAAGTATTAGAAAGGAGCGGGTGGCTTCTCCTTTGTCTCTGGTTTGGCAATCGGAGCTTTCAGGGCACAGTGTTTGTCTCCAGATGTTGATGGAAGTGGGCACTCCTTGGTGGCCTCCAACAGGAAAAGCGTGTTCTTTCATTGTTTCCTATACACACAGACAACGGTTTTTCCAGGAAGGCAGCCCCATCTTTAGTCATTGACTGCGGGCCTATCATCAGTCATGACAAAGACCGAGTGAAGTGTGTGCAGGCCCAGAACTAGCACATCACAGCCCCAGAGTGGGCTCCAAACCGGAGACCTGGTAGACCAGAGAGCCTGCAGGATAATTTCCCCCTTAAGATGGGTAGATTTACTGTTCCACAGCCAACAGGTGGATACGCGTAACTAGAACAATCTGTCATGGGACTAAGTGGAAGAATCCATCAGCACTACACAGGCATCTTTTCTTCAAATACAACTGTAAAATCTCCACTGAAGAGACAGTCATACCTTGGGGGTGCTCAGGGAATCTAGGTATTTGCACTCCAAGCTGGCAAGCCTGGGGGCACTGAAGGGAAACAATAATTGGAAATGTCAGAAGGAAATGTATATGGAGAAATTAATAGAGAAATGATTATTTTAACACGACACGTAAGTGTAAATACGACAGCCAATTAAAGCAGTCCTGCAGTAGGGGCAGGCATTGTCAACGGAGAGGTGAGACTGAAGACTCCGAGCAGCATCTGCATATGCGGCAGCAGGACTTCAGGGCATGATTCCTTAAGAACAGGACATAGAAGAGGGGAAGCATAGTGTCAGGAATTAAGTCAGAAAACACCTTCAGCTGTGAGTGGAAGAAAGAAAAAATTCCAGGAAAGACAACAGGATGGAATGGGGCGGTGAGGGCTATGAGACAAGTTAGACACAAAAATACAATAAATGCAGGCAGCACAAATCAATGGAGAGAGATGGCAGATAAAAATGGATTACTTGGCCGGGCATGGTGGTTCATGCTTATAATCCCAGCACTTTGGGAAGCCGAGGTGAGTGGGTCACTTGAGCTCAGGAGTTCAAGACCAGCCTGGGCAACATGGTGAAACCCCATCTCTACAAAAATTAGCCAGGTGTAGTGGCATGTGCCTGTAGTCTCAGCTACTTGGGAGGCTGAGGCAGGAGCATTGCTTGAACCTGGGAAGCAGAGGTTACAGTGAGCCGAGATCATGCCACTGCACTCCAGTCTAGGCAATAAAGTGAGACCCTGTCTCAAAAAAAAAAAAAAAAAAAATAGGATTATGTAGAGAAAAATATATTTGCATTCTTAACATCACCTACAAGAGTGGACTTTAGGTCCATGCTGTCCACAACAGCAGCCACCCAGCCATGTGTGGCTACTGAGATGTAGCCAAACCAAGTGTGTCATGACTCTGAAACACCAGGTATGAAGCATGGAAGAGGACAACAACTTTAAATACCTTAATTTTTATATTGATTATGTGTTGAAATAATATTTTAGATATATTGGGTTTCAAAAGTATCATTAAAGTGAATTTCAACTATTTTGATTACTTTTTAAATGTGTTTGCTGGAAATTTTAAAATTGCATATGTAGCTAACATATTTTTATTGGATAGCACTGCTATAAATGGGCTCCAGACCTAAATGCAAAAGGTAAAAAATATGTTAATAGGCCGGGTACAGTGGCTCACGCCTGTGATCCCAGCACTTTGGGAGGCCAAGGCGGGCAGAACACCTGAGGTCAGGAGTTCGAGACCAGCCTGGCCAATATAGTGAAACCCCGTCTCTACTAAAAATACAAAAATTAGCCGGGCGTGGTGGCACGCACCTGTAGTCCCACCTACTCGGGAGGCTGAGGCAGGAGAATGGCCTGAACCTGGGAGGGGGAGGCGGAGGTTGCAGTGAGACCAGATCACACCACTGCACTCCAGCCTGGACAAGAGTGAAACTCCATCCCCCAAAAAAACAAAAACAAAAACCTAACGTTAATAGAATAAAATGTAGGAGAATATCTTGTGACTAAGGAGGCTACAAAAGAACATCTTATACAAAAGTTCAAAAGCAGGCCAGGTGCAGTGGCTCACCTGTAATCCCAGCACTTTGGGAGGCGAGATGGGAGGATCACTGGAGCTCAGAAGTTCAAGACCAGCCTGGGCAACACAGTGAAACTCTATCTCTACAAAAAAAATTTCTTAAATTAGCCAGGCATGGTGGCATGCACCTGTAGTCCCAGCTACTTGGGAGGCTGAGATGGAAGGATTGCTTGAGCTTGGGGGGTTGAGGCTGCAGTGAGCCATGATCACACCACTGCACTCTAGCCTGGGCAACAGGCTGTCTCAAAAAAAAAAAAAAAATTCAAAAGCACAGCTTTAAGGTAAAAATTAATTTCATTGCACAGGAAATAAGGATTTCTGTTCAATGAAGGACACCATGGACAGAGTTAATAATTAGTGGAATGAGAGATGGTATTTGAGACCAATAAGAGATTAGAATATATGAAAAAGCCTTACAAATCAACAACAAAAAAGGAGCCTACAACCTGAAAAGAAAGATGGGCAAAAGATATGAACAGGAAATTTACAGAAGCATAAACTCGAAAATTCAAGAGGCCAGGTGTATTTGCCTCACACCTGTAATCCTAGTGTTTTGGGAGGCTGAAGTGGGAGGATCACTTGAGGCTAGGAGTTTGACTAGCAACATAGTGAGAACTCGTCTTTACCAAAAACAAAAAAATTAGCTGGGCATATAGTCCTAGCTACTTGGGAGGCTGAGGGCTGAGGGCTTCAGCCTCCTGAAGCAGGAGGATTATTTGAGCCCAGGAGCTCGAGGCTACAGCAAGCTATGATCGTTACACTGCACTCCAGCCTGCATGACAAAGCAAGACCCTTTCTCAAAAAACAACTCTGGGCACAGTGGCTCACGCCTTTAACCCCAGCAATTTGGGAGGCTAAGGTGGGTGGACCACCTAAGGTCAGGAGTTCGAGACCAGCCTGACCAATGTGAAACCCCGTCTCTACTAAAAATACAAAAATCAGCCAAGTGTGGTGACACGTGCCTGTAGTCCCAGCTACTCAGGAGGCTGAGACAGGAGAATTGCTTGAACCTGGGAGGCGGAGGTTGCAGTGAGCTGAGATCGCACCACTGCACTCCAGCTTGGGCGACAGAGCAAGACTCCGTCTAATAAGAAAAAAAAAAAGGTTGTGCGTGGTGGCTTACACCTGTAATCCCAGCACTTTGGGAGGCCGAGGTGGGCGAATCACAAGGTCAGGAATTCAAGACCAGCCTGACCAATATGGTGAAACCTCATCTCTACTAAAAATACAAAAATTAGCCGGGCGTGGTGGTGGCACACGCCTGTAATCCCAGCTACTCAGGAGGCTGAGGCAGAAGAATCGCTTGAACCCAGGAGGCAGAGGCTGCAGTGAGCCGAGATAGTACCACTGCACTCCAGCTTGAGCGACAGAGCGAGACTCCATCACACACACAAAAAAAGACAACAAGAAGGGATACTTAAAATCATTAGTAACCAGAGAAATACAAATTAAAGCAACAATGAAATATCACTTTATATCTATTAGACTGACAAAAATTAGAAAAGCGGATAATGTCTATCACTGGCAGGGATGTAGAGATACAAGGCCCCTCATATGCTACAGGTGGAAGAGTATGCTGGTGCAGCTTTTCCAGAGAATTCAGTGCTACTTAGACAGGTGAGTTCTACATATACTCTATGACCCAGCAATTCCACCTCTGGGTTTATATCCCCCCAAATTCTCACACAGAATTAGGGCACATACTTAAGCATGTTCACTGCAGCCTTGTTTATAATGACAGAAAGCTGGAAGCAAGCTGAGTGCCCTATGCCCAGAGATGAACAGGTACAATATGTGACTGTACACCACAGAGGACTGCGTTACTCGCTAGTTAGACATCATGCGGCGACATAGCCCTTAGTGGAAAAATAGTAAGACACAGTCAGCTATACAACTCAAAACACACCATTTACATAATGCATACAAATGTACAATGTTTAAGTCCAGATTAGAAGAAATCAACTGTAAAAAGACATTTGTAACAATCCAGGAGAAATTTGGGCATAAACATTAGATAATATTAACATAGGATAGTGCTATTTTAAATTAGCAGCACATATAAGCCGGGTGCAGTGGCTCACACCCGAATCCCAGCATTTTGTGAGACTGTGGTGGAAACATCTTGAGCCCAGAAGTTTGAGACCAGCCTGGGCAACACAGTGAGACCCCCATCTCTACAAAAAAAAAATTTAAATTAGCTGGATGGGGTGGCCCACACCTGTGGTCCCAGCTGCTCCAGAGGCTAAGATAGGAAGATCACTTGCGCCTGGGAGGTCGAGGCTACAGTGAGCCATAATGGTGCCACTGCACTCTAGCCTGGACAACAAAGTGACACCCTGACTCAAAAATAATAGTAATAATAGTTAAGGGCCAGGCGAGGTGGCTCACGCCTGTAATCCCAACACTTTGGGATGCCAAGGCCAGCGGATCGCTTGAGGTCGGGAGTTCGACACCAGCCTGGCCAACACGGTGAAACCTTGTCTCTACTAAAAATACAAAAATTAGCTGGGGGGTAGCGCACGCCTGTAGTCCCAGCTACTCGGGAGGCTGAGGCAGGAAAATGGCTTGAACGCAGGAGGTGGAGGTTGCAGTAAGCCGAGATCGCACCACTGCCCTCCAGCCTGGGCGACACAATGAGACTCCGTCTTTAAAAAATTAAACAAAAAATAAAAATAAAATAAAATTGGAAGGACAGTGCCTCTTCTGAAATGGCTGAGAAACAAAAAGAACTCAGGGAAAGAACATATCCAAGTAGCTGGGGTGGAAGAGGGCAGCCTGGGGAATGTGTCCCAGATGGTATCAGAGAAGCCATTATGGAGCCACTACAATGAGGAATGGTGGTTGACAACCTCCCTGGCAGGCTCTACTAGGAGATAAACCCAATCCATCAATCTCCATAAAAGGCTATTCTTTGTTGGAAAGTGACAGTGGGGAATCAGCCTAAACTTTTTTTTTTTTTTGAGACCGAGTCTTGCTCTGTCACCCAGGCTGGAGTGCAGTGACGCCATCTCGGCTCACTGCAACCTCCGCCTCCCGGGTTCCAACGATTCTCCTGCCTCAGCCTCCCGAGTAGTTGGGATTACAGGCGCCCGCCACCACGCCCGGCTATTTTTTGTATTTTTAGTAGACACGGGGTTTCACCATGTTGGCCAAGCTGGTGTCGAACTCCTGAACTCGTGATCCGCCCGCCTCGGCCTCCCAAAGTGCTGGGATTATAGGCGTGAGCCGCCGCACCCGGCCCGCCTAAGCTTGTTTTTACCGCCAGGAGGTGCCCTTGGACCACAGCTGAATTTTGAATGCTAGACAGTCGGGAAACTCAGTTGCCTAGACTTCCAGCTTGGTGTGTACGAGGAGACCCTGTCCCACCCAGAACTAGGGACCTCGCTGGGCCTCTCCACCAAGTATTCCTCTGGTGTGCTCACCACAGACCCGGACTGTGATGGACACACAATGAGTGAGAGAGAACCAGACCACGGATACTCACGAGCAAACAAAACATGACTAAGCGTAGCCTGGGTAGCAATGCCTCTTAGGTCTGTCCCAGTTCTGCCAGGTTATCTTTCTGCCCCTTGGTTCTCAGTTTCCGTAGCAATAAATAACACCTCTGCAATGACAAACTTTAATGTTTAAAGCGCTACAAAACAATGACTAGTTTTGCTTAAAATGTGGCGCACCTGTATTTTTGAAATGTTGCCCCAAGCTGCCACAGAAGCCGGCCAGCCCGCTACAAAAGCCCCTTTTTAGGGCCCTCGGGGAGATTCCTCTGTCGTTAGCTCCCCGCCCCCCTCAAAGGGCCCAAGAGCAGGACCCATTGTGATGGTGAGTGACTCCCCAAGGCCTCCGCTTTTCTAGGCAGTGGTTGCGTTCAGAGCCCCTCTGACGCAGCAGTGGCGACCCTTTCCAGGGTGGTGACTGGCTGGTTGGGGCTGGGGGTGGGCTGACCTCCGCGGCGCCGCGCCACCACCAACAGGCCCCGCCCCCGTGCTGCGTGGTCATTTGTATGCAGCCTCGGGATTGGTCACTCGGCTCCCGCGAGGGGAAGGGGAGGGAAGCAGCGCGCACTCGCGCGTGCGTGAGCTGGCGCGCGAGAAAGGGCCCGGTCGCGTCGAGGCTCGAGCGGCCGTCGCCATTTTGTAGGGTTCTCTCTGACGTGGGAGCCGCCGTCGCTGCCGCCACCCGGAGGTGCGAGGGGGTCGTGTGTGTGTGATGTGGGGAGCTCGGGGGCGGGTCGGGCCGGGCCTCCGGCAGACTGCACGGCCCGGATTTGGGTTTCTCATTTTGCAGCGAGAGGTCTGGGAAGACAACGGGAGGAGGCGGGGCCGGGTCTCCGGAAGGAGGCGGGGCAGGGGTCGGGTCGAGTCTTTGTTGGGGCGAAGAAGCTGGAGGGTGGGCCGCTGTGGGCGAGGTGGTTGGTCCCCGGTTTGGGGGAAAGGGGACTTTTTTCTTTTTAGAGTATCTTGAAAGGCGCTAGTGCGCGCAGGAGAGGTACACAGATTTCCCTCCAAAACCTTGTTACCAGGCGCACTGCGATTGATGCCCCTTGCCTTTGCTTGGGCTTTTCCCTTTCCTCATTTTAAGACATGAAGCAGCTAATTCTGGTATTTCATTGCGCTCCACTTCACGGAGATGATAGACTGGGCTATTCATGCTGACCCTCGACCTCCTGTTTGCATGTCACGCATAGCTCGCACTTCTCGAGAACAAACCGCCCTTCTTCTATTGAGGAAGAATAATGAATGTCTGTACGAGGGTCTTGAAGGTGCAAGAACTTTGGAGGATTAGACGAAAATGCTGCAGTGCACCGAAATTTCCCACCACACCCCTGACTTTTGAAGTCTTGTGTTTCTCTCCCAGGCTCTTGTCAGGATGGTGAAGCTGTTCATCGGAAACCTTCCCCGGGAGGCCACAGAGCAGGAGATTCGCTCTCTTTTCGAACAGTATGGGAAGGTGCTGGAATGTGACATAATTAAGAATTACGGCTTTGTGCACATAGAAGACAAGACGGCAGCTGAGGATGCCATACGCAACCTGCACCATTACAAGCTTCATGGGGTGAACATCAACGTGGAAGCCAGCAAGAATAAGAGCAAAGCTTCAACCAAGTTACACGTGGGTAACATCAGCCCCACTTGTACCAACCAAGAGCTTCGGGCCAAGTTTGAGGAGTATGGTCCGGTCATCGAATGTGACATCGTGAAAGATTATGCCTTCGTACACATGGAGCGGGCAGAGGATGCAGTGGAGGCCATCAGGGGCCTTGACAACACAGAGTTTCAAGGTGAACTGCTCTGGGCCTGGGTAGTAGCGCCGAGTGGGGTCTAGCTCAAAACAGGCAAGAACACAAGACTATAGAACTTGCTGGGTGGTCTCTTCCATTCTGTTTTAGCTGGAAATAATAGATTATGTTTACCGCTCTTAAGCATAATTTACCCCTGGGGAAGCAAACACTTCCCCTTTTCAGGTTTGCTAAGATGTTGCTCACCGACTGCATAGAATCACAAACTGTGGGTTACTTTACCCTGCGGGATTCTTGCATTGATTCGAGTGCTGTTGGAAGTGTAATCTGCTTGGGGAAACGAGTACCTCATGAGAGAAGGGAGGATAAAGGTCCGTGGCTTACCTGCTTCTTTGGTGATGATCAGGAAGCCTTATATTTGAGGGTTTAAGTGCTTAAGATTTATATTCTTTACTGCTTTGGGTGGATACTGGTGGGAAAGAAGAAAAAAGACATCTAGAGGAAGCCCTATATTATAAATCTGGGTGGCAAGTCTGGATCTGCGGGAGTATCTTTTTGTTGATCAAAGTTGTGCAGTCTCTTCAAGCAGAGTCAAAAAAAACATGCCATGGAGTGTTCTGCTCCACCTGTTTATTTCACCCTCAGAAAAGGAAATTTCTAAATATATCAGACTCAATGGGAATGATGGTCCCGCTTCTGAAGAAATTTCAGTACAAGCATCGTAGAGCATATCATACTATTTATACCGATAATAAAGGTACATATGTTGTCATTAATACCACAAGAGGTTGTCAGAAGACTCTAGAACTGTGCTAATATGGTAACCACATGCGGCTTAGTAAATTGAAATTAACAGATTAAACTTAAAATTCAGTTTTTCAAGTGTATACCAGACACGTTTCAAGCACTCAGTAGTCATGAGGCCTGTGGCTACCGTATTAATAGAGACACAGAACATTTCCATCATCATAGAACATTCTTTTGGATAGCACTGTTCTACAAGTGTTTTGTTAACAGTATCGTCTTGGACCTCATGTTCATAGCCACTTTTGTGGTTCCTAAGTCAACACCTTTTTTGCCCTGAGTGTCATTAAAGGGGTTGTTAAGAAGTACTTTTGGGTCCTCTATTAAAACTAAAAAACAGAATGAGAAAAATAATGGGAGAAGAGGAAAAGTTGACCAGAGAAGGGTAAGAAAGTTTGCATAGTGGAGATGGGTAGAGGAGCACCATCAAGTATCTCTAGCTTCAGCCAGTGATGCCTTGGCCTTTAGCTGCTCTTTAAAGCATAGGGCAAAGGTTGCAGATACTTCCTACCATTAACTAGTGTGTGACCTTGGACAAGTGTTTTAACATTTCTCTGCTTCATTTTCCTCACTAAGATTGTCCCCACTTATGGAGTTAATGATCCCTACTGTACCTCCCTCACAGGATTGTAGTGGGGCTAGAATGAAGAAATCGATGTGAAAGTGTTTTGATAGTAAAAGCTCTTTATGATGACAGGTGATTGCTCTTTGCAACCATGAGTGTTTCTATTCTGGTTAGAAAATTATTGAAAGTGTGATAGCGAAGCTTTCCTTATTGGTTTGCTTTTCTTACATTTGTTTTTCTTTTTCTTATTTTGGAATATTGTTGCATTTTCAGCTTTTAAAAGTATCTTAATTATTTTCATTTGATGGGGGAAATCATCATGATGGACAGTGGAGACTGGGGAAGGAGGGTTTTCTCCTGACAGGTAATGAGCAAAATGTAAAAGAATGTAAAGTTGGGTACAAAATGCAGAGGTATTCTAGTAATGTCATACAGAATGCCCTTACCTTTTAAATATATTTAATACAGGCAGAGTGCGGTGTCTCACACCTGTAATCCCACCACTTTGGGAGGCCAAGGCGGGTGGATCACCTGAGGTCAGGAGTTCGAGACCAGCCTGGCCAACATGGTGAAATCCCATCTCTACTAAAAATACAAGAAAACTAGCAAGGCGTGGTAGTGTGTGCCTGTAATCCCAGCTACTCGGGAGGCTGAGACAGGAGAATTGCTTGAACCTGGGAGGTAGAGGTTGCAGTAAACCGAGATTGTGCCACTGTATTCCAGTCTGGGCAACAGCGAGACTCCTTCTCAAAAAAGAAAAAAAAAACCATATATATATTTAATACAACTGAATAAAAGGAAAAGGACAGGCCGGGTGCTGTGGCTCACGCCTGTAATCCCAGCACTTTGGGAGGCCAAGGCGGGGGGATCACGAGGTCAGAGATTGAGTCCATCCTGCTCAACATGGTGAAACCCCGTCTCTACTAAAAATACAAAAAAAAAATTAGCCGGGCATGGTAGCAGGCGCCTTGTAGTCCCCGCTACTCGGGAAACTGAGGCAGGAGAATAGCGTGAACCCGGGAGGCAGAGCTTGCAGTGAGCCGAGATCGCGCCACTGTACTCCAGCCTGGGGGACAGAGCAAGACTCCGTCTCAAAAAAAAAGAAAAGAAAAGAAAAAGAAAAACTACCTGAAGTTAATAAAAAAAAAAAAAAAAGAAGAAAAGAAAAAAAATCAGTTAATTGGGGGGAGTTGGCTTAGGATGAATATGTGTTTTAATAAGGCAGGTATAATTACTTTAGGATGTGAGTATCTGAATAATGCAGTGGATCCATAAGATTTTTAAAAACATCACTTCCTTAGAAAGTGCAAACACTAAAATGAATTGGAAAAGAAAAATCCTGTATTTGGTTTTCATGTTCTTAACTTGGCTCCTCTGGAGATAGCACTCTCCTCCTAGTTATAGAGACGTTTTTATAACCAGCTCTGGTTATTTTTCTCCCAGATGACAAGAGCAAGCTTAGCACTGGATAGTAAGTTGTAGTTTTACAGAAAATACAGTCTTGGATACCAGTTTGACACGTTTCAATTTAAGTTATTTTCAGTTGTCTACTAATGAAGGTGGCCTCTTAAAAGGGCCACTTGAGCCCGGGTGAGGTGGCTCACTCCTGTAATCCCAGCACTCTGGAAGGCCGAGGCGGGGGTGGATCACCTAAGGTCAGGAGTTCAAGACTAGCCTGGTCAACATGGTGAAACCCTGTCTCTACTAAAAATACAAAAATTAGCTAGGTATGGTGGCACACGCCTGTAATCCCGGCTACTCAGGAGGCTGAGGCAGGAGAATCACTTGAACCCAGAGGCGGAGGTTGCAGTGAGTCAAGACCGTGCCACCGCACTCTAGCCTGGGCAGCAGAGCAAGACTTAGTCTCAAAAATGAACAAACCAACAAAAAAGTGCCACTTGAACATCTTTTGAACCTTTATTTCTATATGTTAATGGCTGCCATTGAGGCTTTTTGCATTGTATGACTTCTAAAAGGAAGTAGCGGAATCTGAGTTTACCTTACTCTTTCAGGATCTGTTTCCTTTTTACAGCCAGCAGTGAACTCAACTTACTTCCTTAGCACACATAGTTTGTATTGGAAGACCTAAAGAAGCTATTCCCAAATAACAATCAGGCAGCTTAATTGGGAAGAATATGTGAGAGTTCAGGTGTCTTTTTTTTTTTTTCCCCTATATGTAAACAAGCATTAAGTCAGAATACTACTCTGTATTAGCTACATCCCCAATCTTTTCTGGATCATGGCACTTGATAGGCGCTCAGAAATTAAGACCCCAAGTTTCCCACTTCTCAGCATTTTAATGCTCTTTTCTGTTACAGCTTTCAAAATAAAACACTTATTGGGCTGGTTTTCTGGAAAATGTTGGCAACAAACTTCAGTAACTTTTGGAAGTCTCAGGAAATCTTAAGCTTTTGGCCTGTCCAAGTGTACTAGAGTAGAAGAATTAATCTTTCATTTTTCTTTGCCCTGGTTCCTTAAGGTATAAATAGACAGGCATAGTCTTTTTCAATTACTATAAGAACTTTAGGGTATTTAAATTTAAAGGCTAGGCTGGATGTGGTGGCTCATGCCTGTAATCCCAGCCCTTTGGGAGGCCGAGACAGGCAGATCACCTGAGGTCAGGAGTTCGAGACCAGCCTGGCCAACATGGTGAAACCTCGTCTCCACTAAAAATAGAAGAAATTAGCCAGGTGTGGTAGCGTGTGCCTGCAGTCCCAGCTACTCGGGGGCTGAGGCAGGAGAATTGCTTGAGCCCAGGAGGCAGAAGTTGAAGTGAGCCGAGATTGCGCCACTGCACTCCAGCCTGGGCGACAGAGCAAGAATCTGTCCCCCCCCCAAAAAAAAATTAATAAAAATAAATTAAAAGGCTAATTATAACCGTTGGAAAGACTGGTTGTTTTGGTTTTTTTGTGGGTTTTTTTTTTTTTTTTTTTTTTTTTTCTGAGACAGTCTTGCTCTATTGCCTAGGCTGGAGTGCAGTGGCACAATCTCAGCTCACTGCAGCCTCCGCCTCCCGGGTTCAAGTGATTCTTGTGCCTCAGCTTCCCAAGTAGCTGGGACTGCAGGCATGTGCCACCATGCCTAGCTAATGTTTTGTATTTTTTTAGTAGAGAGGGGGTTTCGCCATGTTGGCCAGGCTGGTCTCGAACTTCTGGCCTCTGGTGATTGGCTCACCTCAGCCTCCCAAAGTGCTGGGATTACAGATATGAGCTACCACACCCAGCTTGGAGAAACTGTTTGAAAAAATTTTTTTAAACTCGTCACCCCTATTATAGATTTTTTTAGTTCTAGGTTAAAAAATTGGGCCGGGTGCAGTGGTCACGCCTGTAATCCCAGCACTTTGAGGGGGCCGAGGCGGGTGGATCACGATGTCAGGAGTTCAAGACCAGCCTGGCCAAGATGGTGAAACCCCATCTCTGCTAAAAATACAAAAATTGCTTTAAAACCACACCAATGGTGGCAGGTGCCTGTAATCTCAGCTACTCGGGAGGCTGAGGCAGGGAATTGCTTGAACCTGCGAGGTGGAGGTTGCAGTGAGCCGAGATTTCGCCACTGCACTCCAGCCTGGGCGACAGAGCAAAACTACGTCTCAAAAATCAAACAAACGCAACAAAAAAATTGATACCTGCATCCTTTTCACAACTACACAGAGGTAGATTTTGCCACAGATAAACTTGATTTCCCACCCTCTAAATAAAAGCAGGAATGAAGATTGGATTTAGTTAAAAAACATCAAGGTAAAATTGCTGGGTTTTGTTTCTCCAAAAAATGGACCCAGAATCTATAAAAGTAAAGTGCAAATTTAATTGAATTTTTTTGTTAAAAATGTTACTTTTAGGTCTCTGGATTGGCTCCTTTTTAGACTGTCATGGTCACTCTGACTTCACAATTGGAGTATAGTTTGTGTCTGTCACATAGCTTAATGTCACCATGTATATTTGAAAGCCAAGTCATTTATAATCTTTTAGTCTAAATTATAGGGAACTATGCATTTGAGATATAAATTGTGGCAGAAATCTGTGTTTCTGTTCAAAGCACAGTTAGCATTGTGGCCCCTAACATCTAACAATTAGGAGCATTTAAATCTCTGAAAACAATGGGATGGCAAAATGCTTTTAGAGATTTAGTGCCATTTTGGGTATCTGCTGACTCTATTGGTGATAGTGGATGCTGCCTGTCTCCTAGCAGTTGGAGGTATAAAGCCTGAGCACTTTTGTTTCTGCTAGAAACCGGAGTGATAGGACTCTTTGACATTGGGCAGAAGGAATTTGACTAAAGTGATATTGCCGCACTAACCTGCTCCCCTCTCAGGGTCAGTGCATGGCACTGTTCTGGCTGCCGTCCTCAATAGGGCTATTTCCAACAGGATGGTGGAGCACAAGGCTTCCTCTCGCATAGCTGCATCCAGAAGAAAGTCTGTTAAAGAGAGAGCAACTTGCTGATTGCAGAGGGGGGATTTGTTCTCAGCAGTCCTTAAGAGTAATGAGAAGCCCTGTTCTTTTTATCTGTACTGACTGCGTTTTCCTTTTTTTTTTTTTTTTTTTTTTGAGATGGAGTCTCACACTGTTGCCCAGGCAGGAGTGCAGTGGTATGATCTCCACTCACTGCAACCTCCACCTCCCAGGTTCAAGCGATTCTTCTGCCTCAGCCTCCCGTGCATTTTCTTTTGGCTACAATTTGGAAAGCACTGACTTGATCTCCAGGAGAGTCTTGTGCAACCTGGGACTAAATAATGCCAGGAATACTCCTTTTCTTTAACTGCTTTTAAAGACTTCAGATGCTTTCATCAGTAAGGGTCCATGGGTTTGGTGGTTCACAATCCCTGGGCAAAGATTGTTTTCTTCTCTTAGCTGTTCCTCAGTGCTGGTCATTTCCTGGAAGCCAAAATGGATGTGGCCCATTTGTGTGGGTTCCTAGAGGTCTCTAGGCAAATGCTGCATTTTTCTAACTAGTAGTTAATCCCTATAAACAATTGTAAGTTACATGGCAGGATGAAATGCCAGTCATTTCATTACATGTCAAGACACTGTCCCTAAGAAAGCAGTACTGTTTCAAGATCTAATTCTTCTTGTTGAGAGACCTTGGTCAGGTAGCTTTCCACAGTAGCCTTGGGGGGGTCGGGGGGGGGGGGAGGTGGTGGGCTGAACTGAAATCTGAAAGGTCTTGTAACTCCCAGAGATACTAGAGATGAAGCAGATGACAAGCCAGGTATGGTTTGTGTACCCATCATTGGAGCCTTCTGGTGACATGTGCAAAAATAGCTAGAGGAAACAAGATGGACGGACGATTGATGTGGTTTTTAAGCAGTAGTAAATACTCAGGCCTTAATCCTTAGTCAATCAGTGAGAGATGGGCAAGATGCCATCCAAATCTGGCTTAACTGAGGTTTTGTTGGTTGATTTTGGAAGTATTGGCAGAATTTGAATCATTACAAGTAATAACAATCTTAGCAGTGAGAAGTGGAAACTTTTCCAATTGTTGTGTATAAGGGGAAAAAGGAAAGTTGTGGAGACAGAAGCAGGAGGGAGTCTGGTCTATTCCTGGCCTAAGTAGAAAGTATTGACTGGTCTCTGAGGAATCAAATTTTCTAGCTCTCATCTGTATTAAACTTCAACTACTGGCAGGGCGCAATGGCGCACGCCTGTAATCCCAACACTTTGGGAGGCCAAGGCGGGCGGATCACCCAAGGTCGGGAGTTTGAGACCAGCCTGACCAACATGGAGAAACCCTGTCTCTACTAAAAATACAAAATTAGCCAGGCATGGCAGCGCATGCCTGTAATCCCAGCTACTCGGGAAGCTGAGGCAGGAGAATTGCTTGAATCCGGGAGGTGGAGGTTGCGGTGAGCTGAGATTGTGCCACTGCACTCCAGCCTGGGCAACAGGAGGGAAACTCCGTCTCAAAAAAAAAAAAAAAAAAAAAAACTTCAACTACTTTTTAAAGGAGGTTGCTGAAATAGGGTCACAGGTGTGTGCGTCTATGTGTCTTATGACAACTAATTTACTTTTCATTTGGGGAGGAGAGGAAAAAGAATGTCAAGTGAGTTAAAATAAATCTTCTTACATCTGTTCCCTCAAGGCAAAAGAATGCATGTGCAGTTGTCCACAAGCCGGCTTCGGACTGCCCCTGGTATGGGAGACCAGAGTGGCTGCTATCGGTGTGGGAAAGAAGGGCACTGGTCCAAAGAGTGCCCAGTAGATCGTACGGGTCGTGTGGCAGACTTTACTGAGCAGTATAATGAACAATATGGAGCAGTTCGAACACCTTACACCATGGGCTACGGGGAATCCATGTATTACAACGATGCATATGGAGCACTCGATTACTATAAGCGATACCGGGTCCGCTCTTATGAGGCAGTAGCAGCGGCGGCAGCGGCTTCTGCATACAACTACGCAGAGCAGACCATGTCCCATCTGCCTCAAGTCCAAAGCACAACTGTGACCAGCCACCTCAACTCTACTTCTGTTGATCCCTATGACAGACACCTATTGCCAAACTCTGGCGCTGCTGCCACTTCAGCTGCTATGGCTGCTGCTGCAGCCACCACTTCCTCCTACTATGGAAGGGACAGGAGCCCACTGCGTCGTGCTGCAGCCATGCTCCCCACAGTTGGAGAGGGCTACGGTTATGGGCCAGAGAGTGAGTTATCTCAGGCTTCCGCCGCTACACGGAATTCTCTGTATGACATGGCCCGGTATGAACGGGAGCAGTATGTGGACCGAGCCCGGTACTCAGCCTTTTAAAAACTGGAGGTGAGAGATGGGTGGGAATGGTTAAAAGATTCCATTTAGTTCCCTTGAAAGAGACCCATGCTTCATAAAAGTGGCTAGAGCCACCTGTTTGCTCTCCGGACAGTATCCAAAAGGTGCAAATTACATGTTAGTCTTCAATATTTCTCTAGCTTAGGCCACAAGTTCCATTTGGCCTGTCAAGGTGTTAGTGTATGACTCCAACCAACTTGTTCCTTCTGAGAGAACAACAAATTCAATTTGTTAGTGAGAACATTCTTTAATCAGTTGTAAGCATATTTGGGTTACAGAAAAACATTTGAGAGATCTAACATTTGTTATGTGCCCTCTGTATATCATCTACACGATAAGACTGAAATATTTTATTCTTTTACAGAGAAGGGAACTAAAGCTCAGAGAGGTTAAGTACTTTGCCCAAAGTCATTTGATAAATGAAAGGTAGAATCAGAATTCAAATTTGGACCTGTCTGATACCAAAACCCATACTCGCTCTACTACAGAAGTACTGTAGTGGTAAGCTGAAGGGTACAGGTTCAGGGGTTAGTAATGAATATCACAGTGAGAATTTTAACTATTACTTTAGGCTTATAGTTTGCTAATAAAATTGCTACCTGAAGGCAGAGGCAGTGGCTCACTCCTGTAATCCTAACACTGGGAGGCTGAGGCGGGAGGATCACTTGAGCCCAGGAGTTCAAGACCAGCCTAGGCAACATAGCAAGACCCTGTCTCTACAAAGAAAATTAAATTAGCAGGGTGTGATGGGGAGCACCTGTGATCCCAGCTACTCAGAATGCTGAGGTTGGAAGGATCGCTTGAGCCCAGGAGTTAAAAGAGGCTGCAGTGAGCTATGATCACACCACTGTATTCCAGCCTGGGCAACAGAGTGAGACTGTCTCTCCTTTACTTAAAAAAAAAAAACCTACTTCTTGGGTCATTGTCCTTTGTCAAAGGAAACTCTTCTAATATCATATCTACATGCCAGAGGAAGTCCTATAAATTTTAAATGTTTACTTCCAAGACATTTACTTGAAAGTTGAATGTTTTGATGTTCTGTCCCATGGGGTCCTTATTGTAATCTAGACCATCTTGTTCTAGATGGGCACTTAAGCCCTGTTTCTTCATAGCCTGTTATGCTGTCATTTGGACCTGGATGCTTCCTGTTTCTCCCAGCAATTTTTGTTTTGTGTTTTTTGTTGTTGAAGAGAGGAACATTTAAGGAGTTAGATAAACTGGTAATTTTCAGATGTGTAGAAAATTGCATAGGTGGTGAAAGCCAATGCCATAGGCTCTGAAATTTTACTATTTCCTACATCAGGAAATGTGTACCAAAAGTGCTAAAATGCCAAGAATAATTTTGAGTATCTAAAGATAGATAAATCTTTTCATCTGAGTGGAAATGGCATTATGACTTTATATTCTCATGGTTTTCCTTGTACCTTGAAATTGAGCATCACTTGAATTGGAGCCCCAGAAGCAAGGTTAAAGTGAGTTACTACTGAGTTTCTGGTGTTCCTAACTTATCCATTTGGTATATATGTAGAAGATAACAAAGCAGCTGTGTACAGTGGCTCGTGCCTGTAGTCCCAACTATTCAGGAAGCTGAGGCTGGAGGATCCCTTGAGCCCAGGAGTGAGAGACTGCAGTTAGCCACTGCACTCCAGCCTGGGCAAGAGTGGCTCCTCTCTCTCTCAAAAAAAAAAAAAAAAAAAAATTAAAAAGCAAAACCACAGCAATTTGCTCTTTTATGTGAATTGAGAAGCAAATGTTATGAACCTGTAATAAGTTGTACCCTATATGCATGTCAGCAAGACTTCAGATCTCTTGAGACCACCATGCAGCTAGTCTGTGTTTATGTGTGAAGCAAATGATCTTAAAATTTATAGTTTGCCATTAATTTTTACTTTTAATGCAGCTGGATCTAGCATGGGGTGGGACATGCTTCCGAAGTAAGCTGGTATAAATCTATCAGATAACCTGTCTCTTATGTTTCAAAGTTAAATATTAAATTCATATATTGTGGTCTTCAAAAGGTATTGCTAGGACATTTTAAAATGAATTTTGACTGCAAGCAGTGGTTGTTCAACTAACCTCTTTTTAGCGATGACTTTTAAAGAAACTTACCTTCCAGGTGTGAACCTCAAATGGACTGAATAACCCTGAGTTGGTTGCAGTCCCAGGAGCCTGATGTTAATGAGGCTGCCAGGATGAAATACTCCAGAACTGTTGGGGATCCAAATTCGGGTCTCACCCTAGCAGAACTGATCCAAGAACGTCACAACTTTTGAAGTCGATTGGCACAGATCAAGACCAAGATTTGGCCCTTTGTCTGTAATAAGTAGAGGAACTTGGTGTGAGTTAAGTTTTTTTTTCCCCCAGCCATTGGTGTCTGGAGTTCCCATCATCAATAGAAGGATTAGAGAATTCTAGGAATGATTTCTTTTGATTTGGCAAGGGAGATTTGGTCAATTAGGGGAACTACTGGAACTGTGGCTCTCTGTGACAGTGTGACATGTAGGTGTGTTGGAATTGGGTGAATGACTGGCTACTCCTTGATATCCTACCCCTTGTGACCATCATTTCTGAAAGCTTGTTTACTGTGAAAGATTAAAACAAAACACATTTAGAATAGTGCAATTCGCCATATATGACATCTCAGCATCTTCTGCTTTTCCTGGACTCCAAAATTAAATTGCAGTTCTTGAAAATGTATGTATGCCCTTTGTTACAGCAACAGTAGCCTTCTGTCACAGGGGTTATCTTGCCTAAAAGATGGATAAGAAAGATGTATTTATCACCAACACATTCTTCAGCTAGATTGCATCTTGTCCTATATATATAGCCATAAGTGGATTCCTATATATAGCTATTGATAGACTGCTAGGTAATTACATGGGACATGAGTTAGATCCAGTCTGACTTGGTTTTGTTTTGTTCTTTTCCCCCCCCCTGGAATACAGGACGGGACCCAGGGCGCTTGTACTCGGAGCCAGGCTGCTCTCCAGGCATTGTGTAAGCCTCTTGTGTTGTGCTCTCTTTCAGGTAGGATAATTGCGGACTGAACCCTCGGGCTGCGGTCATATATGAGAACTTGCTCCGCGCGGTCCCCTTTGCCGGGATGTTTCCATTGCTTCATGTTTCAGTAAACAAAAGGAGTTTGTGACCAACTATGTTTTCTTTCTTAATTCTTCTAAGTTGACTTTTCTTTCCTCCTGAAACTAGTCTCTGTAGCCTTTCACTCTGTTCCTTATATTCTCAGCCTCTGAGCAGCCCTAGGTAAGGATTATGCTGGCATCCCCTTTTTCCTGTGCAGTGGAACCCCTCTTATCTTGCTTTCCCTAGGAGTTGAATCCTTCTCCCTGCCTACCTGCAGCATCTCCTTTCCCTTTAAAATGACCATGTAGTGGCAAGCAGCCTTTTACTCTTCTGTTAGCTCTGGACTCTTAACACTGAAGTTACTCTTCTGAAATTGCTAGGACCATTGGGGGTTTTGTTGTTTTGTTTGTTTGTTTGTTTGTTTATGTCCGACCTGTGATCGTGGTACAGCATTAGCTGAAATTTACCCTTGTTTTACTCCACTCCTTCATTTAAAAAAAATTTTTTTTGACAAATAAATGTTTCTAACACTTAAATATCTTTTTATGTTTGTCTTTTTATTCTCTCCTAGTTCTTAAGCTACAAAGTTCAAACTAATAGATGTCAGAAATTTAGATATAGAAGGAAGGATTTAAGCCCAGGCATGGTGGCTTACACCTGTAATCTTAGCACTTTGGGAGGTTGAGGTGGGCAGGTCACTTAAGCCCACTGAAGTTCAAGACCAGCCTGAGCAACATGTTGAAACCCTGTCTCTACCAAAAATAAAAAATCAGTTGGCCAGCTGGGCGTGATGGCTCACGCCTGTAATCCCAGCACTTTGGGAGGCCAAGGTGGGTAGATCACCTGAGGTCAGGTAGACCAGCCTGACCAATATCGTGAAACCCCATCATCTCTACTAAAATACAAAAATTAGCTGGGCGTGGTGGCAGGCGCCTGTAATCCCAGCTACTCAGGAGGCTGAGGCAGGAGAATCACTTGAACCCAGGAGGCAGAGGTTGCAGTTAGCCAAGATTGCACCATTGCACTCCAGCCTGGACAACAAGAGCGAAACTCCATCTCAAAAGAAACAAAAACAACAAAATTAGTTGGCCAGGCGCGATAGCTCACGCCTGTAATCTCAGCACTTTGGGAGACCGAGGCAGGCAGATCACCTGAGGTCAGGAGTTTGAGACTAGCCTGGCCAACATGGCGAAACCCTGTCCCTACTAAAAATACAAAAATTAGCCAGGCGTGGTGGCGAGTGCCTGTAGTCCCAGCTACTTGGGAGGCTGAGGCAGGAGAATTGCTTGATCCCAGGAGGCAGAGGTTGCAGGGAGCCGAGATGGCACCACTGTACTCCCATCTCAAAAAAAAAAAAAAACAGCTGGGCATGGTGGTGCATGCCTGTAATCTCAGCTACTCAAGAGGCTGAAGTGGGAGACTCTTGAGCCCAGGAGGTTGAGGCTGCAGTGAGCTGTGATCATGCCACTGCACTCCATTCTGGGCAACAGGAGGCCCTGTCTCCAAAACAACAAAAAAGGATTTAGGTTAGTGCTGTGGCTTCAGTAATAGGTGGTGGGAAGTTAGCCAGATTCTTGAGACACTGCTAAATTTGCTACAGCTGGTGGTGAGGCTACTTTTCTCTAACCAGAGCTGCTCTTAAACCAGTTTAAAGGCTAACAGACTCAGATTAGTAGTGCTAGGAGTAAGCCCTGCATCAGAAAAAGGCTGAGCCAGATTCTCTCCAAGGACCTATCATATTAACTAAATTTGACTTCATAGTTTTCTGGCTCATATTTACAAAACAAAAAGAAAACATATATATATATACACACACACACACACACACACACACACACACACACACACACACACACATACACACACACATTTTTGCCTAGTTACCACCCCTCTCCAGTGTTTCTCCTTTTTTAATTTTTAAAAAACAATTAGGCCAGGCACGGTGGCTCATGCCTGTAATCCCAGCACTTTGGGAGGCCAAGGCACACGAATCACGAGGTCAGGAGATCAAGACTAAAATACAAAAAATTAGCTGGATGTGGTGGCGGGCGCCTGTAGTCCCAGCTACTCGGGAGGCTGAGGCAGGAGAATGGCGTGAACCAAGGAGGCAGAGGTTGCACTGAGCCGAGATCACGCCACTGCACTCCAGCCTGGGTGACAGAGCGAGACTCCATCTCAAAAAAATAAAAAATTAAATTCACTTATGAGCTATTAAAAGAGGTCTGTCTTCCCAAGGTGCTAATATTCTGCTAGGATTAGGCTTTGGCTAAAATATTCATACATAGTACTTTCAGCAGAAAAGCAAATCACATATTAATGATTAGCAGTGACATTTTGCAGTAAAGTATGTCTTCTAGATTATGGACATCTTATTTATCTTTGTTTAGATCCCCATAGAACACATTTAATGATGGACTCAACCCTACTTAAGCTTTATTGTACTTTATATGGAAATGTTGATGTGTAAATTCTGACTACATGTGAAATTTTACCTACAATAATAAAGCATTTACCTCACATATTTTATACTTAATCTTGACAGGTGAAGCAAAAATTTTCCCTTATTTCTTAGGGGAATGGTCTGACAAATCTACAGAAGTTAACCTGTCCATCCCTGCACACATTCCAACCAGTGGTGATGTACATAAGGCTCATGTTAGCGTCAGTATTCCCCAAGGAAGCAAGACTGTCTCTGTTTTACAAAAGGGAAAATAAGGCAAAGATGCTGGGATTTTCTTATGATCTGCAAGGCACTATGCAGAGCCAAGAAAAAAAATTTGCAGGTTTTGCTGGCCTCAGCAAAATCTCTGGTGGTTCTGTGCTAGGTTTCAACCAATTTAACATAGGAAGTTTAACATATGCCGGGTGCGTGACTCACGCCTGTAATCCTAGCATTTTGGGAGGCTGAGGCAGGTGGATTGCCTGAGCTCAAGAATTTGAGACCAGCCTGGGCAACATGGCGAAACCCCATCTCTACTAAAAATACAAAAAATTAGCCGGGCATGGTGGTGTGCACCTGTAATCCCAGCTACTAGGGAGGCTGAGGCACAAGAATCGCTTGAACCCAGGAGGCAGAGGTTACAGTGAGCCAAGATCACGCCAATGCACTCCAGCCTGGGCAACAGAGTGAGATTCTGTCTCAAAAAAAAAAAATAAAAGTATCTTGATTTCTATGTCATTGGCACAAGAAAAAAAATTTTCTGCAAAAGAGTTCTATATCATCACTGCCCAATAACACTCCTGGCAGTGATGGAAGTGTTCCATATCTGTGCTGTCCAATTTGTGGCTACTGTGGTTACTGAGTACCTGAAATGTGGTTTATTCCACTGAGAAACTGAGTTTTTTATTTAATTATAATTAGCTACATGTAGCTAGTGGCTACTCTATTGGACAGCAGTTTAGATAGTAAAATAAGCTGCTCATAGGTGGAGAAAAAGCCCTGCAGAATTGCATAATTTTTATTTTAGAAAACCTTTCACACCAAAAGAGTACTGTTGAGTAGGACAAATGTATTTTTTTGTTTTGAGATGGAGTCTCGCTCTGTCACTGAGGCTGGAGTGCACTGGCATGACCTCGGCTCACTGCAACTTCTGCCTCCCAGGTTCAAGCAATTCTCCTGTCTCAACCTCCCCAGTAGCTGGGATCACAGTCGCGCGCCACCACGCCTGGTGAATTTTCGTATTTTTAGTGGAGATGGGGTTTCACCATATTGGTCAGGCTGGTCTTGAACACCTGACCTCAGGTGATCCACCCACCTCGGCCTCCCAAAGTGCTGGGATTACAGGCGTGAGCCACCACACCTGGCCAATGTTTTTATTCCTAAACCTTACTTCTTATATGATAAATTGCATATTGTGAATACAAAATTCCTTTAGTTCACCAAGTTTCTCACTATAGACCATTTCAGAGTCCCATGAGGCCTCTCAACGTTAAAAGCTCCTGAATTCATTTATCAACTGTTTGAATTCCTACTATGAGCTAGGATGTGGGAACATGGTGATGAATGAGGCATATGTGGTTTCTGTAGCCTCAGATCTACCCCCTTCCTCAGGTTTCCAGATATATAGTGAAGCTGGCATGGCACAGAAAGACACTAGGCCCTCAGGGCACTCAAGGTGCTGTTAGAAACTTGTCCTAAGGGCAGAAAAAGGTTGGCTGCCTGCAAGATGGACCAGAAAAGGGAAGCAACTTGCCCCAGATTGGTTTCATAGCTTGTCAGGATTTTGCTTACAAACCTGGTCCTCAGGAAGTCACCTGGCCTAGGAGATTTGGGAAAAGGAAGGAGGGGAGAAATAAATATTCCTGGGAAGAGCTGTCAGTTTGTTGGAAGATCAATCTCAGCTTTCTTCAGACCAGAGCTAGGCTCTGCCGCTGAGGAGAAATGAAATGCAAGAAATGATAGAATCAGCTCCAGGAACTTGCAGGGGAAGAATGAAAAATCTGATGAGATGAATTCAATCTGAAGTGCCTTAGGTTTGCAGGGCCTTTGAGAATCCAGGCCAAATTCAAACCGTGTATCTGTCACCCCTGCAAATCCACAAGAACCCAATGAGGTAGCATCACTGGCTCTCCCAGCAATTAAGGCTACTGAGATTTAGAAAGTTTAGGCCGGGCACGGCCGAGCGCAGTGACTCACGCCTGTAATCCCAGCACTTTGGGAGGCCGAGGCGGGTGGATCACGAGGTCAGGAGATCGAGACCATCCTGGCTAACATGGTGAAACCCCGCCTCTACTAAAAATACAAAAAAAATTAGCCAGGTATGGTGGCACATGCCTGTAGTCCCAGCTACTCGGGAGGCTGAGGCAGAAGAATGGCGTGAACCCGGGAGGCAGAGCTTGCAGTGAGCTGAGATCGCACCACTGCACTCCAGCCTGGGCAACAGAGCAAGACTCCATCTCAAATAAAAAAAAAAAAAAGTTTAGGCCGGGTGCAGTGGCCTACCTACACCTGTAATCCCAGCACTTTGGGAGCCGAGGTAGAAGGATCACCTGAGGTCTGGAGTTTGAGACCAGCCTGGACAACATGGCGAAACCCTGTCTCTACTAAAACTACAAAAAAATTAGGCAGAAGCCTGTAATTCCAGCTATTCAGTAGGCTGAAGTAGGAGAATCACTTGAACCCAGGAGGCAGAGGTTGTAGTGAGCCAAGATCGCGCCACTGCACTCCAGCCTGGTTGCAGAGCAAGACTCTGTCTCAAAAAAAAAACAAAAAAAGAGACTCACATCTCAAAAAAAAAGAAATTGTGATAAGTACCACAAATTACACAAAATGGGTCCAATGGCAGGGACTAATGGGAGGACATATCTACTAAGCTACAGGTGGTTTGGGAGGGCATTCCAATACTTGATCCTGAAGCTAAGACCTGAAGTTAAGTTAGCTCTAAAGCAGTAAAGAGAAAGGTCCCTTCAGATTTAAAAAAAAAAAAAAAAAAGAGGCCCTGAGGCAGGAAAGAGCTCAGTGTATACAAGGATCTGAAAGGAGAGTCAGTATGGTCAGAAAAGGATAGATAAGCAGGGAAAAGGGCCTGAGATAATAAAGTGTGACAGAGGAAAGGCACGTTCAAACTAAGGGATTGGGCATTTTACTTTAGATAAAAGGGGAAGTTGCTGAAAGGTTCTAAGTAACGAAAGAAACATCTGATTTACATACATTTCACAAGATCATTCTGGCTATTAAATGGAGAATACTTTGAAGACCCAAGGGTAAGAAAAAGATGGACCTGGAGGTCACTGTAGTCATCTTGGTGGGAGAGGATAGCATGGTCTAGACTATGGCTGTGGCAAAGACATGGAGAAAAGAGGCAACGTGTGATATAAACATGATCAAGAGCTGCTAATGGTTGGGGAGGGCGTTAAGAATGACTACCAGGAATCTGGCTGAAAGAGAGAATGGGATAAGGAAGACTGAAGGAGAAATGATTTTAGAGTGGGGAGTCTCAGGAGCTCTATCTCAGATATACCAAGTTTGAGGTGTATTAAGACAACCAGCCAGGTGCAGTAGCTCATGCCTGTAATCCCAGCAAGTTGGGAGGCCAAGGCGGGCAGAACCCGAGGTCAGTAGTTCGAGACCAGCCTGGCCAATATGGTGAAATCCCGTCTCTAAATTTTGTATCTAAAGATACAAAAATTAGCCAGGTGTAGTGGCACGTGCCTGTAGTCCTAGCTACTCAGGAGACTGAGGCAGAAGAATCACTTGAATCCGGGGGGTGGAGCTTGCAGTGAGCCGAGATCGCGCCACTGCACTACAGCCTGGGCAACAGAGTGAGACTCCATCTCAAAAAAAAAAAAAAAAAGAACCAAGAAGAAATGTCAGCTAGGTGTCCAGATCCCTGAATCTTGAGCACAGAAGAGAGGTTTCAAACTGGAGATATCAAGAGTCTTTAGCACCTGGATCAGTGTTACATAACAGAAATACAATGTGAGCCACAAATGCAAACCACATAGGGAACTGAAACAGGTGAAATTAAATTGTATTAATTTTATTTTCCCCAGATAGTCTGGTGGTTAGAAAAAAAAAAAATTTTAATGTATTTTTACCCAATATGTGCAAAAAAATGACCATTTCAACATATAATGAGCATTAAAAACTGAATATATTCTTTTTTTTTTTTTTTTTGAGAGACACTCTTGCTCTGTTGCCCAGGCTAGAGTGCCGTGGCCCAATCTTGGCTCAATAGAACCTCCGCCTCCCAGGTTCAAGCAATTCTCCTGTCTCAGCCTCCCAAGAAGCTGGGACTACAGGCACGTGCCACCACGCCTGGCTAAGTTTTGTATTTTTAGTAGAGATGGGGTTTCACCACCTTGGCCAGGCTGGTTTCAAACTCCTGACATCAAGTGATCTGCCCGCCTTGGCCTCCCAAAGTGCTGGGATTACAGGCGTGAGCCACTGCGCCTGGCTTATATTAATTTTTTAAATCCCATAGGTATTTGGTACTCGCAGCACTGTATATGTCTCTGGCTACCACACTGATCAGCGCAACTCCATATGGTATACAAAGCCAAAGCAATGAATGAAGTCTTGAAGAGGATTTCAAACTTGGCACTAGTGATAACTGGGAAAGGTGCCCCTCCTGTGCATTGGAGGATGTTTAGCCACATCCCTGGCGGGAGAAACCCCCTAAATTGTGACAATTAACAATGATTTCAGGGAATCTCTGAGCCTATTCTAGTTGCCCATTTAAAACAAAACGGAAAACAAAAACAAAAAATGGTCAGACTAGGCCAGGCACAGTGGCTCACGCCTGTAATCCCAGCATTTTGGGAGGCCGAGGCAGGCGGATTACCTGAGGTCGGGAGTTCAAGACCAACCTGACCACCACGGAGAAACCCCATCTCTACTAAAAATACAAAATTAGACGGTGGTGCATGCCTGTAATCCCAGCTACTAGGGAGGCTGAGGCAGCAGAATCGCTTGAATCCAGGAGGCAGAGGTTGCACTGAGCCGAGATCGTGCCGTTGCACTCCAGCAGCCTGGGCAACAAGAGCAAAACTCCATCTCAAAAAAAAAAAAATTTTTTTTAAAGGGTCAGACTAGGTGGCTCACGCCTGTAATCCCAGCACTTTGGGAGGCTGAGGCAGGCAAATGGCTAGAGCTCAGGAGTTCAAGACCAGCCTGGGCAACATGGCAAAACCACAACTACAAAATACAGAAATTAGTTGGGCATGCTGGCATGCGCCAGTGGTCCCAGCTACTCGGGAGGCTGAGGTGAGAGAATTGCTTGAGCCCGGGATGAGGTGGAGGTTGAACACGGCACTCCAGCCTGGGTGACATAGGAAGACCCTGTCTCAAAAAACAGGTGGGGGAGGGGGCAGGCAAGGTGGCTCATGCCTATAATTTTATTTATTTTTTTTTTTTTTGAGATGGAATCTTGCTCTGTCGCCCAGGCTAGAGTGCAGTGGCGCTATCTCATCTCACTGCACCCTCCACCTCCCAGGTTCAAGTGATTCTCCTGCCTCAGCCTCCCAAGTAGCTGGGACTACAGGTGCGCACCACGACAACTGGCTAATATTTTACATTTTTAGTAGAGACGGGGTTTCATCATGTTGGCCAGGCTGCTCTCGAGCTCCTGACCTCAAGTGATCCACCCCCCTCGGCCTCCCAAAGTACCGGGATTACAGGTGTGAGCCACCGCGCCCGGCCTAATCTTAGTAGTTTGGAAGGCTGAGACAAGAGTATAGCTTGAGCCAGGAGTTCCTAACCAGCCTGGGCAACATAGGGAGACCCCATCTCTACCAAAAGATAAAAATAAAAAATAAATTAGCCAGGTGCAATGGTGCATACCTGTGTAGTTCCAGCTACTTGGAAGGTTGAGATGGGAGGACCGCTTCAGCTCAGAAGGTCGAGGCTGCATTGAGCCATACTCATACCACTGTACTCCAGCCTAGGCAACAGAGCAAGACCGCACCTAAAAAAAAAAAAAAAAAAAAAAAGACTAAAAAATTGATCAGGGGCTGAGGATTAACTACAAAGGGGCACAAGGGCTTTTTGGCTGACAAAAATGTTCTGTATTTTGATTGCAACAATGGGAACAAGATTGTAACCATCAGTTACCAAAATTACCAGTACATTGTCAAACTGGGCATGGTGGCTCACGACTGTGCCTATAATCCCAGCACTTTGGGCGGCCAAGGTGGTGGATCACCTAAGGTCAGGAGTTCAAGACCAGCCTGGCCAACATGGTGAAACTCCGTCTCTGCTAAAAATATAAAAATTAGCTGGACATGGTGGCATGCATCTATAATCCCAGTTACTCAAAAGGCTGAAGCACAAAAATCGCTTGAACCCGGGAGGTGGAGACTGCAGTGAACCGAGATCATGTCACTGCACTCCAGCCTGGGCAATAGAGTGAGACACCATCTTTTTAAAAAACAAAACAAAAGGCCCCCCAAAAAAGTACATTGTCACAATGTGTCAAATTGTTTTCAAAATTGGTATATTTTATTGTTTGAAAATAATACTTCAGGCCGGGCATAGTGGCTCATGCCTGTAACCTCAGCATTTTGGGAGGCCAAGGTGAGCAGATCAACTGAGGCTGGGAGTTCGAGACCAGTCTGACTGACATGGAGAATCCCCGTCTCTACTAAAAAAATACAAAATTAGGCCAGGCACGGTGGCTCACACCTGTAATCCCAGCACTTTGGGAGGCCGAGGTGGGCGGATCACAAGGTCATGAGATCGAGACCATCCTGGCCAACACGGTGAAACCCCGTCTCTACTAAAAATACAAAAACAAAATTAGCCAGGCGTGGTGGCAGGTGCCTGTAGTCCCAGCTACTTCAGAGGCTGAGGTGGGAGAATGGCGTGAACCCAGGAGGTAGAGCTTGCAGTGAGCTGAGATTGTGCCACTGCACTCCAGCCTGGGTGACAGAGCGAGACTCCGCCTAAAAAAAAAAAAAAAAAATTAGCCGGGCATGGTGGCGGGCACCTGTAATCCCAGCTACTCGGGAGGCTGAGGAAGGAGAATCACTTGAACCTGCGAGGCGGAGGTTGTGGTGAGCTGAGATTGCACCATTGCACTCCAGCCTGGGCAACAAAAGCAAAACTCCATCTAAAAAAAAAAAAATACTTCAGGGCCGTCTCTTCCTGGTTCTTCCCAGAGTCAGGAAAAACTGGGTTGAAAGGGTGTTTAAAAAAAAAACTCAGAAAAGCTGATTTTTTAAAAAAGTAATCACATTATGACACTGCTTAAAAACCTACAAGACTAGTTGACTCAGAGTGAAGGCCAGAAAGGCCCTAGAAGATTAACTACTAGATCTGCTAACTACCTGACCTCTTCTGCTCCTCTCTCCTCCCACTCACTCTTTTGCCACTGGCCTCCTTACTGTTAGAACACTCCCACCTTAAGACCCTTGCTCAAGATATTCTCTCTACCTGGCGTACTTCTCCCCCAGATACCTGTTGCTAACTTACATCTAATTCAACTCATTGCTCAAATCTCACTTTTTTAAAAGAGGCCCAGGCCGGGTGCATTGGCTCATTCCTATAATCCCAGCACTTTGGGAGGCTGAGGTGAGAATCGCTTGAGCCCAGGAGTTCAAGAGCACCGTAGGCAACATAGCGAAACCCCGTATCTACAAGAAATACGAGTGGGATGTAGTGGCATGCCTGCAGTCTCAGCTACTCAGGAGGCTGGGGTAGGAGGATCAACTGAGACTGGGAGGTGGAGGTTGCAGTGAGCCAAGATCACCCCACTGCACTGAGCCAAGATCACCCCACTGCACTGCAGTCTGGGTGACAGAGTGAGACCCTGTCTCAAAAAAAAAAAAAGAAAAGAAGTGCCGAGTGCAGTGGCTCATGCCTGTAATCTCAACACTTTGGGAGGCCAAAGCGGGTGGATCACCTGAAGTCAGGAGTTCGAAACCAGCAGGGCCAACATGGTGAAACACCATCCCTACTAAAAATACAAAAATTAGCCAGGCGTGGTGGTGCATGCCTGTAATCCCAGCTACTGAGGAGGCTGAAGCAGGAGAATCGCTTGAACCTAGGAGGCAGAGGTTGCAGTGAGCCGAGATCATGCCACTGCACTCCAGCCTGGGCAACAAGAGCAAAACTCCATCTCAAAAAAAAAATTTAGCTGGGCGTGGTGGTATGCGCCTGTAATCCTAGCTACTCAGGAGGCTGAGGGAGAAGAATCACTTGAACCTGGGAGGCGGACGTTGTAGTGAGCCGAAATGGCGCCACTGGACTCCAGCCTGGGCGACATAGAGAGACTCCATCTCAAAAAATAAAAAGAAATTATCTGTAGGCTGGGCACAGTGGCTCACACCTGTAATCCCAGCACTTTGGTAGGCTGAGGCAGGATGATCACTTAAGCGCAGGAGTTCAAGACTAGGCTGGGCAAAATGGGAAAACCTTGTCTCTAAAAAAAAAAATAAAAATAAAAATAAAAATAAATTAATCAAAACTGAGCTGGGCGTGGTGGTCCGTGCCTGTAGTCCCAGCTACTCAGGAGGCTGAGGCGAGAGGATAGCTTCAGCCTGGGAGATCAAGATTGCAGTCAGACATGTTTGCACCACAGCACTCCAGCCTAGAGGACAAAATGAGACCTTGTCTCAAAAATAAAAAAAATTTTTTTTTTGAGATGGAGTCTCACTCTGTCACCCAGGCCAGACTGCAGTGGCACTATCTCGACTCGCTGCAAGCTCTGCCTCCCGGGTTCACGCCATTCTCCTGTCTCAGCCTCCCGAATAGCTGGGACTACAGGCGCCCGCCACCACGCCCAGCTAATTTTTTTTTGTATTTTTAGTAGAGACAGGGTTTCACCATGTTAGCCAGGATGGTCTCGATTTCCTGACCTCATGATCCGCCCGCCTCAGCCTCCCAAAGTGCTGGGATTACAGGTGTGAGCCACCACGCCCGGCCAAAAATAAAATTCTTCTAATAGTAGGATTTGGTGGCATATGCCTGTAGTCCTAAGTACTTGGGAGGCTGAGACGGGAGGATCATTTGGGCCTGCGAGCTACGGCTGCAGTGAGATAGATAACACCATGGCACTCCAGCCTGGATGACAGAGCAAGACCTTGTCTCTAAAATAAGTAATATTTTTAGAGAGGGTCTTGCTGTTGTCCATGCTGGACTTGAACTCCTGGGCTGCTCAAGCGATCCTTGCACCTCGGCCTTCCAAGTACCTGAGACTACAGGTGCATGCCATTGTGCCCTGCTTATTTTTTGCCTTTTTAATTGAGGCATATATTCAAAGTGTGATTCCCTATCCTGGGCGACAGAGCAGGACTCTGTCTCAGAAAAAAAAAAGAAAAAAGAAAACCCATGTATAATTTTTGACTTCCCAAAACTCAGTAGCCTGCTGTTGACTGGAAGCCTTACAGGTCATACGTCAATTAACATATTTTGTGTGTTATATGTATACTGTATTCTTACAATAAAAGCTAAAGAAAAGGTTGGGCGCGGTGGGTCACACCTGTAATCCCAACACTTTGGGAGGCCAAGGCAGGTGGATCACCTGAGGTCAAGAGTTCGAGAACAGCCTCACCAATATGGTAAAACCCTGTCTCTACTAAAAATACAAAAGTTAGCTGGGCGTGGTGGTGTGTGCCTATAGTCCCAGCTACTCGGAAGGCTGAGACAGGAGATTTGCTTGGACCCAAGAGGCAGAGGTTGCAGTGAGCCGAGATCGCATCACTGCACTCCAGCCTGGGTGACAAAGCAAGACTCCCTCTCAAAAAAAAAAAAAAAAAAATCATTAAGTAGAAGTGAATCATCATAAAGGTGTTCATCCTGATAGTATTCATGTTGAGTAGGCTGAGGAAAAGTAGGAGGAGGGGTTGGTCTGGCTGTCTCAGGGGCGGCAGAGGCAGAAGAAAATCCATGTATTAGTGAACCTGCACAGTTCAAACCCTTGTTGTTCAATGGTCAACTGTACAAAGGAAGCCCCAAACTCAGTTTGGTGTCAATCTTCCTTACGTTGTGAAACTGAGAAGTCCCATCTTGTTGCATAGCTGAATACAAACAATTCTGATGTTGGACAGAGGAACTCAAACCAGCAGGCACACACAACCCTCAATGGAACCACCAGCTCCCAGTGGACAGAGTACTCAGCCTCCCTGTTAGCTGTGACAACTTAAGACAAAAATGAGAGCAGTAATAAAATGCTCAATTCACTCATCACTAGCTACGTACTTTCTCCTTTGGTGTCTTGTCTCCTTAAGGGACAGGAAGCACCATCCCTGTTTTGGTGGGGGTGCGGGTGGGGTTGTATGTTTCAGACAGGTCAGGTCTCACTAGGTTGGCCAGGCTGGCCTTGGAACTCCTGTGCTCAATCTTTGCACCTCAGCCTCTGTAGTAGCTGAGACTACGACATGCGCCACCACGCCCGAAACCATCCCAATTTTGTATCTGAAGAGTGCTATTTACCTGCCATAAAGTAACACAAGTCCCTATTCCTGTCAGATTTGCATCTGATGAGAAGCTGGAAGGTTCACTCATGTTAAGCCATCATAATCTGGCTTGACAAAATAGAGTTGTTAGCATGACAAAACTTAATAATGCAAGAACATGGTTTAACAAAGCAAATATTAAGGCTTCAAAAAGTCCCCTGGCCCCACCTTCCCCAGAACCCAACTGCTTTTGCCATTTTAGCTGTTTTTTACCTTTATTTCTGAATAAGATGTTCATAATCCATTTGCCACTTTTAAAAATTTCCTCATTTCAGCCAGGTGTGGTGGCTCACGCCTGTAATCCCAGCACTTTGGGAGGCCAAGGCAGGCGGATCAAGAGGTCAGGAGATCGAGACCATCCTGGTTAACACGGTGAAACCCCGTCTCTACTAAAAATACAAAAAAATTAGCCGGGCGTGGTGGAGGGTGCCTGTAGTCCCAGCTACTTGGGAGGCTGAGGCAGGAGAATGGTGTGAACCCGGGAGGCAGAGGTTGCAGTGAGCCGAGACTGCACCACTGCCTGCGCTCCAGCCTGGGTGACCAAAAAAAAAAAATTTTTTCATTTCTATGAGTTTTGCTCTTATACATATTACCCACCCATCGCCACTTCATCAGATTATTTTAATATTCAGAGCTGCTACGATCATAACTAGGTAAATATCACACACAGTTGAATCTTGCTATAGTTTTGAGTGTTTATGTCCCCCCAAAATTCATGTTAAAATCTGAATCCCCATAGTGAAAGTATTAAGTACACTTTTGAGAGGTGATTATGCCATAGAACAGAGCCCTCATCAATGGGATTTGTGCCCTTATATAAAAGAAACTCCAGAGAAATCCCTCACCCTTCCTGCCTTGCAAACTCAAGACAGAATCCAGACACCAAGTCTGCCACGGCCTTGATCTCAGCTTTCCCAGCCTCCGAAACTGTGAGAAATAAAATTCTGTTGTGTATAAGCCATCCAGTCTTATGGTCTTTTGTTACAGCAGCTCAAACGGACTAAAAAAATCCTCCTGTTGGCGGGGCATGGTGGCTCACGCCTGTAATCCCAGCACTTTGGGAGGCCGAGGCAGGCGGATCAAGAGGTCAGGAGATCGAGACCATCCTGGCTAACACGGTGAAACCCTGTCTCTACTAAAAATACAAAAAAATTAGCCAGGTGTGGTGGCGGGCGCCTGTAGTCCCAGTTACTCGGGATGCTGAGGCAGGAGAATGGCGTGAACCCGGGAGGTGGAGCATGCAGTGAGCCGAGATCGTGCCACTGCACTCCAACCTGGGTGACAGAGCAAGACTCCGCCTCAAAAAAAAAAAAAAAAAGTACTTTCTCTTGCTACAACCTGGACTACTGTTCTCCAAATCCACTGCAGAAAGGGAGTCCTGGGACTTCCCATCACCATCATCCTGGGAATTTCCTTTACCTCAGAATGAGATCATGTGTAAGAACACACAAGTACTGAGAGCAAACTGACCTGGGTAATTTGAAACAGCACTTAATACTAGTGCCAATGATCAATGATCTCACTCTCACTACTCCATCCCCCCTGAGTCTACTTTAGTACTGATGTGTAGCTCTAGGGTAAGGAGCCTGGTTTAATTTAGCATTCACCCAAAACAACCCCAATTTTGAGGATGCCTGGGAAACTTTTGAGACAGGATCCCACTGTCACCCAGGATGGAGTCCAGTGATGCCATCTCTGCTCACTGCAACATCCGCCCCTGGCATCAAGCAATCCTCCCATCTCAGCCTCCTGAGTAGCATGACCGGCTCATTTTTAAATTTATTATTATTATTTTACTTATTTTGAGACGGAGTCTAGCTCTGTTGCCCCGGCTGGAGTGCAGTGGTGCAATCTCAGCTCACTGCAAGCTCCACCTCCCGGGTTCATGCCATTCTCCTGCCTCAGCCTCCCAAGTAGCTGGGACTACAGGTGCCCACCACCAGGCCCGGCTAACTTTTTATATTTTTAGTAGAGATGGAGTTTCACCTTGTTAGCCAGGATGGTCTTGATCTCCTGACCTCGTGATCCGCCCACCTCGGCCTCCCAAAGCGCTGGGAATACAGGCGTGAGCCACCGCGCCCGGCCTATTATTATTAAGACAGACTTTCACTCTTCGTTGCCCAGGCTGGAGTTCAATGCTGCAATCTCAGCTCACTGCAACCTCTTCCTCCCAGCTTCAAGCATTTCTTCTGCCTCAGCCTCCCAAGCAGATGGGATTACAGGTGCCCACCACCATGCCCGGCTAATTTTTTGTGTTTTTAGTAGAAATGGGGTTTCCCCATGTTTGACAGGCTGGTCTTGAACTCTCGACCTCAGGTGATCTGCCTGCCTTGGCCTCCCAAAGTGCTGGGATTACAGGCGTTGAGCCACCACGCCTGGCTGGAAAACTTTAAAGGCAAAGTTAACAGGGTTAACATCAAGTTAAACTCCAAGATCACCCTGAAAACTGCCCTCACAGGTCCTTTGACCCATGCAGAATCAGGCCGAGGCACATGTCATCAATACAAAATAGTATGACCATTCCCACCCCGAACTGACTTCCAAGGACATACCAGTTATTTGTACACCCAAGGCCCAGAAAAGCAGCAGCTTGTGGAGGCACAGTGAGGACAGGCACAATGCCCTATTCATCTTTGTATTCGCCACATGGTAACCTAATTGCAGGTAATCGGGGAGTACCTAGCGAAATACAAAGCCAGCTAGACATTTACTAGACAGAATGAACAGTGAAATGCTATGGGGGAAAAAAAAATCAGTTTATTAAAGCATTACTCTTGAAAAACTACATTTTGACCAGACGCAGTGGCTCACATATAGTCCCTGCAAAAACTCTGGGAGGCCAAGGCGGGAGGATCCCTTGAGCTCAGGAGTTCAAAGTTACAGTGAGCTACAATCATGCCACCACACTGCAGCTTGGGTGACAGAGCTGGATGTCTAAAAAACAAAAAGCAAGAAAAAGTACTTTATTATTCCTAAGGAGTGGCAGCATAACCTTGTCAATGACACAGAGCCAACTATGTGGCTTCCACTCAAAGATACACTTGATTGGAAGCATAAAAACAACTTCATAATACATCGATGCTGAAAATCAGTGAGTTATAGTCAATCTTTTCAAATCACCTCTTAAAAATAATTCGTCTTGCTCTGTCACCTAGGCTGGAGTACAGTGACACAATCAGCTCACCACAGCTTGAAACTCTTGGGCTCAAACTATCCTCCCGCTTCAGCCTCTTAGTAGCTGGAACTTCAGCTGCGTATCACCACAAAGAGCTAACTTTAAAATTGTCTTAGAAATGGGATCCTACTATGTTGCCTAGGCTGCCATTGTTCTTGATAGAGTTTTTCCTCTCAACAAGTCAATAAATAGCTTAAGGCTGGGTGTGATGGCTCATGCCTGTAATTCCAGCAATTTAGGAGGCAAGCGGATCACTTGAGTCCAGGAGTTTGAGACCAGCTTGGCCATGGTGAAACTCCATCTCTACTAAAAATACAAAAATTAGCCAGGTGTGGTGGCAGGCGCCTGTAATCCCAGCTACGCAGGAGGCTGAGGCAGGAGAATCACTTGAACACGGGAGGCAGAGGCTGTGGTGAGCCAAGATCATGCCACTGCACTCCAGTCTGGGCAACAGAGAGACTCTGTCTCAAAAAACAAAAACAAAAGCAATAAATGGTTTAAAAAAGAGAAAATGCAAAAGCATCTAGTATGAATATAGCATTAAGCCAGGCCAGATTCTGAGTCATGAAAAAACTACTCTTACATTGTCTGTTACAGGGAGATCAGGATCTCAAAGCAGAAAGCAAAAATGACTTGCTCTAATAGAATCAAGAAATTAAAAAAAAATTTTTTTTTTTTTTGAGAGAAGTCTCGCCCTTGTCCCCCAGGCTTGAGTGCAATGGCTCCATCTCAGCTTACTGCAACCTCCACCTCCCGGGTTCCAACGATTCTCCTGCCTCTGCCTCCCAAATAGCCAGAATTAAGGCGCCTGCCACCATGCCCGGCTAACTTATATTTTTCAGTAGAGATGGGGTTTCACCAAGTTGGCCAGGCTGGTCTCGAACTCCTGACCTCAGATGCTCCACCTGCCTCAGCCTCCCAAAGTGCTGGGATTACAGGTGTCAGCCACCACACCTGGCAAAAAGTTTTTGAGACAAATTCTTTTTTTGAGACACCCAGGCTGTAGTGCAGTGGCCTGATCTTAGCTCACTGCAGCCTTGACTTTCTGGGTTCAAGTGATCCTCCCACCTCAGCCCTCTGGAGTAGCTGGGACCACGAATGCGCACCACTATGCCCAGCTAATTTTTTAATTTTTTGCAGAGACAGGGTTTCACCATGTTGCCCAGGCTGGTCTTGAACTCCTGAGCTCAAACAACCTGCTTGCCTCAGCCTCCAAAAATGCTGGGATTACTGGCGTTGAGTCACTGCACCTGGCCAAGGACTTAAAATTTTATTTTATAAAATAATTTTTTGAGGAGTTTTGCTCGTTGCCCAGGCTGGAGTGCAATGGCGCAATCTTGGCTCACTGCAACCTCTGCCTCCTGGGTTCAAGAGATTCTCCTGCCTCAGCCTCCTGAGTAGCCAGGATTACAGGTGCGTGCCACCACACCCAGCTAATTTTTTGTATTTTTAGTAGAGACAGGGTTTTTCACCATGTTGGTCAGGATGGTCACGAACTCCTGACCTCGTGATCCACCCACCGTGGCCTCCCAAAGCGCTGAGATTACAGGCGTGAGCCACCATGCCTGGCCAGAGTTAAAATTTTAACTAGTTTTGTAATGCAAAAATATATCATATCCATGTTTATCATGTCACTTCTGAAAATCCTTCACTGACCATCCCCATCTAAACAGAATTCTCTACTTGACATTTCTGCATTTTCTCCTCCCTCAGAATAGAAGCTCCAGAACCGTATGTATCGCCAACACTTAAAACACCACCTTCCAGAGTATCACTCAATAAAATATTTGTTGAATCAATGAATACAGTCTCCAATGTTTGAAATTTGCCAACCCTACCCATCAGATCAAAGGGTATACTGACGAGTAAAAATGGCGTTCAGTGGTGGGTCTGTCCTTTAGAGAAAAAGAAACCAAAGTTAGGTATGTACGACCCTCCAAGAGAAATGGCAGAGAACCAACCCAGCCAGGAAAGGAAAAACTAAAGGAAAAACATTTGCTGGGAAGATTAAATGAGAACACATGAAACACCCAGCACAGGCTTCACATACAAAAATATTCAATAAATTACATGTTGTATAGAGCTGTTGAAATCTTGGTCATCTATGATTATAAAGAATCTAACAGGAGGAAACTATTAATTTAAAAAAAAAATCTGAGAAACTATCGAAGTGAAGACCAGCTTCTTTATCTCCCCATCATCATAACCCAACTTCCCTGAAAGGGTAATGCCTGGCATACAGTAGGTGCTCAGTATTTGTTGAATGATTCTGAGAAATGCTCTGACACAGTCCTGTATCTGTAGAAACTGGAGCAAGAAGGTACAGACCAAACATATGGAAGACAAATAACTGTTTCAAGAAAAACGTGAGGCTAAGAGACGGCAGTTCTTGCACTCAGCCCCATCATTCAACAAGGTATCTAAAGCCTCATATGTTGGGTCATTTCTCCATGCCTATGATTTAAAGGCTGTAAACCCAAGTAATGAGGTGCTAGTGGGACCATTCAGGCATTCTTTGGATTTTGGCAGAGCTAAACAAATAGATGGTGAAAGGCTTCAACACATGTCACTGGCCTAGTTAGCAAAGTACTCTTGGAGCCACAGCTTCATTTTTTCACATGGCACGAAGAGCGAAAACTGACTTCCTCTTCCCCTAAACCCCTCCTTTTCCCTGGAAATTAAGTTAAGCTAGATACACTGACTGGGTGATTGGAATGGTAGTCTTAAGGGAAGGTGGTGACTGTTTCTCTAGAAGAGAAGACCTACATCTGTAAACTAAAAGTAGTTGGTTTTATAACAAAGGTGGACCAGTGGGAAAAGTCTTCATTGGAATAAGGCTGCCTGCCTGGGCTTCTGTATAACCTCTTTCCTCTGGCACCTACAAGTCCTACTTACAATAAACAAAATAACTACAGTGACGTTCACCCAAAGCTGAGTATCTTAAAACTTTATACCCTCCCCTTCAAGGTACAAATGAACCCCCAAACAAGCCCAAGCAAGAAGTCTCGCAAAGCACACATACCCTAAGTTGAAAAACCATTTATTTCACCGGAAAGAAAAAAAGTGATCCAACTCTATAGGTCTAGCCTTTGGACCAAAAAGAGACCCTGGAGCAGTGAGACTCTCACCAAGGTCATTCCCAAATCCAACAGCCGCAGGAGGCACGAGGCAGGGAGGACACAGCACAGCCCCCACCACAGTTTCTGCACACAATGAGGCCTGCTGGGAGAACAGAACATGAATGGGAAGCTACAGAAGTATTGAAGGACAGAAGAACAGGAAAATGGGCAGGAGAGGAAAGGAAAGGAAAGGAAGAGAAGGTCTGAACTTAGCAAGGTAAATTAAGGTCCACGGTTCCTGAGGGACTGAACGCACAGAGCCGAGAACGTCCCGGAGATGGGGTACCACGAAGGGTGTATTCTCATGCACAACCGCAGCTCGGAATTTCAGCCCACACACATCCCACCTGAAAGAGAGCACAATACAGCGGCTTTACAGCAAAGCTCAAAAGGGCTTTCCCATTTAAAACTTCAACATCTCTTTACAAAGTCTGATAACTTGACACTCCTTTTAAGTTTACTTGTACCCTTCTCCCCCAGTATCACAGTAATCTCTAACAATGAAAAGAGCTTGAAGGCCAGAGAGTAACTGGGGAGGCGAAACAACCTCAGACTAAGGTCTTAAATTAATAGCAAATCTTGTTTCATAAAAGTAGGCAAAGAGACATTCCTTGCTCTTGATGATGTTAACATTAGCATTCCTCAGAGAAGGTAATTCCACATCACAAGCTGTCAGCAGAGGATAGGAAAAATGGAAAGGTTCCAATTAGCTCCCTGAGGTTTAAAAAAAAAAAAAATTAACAGTATTTTCTATCTAGGAGTTACTGCCAAGGTCCGAGTTAAAAATCATTCAAAGTCTAGATAGAAGTAGCATCAACTGCACAAGTTTTAAGACCTGAGGACATCCAATTCCAACTAGGGAAGAAACTAACTTTGGAAAGAAGGTGCAGAAGGGCATGTATAAGCTACACATCAAGTCTCTTTTCCAGCCCAATCAGTGACTGCCTACCCAATGACCCTGGGAAAGCCACATACCTTCTGCCCTAACTGCAAAGATGACAGTTACCTATCACTCACACAGTTACTATAATTAAGGATCAATGGTAATGTCTGGGACATACTGGGAGCTATTCAAAACTAAGGGCATTGAGATTTACCCTTAAGTACAACAATAATCTCAAACACCTAGAGCCCAAAGCTGGCAAGTATCAGAAGAGAATATATTCAAGGAGAGCCAAATGGATCATGGGGCTCAAAATGTATGACAGTGGAAAAAGCCAGCGGACTCAGGGTAGAGCTGCTGGCTCAAGAGTATTAAATGCCCAAAACAGCTAGTGAGAAGATGAAGAAGGGAGTGATTTGCTTATGGCAAAGCTCCCAACCCTGGATTTCAACATTACCAAAGGAGTAAAATTAACAGGTGTGCCTGCATTCTTAAAACATATACCCTGAGAAAGTAGATGATGTCAAAACTAGAACTGTGGGAATAGTTACTTAAAAAAAAAAAAAAACCCTAACTGAAAGATATAGCAATGGAGTGGGCACTCTATTCAGGGAATAAATCTGAGCTGGGCAGAGAAGGTGAGTGTTATAGCATCTATGCCCAGACTTCCTTGTGGAACTTTATAAAAGATAAGTTTTGTATTTCTCTCTACCCCAACTTACCATCAAATAAGTTCTATAAAACTCATAAGGGTTGAACGGTTCAGGAATGTCAGAAATACGCTTCAAGATTAAGATGATGCCATTTTGGTAGTCTTCTTAGTAACTGGGACCTGAGCAGTGATGACCAGTTAACTACAGTTATGGACTTTATCATCAGGGGTCATATCAGAACTTTCACACAGCACAAAACAGAACAGGAAACTTGAAGACCTCAGGAATGTCGCACACGTAGGAAACTTAACAAAGGCTCTAAGAAACAAAACACCTGAGCCTGAACGTGTGGGTCCCCAGGTAAGGTTCAATTATAGTATAGTACATAGGTGACCCAAGATTCACCAGCACATCATTCTTTATTTTTCTAGGCACAAATAGAATCAAATTGACTCCCACTACCAGAAGCCCTGAAAAATAGCCATGAGGGCCAAGGAACTCTATGTATTTTAAAGTTAAGCAGTTAGGACTTCTCTCTAGCCTGTGAGCCATCCTAGTAACCTTCCCCTAACCCTGCAAAAGCAAGCAAGCAGGGCAGCCTAATTGGAGCCCTTTAGGCTGCAGGAGGGATGGCAAAACCAGAAGAGGGAACACCCCACCCCTCTCACCTCAAGCTTTAAAAGGCTGAGTACCGCGCCCGATCGGCATACTGCTCCCGCTCATACCGGGCCATGTCGTACAGAGAATTCCGCGCGGCTGCTGAAGCTTGGGACAACTCACTCTCATGCCCGTAACCGTAGCCCTCTCCAACAGTGGGGACTGGGGCTGTAGCGCGACGCAGGGGGCTCCGATCCCGCCCGTAATATGAAGTGGAAGCTGCAGTAACAGCAGCAGCGGCTGCTGCTGCAGCAGCAGCTGTGGCAGCAGCTCCTGAGGTCGGCAACAGGTGTCTATCGTAGGGATCGAGAGAGGTGGAGGTGAGGTGACTGGCCATGGCTGTATTCTGGACTTGTGGCAGCTGGGACAGGGTCTGCTCTGCGTAATTATACACGGAGGCAGCTGCAGCTGCCACTGCCTCATAGGACCGGGCAGCACGGCAGCGCTTGTAGTAGGCATCGAGCGCTCCGTACGCGTTGTTGTAATACAATGAATCCCCATAGCTCATGGTGTAAGGCGTACGCACTGCTCCGTATTGCTCATTATATTGCTCGGTCAAGTCTGCCACGCGGCCTGAACGATCTATCGGACACTCTTTGGACCAGTGCCCCTCTTTCCCGCACCGATAGCAGCCGCTCTGGTCTCCCATCCCGGGCGCAGTCCTAAGCCGGCTGGTGGACAACTGCACGTGCATTCGTTTGCCTTGAAGAAACAGACGCAAGAAGGGTTGCTATCACTCTTAGTCATAGCCCCAGCCCCTACCCCAGACACTGGTCATAGCAATGGCTTTATCTAGATAATTCTAATGCAGGACTCATCTTTAGGAAAAGATAAAAAGGAAAAAAAAAAAGACTCAACATATAGATTCAGTATAATGACCTGATTTCAGGAAAAGACCACTTAGATGAAGAAATATTTCAGCTATAACAACAGTTTAAATGCTTAAGAAATAAACTACTCTTGCTCCAATCATCTCCAAACAGGTAAAAATCATCTCCAAACAGCGGCTCAAAGTCAAAAGAAGTCAAAGTAAGAAACAGTGCCCAAGTCTTTTCTGACACCTCCAATCCTTACTAGCAAGACGGATTTTCATTAAGCAAAGGAATGTAAGTAAAGGCCAGTTCTCCACCCTCCTCAAAAAATTTAAAAGAATCGAATAAAAGACTCCAATGATTACCACTATTAAAGAATGATCTAGACTCAATCCACAGCTGAATGTGGCAAGCAAATCTCAAGGTACATCTCTGGAAAAACCCTCATGAACTGGGGAGACAGAGGGGCACAACAAGTTGAAGGACAGACTTCTCCCTTAACTGGGCCCTTTAAACTGCTGGTTCTGATCATTGCTTTAACGAGGATTCTTTTACAATCTGACAGTTAATTTTAGTGACCCTCTACTAGGGTCAAAGGCAAACGGCAAAAACAGGACAGATTATTCTCAAATGCCTGAAATTTTAGAATACTGTAAAAAACATGGAAGAAAACGTGCCTGAGGAAAGTGGAGAATAACTAGTTATACTAGTCAGTGGACCAAACTGCTCAGTTTAAGCAGAATTAAAGTACTTCTCCTGAAACTACATATCTGAGAGCGTAACTAAGAACATACACCTAATATTTTTCCTGAAAATTAAAATTTGCATTCTGGAAATGAAAAGTATTACTTCTGAAAATGGAATAAAAGCAGAAACTTTTCTAGAAAAGTTAAAACTAAGTTTTAGTAAGTCTCTACAGAATCAATTTCTACCTAACATGATCTACCAGCTTATTGGTAAGCAAAATTCAGAAGAGATCCAAATCCTGCAAAAACTTCCCAATGCAATTGGTTATGATGCACCTAAACATATACCTGTCAAAGGAGTAAATGGTCAAAAGCAAGGGAGAGTCAACAGATGGATCCTCTAACATTAGAGAAAGTGGTAAACACACAATTTTCCTTGCAAAATTAATGTTAGATTCTGGGAGACCAGAAAACACAATAGGGAAACGGGGGTGGAAGGAACAAAATATCAAGGAGGTCTACACAGCCGGAAGTTTAGGTTGCAGGTTATTAAAAGAGAGTAGATACGCAATTATGCACTTAAGTGCCTTAAAGTGCTAGCTTGTCTCTGGCATTTGCCCAGGGGGCCACTTTGGCACCTAACAAAACCAGAGAAAACAAGTGCAACTAAGAAAGCAACTATGCACATTCCAGACATAAAGATCATTAATAAACGCCTTAATCTAAGGAGCTGTTGGTTCTAACGCCAGAAAAAGAAGTTAAATTTTAAAAAATATCTAAAAGAGATTTTAAGTGGGCAAGCAATAGAGAAGATACCCAACACTTGAGAAACGGAAAGGAAAAAAGACCACTCTAATAACTACTGCTCATCAATATACATCTATAACTCTACCAGAACAGTATTAAGAAATGAGAAACGCCAATATTACATAAAATAAGGTAAAAATAACTAAGCATAGGTTAGTGTCAGGGGACCTAGGGTTCAGACACCCAGAGTTTTATATAAGGATAATTTGTCCTGAATCAAGACCACACTGTCCTCTCCTTAAACCTAACTGCTACAAGCAGACACCACCTCTTCTGACTGGGCTAAAGTGTGGGAAACAGTCCAAAAATTAGGTATCACACCATAAACCCTCCACAAGAGCAACCTTTGCTCTCAATTAAGTTGTTGACAAAATAATTCTCAACTTGCCAATTAAAAAAAAGAAAGCAAACTAGACCTGAGAGACCTGTGTCACTTTTCTTTACTAACGCACAGCAATGCCCATGACACAGGGCACCCATTACTAGGGGAAATAATGATCAGACCCTCAGCTCTAAAAAAGCCCAATTTAAGGGAAATGGACGCCAAAGGCAGCAATGACTCTTAACAAAGGTAGTACCCAGAAAAAGAATCGGCAAACTACACTGTCAGAACACAGGTTTGAAATATAGCAAGGAGTCACGGAAATACTCCATAATTTGGATAAGGCTTTTTTTATTTTTTATTATTTTTGTTCAGTCCTGCTTAATTAAGCTAAAAAAGGACACCACTCTTTTTGACACTGGGAACCCAAAGGAGGTGAAAGAAGAGTTCAGATAGCAACTCACCATGATCACCACCCCTGAACTGCCACTGTTGCTTCAGACCTCAGATTTTGGAATATTTGCGTTCTACGTACCATTTTAGCATCCCAAATCTGAAAATTCAAAATCCAAAATGCTCTAACAAGCATTTCCTTTGAGCAACATGTAGGCATTCAAAATGCTGGGGATTTGAGATGCTTCCAAATGAAGTGACAATCCACATAATCACCCATGCTGCCCTCCAGGCACAAAAGATTCATTTGGTTAAGACTCCAAGATAACACAAATCTAAGTGCTCTATTCACCAAAATCTTATAAAGTCCAGCCCCCCAAACCAATGAAATGACAGTCATTACTGCCCCTAAAACCCCAGTGCCTCCTCCCCAGGAAGTCCTAAAATCAGCCCTGTAATTCTAGAGTGGCCTTAAACTCAAAATACAATCCCTTGGTACAGGTATAATATAAAAGCAACAAGAGCTGTAACCCTTTAAAGAGTTTGTGTAAGGTAGGACGGCTTAACAAGGATTCTGGTCCTATAAGTGTCGCTTGACATGTTTTTGAGAGGTTCCTCATGTAAAATGCAGAATTCTGATCCTGTGCTGAGGGCAATAAATTCAGAGTGAGGAACTCTGAACTGTGCTCTACTACAAAAAAATAAAAAATAAAAAAGACCCAGTAAGTCAGAAAGCCTTCAAAGAAAAGGATTTCTGCACTGATAAGCACAAAAGCCGTAGGGGCTCCAAATAAAAGGTGAGTGGCTTTTCTCCAGGAGACATTTGCCTAAGGTAAAGCCCCTAAGTCCCATGCATTCTACATCATAAGAAGTCCATCACCCATACTTATTTCTTCATCACCAGCCAGCCAACAGCTGTTATCTTTACCAAACCTCTCCTTTTACTTATCCAACCATTTTCTGCACATAGCCTTGTGTTCAGCCCTCTACCCAAAGAGGGTGGTTCACCTTGAAACTCTGTGTTATCAAGGCCCCTGATGGCCTCCACTGCATCCTCTGCCCGTTCCATGTGTACAAAGGCATAATCTTTCACGATGTCACATTCGATGACCGGACCATACTCCTCAAACTTGGCTCGAAGCTCCTTATTGGTGCAGGTGGGACTGATGTTGCCCACATGCAACTTTGTTGAGGTTTTGCTCTTATTCTTGCTGGCTTCCACGTTGATGTTCACCCCATGAAGCTTGTAATGGTGCAGGTTGCGTATGGCATCCTCAGCTGCCGTCTTGTCTTCTATGTGCACAAAGCCGTAATTCTTAATGATGTCACATTCCAGCACCTTCCCATACTGCTCGAAGAGTGAGCGAATCTCCTGCTCTGTAGCCTCCCGGGGCAGGTTTCCGATGAACAGCTTCACCATCCTGACAAGAGCCTGGGAGAGAAAAACAAGACATCTGACAAAAGACCTCAGGCCCACATCCGTTCACAAAAAACGACGACTTTCATTCTAATGTATATTTCCAGTTTTCTCTCTCACACGCCTGCACACACACCTCCACACAATAATCAAATGGAAGTGGGAGTGAACTAAGGCCTGCTATAGTAGCCGCCATGAACCTGTAAGAATAAGAAGACGTCTGCAATAGGGAGGTCCTTAGTAGACAAAGGGTTTGGTAAGAACCGATACCTTCCAACAGAAATGGGCATGAAACACAGCATATGAAGAAATGGGGGTACTAGGCTTTTCTATCCACTAGGAGGACAACAGAAAACAAAAGTCTACTAGGCTTGCTGACTGCCTGCCTGAAATTATCAACAGGCTTTTCCTCACGTAGGAACCAAAGCAGCCATTATTTCCGGGAAAATGGGCCTTGTAATAGCTACATTTGAGTTTCCTTTGGAAGTAGTGAACGCGCGACTCAGATGAGACAGCGAGGAGTAGGAGATAAAGGAAATACTGGAGTGGGGAACGCCTCTCTCGGGGCACCGTCCTAGCTACTGCCGAACACTGAAATGCGTGGCCGCGGAAAAGAGCTTCAGATTCATTAACCAGACGATGTCTCACGGCCCGAGAAATTCCCGAAACGAGGATGTAACTGCCAGATATAAGGGAAAGGGGGTTATCCCAGTGGAAATCTCGAGGCTTCCAAGAGCAGCCACGTCGGGCGCGGGACAGGGTGGGCGAAAAAAAGCAAGGTATTCTCAGGGGGCGGTGGGGGAAGGGCTGCTCCCGGCTTACCGCGCAATGCCGAGGACCGAGGTCGACTCTCAGTGACGGGTGTGGAGGCTGCGAACCTACCAGGACACCCCCGAAGCCCAAGGGAGTGAGAGAAGATTTAACAGAGTACAAGAAAGGCAGTGGAAAGGCTCGGAGTCTCACCCGCACAGAAACCAGCAGGGCCTCCTCCTCGCGGCGCGGACGCTTCTGACAAAACGCTAAAATGGCGGCGGCCGCAGCAGTGCTCTGGTAGAAGGGGGAGGTGAGCCTACAACCGGATTGGCCACTCAAGAAAGTAAAAGGCCGGCGTTCCCGCAGATCCTCTTCCTGATTGGTTACCACGGACGCCAATTACCTAAGAGGCCGGCAAGAGGTGGAAACGTCTGTAACCTCGGAGCTTTTATGCGAAAGCCAATGGGCACCAACCTCGCGAAGCCGAACTCGCTGATTGGGCAAGAGATCAGCGTGAGGGCGGACCTACAAACGTGGGCTTCGCCGGCGGGGTGCGGCCCGCCATTAAGCGGAGCGAGCTAGAGCCCCGGGGTAGCAGTCTGTAGCTTCATGGCGCCAACTTCGTTAAGCTTCCACATTTCGCCACCTCCACGTGCACAGCCAGACAGTATTCCGCGCTCCATTTTGCCGTTCACTCTAGGTGTCTCCCTCTAACCTCCCAAGCACCACCCCCCCTCGCGGCCAGGACGCTGTGGAAATAGCTTATGCAGGCACATGCCAGGGAAGAAAAACAACGAAGACCTCCCCAACCCACCACCCACCACTTCAGGAAACCAACCTTCTCCTTGGGCCAGTAGTCCACACTGTAGCCTTGAGAGTCCCGGAGCTCCCCCAAAATCAAACCTCTCACAGGTGGTGAAAGGACCTCTGTAATGGCCTTCCAGAAGTAGGCCCGGCAGAAGGCTGCACTGTCCAGGAGACGCTGAGGACAAGTTCCCTCTGGGAACCAGCCTCCCAGGGTCCACGATGAAGAAACCTTTCTGAGACCATGGAGATTGAAAGTATACCCCGACCCCACCCTGAGAAAAAACTGGAGCAGCAAAGGTTTTTTTGTTTTATTTTATTGGGCGCCATCAGCCAGAGCTGTTTTAATCCCCTAGAACCGACTTTAGAGGAAAGAGCTTAGTCACAACCAGCTGTAAACAAAATACAAAGTAACATTCTCCAGAGGGTCCAGCTGCTGCCTGGTTTTCTCTCATCCTTAGGCTGCTTCATATTCATTAAGCAAGCAACTTTAGTCAAGACCCTTTGCGAAGCAGCTTTTGAAAAGGGTTAAAAGGTGGAGTGCAGGGACTGGATGGAAGAACTTATAACACGAACAAAACAGGCTAAAAGCAGTGCAGAGTTTATGAGGAAAGGGATCATCAGGAGTGAAGATGACACAAGTACCACACACCACCATCCAAAGCAGCTTCTTCACCACCACCCCCGCCCCAAAAAGAGAACGGTTTCATAAAGAGAAAGGTGAAGTCAGAGTTTGGGGGGGGGAAAGAGTGGGTTTTAAAACCCAACACGAGGGCCAGGTGCGGTGGCTCACGCCTGTAATCCCACCACTTTGGGAGACCGAGGCGGGCGGATCACCTGAGGTCAGGAGTTCAAGACCAGCCTAGCCAACATGGTGAACGCCATCTCCACTAAAAATACAAAAATTAGCCGAACGTGGTGGCAGGCCCCTGTAATCCCAGCTACTCAGGAGGCTGAGGCAGGAGAATCGCTTGAACCCGGGAGGCAGAGGTTGCAGTGAGGCAAGACAAGAGTGGCCTGGACAAGAGTGAAACTAAAAAAAAAAAAAAAAACCCAACATGATTCAGGAATCTGACTGCAGAAAACTGGTCAATAATTTATCCTAGGGTAGAAAAAGCTAAGGAACTAAAAAAAGAAAATAGAACATTTACAGATGTGTTGGTCACTAATCTTGTCCACTTCATTGTGGATTCTGATGCACCTCTGAGCCTGTGTAAAGGCCACGGGATCAGTGATGAAGAAAATCAATTTCGTCTCAGCTGCCACGTGCCCTTCAGAGGTGGCCAGCATTAGAAGGTAACGCATATGGTATAGAAATCCTCTCATCTCCTTCAGTTAGATCTCTTGTCTCAACATGTCTGGGGATAAAACTTTCTTCCAAAATACCAAAGTATAACAAGGATCAACTCATTGTAAGTAATAATCTCTCCAGATTGAAGGAGACTGGGAACATAAATCTCAGGATCACAGTTCAAGCCCAGTGTGCGGACATCAAAACTACTAACCACCTCTGCATGCAGCCCAAAACCTAATTACTTGATTTGACCTCTGAAACCCAACTAGGTCTAGTTAGCTATGTAACACTTTACAAGCTCATCCTGAACGAACCGCATTAAATAATCTCCCTGCCTTTTTTTGAGACAGTTCTTGCAATGTCACCCAGAGTGGAGTACAGTGGCACTATCCATAGCTCACTGCAGCTGGAACTCCTCAGCCTCCCAAGTAGCTGTGACTACACGTGCGTGCCACCGGGCCTCGCTATTTTTTTAATTTATTATAGAGACGAGCTCTTTGTTGCCCAGACCGGTCTGAAATGCTTGCGCTCAGAAGCAATCCTCTCGGCCGGGCACGGTGGCTCACACCTGTAATCCCAGCACTTTGGGAGGCCGAGGTGGGCAGATCACCTGAGGTTAGGAGTTCAAAACCAGCATGTCCAACATGGTGAAACCCTGTCTCTACTAAAAATACAAAAAAAATTAGCCAGGCATGGTGGCACGCGCCTGTAATCCCAGCTACCAGGGAGGCTGACGCAGGAGAATTGCTTGAACTGTGGGGGCAGAGGTTGCAGTGAACTGAGATCACGCCACTGCACTCCAGCCTGGGCGACAGAGTGAGACTCCGTCTCAAAAACAAAACCCACAAAACTATGGCAATTGTTAACATATAATAAGCAAGGATTATGAGAATAGTACTTGGGGTGGTTTAATTTAGAAAAAAGGCTGGATAATAGCCAATAAATTTCCTGCCTTTTTTTTTTTTTTTTAAGAGACCAGGTCATGCTGTCACCCAGACTGGAGTGTGGTGTCACAATCACAGGTCACTAAAGCCTTGATCTCCTGGGCTCAAGTGTTCCTCCTGTCTCTGCCTCCCAAGTAGCTGGGATTACAGGTGTGTGCCAGCACACATGGCTAACTTTTTTTTAATTTTTGGGAGATGAGGTCTCTATGTTGCTCAGGCTGGTCTTGAACTCCTGGGCCCAAAAATAATCCTCCCACCTCAGCCTCTCAAAAGTGTTGAGATTACAGGCCTGAGATTACATGCCCAGACTTGGCTTTAATTTTTTTTTTTTTTTTTTTTTTTGAGACAGAGTCTCACTCTGTCGCCAAGACTGGAGTGCAGTGGTGCAATCTCGGCCTCCCAGGTTCAAGCAATTCTCCTGCCTCGGCCTCCTAAGTAGCTGGGATTACAGGCGCACACTTCCACGGCTGGCTAATTTTTGTATTTTTAGTAGAGACGGAGTTTCACCATGTTGATCAGGCTGGTCTCCTGACCTCGTGATCTGCCCACCTTGGCCTCCCAAAGCGTTGAGATTACAGGCGTGAGCCATCGCGTCTGGCCTAGTTTTTTTTTTTTTTTTTTAAGGCAATTGAAATAAATTCAAGCAGCCAGGCGCGGTGGTTCACGCCTGTAATCCCAGCACTTTGGGAGGCTGAGGCGGGCAGATCACCTGAGGTCCAGAGTTCGAGACCAGCCTGACCAACATGGAGAAACCCCGTCTCTACTAAAAATACAAAATTAGGCGGACGTGGTGGCGCATGCCTGTAATCCCAGCTACTCCAGAGGCTGAGGCAGGAGAATGGCTTGAACCGGGAGGCGGAGGTTGCTGTGAGCCGAGATCGCGCCATTGCACTCCAGCCTGGGCTACAAGAGTGAAACTCCATCTCAAAAAATAAATAAATAAATAAATTCAAACTCCTCTCCTTGCACCGTTAAGACCTTACCCCAATCTGGTTCTTGCCGGAATTTCCCAATATGTTTTTAACAACGACTGCCCTTGACCACCAGCTGTGCTCCCTTCAGACATACTGGCCTTATCCCAAGCTCATTTAGACTAGAATATTCTTTATTCAGGTTCTTACACCAGCCACCGATCTAAAAACATCACCCACCCCAACCCTACCTTGGAACTCTATCCTATGACTCCATGTTGTCTTTCTGAATACTTACTACCACTTGAAATCCTATACTTATTCTAAAAAAGCCTGTTATTAATTCTATATTATATCCTCAGTGTTAGAACTGTACTTGGCACATGGTAAGACCCTCAAATATTTGTTGACTAAGTTAACAAGTAAATGAATGAATGAATGTATGAGTTAACTTCTTGATAGCCAAAAGGAGGGAAATGACTTCGGATCTTCAGTCACTATCAGGTTAAAAACCTGGACACTTATCAGTACTGAAAACACGCACCTTTACTCATCACCTAGTACATGTTCCAGTCTTCCTCAAACAGAAAAGCAGGTACCCAACAGCCAGAGGTAACCCAAGCTAACAGATTTTGATCACCACTTTGACAACTGGAACAAAATGAAGCTTTAGGTAGAGAAGTTTGTAGTTCAAGTGTCTTCATACTGATATACACCTACCTGTATTTTACTGAGTACTAAAAGAACTTAATGCTTGCCCCTTAAAAAAAAATATTTTTAACTAAAAGGCCAATTAATCCGGGTGCAGTGGCTCATGCCTGTAATCCCATCACTTTGGGAGGCTGAGATGGGCAGATCACCTGAGGTCGGGAGTTCGAGACCAGCCTGACCAACGTGGAGGAACCTCGTCTCTACTAAAAAAAAAAAAAAAAAAAAATACAAAATTAGCCGGGCATGGTGGCACATGCCTGTAATCCCAGCTACTAGGGAGTCTGAGGCAGGAGAATCACTTGAACTCAGGAGGCGTAAGTTGCAGTGAGCCGAGATCGCACCACTACACTCCAGCCTGGGCAACAAGAGCAAAACTCTGTCTCAAAAAAAAAATAAATAAATAAAGGCCAATTAGAGAGATCTGATCCAAATCCTCTGCCTTACCAGCTCAACTACAGAGAATGACATCAAAAGAGATGTTTTATTTATTTATTTATCTGAGGAGGAGTTTTGCACTTGTTGCCCAGGCTGGAGTGCAATGGCACTATCTCGGCTCACAGAAAACCTCTACCTCCGGGATTCAAGGGATTCTCCTGCCTCAGCCTCCTAAGTAGCTGAAATTACAGGCATGCGCCACCACGCCTGGCTAATTTTGTACATTTAGTAGAAGAGGGGTTTTGCCACGTTGGCCAGGCTGGTGTCAAACTCCAGATCTCTGGTGATCCACCCGCCTCAGCCTCCCAAAGTGCTGGAATTACAGGCGTGAGCCACCATACCTGGCAAAAGGGATGTTTTAAAACCACCTTGTTGGTCAGACACAGTGTCTCATGCCTTCAATCCCGGCACTTTGGGAGGTCAAGGCAGGTGGAGTTCGAGGCCAGCCTGGGCAACATGGAGAAACCCTGTCTCTACTAAAAATACAAAAACATTAGCTGGGTGTGATGGTGCGCACCTGTAGTTCCAGCCACTTGGGAGGCTGAGGTGGGAGAATCACCTGAGCTCATGAGGCAGAGGCTGCAGTGAGCCAAGATCATGCCACTGCACTCCATCCAGCCTCAGCAACCAGAGAGACCATCTGAAAAAATTTAAATAAGTAAATAAAAGCACCTTGTCTGGAACACGGTAGATGCTATTTTGGTGATTCTTAATTTGCTGACTAGGCTACCAAGCTCCTCAGAGAAAGTGACTTGTCCAGTCATCTAGAAAGCTGACATTTTTTCAGAGCCAAGAATAAATATGTAATCTGGCTGCCAATCTTCAATAAAAAGGGCAGTGTATACAGAAATATAACTGAGAAATAAGAGATGAGACTCTTGGAAATGAGGGACAAATACAAACTTAGGGGTAAACACTGGTGACAGTGAAAACTACTTAGACATAAAAATGCAATCTATATGAGTTTTTTTTTTTCCTTTTTTTGAGACAGAGTCTCACTCTGCTGCCCAAGCTGCCGCCCAGGCAGCCGTACAGTGGCTCAGTCTTGGCTCACTGCAACCTCTGCCTCCCAGGTTCAAGCGATTCTTATGCCTCAGCCTCCCGAGTAGCTGGGATTACAGGCACACGCCACCACGCCTGGCTGATTTTTTGTATTTTTAGTACAGACGGGGTTTCACCATGTTGGCCAGGCTGGTCTTGAACTCCTGACCTCAGGTGATCCGCCTGCCTCAGCCTCCCAAAGTGCTGGGATTACAGGCGTGAGCCACCATGCCCAGTCCAATCTGAGTTTTACAGGCTCAAGGACAAATATGTAACTTAAACATCTTAATATAACTTATACATCTAATAAATAACTCTGGCTCCTGGTCCAGAAATGAGTTACAGTTCTGCTAAGGGTGCAAACTAAAAATCCAGCATTCTCCAGGGATGTTCAATGGGAATCAGGCAGAAGGCTTCCTAGGCCTCCAATCCTACAGCCAATGCAACCTCTTAGCCTTCCTTAATGTCTTTGAAAATCCCCTACACTATCAATAACCTTTCTTCTCCATATCCACAAGAATTGCTCCCAGGACACAAAATAGTATTGCCAGAGACTGGAGGTGGCCAAAATTGATGTGGTACAGTAGCCAAATCACTTCTAGGTATCGCTAATTACAAATATTCACTGCCTTCACTATTAGAAGTATGTGCTGCACTCACACCTATATCCAAAATCTTTGGATCAGCTGTGTGCTGCTCCACTAGGCCATCCCAGTGTCCCCAGAATGTTCTAACTCATTTATATGAGATGGCTAACATTTCATGAGAAGTGACTATATACACGTGTCACATGTCCTCATTTGACTCTCCCAACAGCCGTATAGCATAACGATTATAAACAAAGCCCTAGATGGTTCCAATGTCTGGTTCAGTTCCTTGAGCCACCAACTTTGTAGCCATTTGATCTTAAGAATGGCCAGGCATGGTGGCTCACACCCGTAATCCCAGCACTCTGAGAGGCCGAGTGGGAGGATCATTTGAGGTCAGGAGTTCGAGACCAGCCTGGCCAATATGGTAAAACCCCATCTCTACTAAAAATAGAAAAATTAGCTGGGTGTAGTGGTGCATCCCTGTAGTCCCAGCTACTCAGGAGGCTGAGGCAGAATTGCTTGAACCCAGGAGGAGGTTGCAGTGAGCCAAGATCGCACCACTGCACTCCTCCCTGGGTGACATGAGACTCCATATCAAAAAAAAAAAAAAAAAGAATAGTCACTTAACCAACAGCCTCAACTCCCACATTTCCAAAATAGGTTTAGAAATAGCTAATGTTGGCCAGGCGTAGTGGCTCACGCCTGTAATCCGAGCACTTTGGGAGGCCAAGGCGGGCAGATCACGAGGTCAGGAGATCGAGACCATCCTGGCTAACATGGTGAAACCCCATCTCTACCAAAAATACAAAAATTAGCCAGGCGAGGTGGTGGCAGGCACCTGTAGTCCCAGCTACTCGGGAGGCTGAGGCAGGAGAATGGCATAAACCCGGGAGGCGGAGCTTGTAGTGAGCCAAGATCGCACCACTGCACTCCAGCCTGGGCGACAGAGCAAGACTCCGACTCAAAAAAAAAAAAAAGAAATAGCTAATGTTGGCAGGGCATGGTGGCTCACACCTGCAATCCCAGCACTTTGGGAGGCCGAGGCAAGTGGATCACCTGAGGTCAGGAGTTCAAGACCAGCCTGGCCAACATGGTGAAATCCTGTCTCTACTAAAAATACAAAAATTAGCTGGGCGTGATAGCAGGCGCCTGTAATCCCATCTGCTAGGGAGGCTGAGGCACGAGAATCACTTGAACCCAGGAGGCAGAGGTTGCAGTGAGCTGAAATCGCGCCACTGTACTCCTGCCTGGGTGACAAGAGCAAGACTCCATCTTAAAAAAAAAAAAAAAAAAGAAATAGCTAACACATGTGAATTGCTATGAAGATTAATATAATTGTGTTGGCTACACTAATATAAATTTAGTTTGTTGTATTAATATATTTAATTTACTGTAGTTAGCTATTATCCTCATTTTATAGGTAACAAAATAGAGGCAGCGTTCCTAATATGTCCAAGATCACACAGCCAAGAAGAGGGAGAGCCAGGATTCAAATTCAGGAAACCTCCTGTAGTCCCAACTACTTGGGAGCCTGAGGTAGGAGGATCACTTGAGCCACGTGTTCAAGTGTAGCCTAGGCAACATAGTGAGACCCTCTTAAAAAAAAAAAAAAACTTAAAAAAACTGATTAAAGAGACAACAGTCACTCTTGTCTATACCAAGTCGGTTTACTTTTTTGTTGTTGTTTTTATGTTTTCCTCAGACGGGGTTTCACTCTGTTGCCCAGGCTGGAGTGCAGTGGCATGATCTTAGCTCACTGCAAACTCCACCTCCCAGGCTCAAGAGATCCTCCAGCCTCAGCTGGACTACAGGCACTACTGGTACGTACCACCACGGCTGGCTAGTTTTTTATTTTTTGTACAGATGAAGTTTACCCATGTAGCCCAGGCTGGTCTTGAACTCCTGGACTCAAAAGGATCCGACCACCCCGGCCTCCCAAAGTGCTAGGATTACAAACGTGAGCCATGACACCTGCCCCAAGTCAGTTTTTAAATCAAATCATTTCTCCAAAAAATTTAACTACCTGGGATTACTGCCACATCCTCTCCCTCCTTACCTACCATTTGCCTATCAATACTTATTCATATAAACTCGCTCACTGAGGTAGGTCCTGCCTCCCAGACAATAAATCCCTCAAGGTCAGCCCAAAGCCTGCCTCAGCTAGCTGAGCAAGGCATTTGTTTGTTTATTTATTTGAGACAGGGTCTTGCTGTGTCATACAGGCTGAAGTGCAGTCGCATGATCATAGTTCACTATAACCTCCAACTCCTGAGTTCAAGCAATCCTCTTGCTTCAGCCTCCCAAGTGGCTAGAACTACAGGTGCATGCCACCACAGATGGCTTTTTTTTTTTTTTCTTTTTTCTTTTGGTAGAGACAAGGTCTCACTGTATTGCCGAAGCTGGTCTCAAAATCCTGGCCTCTAGCAATCCTCTTGCCTCAGCTTCCCAAAGCGCTGGGAATTACAGGTGTGAGCTACCACACCTGGCCACATTTGAAGCACTACAGACAGATACATGATTTAAATTTAGACATGAAACCCAGTTTTAAGAATTATTTTCTGGAAAACTATAGACTTTTACCCTTTATGACCTTTCAAAGGTACCTATAGATTGTAAAATTCAGTTTTCCATCTGTTACATAGTATATACTAGGTCCATAAATCCAGTAAATCTGTTTTCATGATGACCTCATCCATCCCATGATGTCCACCTATTTGGCTTAATAGGACAATATGCCTGGAGGACCAACCGTCTGTGCAGACTGTGGCAGAATTTAAGTGATGGGTATGACTAGAACGGTAGCCTACCTGGATAGGCTGAACCCCTCAGTGATAGTCCCATTACCTCCATTACGAGAGAGTCTCAAGCCCACCATGCACACAATTTAAAACAAGGTCCAAACCTCAGAAGAGGGCAGGCTGACAAGGCTAAAAGCCTCTAGGTGGTCTTGTTCCAGGAATAAGCCAACTAAAACTTCTCCAATGAAGGCCAAGTTGTAGAGGTGATAGGTGGAGAAGTTGAAAAATCTGAAGATAGAGTCCATTTTTCCAAAACACACATTCAGTGTCTGTCCTCCCATTCACTCAACCTAACTTTCCCCAAGTTATAGAACTTGAAATCAGCAATCCACAAAGCAAAGAAGCAGGCTATAGGATTAACACAAGTGGCATAATTAAAATAAAAGAGGGGAGGGAGATTTTAAAACAATCTGCAAGAGAAAAATGACAAATGATTTGGCTTTGTAGCTCCTTCTGGCTTGAGCAGTTAGGAGCCTGAGGGCTAAGGCAGCAGGGGCAGCAGGACCTAAAGATGACAAGCAGGCAGAGCTCATCTGGGCCAGGTCACTTTCAAGAGCTGGGGCTGCAACACAGAACATCACCACTGGCCCTGAGAGCACATTTAGCTGTTTTTTGCAGGAACCAAGGGATTGAGACAGTGGCAGAACCCTCACTGGAGAAAAAGGAAGATGACAGAAAGCCACACTGACAAAGAAAAATTGCAAATACACAGGCCACAATCATAACCCTACCATCAACCCTCAATTTTCCAGGGTAATAACCAAAGGTAGGCTTATTAACTTGGCCCTCAGACCACCCCATCACCACGCAGAGAACAAGAAACTTATCAAAATCCTCCTCCCATGCTTTCCCAGTCCTGCAAAGAAATAAAAAGGAGCAGCTAAGCACCTGAAAGCAAAGCAGAGAGCAGAAAGAGAAGCAAGGTAAAGAGCCATGGCCCCAGTACTCCCTGAGATTACCCCAGTTAGCATCCACAAATAAGAACTCACGGTCGTAAGATCGAATGCTTTTGCACGATGGCAAGAGGGAAGAGGACATCTAGGGCAAGATATTCTGTCACAGGCAAGTTCACATGAAGCCAGTGAAGGAGGCAGAAGATAACCCACCTGACCTCCACTTGACTAACACGTACACCTCCCCAAAGTCGCCTTGCCCCAGTAGGCTCCCAAATCGAGTCTTTAAAGCACCTTTTCCCAAAAGAGCATCAGTAAGTTCTCCCATTATCATCCCACTCAACCAGTCTTCCATTTACCCATCACTAAGCCCAACCTCCATTTTGTCCCTGGTTGGAAATGTCATATTTTTTGCCCAGATCCTCGATCCCCAGCCCTACAATAAAAGCACAGAAAGAGTCCTCAATTCCCCACCCAACCCTAGCATCCCTATTTGGTTAGCTTGCACCCCACCCTTTCCCAGATTCTATACCTTCAAATATAAACCCAGCGAGAGGACATCTGAAAACCCTAACAGATAGGGATAGGGAAAGGAGTCTCCGGTGACTATAATGGCAGGGGTTGGCAGGACACAGGAGGATGCTCCATGGTACAGCTCAACAGGCAAAATACGAGCTCTATGGCCAGAATGCCCCATACCTGCTTCAAGTTTTCTCTGCCCTTCCTTATTCCAACCATAGGGCAGTATCAGGCAACGCCATTACCCCCACTCCACTACTGGTTCCTTTCTGGGTCCCAGCCCCAGCACTCATTCCAGCCTACTGCCTAAAGGATCTACTAGCCTGTAAATAGCACGGCAGCCCATTCCCCACTTCCTAAGAGGCCAAACCCCAGAACCATCCCATTGGAACACAGGTTATTCTTGAACTGGAGAAAAGTCAGTGAAAATGGTCAAGCACAGGCAGAGGAAAATGGGCATCATTTACTGCATTTTGGTGTGACTAACTCAAGTTGAGGGCTGAGGACCAGGCCACCTGCCCTGGAAAGTCTGAAAGATGGCAGGCTAGCAGGACGACGATGAGCTAAATCCTTCTGGGCCATAGGGCAATCCTTCTAATTCCCAAGTTCAAACCCCTTTCCTCACCAGTCCTGGGTTCTCTGACTGCCTTCCCTTTAGCTATCATGTCTTCCTGGATGTCAAATTGGCTCCTTTGACACTGAATGCAATCAAGACAATGACAACCAGGTTTCCAAACTGCAAATTGCCCCAAGTTTTATTTGTAGTCCATACAAAAGGGAAAAAAAATTAAGGTTTTCTAACACCACCTACTTGGGGAGATGGGGAAGTGGGACTGTGCCGCTCACCATCAGCTAGAACATTAGTGGTCAGCAGGGACTTGGATACATACCAACTGACTGTCCCAACAGGAACTCAGTCTCAACAGTCTACAGAGGGACAGTCAGGGTACCCTGGACTGCTGGCACAGCTTGGCACATAGGAAATGGTTAAGCTGACCCTTTCCTGGCCTCCTTCCCATCTAAAAAGAAAAAGGCGCCGGCGACCTCAGCTGCAGGTTGCTTCCCCATCCAGACGACCTTAAATATCGCGCACAAAAATAAAAGGGAGCCAGGAAAAAAATAAAAACATAAAAGAAATTCCCATTCTGGGGAGACAGGAGGCAGGGTAGAGGGGAAACCGCAGATCTAGAGCCAGTAGCAAGATTTGCTGCTGAGGCGAAGCAACAAAGTAGGTTACTGCCGAACACTTAACAGGATCATCTCCTGGGGAAGGCCCACATGGTAGAGGGGATGAAAAACCACAACCAGGAAAGGTATGGGCCAGAGTAGTTATAACCTGGATCTGTAACCCTACCCACCTCTTTTCTCCCTCCCTCCCTGTGGTGCCCCATCCCAGGATGGCCCTACATGCGGCGCTGGTAGCCAGAGTGCATCTGAGCCGCCCGCAGGTAATCATTATAGGAGCCCGAATAGCGTGCGTAATCGGAATGGGCATCGGGCAGGCGACGGTAATCCAGCGAGGACTTTGTCGGCGAGCGGCGGAACGAAAGCTGCGACTCTGATAAACGGCGGTAATCAGAGAGCTCGGCTAAACGCCGGTCGGAACCATACCTAGTCGAGAGAAGAAGACAGTTGGTGAATGAGACAATTGAGGGGAGGACTCCAGGTGGGCATTGGGGAGATGCCAATGGGGACAGGGAGGGTGTGATCACAGTGGTCTCCAAGAGATTGGTCTCCTTTTGTCAGAAGGCTCATCACCCTATCCAGGCCAAAAAAATCAAGCCTGGCTTCAACTCAGTGGGAAATCAAACCCTCCACTGAAGTCCTCCCCTCTGAACTAGCCAAGGTGGATTTTGGTCTACATTCCCACACCACAGCAAACTATCTCCGCCCCTGGGCCCTGCAGAGAAAGACCTTGGTTGTTTATCAACAGAACGGCGGATGAAAGCGAGGTCCCCAACTTCCCAGAGTGGACGCACCTTGTAAACTTGCCTTTAGCCAGTGAATGCCAAAGGGACTACTCTTTAACCCACATCCCTGCCAAAGCCAGGACAACCACGTAATAGGCTTAAGGATCCTTGAGACAGTGGGAAAGGATATGGGCCACGGTCCTGCAGGCAGTAGCTCCAATGACACTTGGGCTAGCCTAGACAGGTGACACTGTGCCTGGCCTGACTAGCAGGTACCACCCCAGGCTGAGCACTATGCTCCACCTGAACCCTGGTGACCAGGAAAGTTCATAGACACTGCTCCCCTCGGCCTCTGGACATCCCACAAAAATAGAGAAGAGAAGACCGAGGGAGGGGCCGATGCCTCCAGTTTCCCTCCCATGCCAACCTCAGCCCCTTGCCCTAAGCCCCAGCTGGGGGCAGAGGCGGGGGGGCATACAGTACCTTTTCGACATGGCGACAGCCTTTTTGTAGGGATCGTCGTAGCTGGCCCGGGGTGGGGAGAGGCGGGTACGCTCATAGGGCGGCGGGGTGCTGTTGGCGTTGGCAACGGCCCCCTGGGACATGGACAGGTAGGCTGCAGACGGCTGACCTGCCCCATCGTAGGCATTGCCTGGCTGGCCGCGGTAGGAGGCAGCAGCCTGGGGATGCTGCTGGGCAGCATAGGAAGCAGCCAATGAGGCTGATGACTGAGTGCGGTAAGGAGCTGCCAGGGTGGCAGAAGGTTGGGCCCCGTAGGCTGCTGCGGCACCATAGGAGCCAGTGGCCGCAGCAGCCGACTGAGCCCCATAGGAGCCTGAAAGGCCCATTGATGCTTGGGCCCCGTAACTATTCAGCTGGGTCTGCACAACCGGCTGGGCCCCATAGGAGCCAGCCATTGGGGTAGTGGCCTGTGCGGCGTAGGCTGCTGGCTGGCTGGCATAGGCAGCAGCTGTGGCTGGCTGTGCCACATAGGCAGCAGGTTGGGAAGAGTAGGAAGCAGCCTGCTGTGCAGCATATGGGGCAGACTGGGCATTGTAAGAGGCCGAGGGCTGGGCATTATATGAAGCTGCCTGGGCTCCATAAGCTAGTGAGGAGGCTGCAGACTGGGCCCCATAGGAGGCTGCCTGAGCCCCGTAGGAGCCTAAGGAGGAAGCTGCTCCCTGGGTGTTGTAGGAAGCAGCAGCTGCACGAACCCCATAGGAAGAGGCAGCCTGGGCGCCGTAAGAGGATGGCTGGTTACCATAGGAGGCAAGGGAGGAACCCTGAGCCCCATAGGAGTTGAGCGAAGAAGCTGCAGCTGCCTGACCCCCATAGGAGGAAAGGGCCGAGGCTGAGGGCTGGGCTCCACCATATGGGCCGAGTGAAGAAGCTGCAGCAGACTGGGAGCTAGGACTAGCCAGCTGGCCCCTGTATGGTGCCCCAAGGGAGACAGAGGGCTGAGCGCGGTAAGAGGCTGCCTGGGCTGTCATGGGCTGAGTCCGATAGCCAACACCCAAAGAGGCAGAAGGCTGGGCCCTGTAGGCAGCTCCCAGTGACACTGACGGCTGGGCCCGGTAGGTAGCTGGCTGGGCCGTCAGAGGAGCCACATAAGAGGCTCGGGGAGGTGAACGGCGCAGAGGGCTGCGGTCGCGACCAAAGAAGGGTGGTGTGGGCTGACGGGCTTGCCCATCAAAGCCACCAGTGCTGTTGCCAAAAGCCTGCTGGTAGTCGAAGGTGGCAGAGAAGCCACCAGTTCCAGGGAAGGCCGTATCCCCAGCCCCTGGTTTCTTGGTCTTGTCCCCAGACTGGACAGCCAGGCCAGGCCCCTTCTTCTGACCCTTGGTGGAGAGTTCCACGTTGATGCGCTTGCCCTTCACTTCTTTGCCGTTGAGCTGCGCGATTGCGGCTTTGGCATCTGCTTCCTTCTCCATGTGAACAAACGCGTAGTCTGATAAAGCAGCAGACAGAGGGTTAGCAATTAGGGGGGCAGGGCATGCTACCTGATGGATCCCAAATTGGACACACAACAGCACCCAGCTGTTGCCAGCTACCTCCAAGGCCTCCAAACCCTCCTCTCCAGGAGTATGTCATAAAATGTAGCTCCCATATAACAAAGCTTCTGACTGTCCCAAGCAGTCATCTTTGCCTACAGCCTTCTTCCCATTCTCCCCTTTACAAACCCTGCCACCTCACCCAACTTCCTGGTGAGAGAAGAAGGAGCAAAGATGAACTGCAACACAGGATAAAAATCTTCACATCTCCTGAAAGTACAAACCAGCAGAACAAAATGCAGAAAGCGTTCCTAGATCACTCAGTTCTTCAGTGTTCTCAACCCAAACTCACCAAACAGCTTTGAGGCCTAGCTCACTTTTGAGGCCTAACTCTCAAACACTGGAAATGACCATTCACGTTTTGGTATGACCCATCTCTCAGCCCATGTCCAATTAAGGCAAGAGAGTTAGACTGCAACAAGCAAGCAGTTCACAACATTCCAATATGATCTCTCCGCTTTTTCACAGTACTTCCCAAGTTTTCAAAGCACTCTTAGGTACAGGAGGACCTCATTTGGGCCTCACAATCCTGTGAGGTAGGCAGGGCAAAGAATCATCACCTCCATTTAACAGGTGGACATACATGCTCAAGAGTTTTTATATGGCTTGCCCCACTCAAAGTGTGTTAGAGTCAGGACCAGAATCACAGCTCTTCCAATGCCCCTTTGCTACACAATCTATCCCTGAGAAGTCAAGGTATAAGGCAGGACTGTGTAATATGACTAAAAATTTAGGCTTAGAAGCAGAGAAGATGGACCCTGTGTAAGCCAATGAGGTATGGGAATAGAAACTAAGCCCACTGGCTGAGTTCATGCCCAATCCCCCTGTCCCAGACCACACTGCATCCTCCACTGTTTCCTCTTTAAGGGACAGAGGTATACCTTACACCTTGGGCTTCTGTTCACAGAGCAGACTGCTTACCAGAAAGATCTGGTTTCTCACCTATAAGGTATGAAGCTGCAATTACTGCAGCTAACAGGCTCTGCTAACCAGGTTACCCCTGCAGCTCTCATTATGACCTGAATAAGCTGTGGTAGGAGAAGACAGGATGCCGGTCTCAAAGCTATACTTATCTACTACACAGAAGGAGAAAACTTCAGGGAATGAAGGAATGGAAAGAAATTCTCATGTCCACACTCACAAAGCACAGGCAGAATCTGAAGGAGAGAATCCTGCCCCTAGGAAATAAGGCTCTAAGCTTAGCTCCATTCTCGACCTGTGGCTACTCTTAGATAGCATCCAAGTACCAGGATGCTATCTGTCACATCAGTTTAAGAAACAAAGAGCTACCCAGATGACAATACTAAGATAAGAAACATTCTTAATAACCTCCAAACAAGGGTCCTCATTTTTAGAAATTTCGTACTGGGATGCCTTATCTAGCTGCTCCTACAGAACAAGTCATTTCCCTGGATTTGAAGACAATGACACAAGACTCAGGATAATGGGGAAAAAAATGCAATCAATAAGTAGAAGTCAGAAGTGTGGCATAGCACAAAAGGGATCCTTAATTAGGAATTCAATGGTCTCAGTTCCAGACCCAGGTATCACTGACTTGTTATAAGATCTTAGGAAACTTACCATTTAAGCAGGTACAGGGGCTCATGCCAGGGCTTTGGGAGGCCAAGGCAGGCAGATCACCTGAGATCAGGAGTTCAAGATCAGCCTGACCAACATGGTGAAACCCTGTCTCTACTAAAAATACAAAAATTAGCTAGGTGTGGTGGTGCACACCTATAATTCCAGCTACTTAGGAGGCTCTGGGGCAGGAGAATCACTTGAACCTGGGAGGTGGAAGTTGCAGTGAGCCGAAATGGCACCACCGTACTCCAGTCTGGGTGACACAGCAAGACTCCATTTCAAAAAAAGAAAAAAAGAAAAGAAACTGGCCAAGCACGGTGGCTCACGCATGTAATCCCAACACTTTAGGAAGCCCAGGTGGGTGGATCACCTGAGGTCAGGAATTCGAGACCAGCCTGGCCAACATGGTGAAACCACGTCTCTACTAAAAATACAAAAATTACCAGGGCGTGGTGGCTGGCACCTGTAATCCCAGCTACTCCAGAGGCTGAGGGAGGAGAATCACTTGAACACGGAAGAAAAAGAAGGAGGTTGCAGTGAGCCAAGATCACTGCACTCCAGCCTGGGTGACAAGCGCAAAACTCCGTCTCAAAAAAAATAAAAAGAAACTTACCATGTATTTCCTCCGACACATCTATCCTACCTACCTCAAAGTTAAGAGGTTCAAGAGAAAAGACAAAAGTGCCTTGTAAGATACGAACAGCTACAGAATAAGGAATTATGATTATTCAAACCTAGAAATAACCAGAGATTTATTTCCCTATAGAATATTATCTTTCATCTCAAGCAAAACACAATGCCATGCAAACTTAGAAGCTGGCACAGACGATAAAAGAACACAATGAGACCAGGCGCAATGACTCACACCATAATCCCAGCACTTTGGGGAGGCCGAGGCAGGCGGACCACCTGAGGTCAGGAGTTCAAGACCAGCCTGACCAACAAGGTGAAACGCCGTCTTTACTAAAAATATTAAATTAGCCGGCTGTGGTGGCATGTGCCTGTAATCCCAGCTACTCAAGAGGCCGAGGCAGGAGAATCACTTTAACCCGGGAGGCGGAGGTTGCAGTGAGCCAAGATCGTGCCACTGTACTCCAGCCTGGGCAAAAAGGATGAAACTCCTTCTCAAAAAAAAAAAAAAGAACAAAATGAATTATCACAACTCTGTCCTCAACACTCCCATGGCCAGAGCCTTATCTACCACCTGTGAAAAGCTACGTGTTTCCTTTGGCCTAGCCATAAGGCACTAAAGTTGTCCTGTGATCCTTCATCTCCACTTTGAATAGAGTAAGCTTAAAAAAAAAAAAAAAAAAAAAACAACCAGCATGTGGCCTAAGAGCCCTTTAAAAGCAGAGGCTGGGCCAGGCATGGTGGCTCCCTCCTGTAATCCTAATACTTTGGGAGACTGAGGTGGAAGGATGGCTTGAGCTCAGGAGGTCAAGACTACAGTGAGCCACAATCACGCCACTGCACTCTGGCCTGAGCAACAAAGCGAGACCCTAAAGAATGAATAAATATTTTAAAAAATCTTTAAATAAAAAATAAAAATAAAACCAGAGGCTGAGGTAATCCTCGGGAATAGCAAAACCACCTGGAGATGGCAAGCAGAAAGGCCCAAAGTGAAGGGGAAGCAGAGTTGCTGGAGCTCATAGGCACTTGTTGCAGGGAGGGGCCTCCAGACATTCTGAGGGAATATTAAAGAACAATTCTAACAGTCCTGATTATTCTATCCACAACTTCCTGACACTAGAATGAGACAAAAACTTCCATGGGCTTACAAGAGCATTTGGACATCCCACTGTCTGTTTCCCTCCTTAGTGAGTTTTATTCAGACCAAGTGGTGAAATCTGAAAATTGAGATTTCACATGTATGATTCAAATGACTACCCAAATGAGTTTTATAACTGATCAAAAAATTTAAAAACCCAAGCTGGGCATGGTGGCTCACACCTGTAATCCCAACACTTTGGGAGGCCGAGGCAGGAAGATCACCTGAGGTCAGGAGTTCAAGACCAGCCTGGCCAACATAGTGAAACCCTGTCTCTACTAAAAATTCAAAAATTAGCCAGGTGTGGTGGCCTGTAGACCCAGCTACTTGAGAGGCTGAGGCAGGAGAATTGCTTGAACCCAGGAGACGGAGGTTGCAGTGAGCCAAGATCTCACCACTGCACTCCAGCCTGGGCAACAGAATGAGACTCTGTCTCATAAAAAAAAAATAATAAATATATAAATAACATAAAAATAAATACAAAATTTAAAAATCCATCTGATACAATTATAACCAAATTGTATCAGGAAGTTTCTAAGCCTGACATTGGAGGGGAAAAGTGTGAATAAGTTGCCCAGCTAACTCAACTGCATCCTGTAGTGAGAAGCCCCATCACAGTAAGTGCAAAGCACAGACCTAGCTAGATTAAAGATGCCCTAACACCCAAGTACTCCTAAGACCATTAAAACCAGAGATCTGAAAAATTCCAGGAACCTTCTTGCCCACAGATCTAATTCAAGGAAAACTCTGAAGGAAATCACTGCATTGGGACTATCAAGTAATGTTTTACAGAGATCTCCAAATGGTCTGGTGGCATCACAAGTCCTCCAGTAACAAAGTTAAGTGAATCCAGAAAAACAAGTTCTCCTATCTTAAGACTAAAAATCTTAAACTTGAGGGCTAGGCGCGGTGGCTTGCGCCTGTAATCCCAGCACTTTGGGAGGCTGAGGCGGGCGGATCACAAGGTCAGGAGATCGAGACCATCCTGGCTAACACGGTGAAACCCCGTCTCTACTAAAAATACAAAAAATTAGCTGGGCGTGGTGGCGGGCGCCTGTAGTCCCAGCTACTCGGGAGGCTGAGGCAGGAGAATGGCGTGAACCCAGGAGGCGGAGCTTGCAGTGAGCCGAGATGGCGCCACTGCACTCCAGCCTGGGCGACAGAGCCAGACTCCGTCTTAAAAAAAAAAAAAAGAAAAGAAAGAAAAAATCTTAAACTTGAAACTACAGAGCTCTGTATAGGAAGAAGAAACAGTCACTCACAAAAATGAAGAGAAGATATTTTCCTCTTTTGTCTTTCAGATCTCCCCACAAGTCTGTACATGTTTCCAGAAGCTGTTCATCTTTGAACACCCAATAGGAGGAAGCTGTGGAGTGGTTACAATCCACTGTTGCTATTGAGATTTCTGTTCTACAAATCCTATCTAAGCTCCTGGAGTAACCAAGCAACTATGTTGTTTTTTTTTTTCCTGTGAAATAAAACAGAGCTGGTTGTCTGGTGCAACACCAAGCTTCTGTGCTTTTCAAAGCCCTGTCAGCCAACACAAGGAGACTCAATCAAATGACCATTCCCAGCATAAGAAATGAGTACACTCTTTAGAGAGCCAGTCGCTTCTACTACACTCCCAACTTTCAACCCTCACTTTCCGTCATCACAAACAGATAAAAAGACATCAGTGGAGGATATGATGTTCAAATCTTTCCCAGTCTCTTACATCAAAGTATGTCAGGAGCTCTGTTACACAACAATGTAACTGCAAATAGTTGACCACCACTCCCGGAGTAAGTCAATGCATTTTTGCTAATCAAATGTTTACAAAGGAACAAAATGCACAAAACTCCGTCTAACTCTCACAAGGAGTCAGCCAGGAGTTCTAAAAATTCATGTGCAGTTATGCACTTCACCCGCATCGTCACTTGGTGTTGGGTCCCAAGCAAATTTCAGGCAAATTTTTGACTTTCTCTACCACCTGAAAGCCAGCAAGAAGCCTGAGTTCCAGGTAGACTGTCCCTTCAGATGTTTGACTCTAGACTCTCAACCTAGTAGCCACTCTACCTAACAACCACAAAAGAAACTTGGTAAGTCAAACACAAAACTCTCACAAATGAGACTCATATACCCCATCCTTTTGCTGGACAAGTACCCAATCTGAGACCCTCCCCCACCACTCTTTTACTCTAAACAAAAGCAAAAATCCATGCACCATACAGCCTGCCTCAGAGCACCCAGCAGGAAAGCCCGATTCCGGATAGTCGTGGACTTGTATAACCTGAGTTGAGGAAAATAGAATGCAATATTAATGCAGAACAAGGACTTGTTCCTAGTAGTGGACACTATGACCCTTTATATTTCCCCCACTTAAAGGACTAGGAATGGCCCCAAACATGTGCCTTTCCAGGACAGCAAATGAAATATCTTGGTGGGATAAATAAACACTTGCACCCACATTTATTTCCTATCCCTGAAACTTCTCACACAGGCTATGAGCAGGTATGAACCCACCAGGAGTAGGGCATCAGATACTCCCAGGCTGCATCTTCCAAAATGACAGGGCAAAGTTAACTCTGATCTGTTCCCAAGTGGAGCAGAGACTGGCCACATACACAAGGGCTGTCCCACCAAATCTTGCCAATGTAAAAGATAAAGAGCTTAAGGGATAAAAACTCAAGCTATGAAAAAGTCAACTGGGTCCCTAGTCAGGCTTAAATTATGGTGACACATTTTTCTCGAAGAAAAAGCACCGGGATCTGCCCTGAGAATCAGACTACTCAAGCAATGACTACTACTGATTCAGTAAACCGTGTTTAGCCACTGTTTAATGAAGAGCTCTCACAGACCCCTCCCCAGGACCCCCTCAGCCAGAGTATGCCCCCCTGCAAAGTCACCAAGCTTATAAAAGAATGACACTGCCCTAGGGCACTGGCTTGGCATGTAAAGACTACGCAGAAGGGGACTTCATAAAACAAGCTTTCTCGCACATGCAAAAGGCTGGGGTTTCCAGTTGACAGATGTAAAATCGAGCCCAAAGAAAAACCCCAAGTTTGAGGGAGGAGAAAAGCACAGAGCTGCCACGCCTAACCTACCTAATATTGAAAGGCCAAAGTGATTCGGAAGGGGCCCCTCTCGTACTCACGTGTAACTGTGCCCATGAGTAGACCCATGCCAGACAAGACTAAAAGACCCCAGCCCGAGAAACGTCCAAGGGCCCCGTTACCTTCCGCTTGAGCACATTCATCGGGAGGGAACAGGAGGGCGGCCTTGGGGCGTCAGCCCCCACCTTTTCCCTCTTCCCTTGCTCTGACCGACGTCTGGAGAGGAAGTGGGGAAGTGGAGAAATCTTCCCCGCTTCATGATCCGGCTTGTGCCCGTCACTTCCCAATTTCCGCTGGGTGCCAGGCCCAGGAGACCAGGAGAAGGCGCGCCCCCGGAACACTCGCAAGGCTCTCAGGCGCGTCCCCGGCCCCGTAGCTTGGCTCGCAGTGGCCGCCGCACCCACCCAGAGCCGCTTCCTCCTACTTGGTGGACGGTTCCTGGACCGCAGGGGAGGAGGGTGGCTCTACCCAACGCGCCCCCAACACCTCCGACCTGCTCCCGCGCACTTCCCCACCCCTCCCAACCGCGCAGTGACCGACCCCCGGGTAAGGGGCGTGGCTAACAGGCAGAGTGCCCCGAGCGCGCCCCCGCCCCCGAGCGCGCCCCCGCCCCCGAGCGCGCCTCCGCGTTACCTTTCACCACGTCACACTCGATGACGCGTCCGCGGCGCTCGAAGAGGCTGCGCAGTTCCTGGCTCGTGCATGCAGCCGACACATTGCCCACGAAAATCTTCCAAGTATTAAGAGGCCTTGGGCGCGACATCTCCACCACGAGCGCGCGCCCCGGCCGCAGCTCGTGGCCGTGCAGGGCTTCGATGGCGCGCAGCGCGCCCGCGTTCTCGCGCATGTGCACGAAGGCGAACTGTTTCATGACGGCGCAGCTCATGACCGTGCCGTAGGGCGCAAAGAGGGCTGCCAGCTCCTCCGGAGTCGTATCCGCCCCGTCGACGTTGCCCACGAATATCTTCATTTTGTCGCCGCAGCCACCTTCCTGGAGAGCGGGGACCTCTCCTCCAGCGACAGGCAAGACGTCCGAACGACCGGCAGTCCTCCTCAGGAATGGCTGGCGACCGAGAACCCCGCCGCGCAGGCGCCCTGGCCTAGCCAATGGGGACTCGCATCCCGCGCGTCCAGCGACCAATCAGAAACGCTGAGGGAAGATGTGCTCAGGCACAGCCAATCCCAGAGGGCCTAGAGCCCGCTCGTTAGCTGAGGGGGTGGGAAAGGGACGACCAACCGCCACAGCCCGTGGCGGGAGGGGGGGTTGGGAAGAAGAGGGAGGGCTGAAGAGAGGAGAACGCGCGCGAGCGGCGCCGGCGGCAGAGAGGCCTAGTCTGTAAGGCGGCCTCTGGCCCGGGTGGGGCTGGGACCGGCGGGCTCCCAGGAAAACTTTGTTCAATTGGAAGTCAGGGCTCCTCCCATTCTGGAAGCCCTGTCCAAACCCGCGCCTGGAGGTGGCCGCGTGAGTGTACGGGGGAAGGCCGGGCCTGGCGGGAGAAACCAGGACAGGCGCCTTGAGTCGGCAAACGGCTCCCAGGACTGTGCTGAGCACCGCGAGGGGACCTGAGGCAGGCCCCGGAGAAGCCCTCGTGCCATTAATTGATTCTTTGGAAACATTCCCTGGGGTTGCTGAGGTCCTGGCAGCCGGTGAAAAATCAAAGGCCTCTGCCCTGATGGAATTCCCAGTCAAGAAATAATGGAATGACGCTATTGTATGTTGAAGGTTTTCATAATAAACAGTTTAATAAACGAGAAAATTAATTCTGCAGGAAGCAAAAGTTGAGCCTTAAAAAAAATTTTAGTCCGGGAGCGGTGGCTCACGCCTGTAATTCCAGCACTTTGGGAGACCAAGGCAAGCAGATCACCGGAGGTCAGGAGTTCAGGACCAGCCTGGCCAACATGGTGAAACCCCGTCTCTACTAAAAATACAAAATTAGCCGGGCGTGGTGGTGCGCGCCTGTAATCCCAGCTACTTGGGAGGCTGAGGCAGGAGAATCACTTGAACCCGGAAGGCGGAGGTTGCAGTGAGCCAAGATCACGCCACTGCACTCCAGCATGGGCGACAGAGTGAGATTCCGTCTCAAAAATTTTTTTAAACAGATTTGAGTATGTAAATAAGATTGTTGCATGGCAGACAACATCAAAAACATAGACATGTGACAAACTCAGGGAAATATTTGCCTACGTGTTCAGTCAACAAATAGCACCTACCATGTGGACACCACCAAGAAGAATATAGCAGTGAACAAAAAAAAAATGACAGAAATCCCAACCTTCTTGGATCTTATGGTGGGGAGAGACAGGCAAGAAATAAGTAAAACATAAGCGTGTTAGATGGTGATGAGGACTTGGAGTAATCAAGGGAACTAAGCCATCCTCTGAGGGAAGATCATGCCGGCCAGAAAGTACAAGTCAAAGAGTGCTGGGGCAGAAGCAAATCTGGTTCAAGGAAGAGTCCAGAGCCAGTATGGGCCAGGCCCGGTGGCTCACACCTGTAATCCCAGCACTTTGGGAGGCTGAGGTGGGCAGATCACCTGAGGTCAAGAGTTCGAGACCAGCCTGACCAACATGGTAAAACCCTGTCTCTACTAAAACTACAAAACATTAGCTTTGCGCAGTGGCAGTATCATCGCCAATGAGGTTTATCCGAGGCGCAATTATTGCTAATTGAAAACAAAACATTAGCCATGCATGATGACTGGCACCTGTAATCCCAGCTACTCAGGAGGCTAAGGCACTAAAATCACTTGAACCCAGGAGGTGGAGGTTGCAGTGGGCTGAGATCACGCCACCACACTCCATCCTGGCCAACAGAGCAGGACTCTGTCTCCAAAAAAAAAAAAAAAAAAAAAAGAGCCCAATATGGCCAGAACCTGGAACAGACAGCAGAATAGGAGGGTGGGAGTTGTGTAGCACAAGGCCATTGAAATGGCATGTGCTTGGGCCAGGCGAGGTGGCTCACGCCTGTAATCCCAGCACTTTGGGAGGCCGAGGCGGGCGGATCATGAGGTCAGGAGATGGAGACCATCCTGGCTAACACGGTGAAACCCCGTCTCTACTAAAAATACAAAAAATTAGCCGGGCGTGGTGGCGGGGGCCTGTAGTCCCAGCTACTAGGGAGGCTGAGGCAGGAGAATGGCGTGAACCCGGGAGTTGGAGCTTGCAGTGAGCCGAGATCGCGCCACTGCACTCCAGCCTGGGCGACAGAGCGAGACTCCGTCTCAAAAAAAAAAAAAAAAAAGAAAGAAAGAAAAGGGGCACTACTCTGGTATCTCCTGAAATCCAAACTGCTGGCAGTATTCCCAGAACAGGATATCAGCAAACCCCTAGCTACCCAGTAAGGATAGCCATTTTATTTATTTATTTATTGAGACAGAGTTTCACTCTTGTCACCCTGGCTGTAGTGCAGTGGTGCTATCTCGGCTCACTGCAGCCTCCGCCTCCTGGGTTCAAGCAATTTTCCCTGCCTCAGCCTCCCGAGTAGCTGCGATTACAGGCACGCACGCCACCACGCCCGGCGTAATTTTTGCATTTTTAGTAGGGGTTTCAGCATGTTGGCCAGGCTGGTCCCGAACTCCCTACCTTGTGATTCGCCTGCCTCGGCCTCCCAAAGTGCTGGGATTACAGGTGTGAGTCACCCCACCCGGCGGGTGGGGTCTTACGTTAACACAGTGAGACCCATAGGTGCTTTTAATTTTTCTAGTAGCTGCATTTTAAAAGGTGAAAAGAAACAGGTGAAACTAATTTTAGGCTGGGTGTGGTGGCTCATGCCTGTAATCCCAGTGCTTTGGGAGGCTGAGGCAGGTAGATCGCCTCAGCCCAGAAGGTTGGGGACAGCCTGGGCAACGACCAAAACCCATCTCTAAAAATTTTTTTTTAAAAATTAGCCGGCGGCCGGTCGGGGTGGCTCACGCCTGTAATCCCAGCACTTTGGGAGGCCGAGGAAGGCAAATTATGAGGTCAGGAGTTCGGGACCAGCCTGGCCAACATGGTGAAACCCCGTCTCTACTAAACATACAAAAAATTATCTGGGCGTAGTGGCGTGCGTCTGTAATCCCAGCTACTCAGGAGGCTGAGGCAGGAGAATTGCTTGAACCCAGGAGGCGGAGGTTGCGGTGAGCTGAGATTGTGGCCACTGCACTCCAGCCTGGGTGACAGAGTGAGACTCCGTCTCAAAAAATACATACGTACATATTTGTGTGTGTGTGTGTGTGTGTGTATATATACATATATATACACACATATATACATATATACACACATATACATATATACACACATATACATATATATATACACATATATATACACACACACACACATATATCTGCGGGTGGTGGTGCACCTGTAGTTCTAGCTACTTGAGAGACTGAGGGGGAAGGAATCGCTTGAGCCCAGGATTTTAAGATTATAGTGAGCTGTAATGGTGCCACTGCACTCTAACCTGGGCAAAAGAGTGAAACTCTGTTTCTAAATACATAAATTAATTAAATAGATGTAAAGAATCTTGCCAAATTTCACAGATCTGGCAAATCAGAATGCTGGGGCTTGAATAAGGATCTGACTCCTTGATCTAGAATAATGGAAATAGCATTAAATTAGCCCTAGTTCAGTTTTATGGTCCAGGTGGGCAACCCTCTTCGCTCCTGCAGCCCTCACTGAGTTTCTCACCTGTAAAGTGTCTAGCTTGGCTTGGCTGATCTCAAAGAAAAGTTTGCAGGTTTTTTCTTTGTTGTTGTTGTTTGTTTGTTTTGGTTTGGTTTGGTTTTTTGGAGACAGTCTCACTCTGTCGCCCAGGCTGGAGTACAGTGATGAAATCATGGCTCCCTGCAGCCTGGACCTTCCGGGCTGGTCTTGAACTCCTGACCTCGTGGTCTGCCCAGCTCAGCCTCCCAAAATGCTAGGATTACAGGCATGAACCACCATGCCCAGCCACCCCCAGATAATTTTTTAATTTTTACTTTGTAGAGACGGGGGTCAATTTGTTGCCCTGGCTGCTCTCAAACTCCTAGCCTCAAGTGATCCTCCAGAATCAGCCTCCCAATGTGCTAGGATTACAGGCATGACCCACCACACCCAGCTAGATTCTTTACACATATGAGTATCATCTTACCTATAAAATAACTGGCTTTACCACATTTTTGTTTTTAGGTTTAAGAGTTTTTTAATTGTAAATTTGGGGATGGGTGTGGTGGCTCATCCCTGTAATCCTAGCACTTTGGGAGGCTGAGGCAGGAGGATCACTTGAGCTCAGGAGTTCAAGACCAGCCTGAGAAACATAGACCCCCATCTACATGAAAAGAATTTTAAAAATTAACCAGGTGTGGTGGTGTGTGCCTGTAGTCCCAGCTACTCTGGAGGCTGAGAGGGGAGGATCACTTGAGCCCAGGAGGCTAAGGCTGCAGTGAGCTGTGATCGCACCACTGCACTCCAGCCTGAGCAACACAGTGAGGCCTTGTTTCTAATAAAAATTTCTCTTGGCAGGTATGTATGAAGGATAAGGCCATTTTGAGCAATAACAAGTGTTGAACACAATGTAAGACACATAGTAAGAAGTTTGGCCAGATGCAGTGACTCAATGCCTATAATCCCAGCACTTTGGGAGGCCAAGGCAGGAGGATCACTTGAGCCCAGAAGTTTGAGACAAACCTGGGCAACCCAGGGAGACCCCACGTCTCAAAAAATATAAAAATTAGTCCCAGCGCAGTGGCTCACACCTGTAATCCCAGCACTTTGGGAGGCCGAGGTGGGCGTATCACTTGAGGTCAGGAGTTCAAGACCGCCTGATCAACATGGTGAAACCCCATCTCTACTAAAAATACAAAAAATTAGCCGGGAGTGCTGGCGCGTGTCTATAATCCTAGCTACCTGAGAGGCTGAGGCACAAGAATTGCTTGAACCCGGGAGGTGGAGGTTGCAGTGAGCCGAGATCATACCACTGTGCTCCAGCCTGGGTGACAGAGTGAAACTGTCTGAAACAAAAAAAAAAAAAAAGAAAAAGAGCAATTAGCCAGGCATGGTGATGTGCACCAGTGGTCCCAGCTGGGAGGCTGAGGCAAAAAGCTTGCTTGTGCCCAGGAGTTTCAGGTTGCACAGAGCTACGATAATCATGACGCTGGGCTCCAGGCTGGGCAACAAACTAAGAGATCATGTCTCAAAAAAAAAAAAAAAAAAGAAAAAGAAAAAGAAAGAAAGAAAGAAAGAAAGAAAAAAAATAGGTCAGCTGTGGTGGCTCACGCCTATAATCCCAGCACTTTGGGAGGCCAAGGCAGGCAGATCACTTGAGGTCAGGAGTTTGAGACCAGCCTGGCCAACATGGCAAAACCAATCTCTACTAAAAATACAAAAAAAAAAAAAATTAGCTGGGCGTCATGGCACATATCTGTAATCCCAGCTACTCAGGAGGCTGTGTCAGGAGAATCACTTGAACCCAGGAAGCAGAGATTGCAGTGAGCTGAGATCATGCCACTGCACTCCAGGCTGGGCAACAGAGTGAGACTCCGTCTCAAAAATAAATAAAAAAAATAAAAAATAAGTTAGCTGGACATGGTGGTGCATGCCTGTAGTTGCAGTTACTCAGAAAGCTGAGGCAGGACTGCTTGATCCCATGAGATGGAGGCTACAGTGAGCTATGATCACACCACCATACTCCAGCCTGAGTGACAGAGCAAGACACCATCTGAAATATACATAAGTAGTGATTTTTCACCTACAAGGGTATCCTGTGGGCTATTTGGTGCAGGACTATCCTGCACATTGAAGGTTGGTAAGTATCCCTAGTCTTCCCCCAATACCAGCAGCATCCCCGCCCCCACCTAGCATTGTCACAGCCAGAAGAAATAGCCCTCACAAACTTCCATAGGGCCATACCATCCCCACTGAGAACCACTGATCTAAATCAAATTTTGTAAACTTAGGTAAACTTAGTTTTGGGTAAAAACAATCTCTGTAATAAAGCAATCTGACAAGTAAAGTCCTTATCTCTTTACAACGAATGGAGAGAAAGGCTAGAGAGAAATTCTGTCATGGAAACTAGAGTACCGTCAAATTTACTTATGAGACCTTTTCCTAAGTTAATTGTATCAATTTACCTGTGGTTTACTAGGTCACTGTAGCAGGTTTATTAATGGCCTCCAAAGATATTAGGTCCTAATCCCTGGAACTTGTGAATGTTACTTTATGTGGCAAAGTCTCTGAAGATGTGATTAAATCAATGGCCCTTGCTAAGAAGAGATTATCCTGGATTACTCTGGTGGTGTTAAATGCAATCACATGTATCCTTGTAAGAGGGAGGCAGAAGGAGATTTGACACAAATACACGGAGGAAAAGGCCATGGGAAGACAGAGCGGACTGAGTGGATGGTGCTGGCCTTGAAGATTGGAGTGAGATTCGGCCACAAGCCAAGGAATGCCAGCAGCCACACAAAGCTGGAAGAGGCCAGGAAGGGATGTTTCCCTATAGTTTCTGGAGGAAGCAAGCTCTTGTCCACACCTTGATTTCAGCCCAGTGATACTAAGTTTGTACTTCTGGCCTCCAGAACTGTGAGAATAAATTTTTGTTGTTTTAAGCCACAGTTTGTGGTACTTTGTTACAGCTGCCACTGTTACAAAGGAAACTGATTACAGGAAACTGATATGAGTTAGTAACAACACAGATAAAGACGTTTTCACAGCTAACTTTCATTATTCCATTGCATAGGTGTTCTTCTCTGCTAGAAAGGAGCTTTTCCCTTTTTGGTCTCCTTCCTTCCAGCTTTCCACCCTATCATGTGAATGTGTGACAATGGGAGGCTTGGTGCTGTGGTAATCACCCTTGCCACCAAAAGGGGAGAGGGGACATGAAGAGAAACACACAGTTCATGATGACAGTATCCTGACGTTGCCACACCACTGGACCTGCTCTGAATCCTCAAATCTCCAGACTGTTGATCTGGTGACATAATTAAATGTCTTAATTGCTTTGGCCACTATTAGGACTGTATTACTTACTGCAGAATTCATCCTAATATAGAATTCCACAGACAATATCAAGACTGAAAATAAGAAACAATGACACAGTCATGTTATTTAAAAATATGGAGGTGTAGGCTGGGTGTGGTGGTTCACACCTGTAATCCCAGCACTTTGGGAGGCCAAGGCGGGCGGATCACAAGGTCAGGACCTGGCTAACATGATGAAAACCCATCTCTACTAAAAATACAAAAAATTAGCTGGGCGTGGTGGCATGCACCTTTCTTTAGTCCCAGCTACTCGGGATGCTGAGGCAGGAGAATCGCTTGAACCCAGGAGGTGGAGGTTGCAGTGAGCCGAGATCACCCCACTGCACTCCAGCCTGGGCAACGAGAGAAACTCCATCTCAAAAAAAAAAAAAATTTTTTTTTGGAGATGGGGTTCTTGCTATGTTGCCCAAGTTGGTCTCGAACTCCTGGCCTCAAGTAATCTTCCCATCTTGGACTTAAATTTTCCTTTTCATTTATTGATTTATTTTTGAGACAGGGTCTCACTCTGTCCCCCAGGCTGGAGTGCAGTGGCACAATCATGGCTCACTGCAACCTTGACCTCCTGGGATCAAGCAATCCTCCCATCTTGGCCTCCCAAACTGCTGGGATTAAAGGCCTCTTTTTTTTTTAATTATTTTTATTTTTTTAGAGACAAGGTCTTACTCTCTCAAGCAGGCTGGAGCAGAGTGGCATGACCATGGCTCACTGCCGCTGCACACTCCTAGGCACAAGCAATCCTCCTGCCTCAGGCTCCTAAGTAGCTGGGACCATAAGCCTGTGCCACCACACTCAGCTAATGTTTAAGTTATTATTATTATTATTATTATTATTTTGAGACAGAGTCTTGCTCTCTCGCCCAGGCTGGAGTGCAGTGGCGCGATCTCCGCTCACTGCAAGCTCCGCCTCCCGGGTTCACACCATTCTCCTGCCTCAGCCTCCCGAGTAGCTGGGACTACAGGCACGTGCCACCACACCCAGCTAATTTTTTGTATTTTTAGTAGAGACGGGGTTTCACCATGTTAGCCAGGATGGTCTCGATCTCCTGACCTCGTGATCCACCCACCTTGGCCTCCCAAAGTGCTGGGATTACAGGCGTGAGCCACCGCGCCCAGCCTTTTAAATTATTTTTTGTAGAGACAGGGTGTTGCTTTCTTCGCTAGTCTGGTTTCTAACTAGCTTCAAGCAGTCCTCCTGCCCTGGCCTCCCAAAGTGCTGGGATTACAGGCATGAGCCACTGTTCTTGGCCAAAACAGAGCATCTTTGCCTGCAGTTCCACTTCTGCTTTGCAAATGAGGCTTCAAGATGTTTGAACAGTGTCCTGTGATTTAAAAATAAACTTTGAAAAACCACACAGCCAGAAGTTCAGAAGAAAAGCTAATGAGGATGTTGATCTTTTTTTTTTTTTTTTTTTTTTGAGATGGAGTCTCGCTCTGTCGCCCAGGCTGGAGTGCAGTGGCACCATCTCGGCTCACTGCAAGCTCCACCTCCCGGGTTCACGCCATTCTCCTGCCTCAGCCTCCCAAGTAACTGGGACTACAAGTACCTGCCACCATGCCCGGCTAAGTTTTTGTATTTTTAGTAGAGACGGGGTTTCACCGTGTTAGCCAGGATGGTCTCCATCTCCTGACCTTGTGATCCGCCCGCCTTGGCCTCTCAAAGTGCTGGGATTACAGGTGTGAGCCACCACATCTGGCCGATCTCCTTTTTTTTTTTTGAGATAAGAGTCTGGTTCTGTCACCCAGGCTGGAGTGCAGTGGTGTGATCTCGGTTCACTGCAACCTCTGCCTCCTGGGTTCAAGCAATTCTCCTGTCTCAGCCTCATAAGTAGATGGGATTTCAGGCACTGTAATCCCACTACACCTGGCTAACTTTTGTATTTTTAGTAGAGATGGGGTTTCGCTATGTTGGCCAGGCTGGTCTCAAACTCCTGACCTCAAGTAATCCACCCACCTTGGCCTCCCAAAGTGCTGGTATTACAGGCGTGAGTCACTGCACCCAGCCTGCAGTGAGTCTTGATTGCACCACTGCACTCCAGCCTGGGCAACAGAGTGAAACTCTGTCTCAAAAAAAGGAAAAAAAAAAAAAAGAAGGCTAATAGAGTCGTGTCATGGTGAACCGTTTAGGCTTAAAAAGGTTAAAACCCAGGCATCATTCCAGAATGGAGGTGAGAGGATGTCAGGGGTTAGCTGTGGGCAGAATCCAGGATGAATTTCTGCAATGACTTGGAAGTGGGGAAAGACAGCCTGAGTCTGGGCTTAAAAGGGTTTGGCTCCCAGCAACCACAGGGAGCTGGAAAAGAACCAGCATAGGTTTGGCAAGAAAGAGCAGAGTCCAAGGGTTGGGGCTAGAGGTGGAACCCACCCACAGCCTTGAAAGGGAAAACAGACAGGGACTGGGGAATGGGATCCGAGCCAGGGGCTCTGCCTCGAAGCCAAGGACAACTAACTGCGAAACCACCCACCCAGTTCCAAGCAGGCAGTGTAGGGACAACGTTTGTAGTCTGCCAGCTTGGGGCAAAGTTTGTAGTCTGCCAGCTTACCCTGTCATAAAAGCAGCTTTGTCAAGGATGAGCAAGGCACCCCATGGGGATGGGGGTACAGGGAAATAATAGACAAGTAGGGAGGCTCTGAACCCGAGGCCCCACAAACTGTACCCTGGTTAGCAGCTCATCCAACCATAGGAAAGGGGAGCTTGGCTAGGGCTGCCTCCGAGGGTCCCACGCAGCCTCAGAATCATAGCTGCTGCTCCCTTAACTTTATATGACAGGCTGTGTGCCAAGCACTTCACTTATGTTAATTGATAATTTTTACTTATGACTGAAAGGAATAAAGTCAGAATTTTTTTTGTTTGTTTTTGGTTTTGTTTTTTTTTTTGAGATGGAGTCTTGCTCTGTTGCCCAGGCTGGAATGCAGTGGCGTGATCATGGTTCACTGCAGCCTCAACCTCCCAGGCTGAAGCAATCCTCCCACCTCAGCCTCCCAAATAGCTGGGACCACAAGCATGCACCATCACACCCAGCTAATTAAATTTTTTTTTTTTGTAGAGACGGGGTCTTACTCTGTTCCCCCCAGCTGGTCTCAAACTCCTGGGCTCCAGAGATCCTCCCGCCTTGGCCTTCCGAAGTGCTGGGATTACAGGTGTGAGCTACCGTGCCCAGCCTCAAGCCAGATTATCTTAACAGGGGGATGCATTAGGAGGATTCGGGAGTCTCTTCAATCCCAGGCAGGAGGCAGCTGGCCTCACGAAAGGCTCAGAGAGGGGACTCCAGAGTGACTGGGATTCTCCAGCAACTCTTAGATTCTCCCTGCCTCATTTTTCCTCCTTAGCCGACTGGCTTTTTCTGATGCTCAGTCAATAAGGCAGGGAGAAGAGGACCACCAAAACTTCCCATATTCCCATGTTATGGGTCCAACCACAGGAAAAAACTAAAGCTGGATCTGCCCTGATTTCTCAGGGAAAGCATGGGCCACCATGGGTCAGGTGTCCATTTTGGTTCCAATCAGCCATAGTGAGGGGTTGGGGGAGGCCACAAACAGAAATTTGACTGTAGTGGCTCTTCATTATGGCTCCAAGGAGGAAGATGGGGACTTCAGTGTGTGTGTAGGTTTGAATTCAGGTTTGTTTGGCTCCAATGCTAAGGGGTGGCCCTGATACAAAGGAAAGAAGCAGAGCTATGTTCACCAAGCCCATAAGGGGCATGGAGACAAGCACAAAACACCAAGTCCCAAACGAAAATAAAACTTTCATTTGCCAAGGGAACACCACAGCAGCTCCTGCCCTGTACTGAGCTCTCCAAAGACTGGGCAGGCAAAGTCCCTCTGGCCCCCTCTGGAAGTGGAAAGTGCTCGCCCTGGAGGACAGCAACAGAGCCAAGGTGAGGTCCTGCTCAAAGGTGGGCAGGGGGCTGGGCCGACTCCTTTCGGCCCTTGCCAGCGATGGGCCGGCCTCGCTCCTCCCAGATGGTGAGGCCATCGCAAGAGCAGATCTGCTTGGGGTTCTGGAAAAGGCCAGCGGAGCGTGCAATGATGCCACAGGCCAACCTGCAGAAGAATGTGTGGTCAGGGGTGGGTACCTGTTTGGCCCCCACCCCTGGGTTCCTCATGCACCATCCGCAGAGCACAGCCTCCTGCAGGGGCCGACACCACTCACCTCTCCCCGGAGTTCCCTGTGATCTTGGATAAAGGATGGCCTCCCCGGCCCAGGTCATCTTCTCCCTCATCAATAATCAGGCTGCGGCCAATCACATCCCACACCTTTGAGGGGAGACGACAGCTTCAGATGATGGACCCTGTTAGGAAGGGTGCCCACCTTCTTTTCCACCTTACCTTCAGCTGCTCATCCTCCATTCTGAAGATGGCGCGGCCGTCAGCATCAGCACGGACATTGCCCAGGTCTCCGCGGTGCTGGAATGAGATCCAGTGTGTGTATAGGGGATGTGTGCCACGTGGTGCCAAGCTGCTATCTTCTGATTTCCTGATTCCGATGCCTCTTCCTGCTTCCCTAAAGTACCCATTTCCTCCTGTGGGTACCAGTCTCGTAGGATCTGAGCTCCCCAAGGACTGGGCAGGCAAGGTCCTCTTGGCCCTGTCTGGAAGTGGAAAGTGGTCCAGGAAGTCCTGGACCATCTGAACACTCCCTCCCTGGAACTGAAATCCTGGGCAGGATGACAGTGGGCTGAAAAGAGCCAGTGGAAGTTTCCCCTGCCTGTGCAGTCATTCCCATTGGATCAGACTGTTTTTCCGGCGAGGCAATTGCCCAGCTCTGCTTCTCAGCCTCCAGTTAGCTCAGTTGTGCAGCCTCCTGATGGCTCTGTGAGCCCTTGGCTGTCTTCAATTCCTATAGGCTTAAGTTGGCCAAGCTTGGCTTCCCTGACCATCATAGGCAGCCAGTGTCATCTCCCTGACTCCCAGATTCCAGGAACAGAAGGAAATGCAAGGGGCAAAGGGCCTGTCCTAGCCCCTCGAAGCTGGCTCTGCCCTCCTTCTCCTTTGACGGTAATAAAAATTGTCATAACACACCTATGAGCACCTCCTAGGTCAGACATACTACCCAACATGGCAGGGAGTATGCAGGTCACCATCCTCAAGGGACTCAGAACATGATGGGGGCCCAGATACAGAACAGACTAGGGGTGATGACACACAGGGTGAATACAACAGTTGGTGTGTTTTGGGGTGACAAGGCCTTACTAGTGAACCACAGAAACCCACATCTGTGCAAATAAATTGTCCCCAACCTGACATTTTGGGCAGAAACAAGTGCCTGTGCCAGTACAGGTGGGCTCCCATGACCTTGCTGCTGAGTAACCAGGCATCTCACTGTGCCACCAACTGATGGGCAGGAAGAAGTGGCAGTTCTGCTTTATCTCGTTTTCCAGAGGGATATCTGCTGCCTGCACCTGGTACTTTTTTTTACGCCCTGCGTTGGAGATTTGAACAGTAGAAAGATCAAGAAGGGGGAGGGGATACAGAGCCCTGAAGAGCAGTTTTTTTTGCTTGTTTTGTTTTGTTTTGTTTTGATACGAAGTCTCATTGCAATGCCCAGGCTGGAATGCAATGGTGTGATCTCGGCTCACTGCAATCTCTGCTTCCCGGGTTCAAGCAATTCTCCTGCCTCAGCCTCCCAAGTAGCTGAGATTACAGGCACGCGCCACTATGCCTGGCTAGTTTTTGTATTTCTTTTAATTAATTAATTAATTAATTAATTTATTTATTTATTGAGACAGAGTCTCACTCTGTTGCCCAGGCTGGAGTGCAGTGGTGTGATCTGGGCTCACTGCAACCTCCACCCCCCAGGTTCAAGCAATTCTCCTGTCTCAGCCTCCCGAGTAGCTGTGACTACAGATGCACGCCACCATACCTGGCTAACTTTTGTTTTGTTTTGTTTTGTTGAGATGGAGTCTTGCTCTGTCGCCCAGGCTGGAGTGCAGTGGCGTGACCTCGGCTCACTGCAAGCTCCGCCTCCCAGGTTCACGCTATTCTCCTGCCTCAACCTCCCAAGTAGCTGGGACTACAGGCGCCCGCCACCACGCCTGGCTAATTTTTTGTATTTTTAGTAGAGACGGGGTTTCACAATGTTAACCAGGATGGTCTCGATCTCCTGACCTTGTGATCTGCCCGCCTTGGCCTCCCAAAGTGCTGGGATTACAGGCATGAGCCACTGTGCCCGGCCCAACTTTTGTATTTTTAATAGAGACAGGGTTTCACCATGTTGGTCAGGCTGATCTCAAACTCCTGACCTCAAGTGACCCATCCGCCTCAGCCTCCCAAAGTGCTGGGATTACAGGCATGAGCCATTGCACCTGGCCTAATTTTTGTATTTTTAGTAGAGACAGGGTTTCACCATATTGGCCAGCCTGGTCTCAAACTCCTGAACTCAAGTGATCCGTCTGCCTCGGCCTCCCAAAGTGCTGGGGTTGCAGGCGTGAGCCACTGTGCCCAGCTGGAGGAGCGGCCTCAAGGCAGGGGGCAGCCTGGACAGTGTGGCTGGAGGCATGACCCAGCAGGAGTTCAGGGAAAGGCAGCCTTTCCAGGCTGTTTCCTCAGCACACAGGCAGGAGCAATAGGCCGGGGGAGTGGGGTATTGAATGTCCACATCAAGAAGCTAGGCCCAGCTTGTACTCTCAGGCACTGGGAGCCAAGACAAGTTTCAGGCAGGGGCATGGCCTGGTTACTCCAGGCTTCAGAACAATCCTTCTAGTGCAGTCTATGAAAAGTAAAGACTGGAGCAGGGTGAGGAGAGAACAGAAGGGAGCTTAGAGATCAGTTAGGAGATGTGCAAGGGACAACCAGGCTTGGATGCAAATTCCCACATGGAATTCTTTTCCACCTGGGAAAAGCAGATGCTAAAACCCAACAGCAACTTGCCAGTCACCGTGGCCTTGGCTGGTCAGCTCCTGCTCAGTTCTTCCTTGTCTAAGTGAAGGGATTGGGTGAGGTACAGCTGCTGATGCCAGCCCCTTCTGATTCCCTGCCCCACCTAGGGCCCAGGAAGAAAACACAGGTCACAAGGCAGGCTCCTGCCCTTCAGAAACACTCCCTGCCATTCCATGCCTTGAGGGCTTTGCCCGGGCAGTTTCTTTTGCTGGGCTTGCCAATCCCACTCTTACCCTCTTCAATGCCTACTTCCTGCCCATCATCTTTCAAGGCTGCATGAGGCGAATGGCCTCTATGATGCGCCTCCCTTGAGTGTGGGCTGGACCTAGCGTCACTTCTAAGATTAGGTTACAAAAAGAATGTGGCTTGAGTCTTGGACGCCCTCTCTCAATCTCAATCTCTCTCTCTCTCTCGCTCATTCACTCTGAGAGAAGCCAACTGTCGTGTTGTTAGCTGCCCTAGGGAGAGACCCATGTAGCAAAGAACTGATGTCTCTGGCCAACAGCCAAGGAGGACCTGGGGCCTGCCAACAGCAACATGAGCAAACCTGGAAGCAGATTCTCCTCACGTGGGGCCCTGAGATGACTGCAGCCCTGAGAGAGACCCTGAGCTGCAGGCACCCAGCTAAGTCACACACAAATTCCTGCCCCAGAGACAGTATATATTTGTTGTTTTAAACTCCTAACTTTGGAGTCATTTGATTTGCAGCAGCAGATTACTAATCACTGAGCATAAGCATGGCACTGTGCAATGGACTCTATAAGGAATGCCTCTCCAATTTCCCAGAACAGGGAGTAAAAACTTTTGATCATTAGAAGTGTGACAGGGTGGTTGGGCACAGTGGCTCATGCCTGTAATCCCAGCACTTTGGGAGGCCAAGGCAGGCGGATCACTTGAGGTTGGGACTTCAAGACCAGCCTGGCCAACATGGCAAAACCTCGTTTCTACTAAAAATAAAAAAAAGAAAAAGAAAAAAAAAAAAATGTGACAGAGGCCAGGCATGCTGGCTCATGCTCATAATCCTAACACTGGGAGGCCGAGGAGGGAGGTCTGCTCAAGCCCAGCAGTTTGAGACCAGCCTGAGGAATATAGTGACACCCTATTTCTACCACCAAAAAAAAAAAAAAAAAAAAAAATTAGCTGGGCATAATGGTACATGCTTGTGGTCCCAGCTATCAGGTGAGGTGGGAGGATTGCTTGAGCCCATGAGTTCAAGGCTGTAGTGAGCCATGATCACAGCACTGCACTCCAGCATGGGCAACAGAGTGAGATCCTATCTCGGAAAGGAGAGGGGAGGGGAGGGGAGGGGAGAAAGGAAAAGGAAAAGAAACAGAAGAAAAGCATGATAGGTAACAGCGCTGTGAAAAGTCCAAAAAATCAGTAACATGCATTAAGCAACACATACCATGGTTTCAATTGTTTTGTGGCACAAGGTTGCAAACCCATCAAGATAGAAAATAGCCCAGTCAGAGCCGGGCACAGTGGCTCACGCCTGTAATCCCAGCACTTTGGGAGGCTGAGGTGGGTGGATCACTTGAGGTCAGGAGTTCAAGACTGCCTGGCCAACCTGGTGAAACCCCATCTCTACTAAAAATACAAAAATTAGCTGGGTGTGGTGGTGTGCACCTGTAGTCCCAGCTACTAGGGAGGCTGAGGCAGGAGAATCGTTTGAACTTGGGAGGCTGAGGTTGCAATGAGCTGGGACTGCGCCATTGCACTCTAGCCTGGGCAATAAGAACAAAACTCCATCTCAGAAAATAAAATAAAAAAACCAAATGATTGAGTAACTAAAAATACAACTAGTACTCAGATAAGGCAAAAATCATTAAGGCAACACGCAATTCCCTGAAGATTGGGAAATGATTCTCTGCTGAAAAATGAAACTCCAGGACCGGGGTGTTAGGGAACGCCAGGGACAGCCTTTTCAGTTTAGGTAAAACCCTCAACTTCCATATTTCACTTCCTCCCACTGCCCCTGCCCCTCAGGCAGATGAGCTATTCACTGTGGGCTCCAGGACCTCTTGCAGGCTCCTGCAAGGATGATCTCACTGCCTGGAAACCATGGAATTCAGTAATCTCCCCCAGAGACTGTGTGCTCCTTGGGTCAGGCACTGGGGCTGTAATCTATTGTATCCCCTGGGCCTTGATCACAGAAAGTGTCAACAAATGTTTCCAAACTCAGCAAAATAAAATGAGAGGAAAAGACTCCACCAAAAAGGAATCACACTGTTATGATCCCAAGAGCTGCCTGCCCTGCCTCTGAGACTTTGGGTCCTCTCTCAGCCCAAGCCCAAACCCAGACAGACACTTACCCGGTCAGAGTCCTGGGGGCCCCCATGAGATGCTCCATCAGGGTTAAAGTGGTTCCCACAGCTAAGAAAGAAAGGAAACAGGTGGGCAGGAAAGCAGCTCACAGACCAGGTGCTCTACCCTCTCATCTATTTATATTTGCTTCATTCATTCATTCATTCATTCATTCAACAAACAGGCCTACTCTGTGCTGGGCTTTGGGTAGAGGGCACCGAGAAGAATCAGACATGGGTCCTGTCCTGAATAAGCTTCCGGCTCAGGGGATTCACAGATGAGTAAACAACTAGTTATATCACAGCATGACAAACACCATGGCATGGGGACCCTTCCTTTGCTGTGTCCAGAAGTCCCCTTCCATCTCAGAGGCAGTAAGGTGGTTATAAGCAGGACCTTCAAGATCAGATTTTATTTTTTTTCTTGAGACAGAGTTTTGCCCTGTCACCCCTGAGCTGGAGTGCAGTGGTGCAATCTCAGCTCACCACAACCTCCACCTCCTGAGTTCAAGTGATTCTCCTGCCTCAGGAGATTACGGGCCTCCCTAGTAGCTGGGATTATGGGCACATGCCACTGCACCTGGCTAATTTTTTTTTGTATTGTTAGTAGAGATGGGGTTTCACCATGTTGGCCAGGCTGGTCTTGAACTCCTGACCTCAGGTGATCCGCCCACCTCAGCCTCCCAAAGTGCTAGATTACAGGTGTGAGCTACTGTGCCCAGCCAAGGTCAGATCTTGACTCAAATCCCAACTCTACCTTTTACCTGCTCTGGACCTTTGGCAAGTCATTTAACCTCTGTGAGCCTCAGTTTCCTCATCTGGAGGTTGTGCCTGTGTGTATGTGCCTCACAGAGTATTGGTGAGGGCCAAGTGTGAAAATGTGTAGCTGAGAATGCTACTGGGGAGACTTCAGACAACTCACCTGTTGCAGTTGTTTGTAAGGTCCCCGTACTGATGGACGTGGAGTCCATGCAGCCCAGGCTCCAGGCCATCAATAGTTCCCTCGATGAGGCAGCGCTCAGGGGTCAGCTGCAGGAAGCGCACCACCCCCTGCACGGTGCCAGACCCCCCCAGGATGGCCACTGCTGCCCCCAGATTCTCTGCAAGGTATTAGACACTTGGGCTGGCTTGCCACCTCACCCAGCACACCTCTTCAGCAGCTCGGGAAGGGCAGGGAGTCTCACATAATTTGCACACCTTCCTCAAAGCCACTCCAACCCAGAGCCCGAGAATCCTATGATTAGATTTGTACCAGCTCTGAGCCACCTCCCTCCCAGAGGGGCCAAGGCCACAGTGGTCACTCACGCAACTGGCCGCTGCCCATGCCCTTGAGTACCGCCTGCCGCCCCGTGCCTTCCAGGAGAGCCTGCACCTCCTGGCTGGGCAGAGTGGTGTGTACCAAGACCATCTGGTCCTCCAAGTGCACCTCCACATCCGGGACACCTGGCAAGAGAGAGAGGGAAGAGGGCAACAGAGGCTGGCACCCAGTGCTGGCAGCAGGGAACAGAAAAACAGACAGCAATTCTCCCATGGTCAGAGGCAAGCTACTTTGTAACTGTGTAACCCTGAGTAAGCCTCTTCACTTCTGAGTCTGTTTCTTTTCATATAAATGGGGATAATGCCACCTTGCCCCCAGGATTTCTGTGAGTTCTAATACACGCCAGGCATTATTTATAACTTTGGAAACATACATCATTCTTTTTAAAGCAGTGTTTTTTTTTTAAGTGGGCTATCCATAGTGGCATTATTCACAATAGCCAAAAGATAAAAATAACCCAAATGCCCATCAACTAATGAACAGATAAAATGTGGTATCCATACAATGAAATACTATTCAGGAACGAAGTGCTGATACATGCTACAACATGGACGGACCTTGAAACATTATGCTACAAGAAAGCCAGTCACAAAGCCACATATATAATGCCATGTATATTAGATATCTAGAATAGGCAAATCCACAAACAGAAAATATTCTTCCCGTAGGAGATAGCTTAAAAAAAATTTTTTTTTTTTTTGAAACAGAGTCTCTCTCTGTTGCTCAGGCTGGAGTGCAGTGGCACGATCTTGGCTCACTGCAACCTCCACCTGCTAGATTCAAGCAATTCTCCTGCCTCAGCCTCCCAAGTAGCTGGGACTACAGGCATGCACCACCATGCCCGGCTAATTTTTGTATTTTTAGTAGAGATGGGGGTTTCACCATGTTGGCCAGGCTGGTCTCGAACCCCTGGCCTCAGGTAATCCACCCACCTTGGCCTCCCAAAGTGCTAGGATTACAGGCGTGAGCCACCATGCCAATGCACTCCAGCCTGGGTGACAGAGCAAGACTCCGATACGGAATAAAACAAACAAACAAAAAGAACAAAATAGGCCGGGTGCGGTGGCTCACGCCTGTAATCCCAGCAGTTTGGGAGGGCGACATGGGTGGATCACCTGAGGTCAGGAGGTTGAGACCAGCCTGGCCAACATGGTGAAACCCTGTCTCTACCAAAAATATAAAAATTTGCCAGACAAGGGGGTGCACACCTGTAGTCCCAGCTACTCGGGAGGCTGAGGCACAAGAACTGCTTGAACCCAGGAGGCAGAGGTTGCAGTGAGCTGAGACTGCACCACTGCACTCCAGCCTGGGTGAAAAAGTGAGACTCCGTCTCTAAAATAAAATAAAATAAAATAAAATAAAAGGAAAGGAAATCCTATATCCCTTAGCTATCACCCTCCTATTCTCCCACCCCTGCCACCAATCTATTTTCTTTCTCTATTTTTTTAAATTTATTTTTTTATTTTTTTGAGATGGAGTCTCGCTCTGTCACCCAGGCTGGAGTGCAGTGGCACAATCTCAGCTCACTGAAACCTCCATCTCCCGGGTTCAAGCGATTCTCCTGCCTTAGCCTCCCGAGTAGCACGGACTACAGGCACACACCACCACCATGCCCAGCTAATTTTTTTGTATTTTTTTCTTTTAGTAGACATGGGGTTTCACCATGTTGGCCAGGCTGCTCTCGAACTCCTGACCTCAGGTCATCTGCCTGCCTCAGTCTCCCAAAGTACTGAGATTACAGGCATGAGCCATCACGCCTGGCTGTGGCCTAGGATTTCTTCATGAAGTGATAAAAATGTAAAACTGACAGTGGAGAGATGGTTGTACAACTCTGAAAATACTACAAACAGATGAACTGTATCCTTTAAATGGGTGAATTTTTTTTCTTTTTTTTTTTTTGAGACAGAGTCTTGCTGTGTCACCCAGGCTGGAGTGTAATGGCACAATCTCGGCTCACTGCAACCTCAGCCTCCCAAACTGTTGGGACTACAGGCGTGAGCCACTGCGCCTGGCCTAAATGGGTGATTTTTATAGTACATGAATTATATCTTTTTTTATTTTCAAGATGGAGTCTCGCTTTGTCACCTAGGCTGGAGAGCAGTGGCATAATCTTGGCTCACTGCAACCTCTGCCTCCTGGGTTCAAGCAAGCCTCCCAAAGTGCTGGAATTACAGGCGTGAGCCACTGTGCCTAGCTGCCCAGCCTATGAATTATATCTTTTTTTTTTTTTTGAGACAGAGTCTCACTCTGTCGCCCAGGCTGGAGTGCAGTGGCGCCATCTGGGCTCACTGCAAGCTTCACCTCCTGGGTTCACGCCATTCTCCTGCCTCAGCCTCCCGAGTAGCAGGGACTACAGGCGCCCGCCACCAAGCCCGGCTAATTTTTTGTATTTTTAGTAAAGACGGGGTTTCACCGTGTTAGCCAGGATGGTCTCAATCTCCTGACCTCGTGATCTGCCCGCCTTGGCCTCCCAAAGTGCTGGGAATACAGGCATGAGCCACCACACCTGGCCTTTTTTTCTTTTTGAAATGGAGTCTCGCTCTGTCACCCAGGCTGGAGTGCAGTGGCACAATCTCGGCTCACTGCAAGCTCCACCTCCTGGGTTCTAGCCATTCTCCTGCCTCAGCCTCCCGAGTAGCTGGGACTACAGGCGCCCGCCATCACGCCCAGCTGATTTTTTGTGTTTTTATTAGAGACAAGGTTTCACCGTGTTAGCCAGAATGGTCTCGATCTCCTCACCTCATGATCTGCCTGCCTCAGCCTCCCAAAGTGCTGGAATTACAGGTGTGAGCCACTGCGCCCAGCCGAATTATATCTTAATAAAGCTATTACACGCATAAAAGGCAGGGACTATTGCCATCATTAGTAGAGCTAACACTTACTGGGCATGGACGGTGAGCGAATCCTGTGTTTTACCTGTCTTAACATACTTGGTACTCCTACTAAGCCTCTAAGTTAGGTACAATGATCCCCATTTTACAGATGAGAAAACTGAGGCACAGAAAGATGAAGAAACTTGCTCAAAGTCGCACTGTAGTAAGTTGTGCAACTGGACCTCTGACCATGCAGCCTAGCTCCAGAGCCCCAGCACTTAACCCAGATATTGTACTCACCCTAGGAAGCAGCCCTTAGGCTCCAAGCTGGGTTAGGACCACACCCCTTGTGGTCCTGTAGCAGCTCACACTCCCCCTCCTGTAATTCACATTGCACTGACTACAGTCCTGTTTCACTCCTAGGCCGCCAGCTCTGTGAGGGCAGGAGCTCTGTGAGGTCCACAAGGGTCAAGTTCAAAAGTCAGTTGTCGGCCGGGCGCGGTGGCTCATGCCTGTAATCCCAGCACTTTGGGAGGCCGAGGTGGGTGGATCACAAGGTCAGGAGATCGAGACCATCCTGGCTAACACGGTGAAACCCCATCTCTACTAAAAATACGAAAAAGTTAGCCGGGCATGGTGGCGGGCGCCTGTAGTCCCAGCTACTCAGGAGGCTGAAGCAGGAGAATGGCATGAACCCGGGAGGCGGAGCTTGCAGTGAGCCGAGATTGTGCCACTGCACTCCAGCCTGGGCAACAGAGCGAGATTCCGTCTCAAAAAAAAAAAAAAAAGTCAGTTGTCAGATGGCCAGGCGTGGTGGCGCACACCCATAATCCCAGCACTTTGGGAGGTTGAGGCAGGTGGATCACATGAGGCCAGGAGTTCGATACTAGCCTTGCCAACATGGCAAAACTCCATCTTTAGTAAAAGTACGAAAATTAGCCAGGCATGGTGGTGCACACCTGTAATCCCAGCTACTCAGGAGGCTGAGGTGGGAGAATCAAATGAACCGGGAGGTGGAGGTTGCAGTGAGCTGAGATGGTGCCACTGCACTCCAGCCTGGGCAACAGAGCAGAACAAGACCCTGGCTTTTATGTGCAAAAGCTATTAGAGGGGGCAACAGAAGCAATGGGGAACCCATCAAAGGATGAGGTTCTTACACAGGCTAGGGAGAGGTGGGGTGGCCTGGAGCAGTGTGGAGGCCTAAGTATGTTTTGGACACATAGCAGATAAGATGTCCTGATGACAGGCCTCAGCATAGGAGGGTTCCCAGACCCTCAGGTCTCCAGAGAAGAGCTGATTCTCTGCTCCTGAAGTGGGTAGTTCCTTGTCACTATGTACCTCCTGAATTATTGACTGAGTCTAAACCAAGAGGGAGGCTGGTACCTTAGCCAAGCAGCCATTCAGTTTGCTCCTTGAGTTAAAACTGGTAGACCTTGGAATGTAGCCAGGCCCACCCTTGGTTGGCTCAGAGCCCAGTGAGAGAGAAACAGAAGGCCACAGAGAACACCAGGGCAAGTGATAGAGATTCAAGGGGGTGAGCCTTGGGCTGGGGGCTCCTCCTGCTTACCTCCTGAGAAGGCCTTCCCCCAGGCCTCCTGAGATGGCAACTCTCTTTCTCTGTGTGTGTGTATTCTAGAAAACTACAGCTTCCCTCCCTGGCCCCATGAGAAAGCCAAGCCAGACCAGAAAACACAGAGTCACCAGAAGTCTTTATCTGTTGCCTAAGAAACATGCTGAGGGCTGAAAACTGCTCCGGGTCCAAGAGAAAGGCCAGCTGTCTGCTCTCCTGGCAAGCAAGTTGTACAGGAAGTGGAGGGCCCATTCACCACCCAAAACGCGTAGTCTAAGCAAACCCAGCTTCAACATTGTCCCCTCCAGCCTTCTTCCATCCAGATCACCACCTGTAAGCCCTTCTTCTCATAATCCCCTAGGATTTACTGGGCTGTTATTACATGCCAAAGACTTTTCTAAATGCTTTTTTTGTATTAACTCGGTTACTCTTCAGGACAATCCTCCAGATTAGCTTCTATTATCATCCCCCATTTAACACAGAAGAAACAGAGACACAAAAAGTAACATGCATGAAGTCTTAGTGCCATTAAGTGGCAAAGAGGGGGTTTGAACTCTAGAGCTCATACCCCTAATCACTTTACAGAGTCCACCACTACCAGGGTCCCAGCTTCAGAAGCCATCTTATCTCATTCCCTCTCACCATTGCTCTTTCCACGAAGCATTCTGCGAATGCCATCCAGGTAACGCTTGCATGCTCATTTCCACCTGAGTGCAGGGGATGTGCCTGATACCCATGAGAACTCTTCTCCCTAAAAAGCCCCAGTGTCTGGTCCATACCTGCCAAATGACTGGGTGAACTTGTTTTTTTTTTTTTTTTTTTTTTTGAGAGAGGGTCTCACTCTGTCACCCGGCCTGGAGTGCAGTGGAGCGATCCAACTCACTGCAGCCTCCACCTCCTGGACTCAAGCAATCCTCCTGCTTTGGCCTCCCCAGTAGCTGGGACTACAGGAGTGCACCATGACGCCCAGCTAATTTTTGTATATTTTACAGAGGAGGGTTTTCGCCATGTTGCTCAGGCTGCTCTCAAACTCATGGACTTGAGCAATCTACCTACTTTGGTGTCCCAAAGTGCTGGGATTACAGGCGTGAGCCACTGAGCCTGGCCTGGATAAACACTTAACAGAATCAAAGGAAGCCAGTTCCCAGAGCCATGCTGGTGGCTCTACCTTTCCAGATCTTTCTCATTGTGCCAGGTCACTTCCAGACCAGCTGGCCTTTTATTTATTATTATTATTTTTTTGAGATGGAGTCTCGCTCTGTTGCCCAGGCTAGAGTGCAGTGGCGCGATCTTGGCTCACTGCAAGCTCCGCCTCCCGGGTTCACGCCATTCTCCTGCCTCAGCCTCCCAAGTAGCTGGGACTACAGGCACCTGCCACCACGCCCGGCTAATTTTTTGTATTTTTTAGTAGAGACGGAGTTTCACTGTGTTAGCCAGGATGGTCTCGATCTCCTGACCTGGTGATCCACCCACCTCGGCCTCCCAAAGTGCTGGGATTACAGGCATGAGCCACCACACCCAGTGGTATAGAAAGCTACCCAGGATGGTATAGGGCCTGCGCTGCTGTTTGCTTTGTCAAGATTATGTTGTTTCCCAAGCAAAAACTGCCTGTTTTCCAAGGAACTCCCTCAGCCTAGCTCCTCAGTCTCTGGGGCACCTGAGGTTCAGGACAACAAGACAGGCAGTTAGAATCTGTCAGGGCAAGCTGGACAGCTGTACTCTAGGCTCTGCCTCCAGGTCTGTGTGTAACTCTGAGAACATGCCTTTCACTCTCTGGGGTTCACTTTCTGCATCTGTAAAATGGGAGTAGGGTTCGCCTAATAGATTCGCCTAGTCCCTCCCAGAGGCTTCTGGACTGTCTGCAGAAAAGTTTACCCTGTTCTTACCTGCCACCCCTTGCAGGGATTTGCGCACCGCGTCCACACAGCTCTGACAGGTCATCTGCACCGCGAACTCCAACTGCAAGGGCGGCAGGGACCAACCGATGATCGCTGGGGAAGTGCCTTGGTATGACTTTGTTTCACCACCAACCCTATGACCACCGCAAGGGTCTGGGAACAAGCCCCACTTAACCCCTCTTCAAGCACCTTCTTCATGATCTCTCATGACCATTCCAGGACCATGGGAGTCACCCCCCAACACTCACGCGGGGCCCCTGCTACCCTCGCACCCTAGTTTCATCCCATGGCCCCAGGCCCCAACCCAAGTGCCCACTCCTTCTCCTCTTCCCAAGGTAACGATCATCCCAGGGGCCGAGGCTCTCTGCCCGGCGAGGCTCCACACGAAGCCTCGACCCTCACCGTGCAGAGGGTCCCCTGGTTCCCCGAATCCGAAGCCATTCTGGACCCAGTCACCACCCCGAGACGCAGAACTCCTCCGGCGCAGGAGCACCAACCAGCGCGGCGTCGCGGGGACTGAGCCTCTAAAGCCACCCTTAACTCCTCCTCCTAGTGCGTGCGCACGCAAGGCCCTGCTTCGTCAGCTACCGGGTGGCGGCCGCGCAGGCGCACTCGGGCCGTCGGGCTCCTGGTTGCCTTAGTAACCCCTCGGCTTTCTGTTCCCGGACGGTGGCGGCCGCCGGCTCTAAGATGGAGCCCCCGAAGCCCGAGCCTGAGCTCCAGCGGTTTTACCACCGGCTGCTGCGTCCGCTGTCGCTCTTCCCCACTAGGACGACGTCCCCAGAGCCTCAGAAGCGCCCCCCGCAGGAGGGCCGGATTCTGCAGTCCTTCCCTCTGGCGAAGCTGACGGTGGCGTCGTTGTGCAGCCAGGTGGCCAAGCTGCTGGCCGGCAGCGGGATAGCAGCGCGAGTGCCTCCTGAGGCCCGACTACGTCTCATCAAGGTCATCCTGGACGAGCTGAAGTGCAGCTGGCGGGAGCCGCCCGCCGAACTTAGTCTGAGCCACAAAAACAACCAGAAGCTGCGGAAGCGGCTCGAGGCCTACGTGCTGCTGAGCAGCGAGCAGCTCTTCTTGCGCTACCTGCACCTGCTGGTGACCATGTCGACCCCCAGGGGGGTCTTCACTGAATCAGCCACCCTCACTCGGTTGGCCGCCAGCCTCGCCAGGGACTGCACACTCTTCCTTACTAGTCCCAACGTCTACCGTGGCCTGCTCGCCGACTTCCAGGCCCTGCTGAGGGCAGAGCAGGCCTCTGGAGATGTGGACAAGCTGCGCCCTGTCTGCCCCGCTGGGACGTTCAAGCTGTGCCCTATCCCCTGGCCTCACAGCACTGGCTTCGCCCAAGTGCAGTGCTCTAACCTCAACCTGAACTACCTCATCCAACTCAGCCGTCCACCAGAGTTTCTCAGTGAGCCAGGAAGGATGGATCCAGTGAAGGAATTGAAGTCCATCCCTCGGTTGAAGAGGAAAAAGCCTTTCCACTGGCTGCCCTCCATAGGAAAGAAGAGAGAAATCGACATCAGTTCTTCACAGATGGTGTCGCTGCCCAGCTATCCTGTGGCCCCCACCAGCAGGGCTTCCCCCTCGCCTTTCTACCCTGAGCTCCGGAGAGGCCAATCCATGCCCTCCCTGCGTGAGGGCTGGAGGCTGGCAGATGAGTTGGGCCTTCCTCCACTCCCATCTCGCCCCTTAACCCCGCTGGTCTTGGCTACAGAGAGCAAACCAGAGCTGACTGGGCTCATCGTGGCTGAGGATCTGAAGCAGTTGATAAAGAAGATGAAGTTGGAGGGGACTCGCTACCCACCACTGGACTCAGGCCTGCCTCCTCTCCTGGGGGTTGTGACCCGTCACCCAGCTGCAGGGCATCGCCTGGAGGAGCTGGAGAAGATGTTGAGGAACCTCCAGGAGGAAGAAGCCTCTGGGCAGTGGGACCCCCAGCCCCCCAAATCCTTTCCACCTCACCCACAGCCAGTGACCATTACTTTGAAGCTTAGAAATGAAGTCGTGGTCCAGGCGGCTGCCGTACGGGTCTCTGATAGAAACTTCTTAGACTCTTTCCACATTGAGGGGGCCGGAGCCCTGTATAACCATCTGGCTGGTGAACTGGATCCCAAAGCCATTGAAAAAATGGATATTGATAACTTTGTTGGCAGTACTACCAGGGAGGTCTACAAGGAGTTGATGAGCCATGTCTCTTCTGACCACTTACATTTTGATCAAGGGCCCCTAGTTGAGCCTGCAGCAGATAAAGACTGGTCGACCTTCCTGTCCTCAGCCTTTCTACGTCAAGAAAAACAGCCTCAAATCATCAACCCTGAGCTGGTTGGACTTTATTCCCAGAGAGCAAACACTTTACAGTCCAATACTAAGAAGATGCCCTCCCTCCCATCACTCCAAGCTACCAAAAGCTGGGAGAAGTGGTCAAACAAGGCCTCCTTGATGAACTCATGGAAAACCACCTTGTCTGTGGATGACTACTTCAAGTACCTCACCAACCATGAAACAGATTTCCTTCATGTCATCTTTCAAATGCATGAAGAAGAGGTTCCTGTGGAGATTGTGGCCCCTGTCAGAGAGTCCCTAGAGATTCAGCACCCTCCCCCATTGCTAGAAGATGAAGAACCAGACTTTGTGCCAGGAGAGTGGGATTGGAACACTGTGCTAGAGCATAGGCTAGGAGCTGGGAAGACACCCCACCTGGGAGAACCCCACAAAATTCTGAGCCTGCAGAAGCGTCTGGAACAACTGTGGTCTGTGCTTGAGGTCCCTGACAAGGACCAGGTGGACATGACCATTAAATATAGCTCCAAAGCCCGCCTGAGGCAGCTGCCTTCATTGGTGAATGCCTGGGAGCGGGCCCTGAAGCCCATTCAGCTGCGGGAGGCATTGCTGGCGAGACTAGAGTGGTTTGAGGGACAAGCTTCCAACCCCAACCGCTTCTTCAAAAAGACCAACTTGAGCTCCAGTCACTTCCTGGAGGAGAATCAGGTCCGAAGCCATCTCCACAGGAAGCTCAACTTAATGGAGTCTTCTTTGGTTTCCCTCCTGGAGGAGATAGAGTTAATCTTTGGCGAGCCAGTGATCTTCAAGGGGCGGCCCTACCTGGACAAGATGAAGAGTGACAAAGTGGAGATGCTCTATTGGCTGCAACAGCAGCGGCGGGTTCGCCACCTGGTCTCGGCCCTGAAGGATCCCCACCAGTCAACCCTGTTCAGGAGCTCAGCAGCCAGCCTTTAGTAGCTCCTGGGAATACCCCTATTACGCCTTGACCAGGCCCGCAAATGCCTCCCTCACCCCTAAATGGCCAGCAGCTCATCTAGACCTCTTTACTGCTTTGGAAGAAGAAATATTTGTCTATATCTGGGAGTGGAGGGTTCAGGAACATTATGCTTCCAACTATGAAGGGATTGAGACTAAAACTATTGTTTTCTTAGTGAAATTCTCATGAATGAATCCCCAAGCCTAGTAGTCCCATTATGTCAAGCCTTGCACAATACAAGCCAAATCTCCTATATCAAAAGAACTGAGACCTTGGAGTTAATTGTAGTGGGAAAGGTCAGAGGCAAAGGTGATCTTTGGAACAACTCACTTTAGCATTCCTATCACACTACATTAAATTGTCACCTCTTTTAGTTCTCAAACACTATTAGGAAGAAGAAAATTAATTAAATTTTTACCAGTTATGTGCACATGGTACAAAGTATACCAGGATGTGTACTGAAAAGTAAGCCTTCCCATACCCACCTCCAATGTCTGTTTCGTGCTGTGGGGATAAGTGTTACAATTTTTAAATTTAATTTAATTTTTATTTATGTATTTATTTATTTTTTGAGACAGAGTCTCACTCTGTTGCCCAGGCTGGAATGCAGTGGTACAATCTCAGCTCACTGCAACCTCTGCCTCCCTGGTTCAAGCGATTCTCCTGCCTCAGCCTCCTGAGTAGCTGGGATTACAGGCACCTGCCACCACGCATGGCTGATTTTTGTATTTTTAGTAGAGATGGGGTTTCACCACGTTGGCCAGGCTGGTCTCAAACTCCTGAGCTCAGGTGATCCACCTGCCTCAACCTCCAAAAGTGCTGGGATTACAGGTATGAGCTACAGCACCTGGATTTTTTTTTTTTCAATTTTAGAGACGGGGTCTTGCTCTGTTGCCCAAGCTGGAGTGCAGTGGCCTGATCATAGCTCACTGCAGCTTGAACTCTTGGGCTCAAGCAATCCTCCTGCCTCAGCCTCCTAAGTAGCTGGGACTACAGCTGCTCACCACTGCACCTGGCTAATTTTTTGAGTTTCTTAAAAAAAAAAATATATATATATATATACACACACACATACACACACATATATATGTGTGTGTGTATATATATATATGTGTGTATATATATATATTTTTTCTTTTGAGAGGGAGTCTCACTCTGTCGCCCAGGCTGGAGTACAGTGGCGCAATCTCGGCTCACTGCAAGTTCCGCCTCCCGGGTTCATGTCATTCTCCTGCCTCAGCCTCCTGAATAGCTGGGACTACAGGTGCCCACCATCACGGTCAGCTAATTTTTTTTATTTTTAGTAGAGACGGGGTTTCACTTTGTTAGCCAGGATGGTCTTGATCTCCTGACCTCGTGGTCCGCCCACCTCGGCCTCCCAAAGTGCTGGGATTACATGCGTGAGCCACCGTGCCTGGCCCCAAATATATATATATATATTTTTTGAGCTAGGGTCTTGCTCTGTTGCTCAGGCTGGAGTGCAGCCTTGAGTGGGGGATTTCATTTCCTTTTCATTCATTCATTCATCCATCATATATTTGATGTACATTGTCTATGGGTGTGGCAATGTGCTAGGCAGTGAAGAAGCAGCAATCAGGAAAGCTGAGAAATCTCTGCCCTCGAGTAGGTTCAGACAGAACCAATAAACACATACAGTGGAAATAATGGGGGAAAGAGGCATGGGGAGTCCTGTGGATCACCCATGACCTGCAGCCTCAGAGACATTCCCTTCCTCCCACGAGAGTCTTGGCTAAGTATAGATTCTACCTGAGCCTAACCAAGCTCTGTGATCTGGCCTTTGTGTTTCTCACCTCATTATAGTTTTATCCTATGCCTACAAGACATCATCATGCTCACTTCACAGGTGAGAAATGCTCAGAGAAGCAGAGCAATTTGCTCAAAATCTTAGAGACCAGGTCCTTCTCTGTCATCCAGGCTGGAATGCAGTGGTGCAATCATAGCTCTCTGCAGGCTGGAACTCTTGAGCTCAAGCCATCGTCCCACTTTGCCCTCCCAAAGTGCTGGGATTACAGGCGTGAGCCACTGCATCAGGCCTGCTCAGGTCTTACAGTTAATAAGTGATAGATCAAAATGTAAAACTTGTGCTTCTGTGGACACCATCAAGCAAGTGAAAGACACAGAATAGGAGAAAATATCTGTGATCATAAACCTGATAAGGGAATCGTATCTAGAATATATAAATCTTAACAATTAAGAAAGGCAAATAACTCAGTTTTTACATTGGTGAAGGATTTGAATAGATATTTCTCCAAAGATATACAAATGGCCAATGAACACATAAAAAGATGCTCAATATCATATTTACTAAAGACAGGCAAATCAAAACCACAATAAGATACCACTGCACACACACTAGGATAGCAATAGTCATAATAAAAAGGACAACATGGAGGCCGGGTGCAGTGGCTCACAGCTGTAATCCCAGCACTTTGGGAGGCTGAGGCTGGCAGATCGCCTGATGTCAGGAGTTTGAGACCAGCCTGGTCCACATGGTGAAACCCCATCTCTACCAAAAATACAAAAATTATCTGGGTGTGGTGGTGCACGCCTGTCCCAGCTACTTAGAAGGCTAAGGCAGGAGGATCCCTTGAACCTGGGAGGCAGGGGTTGCAGTGAGCAGAGATTGCACCACTGCACTCCAGCCTGGACAACAGAGCAAGACTCCATCTCAAACAAAACAAAACAAAACAAAACAAAACAAAACAAAACAAAATCATGCTGAATGAAAGACACCAGACACAAAAGATCACATATTGGATGATTCCATTTATATGAAATATCCAGAATAAGCAAATTTGTAGAAATAAAAATTAGATTAATGGTTACCAGGGGCCGGGGGAGGTTGGGGGAAATGAGAGTGACTGCTAATAGGTATGGGGTTTATTTTAGGGGTGACGAAAATACTCTAAAATTGATTGTGGTGGCTGGGCGCAGTGGCTCACACCTATAATCCTAACACTTTGGGAGGCTGAGGTGGGCGGATCACTTGAGCTCAGGAGTTCGAGACTAGCCTGGGCATGAGCTGGTAGATTTTGGGGGTCTTTGTGGGCATTAATGAGCGGAGGTATGGGAAACCCCCTGCTGGGCACAGTGATTGGGCTGCTCAGCACATAGCAGTTGCCCAGTTTGTTTTTTCTTTTTCTTTCCTCCCAGGCCAGTGGCCTAGTCTCTTAGCTGAGTTCATGGTTAAAAGCTGACAACAATTAGGAGTCTACAGGACAGAAGACTTTAATGGTTGGGGCAAAGTGGGGCAGTGGGGCTCTATGAATAGGCAGTGAGCACAGGGCCATGGCAGAAGATGAGATGGAACCAATGTCAAAAAGGACCTCCTGGCCGGGCGCGGTGGCTCACACCTGTAATCCCAGCACTTTGTGAGGCCGAGGCGTGTGGATCACCAGAGGTCAGGAGTTCAAGACCAGCCTGGGCAACATGGCGAGACCCCATCTCTAATAAAAATACAAAAACTAGCTGGGCATGGTGGCGCACACCTGTAATCCTAGCTATTTGGGAGGCTGAGGCAGGAGAATTGCTTGAACCTGGGAGGCAGAGGTTGCAGTGAGCCAAGATCGCACCACTGCACTCCAGCCTGGGCGACAGAGCAAGATTTTGTCTCAAAAAAAGGACCTCCTGGTGCCTTGTTCTCCCTTATCCCCATGGTAGCAGAAAGACACAGGCTTTGGAGTCACCCAATTTCTACTATTTATTTATTTATTTATTTTTGAGATGGAGTTTTGCTCTTGTTGCCCAGGCTGGAGTGCAATGGCACGCTCTTGGCTCACTGCAACCTCTGCCTCCCGGGTTCAGGCGATTCTCCTGCCTCAACCTCCCGAGTAGCTGGGATTACAAGCATGCACCACCACTCCCGGCTAATTTTGTATTTTTTTAGTAAAGACGGGGTTTCTCTGTGTTGATCAAGCTGGTCTCCAACTCCCAACCTCAGGCAATCTGCCCACCTCAGCCTCCCAAAGTGCTGGAATTACAAGTGTGAGCCACCGCGCCTGGTGAGATTTCTTTTTAAAAATATTTTTCTTGTTTGTTTCTGAGACAGAGTTGTACTCTGTCAGCCAGGCTGGAGTGCAATGGCACCATCTCAGTGCACTGCAATCTCCACCTCCTGGGTTCAAGTGATTCTTGTGCCTCAGACCCCTCAGTAGCTGGGATTACAGGCATGTCCCACCATGCCTGACTAATTTTTGTATTATTAGTAGAGATGGGGTCTCACCATGTTGCTCAGACTGGTCTTGAACTCCTAAGCTCAAGTAATCCACCTGCCTCCCAAAAGTGCTGGGATTACAGGCATGGACCGTTGTGCCCAGCCCTTGAGATTTTTTAAAATTATTATTATTATTATTTTTTTAAATGGAGATGGAGGCCGGGTGCGGTGGCTCATGCCTGTAATCCCAGCACTTTGGGAGGCCAAGGAGGGTGGATCCCAAGATCAAGACCATCCTGCTAACATGGTGAAACCCTGTCTCTACTAAAAATACAAAAAATTAGCTGGGCTTGGTGGCGGGCGCCTGTAGTCCCAGCTACTTGGGAGGCTGAGGCAGGAGAATGGCATGAACCCGGGAGGCGGAGCTTGCAGTGAGCTGAGATCATGCCATTGCACTCCAGCCTGGGCAACAGAGCGAGACTCCATCTCAAAAAAAAAAAAAAAAAAAAAGGAGATGGAGTCTCTGTCTCTACAAAAAAAGAAAAAAAGAGAGAGGCAGAGGCAGAGAGAAATATGTTGCAGGTGCGACTGGCTGGAGCCAGTGTTGTGGGCAGTAAAAGAATTTACCAAGACAATCATGGGGAAAGAAAGGCAGATTTATCAGAGGGAAAGTACGTTGCAAGGAAGCAATGGGCAGCACAGCAGAGAAGGGGCTGTCTGCAAAGAGGCAGGGGCTGGAGGGAAGTTTTACAGAGTTGTCCTGGAGGGGCTACATGCGAAGAGAGGTATTGGGGAACAGAAGTTGTGCCAGTGACTTGTCTGTGATTAACTGTCTCTTGGAACAATTGTTCTCCCCCACCTGGGACTCCTCTCTTGTTGCTTACTGATTTTATAAGTGTAAAAAGTAAAGTAGAGATTCCTCTTCAAAGAGATTTTCCTCCCTGTCTAATTAGGAATAAATAGTAACTTCTCTTAGAAGCAAAATGTATTCAAATATCTGTGCTAACATTCTTAGATATCTGCTAGCTGTAATAAAAAAATCAATGTGCTTTGTGTTCTTAGCTCCCACAATTTAGCCTAAATACTTGCCCTGCCATGCTTATACTGGTCCAAGCAAGCATTAGGTCATAGCCTGTTCCTCCTCCTTATTTGGAGGTGTTTTTACCTTTCTCAGCATTCCACAAGTTACTTCCTTCTTCCTTTGTTCTCTGCCTTTGCCTCTTTTAGAAAGTTCTAAGTTGCTAGCCAATCGGGACAAATACAGAATGTGAGGTCCTCTTCCAGCCAATGGAAATTGGACACAGCAGTAGGGTGGATCCATCAGGTTATAAACAACCCAGTCTCCTTTGTTCAGTGCACTCTCGTGGCAAAACTGCTGGCGAGTATACCCTTTCTGCAGGAAGTAAAAATGGCCTTGCTGAGAAAATTAAATTTATGTTCAAGTGCTATTTCTTTGTGGCACTGGGGAAGAAGCATTTCTAACATCAGGACTCCACAGATATGGCAAAAACAGAGAGAGAGAGAATTTATAATTTTTCCATTTTCTTTAAGAAAATTTTTTTGGGCTGGGCGTGGTGGCTCACACCTATAATCCCAGCACTTTGGGAGGCCGAGGCAGGTGGATCATAGGTCAGGAGATCAAGACCATCCTGGCTAACACGGTGAAACCCCGTCTCTACTAAAAATACAAAAAATTAGTCTGGTGTGGTGGCGGGCGCCTGTAGTCCCAGCTAATCAGGAGGCTGAGGCAGGAGAATGGCGTGAACCCGGGAGGCAGAGTTTGCAATGAGCTGAGATGGCGCCACTGCATTCCAGCCTGGGCAACAGAGCAAGACTCCATCTCAAAAAAAAAAATACTTTTTTTGTAGGCTGGGCACAATGACTCAGGCCCATAATCCCAGCACTTTGCAAGGCTGAGGTGGGGTGGATCACTTGAGGTCAGGAGTTTGAGACCAGCATGGGCAACATGGTGAAACTCCATCTCTGCTAAAAATACAAAAATTAGGGTGGGTGCAGTGGTTCACACCTGTAAACCTAGCACTTTGGGAGGCCGAGGCAGGTGGATCACTTGAGGTCAGGAGTTCGAGACCAGCATGGCCAACATGGCGAAACCCTGTCTCTACTAAAAACTCAAAAAATTAGCCAGGTGTAGTGGTGCGCACCTATAGTCCCAGCTACTCGGGAGGCTGAGGCAGGAGAATCGCTTGAACCCAGGAGGCGGAGGTTGCAGTTAGCTGAGATGGCACCACTGCACTCCAGCCTGGGTGACAGAGTGAGACTCTGTCTAAAAAAAAAAAAAAGAGAAAAATTAGCCAGGCATGGTGGCTCATGCCTGTAATCCCAGTTACTCCAGAGGCTGAGGCAGGAGAATCGCTTGAACCCGGGAGGCGGAGGTTGGAGTGAGCTGAGATTGTGCTGCTGCACTCCAGCCTGGGCGACAGAGTGAGACTTTAATCTCAAAAAGAAAAAAAAAATTTTTTTTTGTAGAGACAGAGTCTCACTATGTTGCCCAGCCTGGCCTCAAACCCCTGACCTCAAGCAATCCTCCCACCTTGGCCTCCCAAAGTGCTGGGATTACAGGCATGGGCCCCCCACACCCGGCCCAGACAGATTTCTTGCAGCTCTTGCATCACAGGCTTCCACACTTGTACCCACCCCCACCCCACAGATGGTGGTGTTAGTCCAGGTGTGTGACTAGCTTCAGGTTTTAAATCAATATACGTAAATCTGACCAAACCTCCAAATGACGACTTGCCAGCTGGTTAAGGCAGGGATTTAATTGTTAAGATGTCATGCCCTCCTAGGTCTGCAGGCCTCAGACCACCTAAGATGACCTTTTTAAATTAAAAGATAATTCCTGAGAAGGATTTCGCACTGAGCCCAAAGCAAGCACTAGCTGAGTATTATTATGATTGTTGTTGAATGTCTCCTCTGAGTTATGCAAAGGTGAGGTGAGTTAGAGGTCATTCTGGGATTACGGTGTAACAGGAAGCTTTTGGAAAGCTCTAAAGTGCTATAGCCTGAGATCTTGGCAAAGAAAGTAGTGAGGAGGATGTGAATCCATTTGTGTATGAGGCCCTGGGGCTTTTAGGGGTGGGAGTGGAGGTGGGGAAAGTCAGTATCCCAATCTAACTCTTGACGTGATTCAGCAGGAAGATCTGGAGGTGGATCAGAGCTGCCCACGCAAGGCTGAGGGACAGTCCCTGAGATAAATTCAGTCCAGGAAAGAAGTCTGGTCTCAAAACATGAGGCCCATGGTCGGGCGCGGTGGCTCACAGCTGTAATCCCAGCACTCTGGGAGGCCAAGGTGGGCGGATCACCAGGTCAGAAGGTCGAGACCATCCTGGCTAACACAGTGAAACCCCATCTCTACTAAAAATACAAAAAATTAGCCATGCGTGGTGGTGGGTGCCTGTAGTCCCAGCTACTTGGGAGGCTGAGGCAGGAGAATCGCTTGAACCTGGGAGGCAGAGGTTGCAGTGAGCCGAGATTGCGCCACTGCACTCCAGCCTGGGGCCTGGAATGTCTATCCTTCTATCCATCTATCCATTCTATCCATTCATATGCCCATCCATCCCCATCCATTCATTCATTCTACAAATATTAGGGCAAACCAACTAAGGGCCAAGCCGTGCCATTTTTTCACCCTTGTTGACCTTAGTCCCTCTTGGAAGCCCCAACCTTATCATACTTGATCAAGTTCACCTATACCCCATCTTAAGTAATGTGATATTGTAATTTTTTTTTTTTTTTTTTGAGATGGAGTCTCGCTCTGTCGCCCAGGCTGGAGTGCAGTGGCACGATTTCGGCTCTCTGCAACCTCTGCCTCCCAGCTTCAAGCGATTCTCCTGCCTCAGCCTCCCAAGTAGCCGAGATTACAGGCGCCCTCCACCATGCCCAGCTAATTTTTTGTATTTTTAGTAGAGACGGGGTTTCACTATGTTGTCCAGGCTGGTCTCAAACACCTGACCTCGTGATCCGCCCACCTCGGCCTCCCAAAGTGCTGGGATTTCAGGAGTGAGCCACCGTGCCTGGCAATCGTTGTTTTTGAGGCAGAGTTTTGCTCTCTTGTGCAGGCTGGAGTGCAGTGTCAGGATCTCCCCTCACTGCAACCTCTGCTTCCTGGGTTTAAGCAATTCTCCTGCCTCAGCCTCCCCAGTAGCTGGGATTACAGGTGTACGCCATCATGCCCAGCTAATTTTTGTATTTTTAGTAGGGATAGGGTTTCACCATGTTGGCCAGGCTGGTCTTGAACTGCTGACCTCAGGCGATCCACCTGCCTTGACCTCCCAAAGCGCTGGGATTACAGGCGTGAGCCACCGTGCCCGGCCGGTTTATGTTTAAGGAGGTCCCTCCAGCTGTGGCCTGCAGAGGAGCTTGTTGGAGGCAGGAGTGGATTCGGTCAGGCAAGCAATGGTGAGGGCTTGGTCATGAGCGGCGGCTGCGGGAATGGGGAGAAGTGGACAGATTGGAGAGATATTGGGGGGAGGGCTGGACTCCAGGGCACTTGGAGATGGGCTAGACGTGCGGCATGAAGGCAAAGGAAGAATCAATGACATTTCCAATTCTCTGGACTGAAGAGCTGGGGGAATAGTGATGCCATATGCTGGGATGGGAGATTCCTGAGGACGGGTGAGGATGAAAACAATACGCAGCTCTGGCTAAGTTTGACATCCAGGCGTTGATGCTATGTAGGTGGTGTGAAGCGCAGGGCCCAGATCTGTCCATTTTAACTTTTAGCCACACGTAGGGGATGTAAATTACGGCTGATTTTTATCCGGTGATGCCAAACTCCTCTCTGGCCCTGCCTCCCTGACTCAGTGGTTGCGCTTCGGAGTGCAGTGGCTGCGTGGGAGGTGAGAAGCCTGCAACTTCTTCCAGGGCTCCTGACCCTCGGGAATGCGCAGGACCGAGCCTCAACAGCGCCACCGTGTGTCGATAGTCATGACCGCCGTGGACCCCCGACTCCAGTTGCTCCGCCAGCACCCTCAGAATCCAGTCCTCCCTCACTCCCCTGCTCTTTCGGACGAATAAATCACTGTGGATTCTGGAACGCTTAGCGGTGGGAAGAAGGGGTGGCCTCAAAAGAAAGACGTAGGCCGGGCGCGGTGGCGCACGCCTGTAATCCCAGCACTTTGGGAGGCCGAGGCAGCGGATCACTTGAGCCCAGGAGTTGGAAACCTGCCTCGGCAACATGGCAAAACTCCATCTCTACTAAAATAATAATAATAAATAATAACAATAATAATATAATAGTGAAATATTGGCCGGCCTCAGTGGCACACGCCTGTAATCCCAGCATTTTGGGAAGTTGAGGCAGGTGGATCACTTGAGGTGGAGAGTTCCAGACCAGCCTGGCCAATATGGTGAAACACCGTCTCTACTAAAAATACAAAAATTAGCCATGTGTGGTGATGCTGCGTACCTGTAATCCCAGCTACTAGGGAATCTGAGGCAGGAGAATCACTTGAACCTGGGAGGTGGAGGTTGCAGCAAGCAGAGATCGCGCCATTCCACTCCAGCCTGGGTGACAGAACAAGACTCCATCTCAAGAAAAAAAGAAAGAAAGAAATCTACATTTCCATATGCACAGCCTTGGTCAGGATCACACTAGAAGACATCTGAAATGGTCATTGTGAAGTGGGACTGTTCTCTTTTTTGTTTTCTCTTCCTTCCTTCCTTCATTCCTTCTTTCTTTCTTTTCTTTTTTCAGATGAAATCTCATTATGTTTCCCAGGCTGGTCTTGAACTCCTGGCCTCAAGTGATCCTCCCTCTTTGGCCTCCCAAGCAGCTGTGATTACAGGTGTGAGCCTGGCTTGGGACCACTCTTAAATACAGACTGATACAGGCATGTTAACTTCAGAGACATGATCTTGTGAATGGTGAATGACTCCTTGTAAAGATCTGAACTCATGTAAGGAAAATTCTTTTGATTTACATTTAGCTACATTCCTGGAAAATTCAGTATATACTAAAACTGTGTATATAATATAATGTGTTTACATAACTAACAGAGGGTTTTCAGCTCATAACTATAAGCAGGTTTTCCACTCATGTAAATAACTTATAGGACATTAGAAAGTTGTGCAGGACATGGAACAATGATCTGTTTTGCAGGACTGTCCCAAACACTGCAGGGTGTCCAGCATGCCTGGCTCATGTCTACTAAAGATCAGAAGAGCCTAATCAGGCCGGGTGCTCTTTCTGTATGTACAAATAGGCTCCAAAAACAAAGTAACTTGCTCATGGTCACATAGTCAATTCGAAGAGGCAGAACCAGAATTAGAACCCAGGTTGGTCAGTCTGACTCCAAAGGCTATGATTTTACCCTCTTTTAAAATTTTTTATTTAAGAGAGATGCAGGTTTCTCTGTGTTGCCTAGGTTGGACTTGTGGGCTCAAGCAATCCTCCTGCCTCAGCCTCTCAAGTAGCTGGGATTAGAGGCACCCACCACCACACCTGGCAACTTTTTTTTTTTGAGACAAAGTCTTGCTCTGTCTCCCAGGCTGGAGTGCAGTGGTGCAATCTCAGCTCACTGCAACCTCTGCCTCTTGGGTTGAAGTGATTCTCCTGCCTCAGCCTTCTGAGTAGCTGGGGTTAGAGGTGCATGCCACCACCCCTGGCTAATTTTTGTATTTTTAGTAGACACAGGGTTTGCCATGTTGGCCAGGCTGGTCTCGAACTCCTGACCTCAGGTGATCCACCTGCCTTGGCCTCCCAAAGTGCTGGGATTATAGGCATGAGCCACCGTGTTTGGCAAGAGCCTGTCTTTAAAAAAAAAAAAAAAAGAAGAAGGCCCAGTGTGGTGGCTCACGCCTGTAATCCCAGCAGTTTGCAGCAGTTTGGGAGGCCGAGACGGGCGGATCACGAGGTCAGGAGATCAAGACCATCTTGGCTAACACGGTGAAACCCTGTTTCTACTAAAAAAATACAAAAAATTAGCTGGGTGTTGTGGTGGGCGCCTGTAGTCCCACCTACTCAGGAGGCTGAGGCAGGAGAATGGTGTAAATTAGCGAGACTCCCTCTCAAAAGAAAAAAAAAAAGAGAGAGAAAGAAAAACAAAATAAATTAAACTTTACTCCCATGTAAGCGTCTCATGCTCTACCGACTGAGCTTGCTGGGCCCTCCACTCTCTTGTAAAAATTGCTGCAGATTTTCATGCGCGTCCGTGTGAAGAGACCACCGAACAGGCTTTGTGTGAGTAACATGGCTGTTTATTTCACCTGGGTGCAGGCGGGCTGAGTCCAAACAGAGAGTCAGCGAAGGGAGATAAGGGTGGGGCCGTTTTATAGGATTTGGGTAGATAAAGGAAAATTACAATCAAAGGGGGTTGTTCTCTGGCGGGCAGAGTGGGGGTCACAAGGTACTCAGTAGGGGAGCTTTTGCTGGTTCTAGGACAGGTAAAATGGGGGAATTGTAAGGAGAGTTTATAGGCTTTAAAAGGCCATGCTGTAGCAGGCGAGTGATAACAGGCTTTAATCCTTTTAAAGCGTGCTGTGGGATGGGATCTTGGCATTGAGCGGGGTAAGGGTGATTCGGTTTTAATGAGATGGTAACGGGTGCGTGATCGGTCTCCAAGGAGGAAGTAGAGGTATCTTACACTTGTGGGTTAAGGTCGGGGGATACAAGAGGAGGACACAAAGGAGGCTTTGGATTGGGAGGAAGGGCGGCAATGAGATGTAGTTGTAGTCCAGGAATAGTCAGGGAAGCAGATAATTTAGTTAAAGTGTCTTGGCCTAATAAGGGAACTGGGCAGGTGGGGATAAGTAAAAGGAGTGCTTAAAAGAGTATTGTCTAAGTTGGCACCAGAGTTGGGGAGTTTTAAGAGGTTTAGAAGCCTGGCCGTCAATACCCACAACAGTTATGGAGGCAAGGGAAACAGGCCTTTGAAAAGAAGGTAATGTGGAGTGGGTAGCCTCCATATTGATTAAGAAGGGGATAGATTTACCCTCCACTGTGAGAGTTACCTAGAGCGTCTGTGATGCTCTTGTAGGCTTCCGAGGAGATCGGGCAGTGTCAGTCTTCAGCTGCTAAGCCGAGAAGATCTGGGAAGGAGTCAGTCAGAGAGCCTTGGGTCAGAGTTCCAGGGGCTCTGGGACTGGCTTCCAGGTGAGTTGAACAATCCGATTTCCAGTGGGGTCCCACACAGATGGGACACGGCTTAGGAGGAATCCCAGGCTGCAGGCATTCCTTGGCCTGGTGGCTAGATTTCTGGCACTTGTAGCAAGCTCCTGGAGAAGGTGGTTCTGGAGGAACGCCTGGCCACTGCGGTTTAGGCGTTTGGAAGTTCTTGTGTGCTGGAGATGTGGCTGGGGTTTGTCTCACAGTGGAGGCAAGGAATTGCAACTCAGAAATATGTTGCTACTTGGCTGCCCCTATTATTGTACACCTTGAAGGCGAGGTTAATTAAGTCCTGTTTTGGGGTTTGAGGGCCAGAATTTAATTTTTGGATTTTTATTTAATGTCGGGAGCAGATTGGGTAATAAAATGTATATTGAGAATAAGACGGCCTTTTGACCTTTTAGGGTCTAGGGCTGTAAAGCGTCTCAGGCTTGCTGCTGAATGAGCCATGAACTGGGCTGGGTTTTTTATATTTGATGAAAAGGAGTCTAAATGCTAACTGATTTGGGAGAGGTCGGATAAAGAAAAAGGAGCATTAACCTTGACTATGCCTTTAGCTTCAGCCACCTTTTTAAGAAGAAATTGCTGGGCAGGTGGGGGAGGGCTACTCACGGAATGAAACTGTAAACCGGACCAGGTGTGAGGAGGGGAGGTGATAAAAAGATTATAGGGTGGAGGAGTGGAGGCTGAGGAAGAATTGGGACCTAGCTCCGCCTGGCAAGGAGCAGCCTGGGGAGCAGGGAGGAGGGAAGAGGTCAGATGGGTCTGTAGAAAAGGAAGATTAGAAAGACTCAGCGACACTTGGGGTTGGGACTGAGGGCACAGATGGGAGGGAAAGTCTCTGTGCACTGGGCACAGAGACTAGGGAGGGACCGATGTGTAAAAGAATGCCTGGACGTCAGGCACCTCAGACCGTTTGCCCATTTTACGACAAGAATTATTTAGATCTTGCAGGATGGAAAAATTGAAAGTGCCGTTTTCTGGCTATTTGGAACCACTGTCGAGTTTGTATTGGGGTCAAGCGGCACTGCAGAAGAAAATAAGGCATTTAGGTTTTAGGTCAGGTGTGAGTTGAAGAGGTTTCAAGTTCTTGAGAACACAGGCTAAGGGAGAAGAAGGAGGAATGGAGGGTGGAAGTTTGCCTATAGTGAAGGAGGCAAGTTTAAAGAAAAGGGAGAGTAGAGACACGGAGGGAAGCGGTTCGGGGGTTCTTACCCTCCAGAAAAGCAGGAAAGGGGTCAGGGCGCAGATACGAGGTCGGGGCACGGAAATAAGGGATCAGGGCGCAGAGACATAAGAGGTTGGGGTGCAGAAATAAGGGATCGGGGCACAGAGATATGAGGTTGGGGTACTTGCCCTTCCCCCAGAAAAGCAGGACTTGCCACTAAGGGTGAAGGAGAAGGGGTTGAGGGGTTCTTGCCTCTCCCCCAGAAAAGCAGAGAAGGGGTAGAGACAAGGAGAGAAGGGGTTGGGGTACTTGCCCCTCTCCCAGAAAAGCGGGACTTGCCGCTAAGGGTGAAGGACTAAGGCAGGCATCCCTGTGTGGTCTGACACCTCTGAAACGTGGGTGAATAATCAGAGAGGCATCCCTGCAATGATTAAACACCAAGGGAAAGCTGCCTTCCCAGTCCGTGACCGGCGCCGGAGTTTTGGGTCCACGGATAAAATGTGTCTCCTTTGTCTCTACCAGAAAATAAAAGGAACTGAAATTAAGAGAAGGGAGAGATTGAAGAGTGGAAAGGAGAAAGTGGTTGAGGGATAGAGAGGTTGGAGAAGAGAGTAAGAAGAGGCTGCTTACCCGATTTAAAATTGGTGAGATGTTCTTTGGGCTGGTGGGTCTGAGGACCTGAGGTCATAAGTGGATCTTTTTCACGGAGCAAAGAACAGGACAGGGGATTGATCTCCCAAGGGAGGTCCCCGATCTAAGTCACAGCACCAAATTTCATGCGCGTCCATGTGAAGAGACCACCAAACAGGCTTCGTGTGAGCAACATGGCTGTTTACTTCACCTGGGTGCACGCGGGCTGAGTCTGAAAAGAGAGTCAGAGAAGGAAGATAAGGGTGGGGCCATTTTATAGGATTTGGGTAGATAAAGGAAAATTACAGTCAAAGGGGAGTTGTTCTCTGGCGGGCAGAGTGGGGGTCGCAAGATGCTCAGTGGGGGAGCTTTTTGAGCCAGGATGAGCCAGGAAAAGGACTTTCACAAGGTAATGTCATCAGTTAAGGCAAGGACTGGCCATTTTCACTTCTTTTGTGGTGGAATGTCATCAGTTAAGGCGGGGCAGGGCATATTCACTTCTTTTGTGATTTTTCAGTTATTTCAGGCCATCTGGGCGTATACGTGCAAGTCACAGGGGATGTGATGGCTTGGCTTGGGCTCAGAGGCCTGACACAGACCTTTTTTTTTTTTGAGGCAGAGTCTTGCTCTGTCACCCAGGCTGGAGTGCAGTGGCACGATCTCGGCTCACTGCAAGCTCCGCCTCCTGGGTTCACGCCATTCTCCTGCCTCAGCCTCCCGAGTAGGTGGGACTTCAGGTGCCCACCACCATGCCCAGCTAATTTTTTGTATTTTTAGTAGAGACGGGGTTTCACCTTGTTAGCCAGAATAGTCTCAATCTCCTGACCTTGTGATCTGCCCGCCTTGGCCTCCCAAAGTGCTGGGATTACAGGCATGAGCCACCCCGCCCTGCGGACTGTAACATTATTATGCAGATGAAGCCTACAGGTAGCAAGCTTCAGAGATAATAGATTGTAAATGTTTCTTATCAAATTTAAAAAGATGCCAGAGGCCAGGCATGGTAGCTCATGCCTATAATTCCAGCACTTTGGGAGGCCGGAAAGCCGAAGTGGGTGGATCACCCGAGGTCAGGAGTTCAAAACCAGCCTGACCAACATGGTGAAACTCCATCTCTACTAAAAATACAAAAATTAGCTGGGTGTGCTGGCACATGCCTGTAATCCCAGCTACGAGGGAGGCTGAGGCAGGAGCTACTAGGGAGACTGAGGCAGGAGAATCGCTTGAACCCAGGAGGCAGAGGTTGCAGTGAGCTGAGATGGCGCCATTGCACTCCAGCCTGGGCAACAAGAGTGAAACTCTGTCTCAAAAATAAATACATACGTACATACATACATACATATGTAAGATGCCAGATTCGGCTGGGCACAGTGGCTCCCACTTGTAATCCCAGCACTTTGGGAGGCTGAGGTAGGCAGATCACAGGGTTAGGAGTTTGAGACCAGCCTGGCCAACACAGTGAAACCCTGTCTTTACTGAAAATACAAAAAATTAGCCGGGCATGGTGGCAAGTGCCTGTAATCCCAGCTACTCAGGAGGCAGAGGCAGGACAATTGCTTGAACCCAGGAGGCGGAGGTTGCAGTAAGCTGAGATCGCACAATTACACTCCAGCCTGGGTAACAGAGCAAGACTCTGTCTCAAAAAAAAAAAAAAAAAAAAAAAGCCAGATTCTTAGTGAAGTCTCTCCTGGATCAGGAAAAAGACCTAGAAATGGAAAGGGACTCTGGAGAATGTAGATTTTCCCCACAGGGACAGCTTTGCAGGGCCATTTCAAAGTATGTCAAATAAGTATATTTTAGGGTAAAATACATCAATATCTATCATGTGATACTATACTAAAGTCAGGATGGTGTCTTTTTTTTTTGAGACAGAGTCTCACTCTGTCGCCCAAGCTGGAGTGCAGTGCTGCGATCCCAGCTTACTGCAACCTCCGCCTCCCAGATTCAAGCCTCAGCCTCCTGAATAGCTGGGGTTACAGGCACGCACCACCACGCCTCGCTAATTTTTGTATTTTATTTTATTTTATTTTTTTTTGTAGATGGAGTTTCGCTCTTGTCACCCAGGTTAGAGTGCAATGGCGCAATCTCGGCTCACTGTAACCTCCGCCTCCTGGGTTCAGGTGATTCTCCTGCCTCAGCCTCCTGAGTAGCTGGGACTACAGGCATGTACCACCATGACCCACTAATTTTTTTTTTTTTTGAGATGGAGTCTCACTCTGTTGCTCAGGCTAGAGTGCAGTGGCGCAATCTCGGCTCACTGCAACCTTCCACGTCTCGGATTCAAGCAATTCTCCTGCCTCAGCCTCCTGAGTGTCTGGGATTACAGGCGTGTGCCACCACGCCCGGCCAATTTTTGTATTTTTATTAGAGACAGGGTTTCGCCATGTTGGCCAGGCTGGTCTCGAACTCCTGACTTCAGGTGATCCGCCTGCCTTGGCCTCCCAAAGTGCTGGGATTACAGGCATGAGCCACCGCGCCCAGCCGAATTTGATGTCTTATTGCTACATTCTTGAATATACTGCAAAAAAGTCTTAAGATCTCTGGCTTTTTTTTTTTTTTTTTTTTGAGACAGAGTCTTGCTCTGTCACCCAGGCTGGAGTGCAGTGGCGCAATCTCGGCTCATTGCAAGCTCCGCCTCCCAGGTTCACGCCATTCTCCTGCCTCAGCCTCCCGAGTAGCTGGGACTGCAGGCGCCTGCCACCACGCCCGGCTAATTTTTTGTATTTTTAGTAGAGATGGGGTTTTACCATGTTAGCCAGGATGGTCTCCATCTCCTGACCTCGTGATCCACCTGCCTTGGCCTCCCAAAGTGTTGAGATTACAGGCGTGAGCCACTGCGTCCGGCCCTTTTTTTTTTTTTTTTGAAACAGGGTCTTGCCCTGTCACTCACGCTGTAGTGCAGTGGCATAATTATGGTTCACTGCAACCTCAACCTCCTGTGACTAAGAGATCCTCTCACTTCAGACTCCCAAGTAGCTGAGACTATAGGCGCACACCGTTATGCCTGGCTAACGTTTGTATTTTCGTAGAGATGGGGTTTTGCCATGTTACCCAGGCTGGTCTCAAACTCCTGAGTTCAAGTGATCTTCCCAACTCTGTCTCTCAAAGTGTTGGGATTATAGGCATGAGCCACCATGCCCAGCCTAAAATCTCTGTTGTAATGTTAATGCTGGTCAGTTGTGCCTCAATTCCAAAGGGAGGAGAGTATAATGAAACATGCCTAACTTCCACTTCCCATTATGGCCTGAACTATTATCGTTGTTGAGGTTAACGTTGGAATGTCTTTGACTGGGAGGAAGGGTCCATTCAGATGGTTGGAGGGGATTAGAATTTTATTTTTAATTTACAGAGGGAAGAGCATAATCAAGGAGAGATTAGTATCTGCTGCAATCCCTCAGATCCTCTCCTCTCAGACCTCAGCTGGCAACTGGAAGCATTGAGATGGCTCCACTCTGGCTCCAGCACTAATGTCTGAGTAGCTGGAATGTCACTTTGTCTCTCTAGACCTCTGCTGCTGTAGCAATTCTGGTTTGAACTAGATGATCTTGTAATCCCCAGATGGGTTCTTCCTGCCTACTGCACAAACAAAATCAATTCAGAGACCATAGCATTGCAGAAAAGAACGAGTTTAACTGACACAAGACCTGCCATGACACACAGAAGACAGGGTTATTAATCAATCTCACTGAAGGCTTGGAGGTCAGGGTTTTTCAAAGATAGTTTGGTAGGCAGGCGGCTAGGATATGGGTGCTACTGATTGCTTGGGGATGAAATCACAGTAGTGTGGAAAATGGCCCTCCTGCACTAAGTCTGCTTCTGGGTAGGGGTCACAGGACTGGTGGAGTTACACGTCAGTGTGGGGCCATTCCATAGTCACAAATGCAAAAGCCTGGAAGAGACAGCTCAAAAGATCAGTCTTACATTCCATGATAGTGATGTTATTTACAGGAGTAATTGGCAAAGTTGCAAATCTTGTGACTTCCAGAACAATGGCTGGTAATCCTTTAACTATGCCTACATCTTAGTAGAATTCAGGCCCCTCTCATCCTCCTAACTTGGTGGCCTTTCATTAGTTTTACAAGGGTGGTTTAGTTTTCAGGAAGGTGTATTCTAATTTAAAGTATAAGCTAAATTTATCCAAAAGTTACCTTGGCCCATGCCCAGGAATGAGTGAAGACAGCCAGCCTGTGAGGCTAGAAAGCAAGATGCAGTCAGCCATGTCAGATTTCTCTTACTGTCATAATTTTGCAAAGGCAGTTTCAATTTTTTTTTTTTTTTTTGAGATGGAGTCTCACTGTCTTACCAGGCTGGAGTGCAATGGTGCGCTCTCAGCTCACTGCAACCTCTGACTCCCTGGTTCAAGCGATTCTCCTGCCTCAGCCTCCTGAGTAGCTGGGATTACAGGCACGTGCCACCATGCCCAGCTAATTTTTTTGTATTTTTAGTAGAGACAGGGTTTCACCATGTTGTCCAGGATGGTCTCCATCTCCTGACCTCGTGATCCGCCCACCTTGGCCTCCCAAAGTGCTGGGATTACAGGCGTGAGCCACTGCGCCGGGCCTAAAAATATTTTTAGTAGTGACGGGGTTTCACCTCGTTGGCCAGACTGGTCTCGAACTCCTGAGCTCAGGTGATCTGCCCGCCTCGGCCTCCCAAAGTGCTGGGATTACAGGCGTGAGCCACTGCACCCAGCCCATCTGTCGTTCTTCTCTCTAGACTGTGAGGTCCAAGAACGCGGCACTATGCCTGTAATGCATCTGTGCATGCTTTCCCTTGGTAGACCCTGGAACACAGCAGGTGAATGCTTCAAGGGACAGTCTCAACCCTGTGCACCCTGCCTTAGTGGTTACTGAATGCTTGCATGATTGCATTTGAACCTCACAACAGCCTGAGACGCTGCCAGCACTCAAAAAATTACCTGCCATCTCGCTGTTGAGAAGAGGGGCCTGAAAGAGGCGATCAAGCTGCAAACCCAGGCTCAGAAGCCAACTGCCTGGATTTAAGTTCAGCTCAATTCCTTACCAGATATTTGGCAAGCCACTTAATATTTCTCTCTCTCTCTTTTTTGAGACGGAGTTTTGCTCTTGTTGCCTAGGCTGGAGTGCAATGGCACGATCTGAGCTCACTGCAACCTCTGCCTCCTGGGTTCAAGTGATTCTCCTGGCTCAGCCTCCCAAGTAGCTGGGATTACAGGCGCCCACCACCACGCCCAGCTCATTTTTGTATTTTTAGTAGACACAGGGTTTCACCACGTGTGCCAGACTGGTCTCAAACTCCTGACCTCAGGTGATCCACCCGCTTTGGCCTCCTAAAGTGCTGGGATTACAGGGCTGAGTCACAGAGCCCGGCCACGCCATTTAATCTCTCCAAGCCTCGTTTCCTCCACTGTACGATGGGGATAGCACCTACTTCAGAGATTGCTACGCCGAATAAAAGGAGCTGGCATATCATGCCTAACATATAAGAAGCACGTGATAGAGGTCACTGACTAGCTTTAGCCTCAGGCCAGCAGCCTCCCGCTCTCCCTACCCTGCGCGCCCCACGTGCCTCCTGTAAACAAGAGAACGCGCAGGCGCCGCAAACCAGCGCCCATTGGTCGGCGCGCCGTCGCCCGGCTGGAGGGAGGACTCAGGCCCCGCTGGCCGCGGGCTCGGTACCCGGTGTGTCGGTGGAGCGTCTGTTGGGTCCGGGCCGCCGGCTTCGCCCTCGCCATGGCGCCCTGGCTGCAGCTCCTGTCGCTGCTGGGGCTGCTCCCGGGCGCAGTGGCCGCACCCGCCCAGCCCCGAGCCGCCAGCTTTCAGGCCTGGGGGCCGCCGTCCCCGGAGCTGCTGGCGCCCTCCCGCTTCGCGCTGGAGATGTTCAACCGCGGCCGGGCTGCGGGGACGCGGGCCGTGCTGGGCCTTGTGCGCGGCCGCGTCCGCCGGGTGAGTACGCGCCGGGGGCGGGGGCGCCAGGCCCGGGTCCAAGGGATAGGAGCTTTGACCTAACATTGGGATGGGGCCTGCCCGCTGGACGAACCGATCTCTGGTGATGGGGAATGGGCAGCGCCGCACGGGCGGGGCCTTGGGCGCCGTCAAGGGCCGACCGTGCCCGCCTCACCTACTCCTCTCTCCAGGCGGGCCAGGGGTCGCTGTACTCCCTGGAGGCCACCCTGGAGGAGCCACCCTGCAACGACCCCATGGTGTGCCGGCTCCCCGTGTCCAAGAAAACCCTGGTGAGTGATGAGGCTCTTGGGGTTCCCCGCCCCGAGGTCGAGTAAAGCAGCAGTTGGATGATGACGGGTCAGGTCAAGACGCAGGGATCTGAGGTAGCTGCTGCCCCACCTTGAGCCACTTCCCAGGCCCCGAGGTTTGGAAACCAAGATGCTATGAAGGGGAGGATGCCCCGGTGCAGGCCGTGCCTCACTGTCCACTGTGATGGGGTGATTGCCTTAGGGGTGGCTCTCATCTGAGGAGCCTCCAGCTCCATCTTGGCCAGATCTTGCTCCCCAGATCCAGATCCAGGCCCCCAGAGCAGCTTCTTCCTCTCCCTCCAGCTCTGCAGCTTCCAAGTCCTGGATGAGCTCGGAAGACACGTGCTGCTGCGGAAGGACTGTGGCCCAGTGGACACCAAGGTTCCAGGTGCTGGGAGAGCCCAAGGCTGCTGGGGAGCCCAAGTCAGCCTTCACTCAGGGCTCAGCCATGATTTCTTCTCTGTCCCAAAACCATCCAGACAACAGAAACGAGACTTTCAGCTCAGTCATTTCCCTGTTGAATGAGGATCCCCTGCCCCAGGTGAGGAGCCCTCAGCTTGAGGAGCCCTCAGCTTGAGGAGCCAGCCGCTGCCTCATCACCCTTCTCCCTTCCCTCTGGAGTGGGTTTCTCTGGTCAGCCTAAAGACTGGTCTGCCTATCCAGGACTTGCCTGTGAAGATGGCTTCAATCTTCAAGAACTTTGTCATTACCTATAACCGGACATATGAGTCAAAGGAAGGTGAGGACCCAGCCTTGGCTGTACCTGTTCCTATCAGAACAGGACTTTCCCCCCAACTTGGCACCTTGGTGTGTGGGAGGAGAAAGACAAGAGGCAGTGTACCTGTTCAAGGACCCCATAATTCCTGAGCTCTCCCTAAGCCTTCCCAGCCTGGCAGCCACCCTGAGTACCTGGCCCCTTCTCCCACCTTATCTTCCCGCTCAGAAGCCATGGGTCTTGGCCGGGCGTGGTGGCTCACCTCTGTAATCGCAGTACTTTGGGAGGCCGAGGTGGGCAGATTACCTGAGGTCAGGAGTTCAAGACCAGCCTGGCCAACATGGTGAAACCCCATCTCTACTAAAAAAAAAGTACAAAAATTAGCCAGGTGTGGTGGCGCACACCTGTATACCAGCTACTCGGGAGGCTGAGGCAGGAAAATCACTTGAACCTGGGAGGCGGAGGTTGCAGTGAGCAAAGATTGTGCCACTGCACTCCAGCATGGGTGACAAGCGAAAACTCTGTCTCAAAAAAAAAAAAAAAGAAGCTCTGCGTCTCCATCACTCTGGCAGGGTGGGATGGGGCAGAGGCTGGATTTTTTGTGCTGGAGAGTCCTTGACAACATGGCCTTTCCCCACCACCTCTTGTGGGTGGTGTCCTTTAGACCCCATTTACTGCTTTTGCACCTGGGAAGTCATCACTTCAGTTTGGCCCTAAAAGTTGATCAGACCTCCCACTCCATCACTTGCATGTCTGGCCCCCACCCCTACCTGCTCCCCGGGGAAACCCCTGCCTGCTAGCCCCAATTGCCCTTCCTTTTATCTGCCTGGGGTCGAACCCCTCCTCTTCTGCTCCTTGGTCCTCAGAAGCCCGGTGGCGCCTGTCCGTCTTTGTCAATAACATGGTGCGAGCACAGAAGATCCAGGCCCTGGACCGTGGCACAGCTCAGTATGGAGTCACCAAGTTCAGTGATCTCACAGGTAGGGATAGTGGCCACAGTCCTCATGGATCCAGGAAGAGACAGGACCTTGCTCGCAAGGCCTCTGGTCAGGTCTGGCTTAGAACACTCTTCCTCCCCATGCCCTGCCCACCTTTGCCCGCAGAGGAGGAGTTCCGCACTATCTACCTGAATCCTCTCCTGAGAAAAGAGCCTGGCAACAAGATGAAGCAAGCCAAGTCTGTGGGTGACCTCGCCCCACCTGAATGGGACTGGAGGAGTAAGGGGGCTGTCACAAAAGTCAAAGACCAGGTTGGACCCCTGGAAGTGAGGGTGGGACATGGACACTGCACTGGGGCTGACGAAGGGGCCCGGCTCTGACTCCAACTCCACCCATCTCTTGTAGGGCATGTGTGGCTCCTGCTGGGCCTTCTCAGTCACAGGCAATGTGGAGGGCCAGTGGTTTCTGAACCAGGGGACCCTGCTCTCCCTCTCTGAACAGGGTGAGCATCTCGCTCTACTCCTCTGTCCCCAGCCTAGCCCCTCAGGAGGGCTTCTTGGGACCAGCCTTCTGTCTCCTAGAGCTCTTGGACTGTGACAAGATGGACAAGGCCTGCATGGGCGGCTTGCCCTCCAATGCCTACTCGGCCATAAAGAATTTGGGTATGCATTAATGGGGTCAGGAGGGGCAACCGGAGCCACTTCTCCCTGTACAAGAAGTTACTTCATAATGGGGGGGAGACATGAGCATGAGAGTCACACAGAACTGGGTCCAGGTCTTAATGCTGACCCAGCCAGGCGTGGTGGCTCATGCCTGTAATTCCAACACTTTGGGAGGCCAACTTGGGAAGATCACTTAAGGCCAGAAGTTCAGGACCAGGTTGGGCAACATAGCAAGACCCCATCTCTACAAAAAATTAAAGACATTAGCCAGGCATGGTGGCTTGCATCTGTAGTCTCAGCTACTTGGGAGGCTGAGGCAGGAGGATCGCTTGAGCCCAGGAGGTTGAGGCTGTAGTGAGGCATGTTTGTGCCACTGTACTCCAGCCTGGGTGAAAGACTGCTGGGATGAGCTCTTGGTGAGGAGTCAGAAGTTGGAGTTGAGTTCTGTCTCTGCCACTTTTCTTGCTGGCTACTGGTCCCTCCTCCCCATCTCTCCCAGCCTCAGATGTATCATTTCTAGAATGAAGACATTCTTCAGAGGGGATGGCCTGTGGCCTGGGGTGGACGAGGAATGTGAAACCTCGCGTAGAGGGCTTAGTCCATTTCTGGCTGTGAATGGCAAATGGGAGCCTGCCCTTCTCTACTCACCCCCACCGTTCCCCAGGAGGGCTGGAGACAGAGGATGACTACAGCTACCAGGGTCACATGCAGTCCTGCAACTTCTCAGCAGAGAAGGCCAAGGTCTACATCAATGACTCCGTGGTGCTGAGCCAGTACGAGCAGAGTGAGTGAGGGGCAGGGTGAGGTGAGGTCAGGTGGGGCCGGGGCCTGGGTGCCTACTGATGCCACCCCTTCCCATCTCAGAGCTGGCAGCCTGGCTGGCCAAGAGAGGCCCAATCTCCGTGGCCATCAATGCCTTTGGCATGCAGGTGAGGCCCTAGCCCCACTGCCCCTGCCCCATCTCTTGTTGACCTCCCCGACCTCTTCTTGGAGTCGATCCCCTACTCCTTCTCCACCTCCAGTTTTACCGCCATGGGATCTCCCGCCCTCTCCGTCCCCTGTGCAGCCCTTGGCTCATTGACCATGCGGTGTTGCTTGTGGGCTACGGCAACCGTGAGTTCCGCTGCCTGTCCTGCATCCAGCCAGGCCACAGGCAGGGGTGGGATCACAGCATCTCAGGTCCTCTAGAGGGGAAATAGGGGGAATGCCTAGGAACCCTGTCCTTACCCACTGCCTGGGCCATGACCAGGTGGGCATCATCTGTCCTCTCTATGGAAGGGAAGCTGAGCTGTGGGAGGGTAAATATTGATGGCCCAATAACCTGCAATAGGCGGGTGGGTGCGTGCTTCCTCCCTGCCCCAGGGCTTCTCCCTGAGGCTGGTAGGTGGGCCCCTCGCTTTCTGCTCTTTTCCTAGTCCCTGTCACACAGTAGGCCCAGTGCAAGTATTTGAAGGGTGCACAGTGATTAAGGATCTGCCTGGAGAATTAAGGACCCTGATCCTTGTGCTCTGCACTGCACCCCAGGCTCTGACGTTCCCTTTTGGGCCATCAAGAACAGCTGGGGCACTGATTGGGGCGAGAAGGTGAGTCTTGCTGGCTTGGCCCCTGGCCCTCCAGCCGCCATCCTACCCTGGTGCCCTCACCAGCTCCCCCTCTCCCCCAGGGTTACTACTACTTGCATCGCGGGTCCGGGGCCTGTGGCGTGAACACCATGGCCAGCTCGGCGGTGGTGGACTGAGGAGGGGCCCCCAGCTCGGGACCTGGTGCTGATCAGAGTGGCTGCTGCCCCAGCCTGACGTGTCCAGGCCCCTCCCCGGGAGGTACAGCTGGCAGAGGGACAGGCACTGGGTACCTCAGGGTGAGCAGAGGGCACTGGGCTGGGGCACAGCCCCTGCTTCCCTGCACCCCATTCCCACCCTGAAGTTCTGCACCTGCACCTTTGTTGAATTGTGGTAGCTTAGGAGGATGTCGGGGTGAAGGGTGGTATCTTGGCAGTTGAAGCTGGGCAAGAACTCTGGGCTTGGGTAATGAGCAGGAAGAAAATGTTCTGATCTTAAGCCCAGCTCTGTTCTGCCCCCGCTTTCCTCTGTTTGATACTATAAATTTTCTGGTTCCCTTGGATTTAGGGATAGTGTCACCCTCCATGTCCAGGAAACTTGTAACCACCCTTTTCTAACAGCAATAAAGAGGTGTCCTTGTCCCGAGTGTGGTATAAATGCTCAGTCCCCGGGGGTGAGGAGAGATGGCAGGGACTCCTGGCGGGTCAAGGTGGGATAGCTGGTCCTGCCCAGGAGCCTGAGGGGCCAGCTTCTGCTTCAGGAACTAAAAGGAGATGGGGAGAGACCCACAGAGGGATCTTTATTCAGAAGCACTTGGCTGGCTTTTCTCTCAGGCCCTTGCTCCGAGGGACGGATGGGATCAGCCACAGGGTGCACCCTCTCTCCATCTTGCATAGAGAAACTCAGTGGTTGGGGTCAAAGGTCGCTCTCCCCATAGAGGGCACTGGAGAAGGCCACGTAGTCCAGGGCTCCAGCCGGGGCCCCAGATCCCTTGTAGGGCACCATACGGCGGATGCAGTACTCGGCCTGCTCGGCAGGGAGCTCGCGCCGCAGCTCCTCGGGGGTGATGTAGTTCTGGGGAGAAGAGGCGTTGAGGACCCACAGGTCCCGTGCCCTGCCCTAGCCCACCAGCCCCTCCACCGCCTGGGACTCACCTTGTCTCCTGCCAAGATCTTGAAGGAAGCTACAACTTGCTCAGTCGTGTCAGTCTCGGCTGTCTCTCGGGTCATGAAGTCTATGAAGGCCTGGAAGGTCACCACCCCAGCTGCGTTGGGGTCCACCATGGTCATGATGCGAGCAAACTCCACTTCCCCCTGCAGGGATAGAGGCCAGGCACTATGCCCATGAGCACTAAAACCAGGAGGGCTCCCGGTGTCCCCTCCTGGGGACTGTCCAACCTCAGCTAGCAGAGCCCCAGTAACAAGGGTGTTCCCTTCCTCCAGAGACCTTAGCCCTGGCTGTAGGAAGTCCTTTATGGTAGGCTGAAATCTGCATCCTACCCACGGCAGGAAGCAGATTTGCTCCCTGGTCCTGATTTTTTTTCCAGGGCCACACCCGTTTGTGTAGTGCTGTTTCCCTACAGGTAAAAATGTTGCAAGCTCAGACTTTGGGTCCACACAGAACTGGGTCCAAGTGAGTTTTACCTCCCTGAGCCTTGCTAGCCCCTGTGTGGATGTAATGAAGATGCAGGGGATGATGTATGTGAAGATGGGAGGTGCACAGTAGGTGATCAGCACAGAGGAGGGGGTACTTTGGGACTCCTGGGAAGGAGCTGGGGAGCTCTCACCAGGTCATAGCCCATGGAGATGAGGCAAGCTCGGAAATCATCAGGCTCCATCATCCCATTCCGCTTCTGTAGGGGGTGAGTGGTTATCAGGCTTGGTCTCCAGCCTCCACCAGCCCCCAAGTGTCTTACCCCACAGGGCCAGGCCCCTGCTGACCCTGTCAAAGTGGTTGAAGGATGCTCGGAACTCGTTGAGCTGCTCCTGGCTCAGTCCCTTGGCGTCTCGGGTCAGTACCTGGTTCTCCACTTCATTGATGGTGCGGGCAATGGAGGTGAGCAGCTGCTCCCAGCCCACGCGGATGTGCTGGCGGTCAGGGGACAGGCCACTGTCAGTGGGCGGCCAGTGCCTGGCCACTGGCTCTAGCTCCACATCCAGTTCACTGAATGACCCTGGGCAAGTCCTCCCCCTCACTGGGCCTCCATCCCCATCTGGAGGCTCCACTGAGTACCCCACCCCCACCCCAGCAGTCCTTCCTGTCTTTTGATAACCAGCTATGGCCAATCTTGGCCTGGTTTTGGACGGCTTTGTGACTCTGGAAGGGTCACTTTCCATCGCTGGGTCTTAAGGGACCTGGCCAAGCTGAACTGGGGACTCTGCTGGGACACACATGCTCTGTCCAGCTGTGATCTCCCTGGGCCTCCTCAGCCAGTGCTGCCTCCCCTCTCTCCTGAGAGGGTGTGATCCCACCTCCATGCTGTAGACAGTGTGCTTATTGTCGAACACCAGGCTCTCCTGCAGCAGCTGGTGGTCACCCTCTAGCCGGTCAATGTTAGTCTTGTAGTTGATAATGTTCTGCTCCTGCTGCCGTAGCCCAGCCATCTGCTCCTCCAGAGAGCCGGCTAGCCCTGCTGCCAGCCGCCCCACTTCCTGCAGGGGTTCCCAGGCAGCATGAGGGCTCCCAACTCCCTGTGGCCCAGCCCCGGCCCCATCCCCCCAGGTTGGACCCACTATCCCAGCCCTTACCTCCACCTTCGCCTGGATCCAGGGTCCAATGGCATTGGCCTGGGCCGCAAACTGTCGCCGGAGCCTCTCGTTTACCTGCTGCCGTGCCAGCTCCTCCTGCAGTGTCTGGTCACGGCTGGGCACCAGCTTTCGGACCTGGGAGGAGGGCAGTTATGCCAGAGCCAGCTCTGGGGGCTGGGAAATGGCTTTAGGGGAGATGGGCTCCAGCTCCTCAAACCTCAGCCCCTGTTGCTTTGAGCCAACTTGTCTGGGATATACGAGAAAGCTCCTGGGCAAGTCACTAACCCATGTGGGCTTCAGTTTTCTCATCTGCAAAATGGGGCTGATGGCATCATTTATAACTAATATGGGTGGATTTATAAAAGATGTCCACACACAAGGCTTAATTCTACTTCACATCAGTCCTGGCAGGAGAATGCTGCTGTTACAGCTCATCATATACAGATGAGCCCGAGACAGGCAAGGCGATTTATCCAATCCCACTTGGAGTCTGTGGCAGACCCCACATCTGAAGATGGACTTTATTCTCCATATCTTGGGCCACCCGAGATTTCAGGGTGGTCACAGTATGCAGGAGGGGGTGGGAGGAAGGCTGCAGGTGGCACTGACCATATCCCACTTGGTGTTGATGTCCTGCGGGCTGAGGGTGATGTAGGGATTGGTGGAGCAGGGCCGCAGCCCATACGTCTGGCAGATCTTCTGGATCTCACCCTGGATGCCCATGATGGCACCTCGCTCTCGGTCAGCCTCGGGCAATGTTGCCTTGAACTGATCGTGCGCTGTCAGCAGACTCTGGGGACGACAGGCAGGAAGTGTCAGCTGGTGTCCCCCACTTACCACAGGCAACAGAAAGGGCAGCAGTGTGCCCCAGGCCACCCACCAGTCCTGGGCGGTCCTGACACAAGAACCCCGGCCTCCTGTCTTCCAGCCCAGCACTCGGAAACTGGGGTTTTCCTCCCATCCCTATGCCCCAGGAGCCTAAAGTTGTGGGTGGCAGAATTTGGGGCCAGCTTTCCTGTCATCCTATCCATCCCCTGCAACCCTGGCACCCACCTGGGTCTCCTCCACAGAGTGTACCAGCCACACGTCCTGCAGGTCCTCCACGGCACCATCCAGCCAGTTGTTGAAGGGCGCGGCCCGCCGGGCAAACTCCAGTTGCAGCTGGTCAATGGTCTCCAGGAGCTTCTCCATCCGCTAGAGGTGGGAGGCGTAGTGGGTCAGAAGCCTGCCCTGCAGACCTGGCCTCACCCACCTACCCACCCCCCAGCTCCCCGGCCCCCAGCCCCACCTCTAGCGCATCCCGCCTCTTCTGGGTCAGGGTGCCCAGGTTGTCCCACTGATCGCAGATGGCCTGGCAGCGGCTATTCACTGAGGCCGCCTCGTGGTAGTCCAGCTCACTGGGAGCGAGAAGTAGGGCGAGTGTGGGGCCAGCCCCAGCCCAGATGTCCTAACTGCACTCCCAGGGCTGGAACCTGCTCCCCGGATGGGGGTGAAGGCGTGCAGGAGCCAGGGCAGGTGGTGGGTAAAGCTGGGTGCTTTCCAAGAGGGGCGGTACCGGCGCATCCCTCTGGGCAGGTGGGCGCCCGCGGGTCCTTAGCTGCAGTCCATGGAGGTGCTTGGGTGGAGGGGCGGGGTTGCGCAAGAAGGGGCGGGTTCATGGGAGGGGGTGGCCAGGCCAAGGCTGATGGGGAGGGTTTGGAGCAGTAAGCCGGGTGAAGAGAGCCGGCAGGTTAGAGGGCAGGTCACGGAGTGAGACAGGTCAAGCGCCAGTGGGAAGAGTGTGAGCAGCAGAGCGGGGTCCGGAGGTGGGGGTGGGGTTCCAGGAGGGGCGGAGCGAATGGGACCTGGGTACCACGGCGGGGTTACAGAACCCGGAAGAGCCTAGTGTCTTGAGAAGGGCAATGGGGATCAGGGTGGGGCTCGCCACCGGGGGCGGGGCCGGGGGTGTTGGGGGCGGGCCCCGCGAGGCCCCGCCTACTTGAGCTCCTGGGCCAGCGCGGCAATGTGCTCCACGCGGTCCTGGTGCGCCGCCAGGTCGCTCTCAAAGGCCTCGTGGCGCCGCAGCAACGCCCGCACCTCCTGTAGCGAAGCCGAATCGTAGTCGCGCTGGCTCAGCATCTCCTCCTTTCCTGCTCAAAGAGATGCCGGCTCCGGTCACCCAGTGGCGGCAGGGGCAGGGGTGCGCGGCGGGCTGCGTGACCATGAAGCCTCATCTGCTAAGGTGGCGATCGCACCGGCCTAGCCCGTCCTAGGGGTTTGCTCTGCGGCGTCGGTGTAATAACGTAGGTGAAAGTCCTCTTCCGTGGCGTGATCCGCAAATGACATCAGCGTCCCCTGAGCGAGCTACGTCCAGGGGGCCCTTGGTACAGTTTTAGCATAATTTGACCTTAAAATAGCTCTCAACGATTCTGTAACCCCCATGAGCCCCTGACTCGGCCTCCTTTGTTCACTACAGAAATCCTCAACAGAACAACGAATGGATGTTTCTATCCAGAGTAATATATTTGACTCGTGCAATATTTTAGCGTCAGTATACTTTGAGTATGACATAAGTGATGTTAGGGTGAGGAATGGACTCACCTTTGAACACCTGATACATATAAAATAAAATGCTAAATTGAATTAATCAGAGCAGATCTACAGAAGACCAGAGCAGGGCTGGGGGGTGAGGGGGAAGGCTGAGTTTATAGAAAACAGGCGGGTGTGCGGTGGCTCATTCCTGTAATCCCAGCACTTTGGGAGGCTGAGGTGGGTGGATCGCTTGAGTCCAGGAGTTTGAGACCAGCCTGGGCAACAAAGTGAGAACCCATCTCTACAAAAAGTACAAAAAGTTACTGGGCGTGGTGGTGCACGCCTGTGGTCCCAGCTACTTGGGTGGCTGAGGCAGGAGGATCGCTTGAGCCTGGGAGGCAGAGATTGTAGTGAGCCGAGATTGTACTAGCCTGGGCAATAGAGCAAGACTCTGTCTCAAAAAACAAAACAAACAAACTGTGGCCCACAGAGGGGCAGTGGCCAAAAGAGAGGCCTAGGTTGCACCACAGCAAGTCAGGGTGGGACTAGAAATCCAGTCTCTGGCTTTCCTGCAGAGCACCTACCCTTGTCCTGTGCATTTTGCCAAGAACCTCCCCTCCTGCCCCTGCACACCAATCTCCACCCCAAGAGACAGTCCAGCCCCATGAGGTAGGTCTACCTACCCCGGGTCCAGGCTTCATGCAGGGAGGCCTTCTGCCGGAACTTCTCAGCCAGGTGCTGGAGTCGCTGCAGGCGCCGGATCTCCGAGAGCAGCCAGTCCTCATAGCCCTTTTCCACCTGCTCCAGCCCCCGCCAGGCGTTGGCTATGTCCTGTGGAGCAGGCAGGGGTGCGCTCCATCACGGTTTGCCCATTGTACAGATGGGATACGGACCCCAAGGTCACCTAGGGAATGTGTGTAGAGCTCACCGAGACCAGCTTGCCCTCGGAGGGCATGAAGGCAGGCCGGTGGCTGAGCCGCAACTTGGTCTGCAGTGTGTTGAAGTTGATCTCCAGCTGGCACTTTTCCTGAACACGGGGCGGCTTGTGCAGACGCCGGTAGTCCCGAAAGTCCTCTAGTTTTCGCTGCATGGCACTCATGCTGGGCTCACCCACACGGTTCTCCAGCCATGGGACAGTGCGGCGGATCCACTCCAGCAGCTGACAGGGCCAGGCAGGGGCAAGGCAGACAGCTCTGCGCTGACTTGCCCAGCTCACCCACCCCTCTCCACCCACACCCAGGCTGTGGCCAGAGTGTAGGTGGGGGTGACTTTGACAACTACGAAAGCAGGATGGGGTAGTCCCCACAAGTCAGAGAAGAAGTGGGATGGTTGATTTCTGAGTCCAGGGGCTAGTATAAGTTGGCACAGAGCAGAGGGCCATGTGACTACCTAAATACGAGTGAATGGATCGATGCAGAAGTAAATGGATGAATGATGAGTGAATCAATGACTGACCAGGAGCATGGGTTGGCAGAAGGGCAGGTGATGGGTGGGGATGGACAGGAGGAGGCTGGGAGGAAGCCAGGGCTACTCTGAGCAGAGGGAGGCTCTGCAGGCCCACGCTTGGGGTTAGCAGGGTTGGGAGAGCCAGTAGGGCTGGGGTGGGGAGAGCACAGTGGGAGCCCAGCCTCACCTCACTGGCAAGCTTCTCATACTCCTCCATCAGCTTCTCGTTTTCCTGGTTCACTGCCAGCACCTTGCAGATCCTGTTGGCAGCTGTCTCTGCCTGTGGGGGGAGTGGGCAGAGGGCTGGCATTAAAGCAAACTGCTTCTGTAAAGCCCTTAAAACCCAGAGCCCCGCCGGGCGCGGTGGCTCACGCCTGTAATCCCAGCACTTTGGGAGGCCGAGGCGGGCGGATCACGAGGTCAGGAGATCGAAACCATCGTAGCTAACACGGTGAAACCCCGTCTCTACTAAAAATACAAAAAAATTGGCCGGGCGTGGTGGTGGGCGCCTGTAGTCTCAGCTACCTGGGAGGCTGAGGCAGGAGAATGGCATGAGCCTGGCAGGCAGAGCTGGCAGTGAGCCGAGACCGCCCCGCTGCACTCCAGCCTGGGCGACAGAGCAAGACTCCGTCTCAAAAAACAAAACAAAACAAAACACAAACAAACAAAAACAGAGCCCCCAGCTGGGCGTGGTGGCTCATGCCTGTAATCCCAACAGTTTGGGAGGCTGAGGTGGGTGAGTTACTTGAGTCCAGGAGTTCGAGACCAGCCTGGGCAACATGATGAAACACTATCTCTACAAAAAATACAAAAATTAGTCAGGTGTGGTAGCACGTGCCAGTAGTCCCAGCTACTGGGGAGGCTGAGGCAGGAGGCTGAGGTCAAGGCAGCAATGAGCCATGATCACGCCACTTCACTCCAGCCTGGATGACAGAGTGAGACTCTGTCTCAAAAAACAAACAAACAAAGAATGGAGTCCCTGCAAATTGGGAAAGGGATGGGGGGAGCACGGCTCTTAGGTAGGGAGGGAGTTTCCAAACCAGGGTCCTCTGCTCCTGCTGAAGACTGAGTGTGTGCAGCTGGCACAGTGGCACTCCAACCTCCGTGGTCTGGCGCCTCCAATGTTGGACTACAGCCAAGGTTGGGCCCTTGGGTCCACAAGCCCAGGCAGCAGCAGTTGGGCCGCCTTACCTGCTCAGCCCCGGCAAAGGCATGGTAGAAGCAGGACACATAGGTCATGATGGCCTTCTCGTCCGGCTTTGGGGTGTTCACAATGTCTAGGGGAGGACAGCACGGTGTCTACTGGCCAAAGCCAGGGGTCCCTCCCCAGGCAGAGAACTCTCTCTGGGTGGGAGGGCTGGAAGCATCCAGTCATGGCCACCAGCAGCCAGCCACCCAAGCCCAGTGTTTTCTCTTCCTTGAAACCCTCTCTCCTTACCCCAGGGCTCAGCAACTTCCCCATCTCCCCACCTTGGGGTGAGCAAAGTATGAGGGACTGGGTGGGTGAGTGTGAGTGGGCAGCCACTGTGGCCCTCGTGAGGGACTGGTCCACGCTGTCTCATGCCTTGAACTATCCTATACCTCCCTCGGTCTGTGTGTCTTTCCCCCAAGTCCACAAGCTCCTCAGGGCAAGAAAAAGTTCTTCTCCAGCAGTGCCCACACAGCCTGGGCATCATGCATAGTAGATGCTCAGAAAGTGTTTGCTGCTTCAGTTGACTATTGCCTTGCCTAGGCATGGGGACCACAGGCAGGACGTGAGGGGAGCTGCCAGTCTTGGGGGACCAACATCCCAGGTAACCCAGGTAACTGGGATGTGAGGCAGAAGGTAGGGCCATTACACAGGGGAGAGGTGGCAGAGGCTGGTCCTCTTTGGGGGATGGGGCATGGGACAAGATAGAGGACTCCTGGAGAAGGGGGACTGTGACCAGGGAGTGGGGTGGGGGTGGTCGGAGCATCCCAGGAGGAGGAAACGGCCGTGCAAAGGTGTGGAGGTTGTACCAGGCCCAGTGTGGAGAATGTGGGGTCTTCCCCTGGGCTAGCTCACTCTCACCTTCTGCATCCAACATCTTGGGGATGTCCAGGTATTTCTCTGCCACCTCAAAGGCAGTGTTCAGGTTTCCGATGGGGTCATCCTAGAAGGGTGTAAGGGAGGAGGGTGAAAGGTCAGCTGCAGGCAGAGGCCTTGGGCTGGGGTGGCGGGGGCCTCTACCTTTCGCAGTTTGGCGTAGTCAATGAGGTCAGGGCGGTGTCGGTGGATGAGGGCACAGAGGGCCAGGCCATCCTTCCAGCTGGACAGAGAGAAGAGGGGGGTCAGGCCTGGGTTCAAGCTGGGGCCCCGTTCTCCCCTTGGCCCAGGAGCACCCCCCAGAAGGACAGCCTCATCTGTAAAATGGAGTAAAGTACAAATCCCTTAGCTTGGCGTTTGAGGCCCTTCATGACCAGATCTGGACCATCTCCTGCTAGCTCATCACGATTCCGTCACACACTCATGCTTAGGCCCGACCAGTTTCTAAATATTTTTGGCCTCCAGCTTCCCTCTGGCTGGAATGGCCTTCCAGGGAAGTCTCAAACACTCCCTCCTCCAGGAGTTACTGGAACCCTCCTGGATTCAATTCCATTCCACTCAACAGTTACTGAGCCCTCTTTTCAGACACTGTTCCAGGAACTGTGACCTTTCCTTCCCTGTGGCTTGTGACAGAGACCAGCTCAGTGCCCTTCACTGACCAGGGAGGGCTCCTCTCTATGCCCAGTACCCCACAGAGGCCCAGACACATTTGGTAACCAGCTGACAGACCTGGTGTGGAAGTTCTGCACGTTGACGTTGCGGTACGGTGCTGTCTTCCTCTGGCACCACAGAAGCAAGCCTTCCTTGGCTGAGGTTTCTGGGTCGGGGGGAGGTGGGAGGATTCATTGGGAAGGGGTCCAGGTCAGCCCTCTCACACTCCTTTTTTTTTTTTTTTTTTTGAGACAGGGTCTTGCTATGTCATCCAACTGGAGTGCAGTGACACGATCATGGCTCACCGCAGCCTCAACCTCCCAGGCTCAAGCCATCCTCCTACCTCAGCCTCCCTAGTATCTGGGACTATAGGCACATGCCACCATGGCCAGCTTTTTTTTTTTTTTTTTTTTTTTGTATTTTTTGTAGAGATGGGGTTTCACCATGTTGTCCAGGCTGGTCTTGAACTCCTGGGCGATCCTTCAAGTGGTCTGCCCGCCTCGACCTCCCAAACTGTGGGGATTACAGGCCCCAGCCACTGCACCTGGCCCCAACCTCCTTTCCCATTGCTCACCTTCCACAGAGATGTCCTGGATGGCGAAGCGAAGGATGATGGTCCAGATCATGCCCAGGGTCATCTTCAGGTTCCCGTCGACAATCTCTGCAGGGCAGGGGTCAGGGGACAGATTTGCCTGGCATTCAAGGTCTGTGCTATCTGGCCTCAGCTTACCTTCCCCTCTGATCAGCCCTCTGGCCCTTGTCTCCCATTTCAGGGCTGGCACCTAGTAGGTGAGCACCTAGCAGGTGCTCAATAAGCATCTCTTTTTCTTTTTCTTTTTTTTTTTTTTTTTTTTGAGATGGAGTCTCGCTCTGTCACCCAGGCTGGAGTGCAGTGGCGCAATCTCCGCCTCCCAGGTTCACACCATTCTCCTGCCTCAGCCTCCTGAGTAGCTGGGACTACAGGCGCCCACCACCACGCCCGGCTAATTTTTTTTATTTTTAGTAGAGAAGGGGTTTCACCATGTCAGCCAGGATGGTCTCAATCTCCTGACCTCATGATCTGCCTGCCTCGGCCTCCCAAAGTGCTGGGATTACAGGCATGAGCCACCGTGTCTGGCCTCTTTTTCTTTTCTTTTTTTTTATTATAATTTTTTCCCATGGAGTCTCCCTCTTTGCCCCGGCTGGAGTACAGTGGTGCAATCTCAGCTCACTGCAACCTCCGCCTCCTGGGTTCAAGTGATTCTCCTTCCTCAGCCTCCCTAATAGCGGGGACTACAGGCTGCACCACCAAACCCGGCTAATTTTTTTTGTATTTTTAGTAGAGATGGGGTTTCACCATGTTGGCCTGGCTGGTCTCGAACTCCCGACCTCAAATGATCTGCCCACCTCAGCCTCCCAAAGTGCTGGGATTACAGTCGTGAGCCAGTGCACCAAGCTGAATCTATTTTTTGGGGGGTGACAGAGTCTTGCTCTGTCGCCTGGGCTGGAGTGCAGTGGCATGATCTCAGCTCACTGCAACCTCTGCCTCCCTGGTTCAAGCAATTCTTCTGCCTCAGCCTCCCGAGTAGCTGGGACTACAGGTGCATGCCACCATGCTCAGCTGATTTTTGTATTTTTAGTGGAGATGGATTTCACTGTATTGGCCAGGCTGGTCTCGAACTCCTGACCTCATGATCTGCTTGCCTTGGCCTCCCAAAGTGCTGGGGTTACAGGTATAAGCCATCACCCCTGGCCTGCATCTATTTTTTTGTTTAGTTGGTTGGTTTTGGGAATTTTTTGAGATGGAGTTTTCTCTTTGTGTGTGTGTGTGTGTGTGTGTGTGTGTGTGTGAGAGAGAGAGAGAGAGAGAGAGAGAGAGAGAGAGAGTGTGTGTCTCTCTTGTCACCCAGGCTGGAGTGCAATGGTGCAATCTTGGTTCACTGCAACCTCCGCCTCCCAGGTTCAAGGGATTCTCCTACCTCAGCCTCACGAGTAGCTGGGATTACAGGCGTGTGCCACCATGCCCAGCAAATTTTTGTGTTTTCAGTACAGACAGGCTTTCACCATGTTGGCCAGGATGGTCTCAAACTCCTGACTTCAGGGTGATCCATTTGCCTTGGCCTCCCAAAGTGCGAGAATACAGGGGTGAGCCACTGTGCCTGGCCAAGATGGAGTTTTGCTATGTTGCCCAGGCTGATCTCCAACTCCCGGGCTCAAACAATCCTTCCGCCTCAGTCTCCCAAGTAGCTGAGACTACAGCGCTACCATGCCTGGCTTGTTATTTAGCAATTATTTCACTGAACTCTTACTAGGGTTCGGGGGCTGAGCTGGCACTTTGGGTATATTGGCTTTTCTTTCTTTTTTTTTTGAGACAGAATCTAGCTCTGTCACCCAGGCTGGAGTGCAGTGGCAAGATCTCAGCTCACTGCAACCTCGGCCTCCCGGGTTCAAGTGATTCTCTTGCCTTAGCCTCCTAAGTAGCTGGGATTACAGCCACGCGCCGCCACACCCAGCGTATTTTTAGTAGAGACAGGGTTTTACCATGTTGGCCAGGATGGTCTTGATCTCCTGACCTCGTGAGCCCCACACCTCAGCCTCCCAAAGTGCTGGGATTACAGGTGTGAGCCACCAGGCCTGGCCGGCATTTTTTTTTTTTTTCTTTCAGACAGAGTCTCTCGCTCTGTTGCTCAGGCTGGAGTGCAGTGGTGTGATCTCGGCTCACTGCAAGCTCCACCTCCCAGGTTCATTTGATTCTTGTGCCTCAGCCTCCCAAGTAGCTGGGATTACAGGTGTGCGCCACCACACCCAGCTGATTTTTGTATTTTTAGTAGAAATAGGGTTTTGCCATGTTGGCCAGGCTGGTCTCAAACTCCTAGCCTCAAGCAGTCCACCGGCCTCAGCCTCCCAAAGTGCCGAGATTACAGGCGTGAGCCACCGTGCCTGGCTGGTACACTGGCTCTTTACAGGCTCTCTTGCGAGGCAGGGATTATTCTCATTGCTGAGATGAGGAAACTGAGGCTCACAGAGGTGATTTGCTGATGTCAAGAGAGGCCCCCGTGCCCTGCCCAAGACCCTTCCTGCCACCTCCTCACCTTCAGCACCAATGGACACCAGTTTAACCCCCTTGCTGGCAATGAAGTCCAGGGCCTTGTTAACGTTGGCGATTTTGTGGAAGCGCATCTTGCCTTTATCTGGCCTAGGCAGCCTCTCACCTGGGTTTAAGAGGAGAGGCCAAGGGCCAAAGGTCATGAGAGGCAGCTGAAGCTATTATCCGCAAACTCTCCCCTCCCCACCAAATCCCGTCCAACACTCCGCCACCCTATTCCCCCTGCTATCCAGATGTTCCTGGGTCCTGGGGCCCAGGTGCACTGATTTGCCATCCTCACCTGAAATGACCTCCAGGAGCAGCATGAGTTTGAGGCCATTGCGGAAATCTTCCTCGATGTTCTCGATCTGGGTGCCTGCCTTGCGCAGGTGTGAGTTGCACCAGGCAGTGAAGGTCTAGGGGCAGAGGACAGCACTCAAACCCTACGACTGGCTCTGGGGGATGTGGGGCACAGTCCTGTCTCCTCAGTCAGGGTAGGTCTCAGAGCCTTGTATTTCTGGATTCAAGTCTCAGCTCAGCTCAGCCACTGACTTGCTGTGCATCCTGCGCCAGTCCCTTTCCCTCTCTGAGCTTTCGTTTTCCTGAGAGGGGAGAAATGGGGTCTGTGACCCATGCAGGTCCCAGTTCAGACTTGGGGCACCCGGCCACCAGCACCCCAGCCTTGGGGGTCTTAAACACTGGAGGGCCCTTAGAAAATGTTAACACATTCAAAGTGTGGGGCCCTCTGAGATTTTGAACCATAGGAGCCAGTGCAGGGTGATACTGCCTTTCTGAAATCTGAAAACTCCTGGACTCAAGCACATCTGGCCCTCAGGGTTTTGCCTAAGGGACTGTCTCTGTATTTCTGTTTTCTCAGTGCTACTGACCTTCTAGGGTTGTTGTAAATTGGCCTCCAAGTAGACCCTAGATGAGTAAGGACTCTGAGGGCTGTTGGAGCGTCAGCTGGCACTCGGGCCCAGCCTGATCTCATTTTGTTTTTTTAGAGAGAGACGGTCTTACTATGTTGCTCAGGCTTGTCTCAAGCTCCTGGGCTCAAGTGATCCTCCTGCCTCGGTCTTATTATGTTGCCCAGACTGGTCTCAAGCTCCTGGGCTCAAGTGATCCTCCTGCCTTGGCTTCCCAAAGTGTTGGGATTACAGGCATGAGCCACCATGCCTGGTCTGATCTCATTTCTGGGGGTGACTGCCCACCCCTTCCCCAAAAGTCAGCCTCAGCCTCCTTCTGAGATGGGAGGGATGGTACAGGGCTGTGTGTCTGTTGGGGATAGGGGTGACACGACACTTGGTACACAAGTTTCTGCCAACCTACCGCCCTTCAGGTCCTGAATTCTGCCTTTCCATAGACTACTTGGTAGAGTCAGGGTGGGCTCCAAGGCCAACTGAGCCACTCATGCTCTGTGATCTAGGGTCAGCCCCTTTCCCTCTTCGGGGCTTGGTCTTCCCATTTGTGTAATTAAAGGATCAGAATCTATGATGGCTCAGGTCTTTCTTCTTCCAGCCTGGCAGGATTCTTGGATTCAGAGCATCCCCACACCACAAAGCAGATACTCCTGGGAGGTGGCCCTGGGAGCCATTTGGAATTCTTCCCCTCAGCCACCTTTCCTTCCTCAGACCAGCTTGCCAGATGCCCTGGGAGCTGGACATGGAAGATGATGCGTTAAATACTTGAGGGGCTGTCATTGCTAAGGAAAGGGAGTGAGCTTCCCATCACTGGAGGTATGTAAGTAGACACTGAGTACAACTTGATGGGAACCTAAGCACTGAATAGGGCAGTTCGATTTCCCACAGTTCCCTCCAACCCTGGAGTCTAAGATGCTTTGAGTTTGGAAAGGGCAGGGGGATAGGCAGGTCTGGGTGGTGCCAAACATGACTCTTTTTTTTTTTTTGGAGACAGAGTTTCGCGCTTGTTGCCCAGACTGGAGTGCAATGGTGCGATCTCTACTCACTGTAACCTCTGCCTCCCTGGTTCAAGCGATTCTCCTGCCTCAGCCTCCCAAGTAGCTGGGATTACAGGCATGCGCCGCCACGCCCTGCTAATTTTGTATTTTTAGTAGAGATGGGGTTTCTCCATATTGGTCAGGCTGGTCTTGAACTTACAACCTCAGGTGATCCGCCCCCCTCTGTCTCCCAAAGTGCTGGGATTACAGGCATGAGCCACCACTCCCAGCCCAAACAAGACTCTTAATGAGATGTGGTTCCTGCCCTAAGGGAGCTCACAGTCCATCCAAGAGTCATTTTGGTCTGAGAAGCGCTGTAAGAGGTTGCCGAGGAATTTATGGGAGGGACGCTGCGGATCAGGGTGGGGGCCTCTTGGGGAAGGCGAGTATTTGATCAGAGCTGTGATGGGCAGGAATTATTCAGGAAGGGAAGGGCAGGCAAGGGCATTTCAGGCAGGGGCTGCCATGCAGGCAAGTGCTCGGTGGCTGTGAGAAACACTTGCTACATTTGTCAGACTACAAGGATCTGGGCACTGCTGGAATGGAGCTGGGGTTGTTGGGGTATAAGTGGTGAGAGGCAGGCCAGAGGGGCAGCAGGGGCCAGGTCATGCGCGATCTTGGGTGCTAAGCTGGGGAGTTAAAATTTGATCCGGAGGGCAACAGAGAGTCAGGGAAGCCTCAGGCAGGAGGGAGGTGGGCAGAACTGTCCATGCTGGTTGCAGAGTGGAGATGAATGGCTTGGCGTGGCAGAAGGCAGAAGTGAGGACGCAGTCACTGGGATCAGGGCAAGAGAGGAAGGGTGTCAGTGTGGGGGACAAGGCAGGATTGGATGGATGAGACAGAAATGTTGGAATGTAAGCTCCCATGGCAGGGGCTTTATTTTGTCTGCTGCCGAATCCCAGCACCTGAAACAGCGCTGGCACATGGTAAGACATCAGGTGGGAGGAGGCAGCGTGCTGCTCCAAGACTGTGTGAAGGAAGCCCTTGGATGGAGGAGTCACTGGGGAGAAAGGGAGCATAGAGCAACAGGGAGGGGTCAGGGCTAAAGCTGAGCACAAGGATGTTTATTACCACCTTGCAATAAACAACGCTGGACGAGAAAGAAATGAGCCAAATGTCCAACTACAAGGGATGCTGATTGATTTTCAGATCCTCTATGCTGTGCAGCCATTGAATGAGTAGATGATGAGATGGTGACTGCAAGTTGGGATGAACAGATGTTCCCGATAATTTGTTAGGTGACAAAGGCAAGTTACAGACTGGCACGTGTCATATGGGGGGCACGCAGACCTGGATCTCGGAGAGGCCCGGGTGGGTGGGGGTAGGGATAGGAGATGTTGCAGAACAGGTGGCAGCTGGAGCCAAGGACAGGGATGACACCACCGGGAAATTGCCAAACCTGGGACTGCAGCCGTGCTTGGAGACAGGTGCAGGGGGAGCCTAAGGGGAGGCCTGTCACCCGGGGCACCCCAGCCGAGTCAGCGGAGCCTCTCGGCCCTTGGGGTCATCTCCTGTCATCTAACCCAGCAGAAGTACTCTGATTCTAAATTCTGGGACTCTCAGATCATTTAAATTCCACTGAGTACCCCAGTACCCTGCCCTCTCCTGGAGTCATACAGTGTTGGCACACGCTGAGCAGGGTCCAATGGCCTCATAGTGCCCTCCTGGTTACCCCTGGCCTGCCACTCTCCAAAGTATTCTCCCTCTGGCCTGGATCATTTTCCCTTTGGGAACCCAAGTGTCCTGCCCCCTCTACTTGGGAAAGTCTGGGAGTGAAAATAGCTCAGGGAGGGAGGGGCCCTGAGCGCCCAACGGGCTGGGCCTGGGTAGCAGCTGCCCCTGTGCCCCTCTTTGGCGCCCCCGAGGTGCTGCCTCAGCACTAAGTGTCCATCTGGCTGGAGAGTCAGGTTACAGCGTAAGGGGACCCAGGTCTCCCCTCCTCCCCGACCTATGGCCTTTTCAGCAGACTCAGGGCCCCATGCCTGGGGTATCTTGGGAAAGAATGGGGGTAGGGAAAAGGGTAAAGATCCTCAGGTTGCGGGGGTCCTGATGTCTGACAGTCTGTGATGTGGGGCCTGTCTGTGCTCTTTCTGGGCTTCAGTTTCTTCAATTGTTAAATGAGATACAGCGACTATGGACCCCACCCTGGAGACGAGGTGGGGTGGGGTCTGAGAGGACCCTTCTCACCACCCCCACACTCCCAAGTCCACTAGTTGCCTGACTGCAAGCCTTCAGGGTGGGGTCTGGGAATATTTAACTAGAAGAAGATTCTTCTTTCTGAACCCCCTAACTTGGATCTCCTGGGGTTTGCCCAGCCTGTTTTCAGCAGCAGAAGTGGGGCAGTGGGCCCAGGGGAATGAACCCTGGTGGGGGTGGGGAGCCCAGAAACTCTCTTGTCATTTTAAACCCCTCTTGAGGGCTCCCAGCCCTCTCCTCCAGCCCTGGGGACAGCAGGCAGCTGATGGGCAGAGCCTGGGCTGGGGATTAGCACTCTAGGTTAAAGACAAGCTCTGCCCCTGCACTGCTGAGATGCCCAGGACAAACAGCCCGGCCTCTCAGGCCTCGGTTTTGCTGTCAGGAAATGGGCGAGCACTCACTTTCCGCTGCTGCTTCTCCCAGGCCGGGTCCAGCAGCAGGTCGCGGTCCCAGTCCTCCTCCTGTTCCATGTACTCGCCGCCCCCGCCGCCGCCCGCGAAGCGCCCCTCCCCGGCCCCCAGACCCTCGGGCTGCATAACCATCATCATCTCGATCGGGCTCCTGGCTTCGCTCCGCTCGGCACGCTCTCGGACACCCGGGCCCCATTAAGTAGGGCCCAGCCCAGCCCCAGATCGAATTCGCACTAAATATGGGGGAGGAGGGAGGGGCCGGATGGGGGTGAAGGAGCTCGGGTTGGACCTGGCAAGGGGTTGTCCTGAAGCCGGGAACTGCGGGACTCGGGGGCGCCGGGGTGGATCTCGCGGCGGAGATCCTGGGTTTGCATTCCTGCTCCGCTGCTGGGGCGCTGTGTGACCTTGAGAAATCCACGGGACCTCTCTGAGTCTGTTTCCTCCTCTCCACAATAGAAAGGCCGATAATAATAGTGGCCGCGGGCCGCTCTAGAGGCTGCCCTCTGGAGCTCCTCGTGAGCCTCTTCCAGCACCTCGCTGGTGGGACACAGAGCCCTAACCCCATTTCACAGTCAGGAACACAGAGGCGCCGAGCTGTTTTGCAAGTTTTCTGGGGTGATGGAGACACCCGGGCATGGGGAACGGCTCTGAGCCAGCTGGATGGGCTGCGGCAGGGCTATTAATATCGGGGCGGCTGTGGGGAGTAGGGGAGAATGTGCTGAGCCGGGAAACCCCGACACCACCCCGGCTGCAACTCAATCCCCCGGGCACTCCTGGCCCCAGCGCCAGCGGGCGGGGCTCCGACGGGATGGGAGGGGCCTCCAGGGTGGGCGGGTCAATCACTCCGCGGCGTCATCCGGGCTCCAGCGCCGCGGGATTCCGAGCGCCTCCACTGCTGGTCCGTTGGCCAGATCAACTCGCCGCGTGGGCCGGCCGTTCCCTGAGAGTCGGAGCGCTCGCCGCACCCCCTTCCGAGCTTCTATTGGCCGTAGCAGACGTCCGTCTGCCGCTATCTCCGCCCCAATACGGAAGCGGCCTAGTCCTCCGGCTCCGACAGCTGGGTGTCCAGGCCATGGGGCAGCACTGGGCGTCTGGGAGCACGGACGGGGCGCCCGCGCAGCTGCCTCTCGTGCTCACCGCGCTGTGGGCCGCGGCCGTGGGCCTGGAGCTGGCTTACGTGCTGGTGCTCGGTCCCGGGCCGCCGCCGCTGGGACCCCTGGCCCGGGCCTTGCAGCTGGCGCTGGCCGCCTTCCAGCTGCTCAACCTGCTGGGCAACGTGGGGCTCTTCCTGCGCTCAGATCCCAGCATCCGTGGCGTGATGCTGGCCGGCCGCGGTCTGGGCCAGGGCTGGGCGTGAGTGGGGTGCGGGATCGGGCGGGGAGAAGTGGGAGCCTTGGACAGGGGGGAGGGGCCCCAAGACCTGAGATGTTAGAACCAGGTTACATTAGGATCCAGGTTGTTAGAATCAGAAATTTGTTTAGAACCTGGGATGGAAGAGCTAGAATTGAGTGTTATTTATTCACTCGCAAATACTTATTGGGCGCCTACTAGGTGCAAGGTTTTGTTACAGGGACGAAGGGTACAATAGAACAAATTCCTGATTTGAGGGGGGTGCAGATGAGAAACTAGAGGAATAATAAGCAAATCATATAGAATGCTAGAAGGTGATAGTAGTTTGGAAACAAGAAGTAGAGCAGGGTAAAGGGGTTGCAAGTTTCAATATTAAATAGGTGGTTAGGCCGAGTGCGTTGGCTCACATCTGTAATCCCAGCACTTTGGGAGGCCGAGGCCGGCGGATCACTTAAGGTCAGAAGTTTACCAGCCTAGCCAACGTGGTGAAACCCCGTCTCTACTAAAAATATAAAAAAATTAGTCGGGCATGGCGGCACGTGCCTGTAATCTCAGCTACTGGGGAGGCTGAGGCAAGAGAATTGTTTGAACCTGGGAGGCGGAGGTTGCAGTGAGCCGAGATCGAGCCACTGCACTCCAGCCTGGGTGACAGAGCGAGACTCCCTCCATCTCAAATAAATAAATACATAAATACATAAATAAACAGGTGGTAAATTCTCATCACAAAAATATGAGTGTTTGAGGTAATGGCTATCCTAATTAGCTTGATTTATTCCAAGCTGTACTGATAAATCATAACATCACTTGGTATCCCATAAGTATATACAACTGGAATTTGTCAATTTATAATTAGAAAAAAAAATTACACCAGGTACAGGCTCTACACACACATTTTATGCCAGGCAGAGGCTTTCGCTGAGACTGAGGCTGTAGTGTGCTATGATCACACCTGTGAACAACCACTACACTCCAGCCTGGGTAATGTAGCGAGACTCTGTCCCTAAAAATTTTTTAAAATTAATTTTAAAAATAATATACATAAATGTGTGGTCAAGGTAGACCTCATAGAGAAGGAGGCATTTGAGCAAAAAACTTGGAGGGCGTGGGGGCGGTTAGCCATGTGGGAATCTGAGGGAAAGATGTTCCGGGCAGAGGTAACAAGTGGTGCAAAGGCTCTGAGGCAGTTGTGTACCCAGCATGTATGTTCCCAGAACAGCAAGAAGGCCAGTGTGGCTGGAGTGCAGTAAGAGAGGGGAAGAGATGTCACAGATAGAAGGATGTTGTAGGACACTGAAGGCTTTGCTTTTTACTAGAAATAAATTGGAGAACCACAGGAGGGTTTTAAGCAGAGGAGGGTCAGTTTGGTTGCTGGGGAGAGACCGTACGAGGTGGGGCAAAGGTGGAATCGGAGACCAGTCAAGAGGCTATTGCAGTAATCCAGAGAGTTCCTAGTGACCTGGACAAAGGGGTGACCGTGGAGGAAGGGAGAGATTTGCTGCTGGATGTCAGTGGCTTGAGAAAGGTCTCAGGACTGGGGATGTTAGGGCTGGAAGAGACCTGAGACCTGTAGTGCTAGAACTAGAAGGGCCTGGGACATCTTGTTTAGCCTGCATTTACTTGTAAATAAATTGAGGCTTAGCCAGGGCAAATGGCTGTTGCCACTTCCGCAGGATGGGCTCTGGGGCAGCCCTGTGCACAATATGGGGCATCTGAGCTGCTGGGGGAACTGACGCTGTGGTTCCTTCCTGCAGTTACTGCTACCAGTGCCAAAGCCAGGTGCCGCCACGCAGCGGACACTGCTCTGCCTGCCGCGTCTGCATCCTGCGTCGGGACCACCACTGCCGCCTGCTGGGCCGCTGCGTGGGCTTCGGCAACTACCGGCCCTTCCTGTGCCTGCTGCTTCATGCTGCCGGCGTCCTGCTCCACGTCTCTGTGCTGCTGGGCCCTGCACTGTCGGCCCTGCTGCGAGCCCACACGCCCCTCCACATGGCTGCCCTCCTCCTGCTTCCCTGGCTCATGTTGCTCACAGGTGGGGAGCCTGGGAGGCCTCTGCACAGAGGCAGGGGCCCTGGTATTGGGCTGGGGAGTACAGCCCATTCTGGTGGGAGACGGGCTTTCTGGCCTGGGGGACCCAGCCCCAGTGTCAGTGATGGCCAGTAAGGGCAGCTTGGTATTCACCCGGGGGTGCAGTACGGAAACTGGTGTGTTGAGACAAGTGCAGCGTTCTGGCTGGAGAATTGGGAGATTCCTGGAGTCGTTGAGAGAGGAGAAAGACTCGTGGGAGTCTCTGCATGGCGGGATGTGGAAGTGCATTCTAGGAGCATTTCTAAGTGAGAGAAGCAATAGGAACAAAGGCTTGGAGAGTGGGCAGGGAATTGTGAGAATTAAGGCCAGATTGGTAGGGGAGGCCTGGCTGGTGGGGTCCTGAGAACTGGTGTGAGGAGATGGCTCCTATTTGACTGGACAGTGGGGAGCCAGTGAAAGTGACAGGCAGGAGAAGGCCCAGTTATGGGAAGCTGGGGAGGGCAGACTTGGATCAGCAGGCTGCCTGAGATGCCATGTTCTAGACGACACATATGTTCCTCTTCCCCCATCTACAGATAGAAGCCTCGCTGGTCCTTTTTACTCTTTGTTCTCTACCCCTAGAATGCTTTGGCCTTTCTCGCCCCCATTCCTTCCTCCTGACCTTTCCATGGTTCCCTCTGTCACTTTGATCTGTGGTTGAGGAACCTCCCCGGCTACTCCGGGTAGTCACTGTGCCTCCTCATCCTATCCAAGCCCAGCTCTGTGCATGGACCCCACCTACAGCCCAGGGGAGGCCTCGGGAAGTGGCCCACTGGGGTTATCAGAATCTTCATCTGCCCACACCAGCTTCCCAATGGGTCCTCCTCTGCCCTCTTCAATGATTGCTCCCTCCATGAGTCCCGGCCCTCCAGCCGCACTGCCCTACCACCTTGTGGTCAACACTCACTCCCCTCAGTCACGGAAGACTCTGGCTCCAGTCACAGACTCTCTCTTCACCCTGGGCCCTGTGGAAATCAAGGGTGTCTGGAAGTTTGCATGAACAGCCCCCTCAATGCCTGGATGGCTTAGCTCTTGGCCTCCTCCTTCATTTTTCCTTCCTTTCCCTCCTCCCATGTCCACACCCCAGTCCTGGTCAGAATCCAAAAATGAGTCACCCCCACAAACCACCCATCTTCCTCTTTCTGCTGCCCACCTCCTCTTCTCTCCGTCTTTTACTCCTCCACGCCCTGGCACCTGCTCCATGAGCCTGCAGGCTCGTGGCCCTCACCGCCCGTCTGTGCCTTTCCACCTTCGCCACCGACGTCCAGCTCAGAGCTCATCCTTCTCACCATTCTCCTGCCAGCATCGCAAACTTCCTCCCTCATCTTCCTTCCACAGTGCTTTCCTGGCTTCTCTGTGTCTGCCTCTGGCTGCTGAGAGCCAGAGGCATTGGCAGTCTGTGGCAGGTTGATGCCATGCCATGCCATGTTCATGGCTGCTGACCTCAGCAGGCCCTCGGCTATGCCTGGCCTTCCCGTTTGCTTGTAAGCTTGCTACCCCCAGCGACAGCAGCTCAAACCTTCCCTGCTCTCCCACACTCCAAGCTCCGGCACTGAGAAAGTGAGACATCAGCTGGCACATCCCAAATTGTGCTGTCCTCAACTCCCCGAGCCCAGCTGACTGCCCCCAGCTTCTTGTATTTGGTGCCTACCTCCCTGCTTGGAGGCCTCAGGCTGTGGCATCTGCCTCTCCTGCAGGCCAGGCCTCTTCTGCCCTCCTGGTTTGCCACCTTGGACAAACCCTCCCGTGCCCTCATATCCTCCTCCAGCGCTTGCCCTGCTCTAAGCTTCCCAAGGGACTTGCCCAGGCTCATGGCTGCTTATTCCCTGCCTGCTCCAGCCTGGCTTCTGCCACCACCACTCACCCAGGGATCTGTCTCCACACACTCCAGGACCCTTTCTTGCTTTATGAGACCTTTTAGACTCATGACACTGCTGGCCCCCAGCCCCCGTGAAGCGTTCTCTGCCTGGCATCACCAATGGCTGGGACCTTGGTGCGTTCACCTTCCTTTGTGGTTGCCCTTTCTCATCTTTTATCTGATCCCCAAGAACCGATTTCCCCGTGCTCCTGTCTAGGTGCCATTCCGCCCTCACTCTACACACTTTGGCAGGTCTAGCTGCGCCCACAGTCTCAGGGTTGCTTTGCACCCCCTACTCGCAGAACTGTTTGTCCAGCCTGGGCTTCTCCCTGTGCTTGCAGACCTGCAGACTGTCCACCTGCTTGTCTCACAAGTGCCTCTGGCCTGCCTCAGGACCTTCAAACAGAATGGTTTTTTTTTTTTGATTTTTTTTTTTGAGATGGAGTTTTGCTCTTGTTGCCCAGGCTGGAGTGCAATGGCGCGATATCGGCTCACCGCAACCTCCGCCTTCCAGGTTCAAGTGATTCTCTTGCCTCAGCCTCCCGAGTAGCTGGGATTACAGGCATGCGCCACCACGCCCGACTAATTTTTTTTGTATTTTTAGTACAGACGGAGTTTCTCCATGTTGGCCAGGCTGGTCTGGAACTCCTGACCTCAGGTGATCCACCTGCCTCAGCCTCCTAAAGTGCTGGGATTACAGGCATGAGCCACCACACCCGGCCCATTTTAACTATTTTAAAGTGTACAATTCAGTGGCTTTTAGTACATTCATGATGTAGTGCAACCATCACCACTGTCTAATTCCAGAACATTTTCACCCTAAAAAGAAACCCCGTACCCATTAGTGGTCCCTCCATGTTCCTCCCTAATCCCCTTAGCCCCTGGCAACCACTAATCTTTCTGTCTCTGTGGACTTGCCTATTCAGGATGTTTCACATAAGTGGGATGATAAACATGTGACCTTTGGTGCCTGGCTTCTCTCACTTAGCGTAACATTTCATGGCCTCTCGTAGTCCGTTAGTTCAGCAGGTACTTGTTGCTGACTGTGGGCCAAGATGGCACAGGATACTGGCTTTTCTGTGGCGGCACACATTAAGTAACTGAGAATGGCTTTTTTTTTTTTTTTTTTTTTTCTCACTCTGTCACCCAGGCTGGAGTGCAATGGTGCAATCTTGGCTCACTGCAGCCTCCACCTCCCGGGTTCAAGCGATTATCCTGCCTCAGCCTCCTGAGTAGCTGGGATTACAGGTGTGTGCAACCACACCCGGTTAATTTTTGTATTTTTAGTAGAGACGGAGTTTCACCATGTTGGTCAGGCTGGTCTGGAACTCCTGACCTCATGATCCACCCGCCTCGGCCTCCCAAAATACTGGGATTACAGGCACGAGCCACCGTGCCCGGCCTTTTTTTTTTTTTTTTTTTTTTTTGAGATGGGAGTCTCGCTCTGTTGCCCATGCTGGAGTGCAGTGGCGTGATCTCAGCTCACTGCAACCTCTGCCTCCCAGGTTAAAGCGATTCTCCTGCCTGAGCCCCCCAGCCTCCTGAGTAGCCGGGATTACAGGCGCCTGCCACCACGTCTGGCTAATTTTTGTATTTTTTAGTAGAGACGGGGTTTTACCGTGTTGTCAAGGCTGGTCTCAAATTCCTGACCTCAGGTGATCTATCTGCTTTGCCCTCCCAAAGTGCTGGGATTACAGGTGTGAGCCACCGCATCCAGCCAAGAATGGCCTCTTTAATGTCTGTGAGCTCCCCAAGGGCAGAGACACCCTCTAGTGCCTGGCACCACCTCCAGGGCTGAGGAGGTGCTCACCAAGTCTGTGATGCAGGAATGAAGCCGTATCCCAAGTAGGGGGCTGCGTCTGCCCAGTTTACCAGTGCGTTCTTGTCACCCAGCACGGGCTGGCCAGCGAGTATCGACACAGGGTTTGCTGAGCGGAGGAATGAGCCCTGCTTTGTGGTGGAGGGGAGCGGGTGGCAGGAAAGCCGGACCCCACTGCCCCTCCCTGACCCTCTCTGCTCTTTTATTGCAGGCAGAGTGTCTCTGGCACAGTTTGCCTTGGCCTTCGTGACGGACACGTGCGTGGCGGGTGCGCTGCTGTGCGGGGCTGGGCTGCTCTTCCATGGGATGCTGCTGCTGCGGGGCCAGACCACATGGGAGTGGGCTCGGGGCCAGCACTCCTATGACCTGGGTCCCTGCCACAACCTGCAGGCAGCCCTGGGGCCCCGCTGGGCCCTCGTCTGGCTCTGGCCCTTCCTGGCCTCCCCATTGCCTGGGGATGGGATCACCTTCCAGACCACAGCAGATGTGGGACACACAGCCTCCTGACTCTAGGAAGAGCCAGAGCTGTACAGGGAGGAAGGGGTGAGAGGGGGGCCCCCACACCTAGACTCAGTAAGGAAGTCGGGTTGGACCTTAACATCTGCATTGGACAACTCCACCCCTTCCTTGGCCTTGCCCCTGCCGCCTACACTCCTACGTGTCCAGGGCTTGGGCCGTGACTTAGGCAGAGGAGTGCAGAGGAGGGTCTGGCAGGGGCTGCTCAGGCCGCCTAGCTGCCCCTTTGCCAGGTTAATAAAGCACTGACTTGTTTCTCAGCCTCCCTCCATCTTTGCATAGTTTCTGGCCCCTCACTTTGTTGCTGGGGCTGTTTCTGGGACCCTCTGTAGGGCCTGGAAACCGCAGGATGCCTGAGGGTCTCAGGGGCTGGGGCTCTACCTCCCCTGGCCTGGGTGAGTTGGGGGTGGGGCACCAGCACGCCAAGGCAGTGTCCTACTGATCCAGGCTATGAGAATCCAAACATTCTTTCCCAGGTTTGGCATTTTATAGTTAGAAGCATTTCTGCAACAGCAGTTTCATGGAACCTCTCTTAGCTAACCTGGTCCATGGGGCAGCAGTTACGCTCTGAGAATCCATGTGGTAAGATCATGGTGCGGCAAATGGAGGCAGGGTCCAACCCAGGTCTTTGTGCTTTTGCCTTTACCCTTGCACAGCTGGAGGAAATGAGTAGGAAAGAAATCAAGGTAAAGAAATGCGCTGGGGCTGTTTGGGCATCTGTGGAGGGTGGTGCTGACAGGGCTAGGTCTGCACCTCTCTGGACTCCTCAAGAGCTGCTTGTTAAATGTTTCTGTGTAAATAGAGTGAATAGAGACCGCCATTTCCACATGGCAGGCCTAAACACATGTGTTCGTCTCAGTTTTCTCTTAGGATCTCTCTAAGATGATAGTAAAGAAAACCAAAAATATATACAAAGGGAAAGAAAACAGGAGGGAAGACAGTAGAACACAGAGCCTGACCACATTTTCTTTTTTCTCTCTGTTGCCGGGGCTGGAGTGCAGTGGCACGATCTCGGTTCACTGTAACCTCCACCTCCCGGGTTCAAGTGATTCAGCCTCCCGAGTTGCTGGGATTACAGACACCCGCCACCATGCCCGGCTGATTTTTTTTTTTTTCTTTTTTGAGACGGAGTTTTGCTCTTGTTGCTCAGGCAGGAGTGCAATGGCGTGATCTCGGCTCACTGCAACCTCCGCCTCCTGGGTTCAAGCGATTCTCCTGCCTCAGCCTCCCGAGTAGCTGGGGTTACAGGTGCCCGCCACCATGCCTGGCTAATTTTTGTATTTTTAGTAGAGACGGGGTTTCACCATGTTGGCCAGGCAGGTCTCAAACTCGTGACCTTGTGATCCGCCCACCTTGGCCTCCCGAAGTGCTGGAATTACAGGTGTGAGCCACTGCGCCTGGCCATGCCCAGCTAATTTTTTTGTATTTTTAGTATAGACAGGGTTTCACCATGTTGGCCAGGCTGAACTTGAATTCCTGGCACCTGCCTCCACCTCCGTCTCCCAAAGTGCTAGGATTACAGGCGTGAGCTACCGTGCCTGGCTGACAATTTTTTATTTTTTTATTTTATTTTATTTGAGACAGACTCTTGTTCTGTTGCCAGGCTGGAGTGCAGTGGCACGATCTCGGCTCACTGCAAGCTCCGCCTTCTGGGTTCACGCCATTCTCCTGCCTCAGCCTCTCAAGTAGCTGGGACTACAGGTGCCTGCCACCATGCCAAGCTAATTTTTTGTATTTTTAGTAGAGACGAGGTTTCACCGTGTTAGCCAGGATGGTCTTGATCTCCTGACCGTGTGATCCACCCGCCTCGGCCTCCCAAAGTGCTGGGATTACAGGTGTGAGCCACCACTCCTGGCCGGCCAGGATGGTCTTGATCTACTGACCTCGTGATCTGCCCGCCTTGGCCTCCCAAAGTGCTGGGATTACAGGTATGAGCCACCGTGCCCGGCCGCCTGGCTGACATTTTCAAAGATGGAAAGTGGATGGAGAATTAAGAGCTGAAATTATGTGTTCCCAAAAGGTGGGGCCAAAAGGCAAGTGGAATTACCTGCCAGAGCCCCGGAGGGGCTCAGGAACTCCACCAGGACCATGGAGGGTGAGGTGAGGCTTCGGCCAACAGTGGGGACCGACGGAACGTCTATGTAAGGATCAGTGGGGTGCTGCTCCCCCACATCCCACCCACATCATGCAGCCAGCAGCTACACCTCTGGGTGGGGTGGTGTGACGTGAGGATTATTTGAAGGATAAATGGAACCAGAGAAGCTTCGGGTCTTAGGCGTACTGGGGAGGGGTGGGTGAGAGGCTAGACCAAAAAATGGGGTTAAGTGAAAGTCCATAGATACTGCTGGGGGGCCTCCCATGAAAGAACATGCTTGACCCCCAAGAACCTTCAGAGAAACCCACCCTCTGACAGGCTCTGCCCAGGCCCACAAAGATCTGAGCTGCTTGGCTGGTTGTTTTTGTAACAGGCATGCTCTGTTGCTATTTTTTAATGACAGGAGGAACTTGGTGTGCCTGGCACTTTGGGCTGCACAGACGCATTAGCAGACTCACCTTGTCCTGTTTCATCCCTCGCCCTCCACAATTTCTTATTTTCTTTCTTTCTCTTTTTATTTTTTGAGACAGAGTTTCACTCTTGTTACCCAGGCTGGAGTGCAATGATGCGATCTCGGTTCACCGAAACCTCCGCCTCCCGGGTTCAAGCGATTCTCCTGCTGCAGCCTCTCGGTAGCTGGGATTACAGGCATGTGCCACCATGCCCGGCTAATTGTTTTTGTATTTTTAGTAGAGACAGGGTTTCTCCATGTTGGTCAGGCTGGTCTGGAACTCCTGACCTCAGATGATCCACCTGCCTCGGCCTCCCAAAGTGCTGGGATTACAGGTATGAGCCACTGCGCCCAGCCCACAATATCTTATTTTCATGTTTTTTTGTGTGTTTTGTTTTATTTTTCGAGATGGAGTCTCTCTGTTGCCCAAGCTGGAGTGCAATGGCGTGATCTTGGCTCACTTCCTGGGTTCAAGCGATTCTCCTGCCTTAGCCTCCCAAGTAACTGGGATTGCAGGCACCCGCCATCATGCCCTGCTAAATTTTGTACTTTTGTAGAGATGGGGTTTCACCATGTTGGTCAGGCTGGTCTTGAACTGCTGACCTCAGGTGATCTGCCCACCTTGGCCTCCCAAAGTGCTGGGATTACAGGCGTGAGCCACCATGCCTGGACTCGTTGTTGTTGTTTTTAATTAGTGAGGAGCTACAAGAACACATTTATAAAATTAAGAGGAAACAACAGCCCCACTGCATTTGAGAAGGTTACCATTTCCTTCGAAGTTCCTGCTGTTGCCCCTCCCTGGTGGGGGAGACACTGTCCTGTTTCAGTCATTCCGTTGCTTTGCTTTATAGTTTTATTAATGTGTTTGTGTTGGCTTTGCATGTTTTCAAATATATGAATGAAATCATGCCGAGTTTATTCTTTTACAGTTTGCCTTTTCACTTGATTATGTTCCTGAGATGTATCCGGATTATTGTGTGTAGCTGTATGGCATTCCTTTTCCCTGCTGCCTAGTGATCCATTGAAAATACCATAATTGATTTTTCTATGTGGTTCCACTGGTCATTTTTCTGCCCCTGTGCCCTTTGGGAATCATCTCCTAAACTCTAGTCTCGGCCCTTGCTCTTCCATGTAACCTTGAGAATCAGCTTGTCAAATTCCCCCCAAAAACCCCTTGAGATGTAGAATGGAACCCAGCTGAATCTATAGATCAGTCTGGATAAAATCAGCACCTGTGTAAAATTGAATTTTCCCATTCATGAGCAGGGTTTATTTCTGCACTCAATGTTTTCAATAAAGTTGTGCACCTTTTCCCATAAAGATCATGCCTTTTTAAATTGGATTAATTCTTAAGTATCTGATATTGTATGCTATTATACATGCACTATCAAAATAGACTGTGAGCCTGGGCAACATAGTGAGACCCTGTCTCTGCAAAATACAAAATTAATGGGGGCTGGGCACTGTAATCCCACACTTTGGGAGGCTGAGGCGGGAGGATCACTTGAGGCCTGGAGTTTGAGACAAGCCTGGACAACATAGTGAGACCCTGTGTCTTAAAAAAAAAAAAAAAGCCTTGTGTGGTAGTGCGTCTGTAGTGTGGGGGATGGGGGTGGGCTGAGGTGGGACGATGGCTTGAGCTCAGCAGGTCGAGGCTGCAGTGAGCTGTGACCGTGCTTCTGCACTCCAGCCTGGGTGACAAGAGCTAGACTCTGTCTCAAAAAAACTAAAACAAAAACAAAAGTTGTGTCCAGGCCAGGTGTGGTGGCTCATGCCTGTAATCCCAGCACTTTGGGAGGCTGAGGCAGGCGGATCACCTGAGGTCAGGAATTCAAGGCCAGCTTGGCCAACATGGTAAAACCCTGTCTCTACTAAAAATACAAAAATTAGCCAGGTGCAGTGGTGCATGCCTGTAATCCCAGCTACTCGGGAGTCTGATGGAGGAGAATCACTTGAGCCCGGGAGGCAGAGGTTGCAGTGAGCCGAGATCACGCCAGCACACTCTAGCAGATCACGAGGTGAGGAGATCGAGACCATTCTGGCTAACACGGTGAAACCCCGTTTCTACTAAAAATACGAAAAATTAGCCGGGCATGGTGGCAGGCGCCTGTAGTCCCAGCTACTCGGGAGGCTGAGGCAGGAGAATGGTGTGAACCTGGGAGGTGATGCTTGCAGTGAGCCGAGACCGCGCCACTGCACTCCAGCCTGGGCAACACAGTGAGACTCCGTCTCAAAAAACAAATAATAAAATAAAATAAAATAAATGAAAAAAATCTTTAAAAACTCTAATGACTTTATTTTTTTTGGTAGGGACAGGGTCTCACCATGTTGCACAGGCTGGTCTCCAGCTTATGGGTTCAAGCGATCCTCCTGCCTTGGCTTCTCAAAGGGCTGGGATTACAAGTGTGAACCACTATACCCGGCCTCTAGTGACTTTTTTTTTTTCTTTTCTTTTGAGACAGAGTTTCGCTTTTTTTTTTTTTTTTTTTTTTTTTTGAGACAGAGTTTCGCTCTTGCCCAGGCTAGAGTGGTGTAGTGGCACGATCTTGGCTCACTACAACCTCCACCTTCCTGTTTCAAGCAATTCTCCTGCCTCAGCCTTCCAAGTAGCTGGGATTACACGCGCCTGCCACCATGCCTGGCTAGTTTTTGTATTTTTAGTAGAGATGGGGTTTCACCATGTTGGCCAGGCTGGTCTCGAACTCCTGGCCTTGTGATCTGCCTGCCTCGGCCTCCCAAAGTGCTGGGATTACACGTGTGAGCTACCACGCCCAGCCAGTTTCGCTCGTTTTGCCCAGGCTGGAGTGCAGTGGCACAATCTCAGCTCACTGCAACCTCCGCCTCCCGGGTTCAAGCGATTCTCCTGCCTCAGCCTCCCAAGTAGCTGGAACTACAGGTGTCTGCCACCACGCCTGGCTAATTTTTGTATTTTTAGTAGAGACAGGGTTTCACCATGTTGGCCGGGCTGGTCTCAAACTCCTGACCTCAGGTGGTCCGCCTGCCCCGGCCTCCCAAAGTGCTGGGATTACAGGCATGAGCCACAGTGCCCAGCCTTCTGGCCATGACTTTTTAAAGAAGATATCTGAGGATATGTTTCACCAAATGAGGGTGAACTGAGAAATAGGAAGCCATCAGGCCCAGGAATCAGGATCTAGCCCAGGAGAGAGGCAAAGGCAATTTACCTGGAAAACAAACAGTCCTCAGTGAAGCAGGGGATGAAGGGAAGTGTCTAGAAAAAAGAGGAGCTGTCAGATGGTGGGGGAAGAATTAGCAATCAGTCCATCAGAAAACAAAGTAAATGAGAAACTCAGGGCAACTCATTAACTCCATTAAAAAGAAAGTACAAGGAAGGTAATTTAATTATAGTCCAACTCTTGGCTCCGCAGTTAATAACTTTCACATAGTAATAGAAATAGTAATCTGAGTATTTTTTAACCTAATAACTAGGGATGGGGGAGGGTTGTTGACAAAAGAGAGCTAAAGCCTCATGTATGACAACAGGGAGTCAACAGGTAATGTCTAAGATTGATATATCAAGCAAGAGTCATATAAGCACATTTTAAAAATAGCTGAATGAACTGGAAGTGACTGCTGGGTAGGGGAGCAGTACTAGAGAATGGGAGAGACTGTTTTCTTGTTACAAACTGTGTAATTCCACATTAGTAAGTGGGTATGTGTTTTTAAATAAGTATGTTTTAGAAAGACACCAATTCTCCTTGTCCTTAATGTTCACAATTTCTCTCTAGTGTGTGCACTGGGCACCCTGCACTGTTTCTTGCTTCATGTTGCTTTATGAACACTTACTGTCCTCATGGCACGGTTCATGTATTTCTTAGTGGTAGGTACATAATATTACATTATATAAACTTACATCAGGTGCTGGGCATATGTCTCCCATTTCATCCTCAGAAATAGCTATGACGAGAAAGGCCCTGCCTTTCCTGCTAATTCTCACGATGTGGCCACTGCCCTGGGAACTTCCCACCCACATGACTGATTTGGGCTCCAGGACGTAGAAGGGCATCTATATGGGCAGTTCTGGACTTCTGCCTCCCGTGGCACTTCCCTGGAGCCCCAGAAACGCCTCTCCTGGTGCGCCTGGCCCTGGCTCTGCTCTGTCGCACTCTGCCTTCCTCTCCTGGGCTTGCTTTCTGGGCATGAGCATCCCTGTCAGGAGCAGCTGCTGTGTGATCTTTAGGAGCTCTAGTGGGGCTGGAGCCACCAGCTCCCTGCGGGGCACCCTCTGCCTCCTGCACCCCCTTCTCCCTGAACAACCTTTGTGTGGCATCGTAGGCCTAAGACTGGCTAAGTCTAAGATTTCAGAGAAGTTTCCTGGGGAGAGGAGGGCTATTCCCTGGGTTTGCTCAGCTGACAAGGAGAGAGGAGAGCACGTATTTTGCCCGCAAGCTGAGTGGGCTGCAGCCCAGCCTCCGGAACTCCAGGGAGCAACAGGAGGCTCAATCTCACCCAAGAAGAGCTTCTGATTTCCCTGGCCAGGACTAGCCCAATTTTGGCCTTGGTCTGCAGCAGGAGATGAGTGATGTGCATGAGGGACGTGGCAGTGGAGAAAGGCTGGGCCTGTCCTGCTCAGCTCACTTTGACCGCTTCGGAGCTCTGATCTGAGCCCAGTATGGTTTCTGGAAAAGGCTGGGGAGGGGAGGGCGTAGTAGGACTTCAGTGGGACCATGCTGGGTTGGTGCTGTGGGAGGAGTTGAGCCACCCTAGGTACTCACTAACCTGCTACTATAGGCCCAACAGTGGGGGTGGTGAGGAAGCGGGTGCTTAAGAGAGGGGAGATGAGCTGTCACCCCAGCACACTGCTGCATGAGGAGTGGGCCTGGGGCCACTGAACCCGCCCAGTTCTCCCTGGCTGATTGCGCAGGGGCTTTCACAGCAGCCCAGGGCTCAGGCGGCCGCCAGCCCCTCGCTCCCAGGCATGTTGACGTGGGCACTCAGCAGGGGTGCACTTTGGCCTTCTCGAAGCACCAGCACCTATGGAGGAGTGGCCATGGCAGCAGGGGGCATACACCCCTGACCCCTTGCCTGGTCTGCGCTGGCCCTAATGACAGGCCACAGGGCTCCACTGTGCAGATACCCCCACCCCCACCCAGGAGCCCCCCAAGGTCTTTGTTGGCACTCACCCTTACTGTCCTCCCCAGGGTCCTGCTCACCTTCCACGTGGTACAAGTGCGGGGCCTACCTTGATGATGTCTGAGATGCCCTTGTTACTGAGACTCTCCACAAAGGTCTCCAGGGGGTAGTTGAGCCCTGGCACCAGCAAGGGTACCTAAGTTTGGGGACAAAGAAGTAAGGAAACCAGCCCTCGTGCCAGTGTTTGGCATATTCTGGTGCATTCAGGCCCGCAGTCTCCACTGAGCCTCAGCACCCCTGCAGGGTGGGCAGGACAACTGCTGGGTGGAGGAGGATGCAGGTGTGGTGGGGAAGTGAATGGCCCAGGGCCACATGGTGAGTGATGAAACCTAGACCTCTGGACTCCCACCAAGTCTGGGGCTGTTGATTGCATATTCCAGCCTTTTGCAGTTTCTGGTCCTCCCAACTTGGGGTCAGACCTGGGCCCTGGGGGAAAACCAGGCCCTTCACACTCTGGGGTCCCCCAGACCCTTCTGGGAGGTGTAGGTGGGGTTCAGGCTCTAGCAGTTTTCCCAGCACCTTCTGTATGGCTCGTGGAGACCCCTCACAGGCTGCAAGAAAAGCAGCAGAGGCAGGGCTTGGGGCTCCCTCCAGAGGCCCCTACTGGGGCCTTGGCCTGGTCTGTGGTGGGAGAGTAGGTCTGCTGGCCACCTGGCAGCCACCCGCACGCTCTGACCCTGACCTGGCGGGGCTCTGTGGGCATCTCATCAGGCCCCTGCCCTGGCCTTTCCCACTCCATATCTAAGTGAGGAGCATCCAGTACCTTGAAGAAGGGCCGGGGCAGGGAATAGAGCGCCTCGTTGTACAGGAAGCAGACCAGCAGCCCCAGGACAGGACGGGTTGTTGAGGTGTTCTGCAGGTGAAGTGTGAGCTTAAAGGTGGGGCCAAGGCCCTGAACCTATGGAGAGGGTGGGTGGAGAAAGCCCTTAGGACCTGGCGGCCTTGGGCACGGAGTACAGTGTGCTCTGCCTGCCTTCCACCAATGCCCTCATGTCCCCTCCTCCTAATCAATCTGCCTCCCAGCAGACACAGAAGACCAGAAGGGGCAGAGGGATCAGAAGAGGCCAGAGAGGGCAAGAGCCTGAGGGAGGCCAGGCAGCAAGTCAGAGGCAGAGCTGGCCTGGGACTGCAGGCCCCGACTCTCACCTGAGCCCCTCACCCCCACCCCCTGCCTGTTTCACCTCCCACTCTCATCCTAGGGTAGCTTGATCAGTTCATTTTTCTCCTGCTTCCCCGGAGTTGCCTTGTAGCCTCTTCCTCCTCTGCATCTATCCACTCTTTAGGAAAAGAGAACTCAGAACCTGGTTGGGTCAGATGCCACACCTCAGGGACGCATTTAGGGCTGGTCGGAGCCCTGCTGACCCTAAGCTCATTTGCGTCTGAGCCTTGCGGGGTTCCTCCTTTTGCCTGTGCTGGTCTCGGTGCTTACGGGTGAGGCCGGGATGGCCCCTTCCCTGTACCCAGCAGTCCTAACACGTTGGGCTGCCCACAGTTACCAAAGTGACAGCCTTCTTCCTTGTACCATAGCTGTAAGGATCCCTTCAGGTTCTTGGGAAGAAATGTCCTAATATGACTATTCTGGGGGCCTATCTGAGCTGGAGAGTGTCCCACGGCATGGCCAGCCGAGGGGAGAGGTGGCACAGGAGGGTGGGAAGGTGAGGGCTGCTCTCACAAAGGAGGACATGAGACTCGGTCCCCAGGTCTGCGGGAAGGTGATGGGGAGCACGGGCTGAGTTGGCTTGGAATTGGCTCTGGGGCTTAGCTGTGTGGCAGAGGGGTTCCTGCGCATCCTGGCCTCTGCCCCTCTGGCCCTGACTCTGCCCTCACCCAGATGCTCACCACGGCGTGCAGCTTGAGTGGCTCTCGGGCTGTCGCGGACAGGGGGCTCAGGCTGGACTCGAGGGCCTGCAGGTAGGCGCGGGCAGCACGTAGGCGCAGCAGGTATAGGTCTGTCTGGAAGGCCCGGTGCATGGCTGTGGAGAAGGGTCCCAGAGGCTGACGGTGGAGGTGGGGGGTGGCAGGGAGGAGGCAGCAACGGGGCACTCCTGCTCAGGTTGGTGTGGGGAGGGTGCAAGGGGAGGGTGCAAGTGGAGGGTGCTGCGGGAGGAGTCTGCAGGAGCTGGGGAGGAGGGAAAGAGCCCAGCCTTCTGGCAAAACTCGACGCCATGGCCTCGCCCTGCCTCTTCTCACTCTCTTACCACCTCCCTGCCTGCACTATCTAGCTCCTTCACTGGCTTCTCTGTCCGGCCCTAGAGGCTGGTGTTCTCCTGAGTCTGGTCCATGGTCCTCTTCTCATCCTCCATCTTCTTCCCCCAGACAATCCATGTCCTGCCACAGCTCTGATCACCACAAAGAGGAGTCCTCAGTGTCCACGCTCAATATTGTGCATGTGTCTCCAGCAGCTTAGTGAGCACCCTCGCCTGCCTCCTGCTCATCTCCACAGGGAGGTCCCATCAACACCTCAGGCTCAACGCTGCGGAAACCAGCCTCATGGTCCTGCCTCCGTCACTGCCTCCCTGTCCATCAAGTCACCTAGGTCCACCCCTCACATCTCACCGTTTGCAGGATCACATGACTCTTCCCCAAGCCACCTCCAGGGCCCACCCCGCCCCCACCCCACTGTCCCTCCTCTTCCAGACTGGGCACCTCGGTCCCCCAGGCTGGCTTCGCTCTTCCGTTTATGTGTGAAGTGGCTTCTGCCATTCAGGAGTTTCACATTTTATGTGCTTTTTCTCTAGTACTTTTACAATTTATTTTTAATCTATCCAGAATTAATTTTTGTGGCTGGTATGAAGAAAAGGTCTGATTTTCTTCCTTTTTTTTTTTTTTTTTTTTTTTTGAGACAGAGTTTCACTCTTGTTACCCAGGCTGGAGTGCAATGGCGCGATCTCAGCTCACTGCAACCTCTGCCTCCCGGGTTCAATCGATTCTCCTGCCTCAGCCTCCCGAGTAGCTGGAATTACAGGCACGCGCCGCCAAGCCTGGCTAATTTTTTGTATTTAGTAGAGACGGGGTTTCACCATGTTGGTCAGGCTGGTCTCGAACTCCTGACCTCAGGTGATCTGCCCACCTCGGCCTCCCAAAGTGCTGGGATTACAGGTGTGAGCCACCGCACCTGGCCGAAAAGGTCTAATTTTCTTTTCTAGAAGCAAGTTGTCCTGATTGTGTGTTTTTGGACAGTCTCACATTTCCCTGCCAATTCAAAATGACACCTTTCACACACTCTGACTTTCCACATGTTCAGGGTCAGTTTCTGGACTTCCTAATCCTGCCCCGATCTCCATTCTATTTCTGCATCCACACCACAGCTTCTGATTCCCACAGCTTGAGTTCATTTTGCTACCTGATAGGGTAAGTCCCCTCATTCTTATTTTCCCCAATCTTCTTAGGTTTACTCTTTGAATCAACTGGCCAGGTCCTTAAAACAAACCCCACTGGGATTTTAACTGCAACTTCAAGCTTTACAGCATTAGGTCTTCCCATCCTGCAACTTGGTAACTCTCTCCACTTAAGCATTCTTGAAGGTGGTCTTTTCTGTTCTTGAAGATAGTTTTACAACTTTATTAGACTTTGTACATTTTCTTTTTCTTTGAGACGGAGTCTGGCTCTTGTCACCCAGGCTGGAGTGCAGTGGCGTGATCTTGGTTCACTGCAACCTTTGCCTCCTAGGTTCAAGTGATTCTCCTGCCTAAGGAGATTACAGGCGTGTGACACCATGCCCAGCTAATTTTGTATTTTTAGTAGCAAGGGGGTTTCACCATGTTGGCCAGGCTGGTCACGAACTCCTGACCTCAGGTGATCTGCCTGCCTCGGCCTCCCAAAGAGCTGGGATTATAGGCATGAGCCACCGAACCGGGCCTGCTTTCTTGAATCCAGGTCAACACCCTGTGCCTCTGCCTATATTACCCTGCCCTGCCCTGTCTGGGGGTCTGGCTATCATCTTTTAGGGTGAAGCCCAAAGTCACCTCGCTCTGAAGCCTTTCCCAAGCTTCCCAGGCAGAAGTCCTTACTCCCTCTGTGTGCTCCAAAAGCTCTTTGCAGAAACCCCTTCTACACATGATCATGAAGTTGGCCCCAGGTAGACTGAGTTCCTAAGGTAGGGACTATTATTTATTCTTTTTTTTTTTTTTTTTTTTTTGAGACGGAGTCTCGCTCTGTCACCCAGGCTGGAGTGCAGTGGCATGATCTTGGCTCACTGCAACCTCCGCCTCCTGGGTTTAAGCGATTCTTCTGCCTCAGCCTCCGAAGTAGCTGGGACTACAGGTGCATGCCAACACGCCTGGCTGTTTGTATTTTTAGTAGAGACAGGGTTTCACCATATTGGCCAGGCTGGTCTTGAACTCCTGACCTCATGATCTGCCCATCTCCGCCTCCCAAAGTGGTGGGATTACAGGCGTGAGCCACTGCACCTGGCCCAAGGTAGGGACTATTCTAATTAAAGGCACCTGGCACAAGGCCTGGTGTAATCATAGGTACTGAATGAATGAATGAACGAACGATGAATGAATGAACAAATAAATGGGCAGGAAAAACTGGACAAGATGACACTGGTCAAATTCTACTTTTCTCTTTCTCTTTTTTTTTTTTTTTTTGAGAAAGAAGTATCATTATGTTACCCAGGTAGGTCTTGAACTCCTGGGCTCATGCTGTCCTCCCACCTCTGCCAAAGTGTTGGGATTACAGGCGTGAGCCACCATGCCCAGTCAAAATTCTACTTTCCTCATGAGAATTCCTGCGTTTGGAAGTGACTGCTCCCTTCCCTGAATTCTAAGGGCTCTTGCTGTCACCCACAGCACCTTCCAGCCTGAGGAACAGTGATTTGCAGGCAACGTGTACCTCCTAGGCTGTCCCTGGATTTGCAGAGGTGAGTGACCTACCTAGTTGGCCGAGATCTCCTCCCAGTGCACAGGGAGGCTGGGCAGCATTCCCCTAGCTTTGCTGTGTAGGAGCAATGGAGGAGGAAGAAGGGAAAGGACCCAGTCTGAGGCTCACCGGTGCCAGCCTCCCGCTCTCGCAGTGTCTGATCCACGTAAAGCCGGGTCTTTCGGGGCACATTGAGTTTCATGGCCTGGGCTGGTGGGGGACCCACCTCACTTCCTCCCTCTACAAACACTGCTGTACGCTTCAGGATCTTGATGATCAGGCCACCACCTAGGGAAGTGGACAGTGGAAATGGATTTGTCCTCCCCAGTTCTACCCACATTCCCATTCTTTCTTCCCCAAACAATCTGCCTCCTATAGAGTTGCTTCTGTACACATCCGTCTTCCAGACGAGACTGTTTCTGGAAGTAACAAAGTGCATCTTAATAGTCTCTCATCATTAATTCATTAATCCACTTAGCAGTTATTTGTGGAGTACTGTGATGTTCCTGGCATCGTGGCAGGCACTGGGGATGCTGGGTGAACTAGAAAGATCGAATCCAGCCCAGGACCCAGCCATTGGGCTGTCCCAGTGGAGGCCTAGCTCCAGAAGGACACTTCTGTAGGCCTTGCTTTCCACACCCAGGTCCACCCATGCTTCATTCCCACCTCCCCCTTTCCCCAGAAGCAGGCCTGTCCCTTCACTCCCGACTTCAAAGCCCTTGCCAGGTCTGGCTCCACTCACCTCGAGTGGTCATGATGAGGGTGTTGTCCTCCCGCCCGTACCGGCCAAAGCAAAGGCTGGTCACTGCATCCTATGTGGAGACGTCAGAGTTTAGTTGGGGAAATATCTTGGAGAGGAAAGCAAGACAGGGGATGGGTAGGGGAGGCCCCAGATATAATAGGTGAGAAGTGATAGAGACAGGCCTGGGGAATCGCTGCCTCTGAAATATTTCCTATATTTCTCATCTCCCCTCCAATCTCACTACCTCAGTTCCAGACCAAATATCACTGGCCCTCACTTTTGGGGTCAACCTCCTAATAGATCTCCCAGACTCGTCTTTCGGGTCTTTCTCCCCAGTCTGTCCTTCACAATGCTGCCTTTGCTACCTTTCAAAAACACAAATATGTCTGGTCTCTGATAGAAAACCTCCAATGGCTTTTGTTCTCTTTCTTAGGACACTGAAGGCCTTCCACATTTGACTCCAACCCGCCTTTTCTGTCAGTTCTCTCCTCTTTACCCTTCTTTCAACGAGCATACCACCGGCCCTCCCAGCACCTATGGCCCAAGCCAGTTGTTTGCAAATTTTATACTGTGACACAGGACAATTTACACGCACACACGCACATACACAGTTTCACTTGTGACATACTTTTTTTTTGAGATGGAGTTTCACTTCATTGCCCAGGCTGGAGTGCAGTGGCGTGATCTCCAGCTCACTGCAACCTCTGCCTCCTGGGTTCAAGTGATTCTGCCTCGGCCTTCCCAGTAGATGCGATTATAGGCATGCACCACCATGCTTGGCTAATTTTTCTATTTGTATTTGTAATTATTTATTTATTTTTGTTGTTTTGTTTTTTTGTTTTGAGATAGAGTCTTGCTCTGTGGCCCAGGTTGGAGTGCAGTGGCGTGATCTCAGTTCACTGCAACCTTTGCCTCCTAGGTTCAAGTGATTCTTCTGCCTCAGCCTCCCAAGTAGCTGGGATTACAGGTGTGCCATCACACCCGGCTTTTTTTTTTTTTTTTGAGATGGAGTCTTGCTCTGTCACCCAGGCTGGAGTGCAGTGGTGCGATCTTGGCTCACTGCCTCCCGGGTTCACTCCATTCTCCTGCCTCAGCCTCCTGAGTAGCTGGGACTACAGGCACCTGCCACCATGCCCAGCTAATTTTTTGTATTTTTAGTAGAGACGGGGTTTCACCGTGTTAGCCAGGATGGTCTCCATCTCCTGACCTTGTGATCTGCCTGCCTCGGCCTCCCAAAGTGCTGGGATTACAGACGTGAGCCACCGTGCCCGGCCCATACCCGGCTAATTTGTTTATTTTTAGTAGAGATGGGGTTTCACCATGTTGGCCAGGCTGTTCCAGAACTGTGATCGCCTGCCTCAGCCTTCCAAAGTGCTGGGATTACAGGTGTGAGCCAATGTGCCTGGCCCTCACTTGTGACATACTTTGAATTTACTATTCTATTTTTTTAAATGTTGCTGGTTGTGATCTACTAAACTGATTTAATGATTCACAACTTAAGAGTCTGAAAACCTCTGGTCCAAACTCATCAAATGACCTGGATTCCTTAATCAAGAGCCTTCATACTTCTCAGGCTTTGTGCATGCTATTCTCTGTGCAGAATGTTCTTCCTCCATTTGTCCACCTGACAAACTGTTCTGAGGCCCAGTTGAACTGTCACTTGTTCTGTGAAGTGTCCCATGGAGTCCATCCCCATTTATCTCACCCCCCACCCTTGTCACTCAGCACCCTCTGCGCTTTTTAGCACTTTGCTCTGCTTCAGTCGGCCCTGCTTTTAAATTTGCTATGTCTCTGGCTGGCTGTTACCTTAGACTGTAAGCCTCCTGAAAACAAGGACTTAGTCATCATTTTACCCCCCACCCCTACCAATATGGTGACTGGTACATATGAGGTGCTCAACACATTTTTTTTTTTTTAAGATGGAGTCTCGCTCTGTTGTCCAGGCTGGAGTGCCGTGGTTTGATCTTGACTCACTGCAACCTCCGCCTCCCAGGCTCAAGCGATTCTCCTACCTCAACCTCCTGAGTAGCTGGGATTACAGGTACGCGCCACCATGCCCGGCTAATTTTTGTATTTTTAGTAGCAAGGGGGTTATGCCATGTTGGCCAGGCTGGTTTTGAACTCCTTACCTCAGGTGATCTGCCCACCTTGGCCTCCCAAAGTGCTGGGATTACAGGCATGAGCCACTGTGCCTGGCCTCAACAAATGTTTTTGAAATGCATCAATGTGTGGTCGGAAGAGGCAGCTAAGAAGCCCCAGAGGTGAGACGAGGGCAAGGAGGAGTGAGTGGCAGATGCCAGAGATGGGGCTCACCGGGGTGTGGATGACGTTGAGCAGGGCCTTGTCACGATAAATGCGGACCTCTCCATTGGCCAGCCCAGCCATGACGGCCTGCAGGCCCCGGGAATGCTGCTCCAGGAGGTTCATGGTCAGGATGGCTGCGGGCATCTGCACTGTCCACAGCTTCTTCCCCTGGCAGGGAACAGCCAGTGTCTGTGGAGGGCTCAGGGCTTACAGTGGAAAGAACGGTTTCTGGGGTGGGGAAGCCAGAGGAAACTCTTGCCAAGTGGGGGCTAGGGGCATAGGCGTGGAGGGGCTGCTGCTTGCTGGGGGCTGCACCTTGTGGGTGAAGCCATGCAGGCTGTCTTGGGTGCTGCCCACCACTAGGACCTTGTGTACCCGGATAAGTCCCACAGGCTGGGCGCTCAGCTCGATGCAGTACTTGGGGTGCTTGGAGTCTCTGTGGAATAAACAACACACTGTCTGGCCCCAGAGAAATCCTCTCCACTTCTATGGCTGACCCTCCTCTGTCTAAACCCCATGGACTCACCTGGGAGGAACACTGGCCCCAAAGCAGATGACCCTGGGATTATTTCCACTTCTGCCACCTTAGTAAATGTGTGGCCTTGGAAAACATCAAGTGTGTCTTCCTCCCACCTTCACTATGGTGTCTTGTCTTCCTCCCACCTTCACTATGGTGTCTTGTCTTCCGCCCACCTTCACTATGGTGGCTTGTATGATCATCTGGCATTTAACAGAGTTTTCAGTGAGTTTACCTTTGGCTGGACTAGCCAGGACAAGTGGACTTAGGCACTTTATTATGAGAAAAGGATGAAGAGCTTTGCCCTGTGTCAATGCAGTTTTTAGTTTACTGGCCTCTCAATTTTAGTTTCCCTTTCCAGAAAGTACAGTTAGTTCCTCTCTATTCGAGGAGCACACGCCAATGTCTTTCCCACTTTGAGTTGGCCTACAACACTCTTCCCGACTTTCTCACCAACTGGTTCCTTTTTAACTTTCAAGCCATCTCCACAGAGAGGTGTTCCTGATCACCCTTACCTGTTATTTTTCCCCACTGAGCTTGTATTTTTTCTCCATAGCACTCATCCAATTTGTAGTAACATCTTGGTTTCTTCACTTTAATACATCTGTCTTCGCCATAAGGACAGGGACCATATTTATCTTGTTCATCAATATATCCCTAATACCACATACTGCATAATGCATAGTAGGTGCTCAATAAATATTTATTGAATTAAAAATGCATGTTAGGCCGGGTGTGGTGGCTTATGACTGTAATCCCGGCACTTTGGGAGGCCGAGGCGGGTGGATCACAAGGTCAGGTGTTCGAGACCAGCCTGGCCAATATGGTGAAACCCCGTCTCTACTAAAAATACAAAAATTAGCTGGGTGTGGTGGCACGCACCTGTAGTCCCAGCTACTTGGGAGGCTGAGGCAGGAGAATCGCTTGAACCCAGGAGGCAGAGGTTGCAGTAAGCCGAGATCGTGCCACTGCACTCCAGCCTGGGTGACAGAGTGAGACTCTGTGACTCTGTCTCACAAAATAAAAAAAAAAAAAGCATTTTATATGGAATATTAAACTAATGCATAAACAAGTGTCATGTCATGTACCCTAGAAAGTAACAAATATGGGAAATTATTTTTTTATTTCTTCCCATCTGTTTTCTTTTCTTTTTTTTTGAGACAGAGTCTCGCTCTGTGCCCAGGCTGGAGGGCAGTGGCGTGATCTCGGCTCACTGCAAGCTCCACCTCCCAGGTTCACGCCATTCTCCTGCCTCAGCCTCCCGAGTAGCTGGGAGTACAGGCGCCTGCCACCACGCCCAGCTATTTTTTGTATTTTTAGTAGAGATGGGGTTTCACTGTGTTAGCCAGGATGGTCTCGATCTCCTGACCTCATGATCCACCCACGCTGGCCTCCAAAGTGCTGGGATTACAGGCGTGAGGCAATGCACCCGGCAGCCCCCTGCTTTTTTTTTTTTTTTTTTTTGAGATGGAGTCTCACTCCGTTACCCAGGCTGGAGTGCAGTGGTGTGATCTTGGCTCACTGCAACCTCCGCCTCCTGGGTTCAAGCGATTCTCCTACCTTAGCCTCCCGAGTAGCTGGGGCTAGAGGCATGCGCCACCACGCCCAGCTAATTTTGTATTTTTAGTAGAGATGGGGTTTCACCATGTTGGCCAGGCTGGTCTTGAACTCCTGACCTCAGGTGATCCGCTTGCCTCGGCCTCCCAAAGTGCTGGGATTACAGGCGTGAGCCACAGCGCCCAGCCTGTCCTCTCATTTCTGATCACTCCTGTACTATAGCCACCCAGCCTAGTCTCTCACTGTGCCAGCCCCATCTCACAAGCCTCCAGGTATCCTCTCCTGTGTTTGTGGGCTCAGCCTCCTTTATGAAGTTCTCAGCTCTTTGCATTTCCAAATTCCAGCCTTAAAGCCCACTCTCATCTTGCAAGCCTCTGAAGCCACCAGTTTTCTGAGATGTTCCTCCCGGCCCCGGAGACCACGGATGTGGCTACCTTCTCAGAATATAGATGTTTCCATTGCGGCAGGCCGCGGCAAGCCGGAACTCAACATCAAACTGGCCGGAAACCTCTAGGAAGACGGGGACGCTGGGAAGGCTCATCTGCAAAGAAGAAGCGCAAACACTCCAATTTCTCTGGAGCCCCCGTCCCTCCCTGCCCTGTCAGTAACTCCTCTGAGTGAGTGCCTGGTCTAAAGTCCCAATCTCCTCACTTACACCCAGTTTAAATTCATACAGTTTTTCAGGAGGGAAACTTGGGGCAACATTTAGCAAAAGCCTTTTAGTCTGTGCCTTTTGACTAAACGATGCCACTTCTAGGACTGCATCCTAAGGATGTACTTAAACAACCGTGCAGCTGGGTGTGGTGGCCCACACCTATAATCCCAATACTTTGAGAGGCTGAGGCGGGTGGATCGCTTGAGCTCAGGAGTTCGAGACCAGCCTGTCCAACATGGCAAAACTTTGTCTCTACCAAAAGTACAAAACTTAGCTGGGCGTGGTGGTCCCACAGATGAGAAGATGAGGTGAGAGGACTGTTTGAGCCCAGGTGGCATAGGTTGCAGTAAGCTGAGATTGTACTACTGCACTTCAGCCTGGGCAAGAGAGCAAGACTGTCTCAAAAACAAACAAACAAGCATGCAAGGATATTTGGGTAAAAAGGTCTATAGCATTGGTATTAATAGCAAAAAATGAAAAACAGTTTAAATGTACAATAGGTGGCAGGGTAAATAAATTATGGTACCTCAATATGATGGATATTGCGTGGTCTTTAAAAAGGCTGATGTGGGGTCAGGTGTGGTGGCTCACGCCTGTAATCCCAGCACTTTGGGAGGCTGAGATGCAGAGATCACTTGAGGTAAGGAATTTGAGACCAGCCTGGCCAACAGGGTGATACCCCATCTCTACTAAAAATACAAAAATTAGCTGGGTGTGGTGGTACATGCCTGCAGTCCCAGCTACTCAGGTGGCTGAGGCATCAGAACTGCTTGAACCCGGGAGGTAGAAGCTGCAGTGAGCTGAGATAGAGCCACTGTACTCCAGCCTGGGTGACACAGCAAGATTCTGCCTCAAAAACAAAAAACAAAACAAAAGAAAATAAAAGGCTGATGTGGTTTTATAGATATAGAAAGACACTGATGATATACTGCTACATGAAAAGAACATGTTACATGATCCTCCTGCTTTTATTTATTTATTTACTTATTGTTTTTAGAGACAGGGTCTCACTCTGTCGCCCAGGCTGGAGTGCAGTGCCACAATCATAGCTCACTGCAGCCTGAAACTCTTGGGCTCAAGCCATCCTCCTGCCTCAGCCTCCCAAAGCACTAGGGTTAGAGGCATGGGCCACCACACCCAGCTAATCCTGTTTTTATAAAGAGAAATATTTACATAAAGTTATATATCTATGTCTAAATATGAAAATGTCTAGAGAGACCTATGCCTCAACTTTAACAGTATATATCCATAGGCGGTAGGATTTTTGGATATATATCTTTTTTTATGCTTATCTAGTTTCTAATTTTTCTACAAGGAACATATATATTACCCAGAACTAACTGTGGAGCATGGGGAGAGAATGCAGCCTGGGCCTCCAGTGGGCCCAGGGCCAGACCTGACGCTGACCTTGGCTAAAATGGTGAAGGCCTCGGGGTCAAGCACCAGGAGCTCCTTGTTCTCGGTGCCCAGCACCAGGCAAGACACAGCATCCTCGTCAGCCAGGTTCTTCTTCAAGGTGGTCATGGTGGTGATGACTGTCTACAGAAGGACTCCAGGGGTCACCCAGGGAACCTCCACACACCACCCCCAAGATACTCCCAGAATGCCACATGAGGGAAGAAAGAGGGCAAAGGAGGATGAAGAGGAAATATCAGAGATGTGACAGAAGATTTAAGTACAAAGGTGTTTATTGCAACAAATCTAACTTTCTAACAAAAGAGGATTGTCTAAGTCAATTATGAGCCATCCATATCATCAAAAACTATGCAGTCTTTTTTTTTTCTTGAGACAGGTTCTCGCTCTGTCGCCCAGGCAGGAGTGCAGTGGTACAATCTCGGCTCACTGCAACCTCTGCCTCGCAGGTTCAAGCAATTCTCCTGCCTCAGCCTCCCAACTAGCTGGGATTACAGGCGCACGCCACCGTGCCCAGCTACTTTTTGTATTTTTAGTTTCACCATGTTGCCCAGGTTGGTCTTGAACTCCTGACCTGTGATCCACCTGCCTCAGCCCCCTAAAGTGCTGGGATTACATGCATGAGCCACCATGCCCGGCTGCAGTCATTTCTTAAAAGTCATATTTTAAAAGAATATTTGGGCCAGGCTCAGCAGATCATGCCTGTAATCCCAGCACTTTTGGGGACCAAGGCAGGTGGACTGCATGAGCCCAGGAGTCCAACACCAGCTTGGGCAGCAAAGTGAGACCCCAACTCTACAAAAAATAAAAATAAAAAATCAGCCAGGTGCGATGGCGTGCACCTGTAGTCCCAGGTACTCAGGAGGCTGAGGCAGGAGGATCCCTTGATCCCAGGAGTTCAATGCTCCAGTGAGCTATGATCCTGCCACTGCATTCCAGCCTGACTGACAGAGTAAGACCCTGTCTTAAAAAAAAAGAAAAGAAAAGAAAAGAAAAGGGCTGGGCGTGGTGGCTCACACCTGTAAGCCCAGCACTCTGGGAGGCTGAAGTGGTCAGAAGTTCAAGACCAGCCTGGCCAAAATGGTGAAACCCCGTCTCTACCAAAAAATATGAAAATTAGCCAGGCATGGTGGCATGCACCTGTAATCCCAGCTACCCAGGAGGCTGAGGCAGGAGAATCGCTGGAACCCGGGAAGCAGAGGCTGCAGTGAGCCAAGATTGCACCACTGCACTCCAGCCTGGGTGACAGAGCAAGACTCCATCTCAAAGAAAGAAAAGAAAAAAAAAAAAAAAAAGAAACCTCATCTGTACAGAAATACAACCATTAGCCAGGCATGATGGCGGGTGCCTGTAATCCCAGCTACTTGTGAGGCTGAGGCAGGATAATTGCTTGGACCTGGGAAATGGAGGTTGCAGTGAGCTGAGATCGTGCCATTGCACTCCAGCCTGGGTGACAGAGCGAGACTCCGTTTCAAAAATAAATAAAAGAAAAGGCCGGGTGCGGTGGTTCACGCCTGTAATCCCAGCACTTTGGGAGGCCGAGGTGGGCGGATCACGTGAGGTTGGGAGTTCGAGACCAGCCTGACCAACAGGGAGAAACCCTGTCCCTACTAAAAATACAAAATTAGCCGGGCGTGGTGGCGCATCCCTGTAATCCCATCTACTCGGGAGGCTGCGGCAGGAGAATCGCTTGAACCCAAGAGGCGGAGGTTGCGATGAGCTGAGATTGTGCCATTGCACTCCAGCCTGGGCAACAAGAGCAAAACTCCATCTCAAAAAAAAAAAAGAAAAGAAAAAAAAAAGTGACGTTAGTATAATCCTAGTTTTAAAAATATGTGAATATAGGCCAAATAAGGTGGCTCATGCCTGTAATCCCAGCACTTTGGGAGGCCCAGGTGGGAGGATCACTTTAGATCAGGAGTTTGAGACCAGTCTGGGCAACATGGTGAGATCCCATCTCTTAAAAAAAAAAATAAATAAATAAGATGGGCGTGGTGGCTCACACCTGTAATCCCAGCATTTTGGGAGGCTGAGGCAGGCAGATCACGAGGTCAAGAGATCGAGACCATCCTGGCCAGCATGGTGAAACACCGTCTCTACTAAAAATACAAAAATTACCTGGGCGTGGTGGCGTGCGCCTGTAGTCTCAGCTACTTGGGAGGCTGAGGCAGGAGAATAGCTTGAACCCAGGAGGTGGAGGTTGCAGTGAGCTGAGATCACAGCACTGCACTCCAGCCTGGCGACAGAGCCAGACTCTGTCTCCAAAAAAAAAAAAAAGGACAAAAATTTCAAAATAAAAAATACATGAATGCAAAAACATGTGGAAGGCTAAACCCTTAAACAAACACTAGTTATTGTTAGACAATGATATCACAAGTGATGTTTAATTTCCTCATGATGCCTATCATTTCTACAGTGGGCACATGTTTCTTTTGTAATTATAATTGGAGGGAAAACAAAAAAGATCCCCTTGTAAGGAATTTCTCCTACAGAAATTAGCAGAAGCAAAATGTTTTTCTTTTTTTTTTTTTGTTTTTTGGTTTTTTTTTTTGAGATAGAGTCTTGCTCTGTCGCCAAGGCTGGAGTGCAGTGGCGCGATCTCGGCTCACTGCAAGCTCCGCCTCCCGGGTTAACACCATTCTCCTGCCTCAGCCTCCTGAGTAGCTGGGACTACAGGCGCCCGCTACCATGCCCGGCTAATTTTTTGTATTTTTAGTAGAGACAGGGTTTCACCATGTTAGCCAGGATGGTCTCGATCTCCTGACCTCGTGATCTGCCTGTCTCAGCCTCCCAAAATGCTGGGATTACAGGCGTGAGCCACCGTGCCCGGCCAAGATGTTTTTCTTTAGATAAAGGTGCTCATTGTGTGATTATCATCAAGATTGAAAAAGACAGCTGGGCACAGCAGCTCATTCCTGTAATAGCACCACTTTGGGAGGCTGAGGTGGGAGGACTGCTTGAGCTCAGGAGTTCAAGACTAGCCTGGGCAACATAGTGAGACTCCATCTCTACAAAAAATAAAAATAAAAAAATTAGCTGGGCATGGTGGCATGCACTTGTAGTCCCAACTACTCAGGAGGTTGAAGGAGGAGGATCACTTGAACCCAGTAGTTTGAGGCTGTAGTGAGCCACAATCACACCACTGCACTCCAGCCTGGGTGACGGAGGAAGACCCAGCTCCCTACCCTTCCCCAAAAGAGATTAAAAAAGAGGAATGATTTTCAGTGCCTAATGGAAGGAGAAAGCTTACAAAAATGTGGACAAATATTAGTGGTAACTATTCCCATACCAAATGTTAATGATAACTCAAAAATGTAAGTGGTTGGCATGGCACGATGGCTCACACCTGTAATCTGAGCACTTTGGGAGGTCAAGGTGGGCGGATCACCTGAGGTCAGGAGTTCGAGACCAGCCTGGACAACATGGTGAAACCCCGTCTCTACTAAAAATACAAAAATTAGCTGGGCGTGTTGGTGCATGCCTGTAATCCCAGCTACTTGGGAGGCTGAGGCATGAGAATCGCTTGAACCCGGGAAACAGAGGTTGTAGTGAGCTGAGATTGTGCCACTGTACTCCAGCCTGGGTGACAGAGCAAGACTGTCTCAAAAAAAAAAAAGCTGTCACTACTAACTGGAATGTGGAAGGCACTGCAGCTTTATGACTACACACACATGGCATGGCTGGAAGGGATATAGCAAAGAGATACTGGTTGGGTTTGCTTATAGAATTTACCACTGATGTTAAGTGGTCTTTTAAAAAAATGTAAATTTTTTTACAGGGAAATAAAAAGAGAAGGGGGTATTACCTGCCGCTTGATGGAGTTGGACTTGTGTTGGTTTACAAATGCCTCCATTTCACTTAGCTCCAGCTGCAGAAACCTAGACACACAGAGAACTGGCATCTGCAGGCCCCGGCCTCGCTGCCCTCCTCCATCATTCTGGCACATTCTGGCGGCTGCTTCCTCTCCCTGGAGCCTCCCAAACCCTGGCCCTCCACAGGGTCCTTACCTGAGTGACTGGATGGACAAAGGCTCCTCTGCCGTCTCCCTGCAAGGAAAGGGGCCAGCATGGCAGCCGAGTGGAAGAATGGGGCCCTGGGGCTCAGATGGGATGAAGGAGTGAGGGGGGTATGAAGGGGAAGGCAGCCTCTCACCGGATGCTCTCCAGCATCTCCTTCAGGGTTAAGGGGTCGATTCGGTCCTGTGACAATGTGGGAAGAGAGCCTGTGAGCTCAAGCCAGGCAGGAAACCCAATGTCTACACCCCCAGACAGCTCCACACTTCTAGGGGTACCTCTTGGTCTCTGCCTCCCTGCCAGCCTACCTCTGCACTGAGCACCAAACTCACGCCCTTTATCTGAATCCAGTCTCATGGCCATGTACATCATCCCTCCCCAAATCCATGCCTCCCCAAATTCCCCTCCTCTCTTGGTGTTTCCAGTCCTCCTCCTTCTCTGATAGGCCCCTACCTTCTTTGGTTTCATCTTCCTCAAATTTGGGCAGGGATGTGGCTAGTGCAGAGAAATTTTCTGGGTTCCACTCTCCAAGAGAATTGGCTCAGTGCCTCTCTGGGAGCCATGCTGAGTAGCCAAGCACAACACCTTGTCCAGAAGTGCCATCACTAGGCTGGGCATGGTGGTTCATGCCTGTAATCCCAACACTTTGGGAGGCCGAGGTGGGTAGATCATATGAGGCCAGGAGTTCAAGACCAGCCTGGCCAACATAGTAAAACCTTGTCTCTACTAACACATACAAAAAATTAGCCAGGCGTGGTTGCTGGTGCCTGCAATCCCAGCTACTCAGGAGGATGAGACAGAAGAATTGCTTTAACCCGGGAGCCAGAGGCTGCAGTGAACCAAGATCACGTCATTGCACTCCAGTCTGGGCAACAAGAGTGAAACTCCGTCTCAAAAAAAAAAAAAAGTGCCATCACTGCTGCTGTCAGAGATGGACTATAGCTGACCTCCTGCCACCAGCCCACCTTCTTCCCAGGAGCCCAGCCCTCCTCACCCAGTGGCTGCCATCTTTGCCTTCTGGTTCCCAACTCCCATGTTATTTATTTACCTCTTTGGCCTGGTTCCAAAGGTCTTGTTCCAGAGGATTTGGAGGCAATTGGGGCAGGCTGAACTTGAAGTAGGGTCTGAGATTCTTATACACATAGACACAAGGGCCTGAAGCAAGTGCCAGAGCTGGGGTCCGGGGCTCATGTTGCTCCATGAGGAAGGTGGCAGCAGCAGCTGGCAGAGCAGGTAGCGGGCTTTCGTTCATCACCAGTGGTCCTTTGAGCACCTTCAGGCAGGGCTGCTGCCCACCAGGGCCAAGGTCCCCTACCACCAGCTGCAGGGAGAGGATGGCTCATTCTAGGCTCAGGGTCTGAAGACCTCTCCACTGACCCTCTTCTTGCCTTATTGCTGGTGCACATTCATTCATTCCTGCACCAATAAAGGCTTTGCCCTCAGGCTTTCAAGCTGCCTGACCTTGGGAAAGTTGACTAACCTTTCTGAATCTCAGGTTTCCCGCTTGCAGAATGGTGATACTTTCACGGTATGTGGTGAAAATCAAGTGAGATAATGAGTTACAGAACCTGGTAAGTGCTACTGAGGAATAAGTGGCAGTTGATGTTTTTATTATTCATTCAGCAAACATTTCTTCCACACCAGGCACTTCTAGAGAGACACTGGGACAGTGGTAGAGGTCAGTGTGGGAGGGGACGGGGACACCCATATCTGGGCTGCTGAAGCCTGGTTTCCAAATGCAGGGCAGGATGTGCTCTGTGGACACACAGAGGGGAAACAAGCTCCTTGATCTCTCAGCTTTCCACCCTCTAATCCATCTTCCAAGCTGCTGGAGCTGCCACACAAGCCCATTTCCCTGAATGAGGCCTGGAAGGCCTCTCTGATCTAGTTCCCAACTTGTTTCCTATCACCCTTCCCATTGCTGTGCTCCGGCCAGAAAGGGGATACCCAAGAACGCCTGGATACTGAGCATGCAGTATATGCCAGGGACCACATCAGAAACTGCATGCATCGTTTCATTTAACCCTCTCAACAGTCTTATTATTTTTAAGCGACTGGGTCTTGCTCTGTCACCTAGGCTGGAGTGCAGTGGTGCGATCATGGCTCGCTGCAGCCTCAAACTCCTGGGCTTAAGCAGTCTTCCCACCTTAGCCTCCCAAGCAGCTAGGACTACAGGTGTGTGCCACTACACCTGGCTTTCAACAACCTTATGAAGTAGGCACCATTATTAGCCTCATTTCTCAAATGAGGAAGCTGTGTCTTAGAGAAGTTAAGTAAAAGTCATACAGCTATTAAGTGGTAGAGCTAGTTCTGTCTGAATCCAAAGCCATAGTCTTAACTACTATTTTATGTGGTAGTTATTTTATATGGGTCTCAACTTCCTAACTTCACAGTTATTCTTTCCAAATATGCTATGAACTTCTAAGTCTCTGTCCTTCTGCTTGTGCTGTTTCTTCTACCTGAAATGCCTTCCCCATCCTCTCATCCTTGACTTCTTGATAGACTTCATTCATCCTTCAATGCCCAGTTCACACATTACTACCTCCTGGTGCCTCCAGACAGAATCCATTGTTCTCGTTGGCGCTCCCGTAATACTTTCTACATGTTCAATTTTAGCATCTACTCACTTCCCCACAAATATTTATCAAGTACCTACTTTATGTCAGGTACTGGACTAGATGCTGGGACTCAATGGTGAATAAACTAGCCATTAAACATTCTATTATGTGAAGATATTTAACATTTCTTTTTTTTTTTTGAGATGGAGTCTCGCTCTGTCACCCAGGCTGAAGTGCAATGGCGTGATTTCGGCTCACTGCAACCTCCGCCTTCCGGTTTCAAGCCATTCTCCTGCCTCAGCCTCCCAAGTAGCTGGGATTACAGGCACCTGCCACCACGCCCGGCTGATTTTTGTATTTTTAGTACAGACAGGGTTTCACCATGTTGTCCAGGCTGGTCTCAAACTCCTGACCTTGTGATCCACCCGCCTTGGCCTCCTCCTAAAGTGCTGGGATTACAGGCATGAGCCACTGTGCCTGGCTAACATTTCTTATTAGCTACTGTGTCTGTGGTTTCTCTTCCCTCACTATTGTAAGCCCAGAGCCAAATACAAACTAGGTATTCAATCAATATCATGGAATAATTGTCGACAGTGTATCTCCTCCTGACCACATGCTGATGCATTTCTGAGTGTAGCGTCCCCACGATGCCTGACACACAGTAGGGACTCACTATACACTTGCTGAATTACTGAATACATTATGGGTAGGAATTTGGGGGCAAAAACCACTGAGTCCTATTGCACTCTCTGTGTGGGATGGGATTCCAGGACTATCTTCTAGCCACCCACATGATATATCCATTGTGGTGTTGTTGCCCATGGTGAGGGCTGAGCTTTGGTAGAAAAAGCACAAAACTTGGAATCAAACAGACCCAGTTACAAATTCAGTAAACTTCACCTCTTTGAAACTATTCCCATTCACAAAATGGGAATAAATAAAATCCATGTTTATGTGCCTCCATGGAAGGTCTAGTCCAGAAATGGATACTGAATCCATGCTAACTTCCTTTCTTTTATCCCAATATATTTCTCTACCTTTAAAAAACTTGTATCTTTTTAAATTTACATTTTTATTTAAAATTAAATATATGTATATACATATATACACATATATACACATATATATGTGTATATATACACACATATATATACACATATATGTGTGTATATACACACACATATATACACATATATGTGTATATACACACACATATACACACATATATGTGTATATACATACACACATACACACATATATACACACATATATACACATATATGTGTATATATACACATATACACACATATATATACACATATGTGTATATATACACATATACACACATATACACACATATGTGTATATATACACATATACACATATATACACACATATGTGTATATATACACATATACACACATATACACACACACATATGTGTATATATACACATATACACACATATACATACACATATATGTGTATATATACACATATACACACATATACATACACATATATGTGTATATATACACATATACACACATATACATACACATATATGTGTATATATACACATATACACACATATACATACACATATATGTGTATATATACACATATACACACATATACATACACATATATGTGTATATATACACATATACACACATATACATACACATATATGTGTATATATACACATACACACATATACATACACATATATGTGTATATATACACATATACACACATATACATACACATATATGTGTATATATACACATATACACACATATACATACACATATATGTGTATATATACACATATACACACATATACATACACATATATGTGTATATATACACATATACACACATATACATACACATATATGTGTATATACACATACATACACATATGTGTATATATACACATATACACACATATACATACACACATATGTGTATATATACACATATACACACACATACATACACACATATGTGTATATATACACATACACACATACATACACACATATGTGTATATACACACATACACACATATGTGTATATACACACATACACACATATGTGTATATACACACATATACACATATATGTGTATATATACTGTGTATATATACACATATATACACATGTATATGTATATGTGTATATATACACATATATACACATGTATATGTATATGTGTATATATACACATATACGTATATATACACACACGCGCACACGCGTACACGTACACACGCGCACACGCGTACACGTACACACGCGCACACGCGCGCACACGCACACGCGCGCACGCACGTGTACGCACGTGTACGCACGTGTACACACGTGTACACACGTGTACACACATGTACACATATATATTTTTGAAACGGTCTTACTCTGTCATTGAGGCTGGAGTGTAGTGGCATGGTCTCAGCTCACTCAACCTCCACCTCCTGGGTTTGACCAATTCTCCTGCCTCAGCCTCCCAAGTAGCTGGGATTACAGGTGCCCATCACCATGCCCGGCTAATTTTTGTATTTTTAGTAGAGATGGTGTTTCACCATGTTGGACAGGCTGGTCTCGAATGCCTAAGCTCAAGTGATCCACCCACCTCAGCCTCCCAAAGTGCTGGGATTGCTGGCCTTAAAATTAAATTTAAAATGTAACATTTTTACTATGGAAAATTTTCATTCACATACAAAAGTAGAGAGACTCATATAATGAGTCCCCATATATCCCATTATCCAGCTTCAAAAATTGACAGCTCATGGCCAATCTTAAAATCTTTTGATAAACATCAAACGTTCACTTCCCTCCTTTTTACTTTCCCTCCAGATTCTAGTGCCCACCCCCAACCAAGGGATTTGCCCTTCCAACAAAGAAATCAGGTTAACTAAGAGGCTTTGTCTTAGTAGAATCCCCAGAAATATTTGATCTGCTTTACTTTCTGCAGTCTGTATTATGAAATCAATAAGTTCTCTTCACTTTCCATATAAAAACAAAATTTAACGCTAAATGTGCTTTTTCACAGTATATGTGAATTCCAGAGTATGCTGGGCCTATTTTCAGCCGTCAGGAAATCTCATTTCTGGGTACACCCCCCTACCCTCAACTCTCCTGGCTAGGGTGATATGCTTACCTTGTATTCCCCATCCCCATGTAAATCTGCCAGCGCTGGAAAACAAAAGGGCCAAAACCAGAGTCTCAGAATCCCAGAGGCTTCACTACAGGACCATTGTCTGACTCCCCATCCCACTAGAACCCAGGGTTCCTGGTTCCAGAGACTCACCTAGGCAGGCAGAAAAGGTGTGGATATTGGCCATTGGGTCGTAGTGCGCATCCAACCACTTCGAATTGGCCTCATTGCTGGAAGTGGGGGAAAGACAGTTGGGGAGTGAGTCCCATGGGAGGGGAAAAAAAAACTTTGAGGAAGCTGGTACAGGTCACTCTGAACATAAGGTACAGAACGTCTGGGTACAAGTCCAGGCTCCGCCACTGGCTCACCGAGCGACCTCCAGACACACATATGCACATCTTAGGCCTCGGTTTCCCTATCTGACCTCTTAAGAGTCCTTCCAGACTGTCCGAGAACAGCAGGAGCCCAGAGCCCGGGGACCAAGGGACCCTCTTTACACGGGTGGGAAAAGAGGCCTTGAGGAGCCCTGCCTTCACCTCTCAGCTCCGCAGGCGTCGGAATCCGATGAGGACGCAGCGGCCATCTTCGCAGGCGTCGTCCTGGCAACCGGCCCCGCCCCCGCGTAACGCCCAATAGTGCCCGAGCACAGGGAAGCGCGAGTACAAAGGTTCCGGGCGCCAAGCTTTCCCACCCAGGCTCAGGAGGACGGGCTGGCCACCTTCCTGGGTTGAGGAATCTGTCTCAGATTCCTCAAAGATATTTATCTTTGCTCCTTCCCAGTCAGAGCCACCTTTCCAGGCGTCTGGGTCCTACAATCTCTGGGTCAGCCACAGAGCCCTCTGGCTTCCAGGGTTGGAAAGAAGCCCCTTCTAGCATTTATGAGCAGCAAAAAGAACTCCTCCTGTCTCCATCTTCATGGTTACCCGGTTGAAAAGGACCATGTCCTGCCTTGCTGCGTTACTGTAGAGGTCCAGGCCCAGAGAAACAAAACACGAGGGTTATGGGACAAATGCAGAGGATTCTGACTGAGGTTGAGTTTGTAGGTTCCCAGAACTTTTTTTTTTTTTTTTTTTTTTTTGAGACGTAGTCTCGCTCTGTCGCCTGGGCTGGAGTGCAGTAGCGCGATTTCGGCTCACCGCAACCTCCGCCTCCCGGGTTCCAGGGATTCTCCTGCCTTAGCCTCCCAAGTAGCTGGGATTACAGGCGCATGCCACCATGCCCAGCTAATTTTTTTATTTTTTAGTAGAGACGAGGTTTCACCATATTGGCCAAGCCGGTCTCGAACTCCTGACCTCGTGATCCCCTCGCCTCGGCCTCCCAAAGTGCTGGGATTACAGGCATGAGCCACCGCGCCCGGCCCCAGAACATTTAAAAATGCAAGGAATGCCACAAAGGAGAGCTGCAAAAATTGTGCTATGTTCAGCTCTGTGACTGCGTATCCTCATCTAGAGATAATGTCAACATCCTGTTGTGGAAGGGAGGCTAAAAATGGCCCTCCTTGCCCCCTCCCCAGGCCTTGAGCCCATCACTCTGCTGGGAGTAAATGAGAAGACAGGCAAAGGCAAGGAGGAGCCACACACGCCGCAAAGATGGTGGTTGTCTCTAATATTTATTTGTCTGGTTATAAAATTAATATGTGAGGAGCATTGGATTTGGTGAGAACGTTTTGAACCCTAGCTGTCATGTGCCATCTGCGGGATCTAGACCAGTGACTTCTCAGAACTGCCATTTCCTCATCTGGTAGACAGGATGGTAAGCCCTGTCTTGCTCACTCCACGTATGGCAGTGCAGATGAAATGAGATCACAGAGGGGAAGCAATTGGCAGGCTGGAAAGTGCTGACAAATGGAAGGGGTTGTGTCACCACCCTCAGCTGAGGTAGTACCAAGGTCCAAGCTCCTGCCCCTCCCCCTCCCCAGCCCCTAAATACACACACGAATGGAGGGCCACTTGCAGCCTTGGTTTGATGGAATTGGGGGCAAGGCCACACATCTTCCTCAAGCTTGGCCAGATGGGGCCTCACTGGGGCCCTTCCAGAATCGGGCATCGGCTGTGGCCAGCTGTGTGAGGATCTCCTCCAACTCGGGTCCATCCTCTGGGAAACGCTCAGAGAAGGATCGGATGAGGCCAGCAGCTGAGGCCTCGTATTCCAGAAGCTGCACGTCTGAGCCTGGGGAGGAGATGGAGAGAAAACAGCAGGGAAAGGTCTGAATAGGGAAACTGAATCATCATAAAAATCTTAATAATCACAATTACAGCAGCAGCTGTTTCTTACTGAGCTCTGCCAAAAAAACCTGTGCTCTACGTTTTAGGTTAATTACTTAATTTACTCTTTACAGTAACCCTGTGAGGAAGGAAATACTACAGGGGGAGTATTAAATGCATTGCTGCTTTCGTTCATTCAGTCAATCAAATAAAGATTTAGGCTGGGCATGGTGGCTCATGCCTGTAATCCTAGCACCTTGGTAGGCTGAGGTGGGAGGATCACCTGAGGTCAGGAGTTTGAGACCAGCTTGGCCAACATGATGAAACACTGTCTATACTAAACATACAAAAAAATTAGCTGGGCGTGGTGGCATGAGCCTGTAGTCCCAGCTACTCGGGAGGCTGAGGCTGGAGAATTGCTTGAATCCGGGTGGCAGAGGTTGCGGTGAGCAGAGATCGTGCCACTGCACTCCAGCCTGGGTGACAGTGAGATTCCACCTCAAAATAAATAAATAAATAAATAAATAAATAAATAAATAAATAAATAATAAAAGACACCAGGTGCCACACTAGGTGAAACAGATACAGTCCTTGGTGTCCTGAAGCTCACAGTTCAGCAACGACTTCATCTGTCTACTGTGGGACCTGGGGCAAGTGTTGCAACCTCCCAAGCTTCAGTCTCCTCATCTGTAAAGGAGCTGCAGTGATGACATAGTCACACATCGAGGGGGTGCTCAACAAATGCTAGCCACCATGGCATCATTATCTCCGAACCTGTTTACTGATTTATTAAATGGGCTGTTCTGAGGGTCCCCTGAATACTCCCAGGAAGCACTGCCCTCAAACACACTTCAACTGCTCTACCCTCTCTCTGCACCTTGTCGTGTTCCATGACATCACAAGCTGTACAGCAGCAAAGAGCACAAGCTCTGGAGTTCAAGTTCTGGCTCTGCCACCCAACAGCTGTGTGACCGCAGGCAAATACACAGCCCCTCTGTGCCTCATTTTCCAGATGAAAAATGAGGATAATAACCATTTCTCTCTGGGTTGTTAGGAGTTAAGCCATAGAAAGCTTTTACAGTGACCTGGCTGGGTGTGGTGGCTCACACCTGTAATGCCAGCACTTTGGGAGGCTGAGGCGGGTGGATCACTTGAGGTCAGGAGTTCGAGATTAGCCTGGCCAACATGGTGAAACCCCATCTCTACTAAAAATACAAAATTAGCTGGGCATGGTGGTGGGTGCCTCTAATCCCAGCTTTTTGGGAGGCTGAGGCCGGAGAATCATTTGACTCGGGAGGTGGAGGTTGCAGTGAGCCGAGATCTCACCACTGCCTGCAGGACAGAGTGAGACTCCACCTCAAAAAAAAAAAAAAAAACTTTTTACAGTGCACCACCATCACAGCCTTTGAAAATCCAACCTGTTCTTCAGATCTAGTGGGAACCACCCCTTCCTCCCCAGAACGTTCCCGGATACTCTTGAAGATGGATGCGATCTTCCCTCCTCTAAGTGTTCAGAGTTCTGTTTATATGTTTTGGCCACTCATTAACACTTCCCTTGTATGATGATGATGATTATTATTATTATTATTTTATTATTATTATTTTTTTAGATGGAGTCTCGCTCTGTCACCCAGGCTGGAGTGCAGTGACGCAATCTTGGCTCACTGCAAGCTCCGCCTCCCGGGTTCAGGCCATTCTCCTGCCTCAGTCTCCTGAGTAGCTGGGACTACAGGCGCCTGCAACCATGCCTGGCTAATTTTTTGTATTTTTAGTAGAGACGGGGTTTCACCGTGTTAGCCAGGACGGTCTCGATCTCCTGACCTTGTGATCCACCTGCCTCGGCCTCCCAAAGTGCTGGGATTACAGGTGTGAGCCACCGCGCCCGGCCCCCTTGTATGATTATTTATCTCCATATCTTATCATCCCCAGTGAGCTGTGATCACCTCCGGATCCCTAGTGGCTCCCCCATGGCTCGCACAGGGCTGGACATATCAAAGCAATTGATAGTACTGTCCATGTGGCTGGCATGATTTATTAATGCACTCATTTGACAGTCACTGAGCAACTCCAGTGTGCCAGGCTGTGCATGAGGCACTGGGGTATGCTGCTCCTCCCATCATGAGAAGTGACCACCAAGAAAATGGGCAAGCGTGATGGGCGCTAGAAGAAAATGAAACTGGGTAGCAGAACAGAGAGGGACCGAAGCAGTTACTTTAGGTGGAGGGGTCAGAGACAACCTCTCTCACAGGGTGCCGTTTTACAAGGAGCGGAAGGACAAAAAGAACCAGACAGGCAAAGATCTGGAGGAAGATCATGCCAAGCAGCAAGAACAGCTTATTCAAAGGCTGTAGGAGTGGACCCAGCTCAGTGGGTAGAAGAAACAGAAAGGTCGGGAGCCTGGAGTACAGTGAGCCAGAGAAGGGGTGGTGAGGCTGGCAAGGGTTGGGGCCAAATCCCAGGAAGCCTCTGGAGGGCATGGAAAAGCATCTAGAATGAGCGTCTTAATAAATGCTTTTTCCGGCTGGGCACGGTGGCTCACGCCTGTAATCCCAGCACTTTGGGAAGCCGAGATGGGCGGATCACGAGGTCAGGAGTTCGAGACCAGCCTGGCCAACATGGCAAAACCCTGTCTCTACTAAAAATACAAAAATTAGCCGGGCATGGCGGCACGCGCCTGTAATCCCAGCTACTCAGGAAGCTGAGGCAGGAGAATCGCTTGAACCCGGGAGGCAGAGATTGCAGTGGGCCAAGATCGCGCCATTGCACTCCAGCCTGGGCAACAAGAGGGAAACTCCGTCTCAGAAATAAATAAAATAAAATAAAATAAAATAGCCGGGTATGGTGGCTCACGCCTGTAATCCCAGCACTTTGGGAGGCTGAGGTGGGTGGATCACTTGGGGTCAGGAGTTCGAGACCAGCCTAGCCAACATAGTAAAACCCCGTCTCTACTAAAAAAGATACAAAAATTAGCTGGGTGTGGTGGCGGGTGCCTGTTATACCAGCTACTCGGGAGACTGGGGCAGGAGAATCGCTTGAACCCAGAGGCGGAGGTTGCAATGAGCCGAGATTGTGTCACTACACTCCAGCCTGGGCGACAGAGTGAGACTCTGTCTCAAAAAAACAAAAACAAAAAAAAAACCAACCCAAAAACCAAATAAATAAATGCTTTTTCCTCACCAATAATAGGTAGTGACTTTTTGCAAATATTATTCTATGTAACCCTCACAACTGCCCAGGACAATGCTTTTTTTTTTTTTTTTAAAGAGTTGAGGTCTTGCTCTGTAGCCTTGAACTCCTGGGCTCAAGCGATCCTCCTACCTCACTCTTTCAAGTAGCTGGGACTATAGGCAGGGGCCACCATGCCTGACTCAACCACTCTTAATTTGACTCTTGGCTCCTCCACTAAAAAGCCATAAGCCTTGTGCAAATTACTCTCTGTGCCTCAGTTTCCTTACCTGTAAAATGGGGATAACAACAATACCTACCTTATTGGGCTACTGCAAGGATTTAAAAGGTTAATCCCCAGAAAGCACTTAGAAACTCTAAGAAGGAATTCAGGTTCACTATAACATCAGCAAGCAGTCCACACTGCCTTTATGAATGAAGACACCAAAGTCTAGAAATGTCAGGTGACTAGGCCAAAGTCACAGGGTGGTTCTGAAGCTGGTGCTCTAACCTCTCCATAACACACATCATCTTAGGTATCTCAAGTGACAAGTAGCAGGAAAGATGAGTCAAGGGGTGAGAGGAAAGTGAAGGCAGTAAGGGGCTGGAACCCCAGGGGGTCTGAATACGAAAGATACAAGCACCGTGTGGCCAAGGCTCTGGAATTGTCGCTTGAGAAGGAAGCGGGATGATGCAGCTGTTGATCACCATCCTGGATGTGACCAAGTCCACTGTCCCCTGGGTTTCACTAGGCTTGCTGGATCCCAGCTCCCTCCTCACCTGACCCCCAGCCTGGGTACCCAACAGGTCTAATTCTTTGGTATGAACGCCTGGCTTCCCCCTAAGTCTGCATGTTCTGCTATCCCCTGCTCTGGTGGTCTTCTTCAAATCTTCCGTCACTGTCTTACAACTTGCATGACTGTGTGTGTGTCGGGGGGGTGGTGGGTGGTGACAGATACCAAGATAAGGGCCTGAGGTTTGGCATGGGAAGGACCTTGGCAGAAAGGGAAGGGCCATCCCAGGCTGGGTTAGGTTCTTATTGAGCCCTGGGATGGGTTCTTACTGCTTCCCAGAGGGCCCTGTGTGGTGCTCATCAAGGGAGCTCAAGAGCTCCCTCATTACCTCATTACCTTCAAGGCGAGTGTTGGGCTGAACAATGAGCTTCCGAGATTCCTTACGCAGCAGCACTGTGTCCCTGAGGGTGAGGAAGCACTCGGGGGGCGCATCAGTGACCGCCGCATACCCCTCGTACAGGGCCCGCCCTCCGGCCACATCCCCTGTGGACTTCAGCACCTGTGAGAAGGATGGAGTAAATGTCTAGGATGGGCAGTTACCCGGTGTCCACAGGGCTCTGCCACAGGCCACAGCTGATTGTGGTCAGCCCTGGACAGTCTGTGCTATGGTTTGAATGTGTCCCCTCCAAAATTCTGGTGTTGAAACTTATGGTTAAGTTTCAACTTAACCATTAAGGCTCCTTCCTCGTGAATGGGATTAAGGCCCTTATAAAAGAGGCTTCAGGCTGGGTGTGGTGGCTCACACCTGTAATCTTAGTACCTTGGGAGGAGGAGGCAGGGGATCACTTGAGCCCAGGAGTTTGAGACCAGCCTGGACAATATGGCAAGACCATATCTCTATGGAAAAAAAAAAGGCCAGCCATGGTGGCTCATGCGTGCAATCCTGGGCACTTGGGGAGGCCGAGGTGAGAGGATTGCTTGAGCTCAGGAGTTTGAGACCAGCCTGGTTAACATAGTGAGACCCCGTCTCGTCTCTAAAAAAAAGGAAAAGAAAGAAAGAAAAAGGAAAACAGGCTTCATGCCTGCTTGGCCCTGTTGCCATTTTGCTTTCCACCATGTGAGGCCACAGCATTCCTCCCATTCCTCTCCTGCAAATAAGGTATCTTCAACAAGGTATCATCTTGAATGGAAGAGGAGAGCAGCCTTCAACAGAAAATGAACCAGCTGGTACCTTGATTTTGGACTCCCCCACCTCCAGAACTGCCAGAAATAAATTTGTGATCTTTTTTTTTTTTGAGACAGAGTCTTGCTGTCACCCAGCCTGGAGTGCAATGGCCCAATCTTGGCTCACTGCAACCTCTGCCTCCCGGGTTCAAGCGATTCTCCTACCTCAGCCTCCCGAGTAGCTGGGACTACAGGTGCGTGCCACCACGCCCGGCTAAATTTTTGTATTTTTAGTAGAGATGGGATTTCACCATGTTAGCCAGGATGGTCTCCATCTCCTGACCTCGAGATCTGCCCCGCCCCGGCCTCCCAAAGTGCTGGGATTACAGGCGTGAGCCACCATGCCTGGCCAATTTCTGTTCTTTATAAATCACCCAGCCTCTGGTATTTTTGGTGTGTTACAACAGCACAAGACAGACTAAGACACTCTGCAAAATGCTGGGCCCTGTCACTTACAGGCAGTGTAACCTTGGACAAGTTACTAAACCACTCTGACCTGTTATCTCTAAACAAGAATAGTTCTGCTCTCTCATAGTGTTACTGTGCTGAATGAGTGAGAAACACAGATCAGTGATTAGCATAGAGTAAATGCCCACAAAATTAAAGCTAATGTTTCTCGTTTGATTATCTCATTTGACATGTAGACAAGGCAGGTATGACCATTACCCTTTATAAAATAAAACATTTCTGGCTGGGCACGGTGGCTCATACCTGTAATCCCAACACTTTGGGAGGCCGAGGCAGGCGGATCACCTGAGGTCAGCAGTTCAAGACCAGCTTGGCCAACATGGTGAAACCCTGTCTCTACAAAAATATAAAAACTAGCCAGGTTTGATGGTGGTGCCTGTAGTCCCAGCTATTCAGGAAGCTGAGGTGGGAGAATCGCTTGAACCCAGGAGGTGATGGATGCAGTGAGCCAAGATTGCACCATTGCACTCCAGCGTGGGTGACAAAGTGAGACTCCATCTCAAAAAAATAATAAATAAATAAAATAAAAATAAAATAAAACATTTCTTACACATACAAGATACAGTATGTATACCGTAAAGAATATTAAAACAAACACTCGGGCCGGGCGTGGTGGCTCATGCCTGTAATCCCAGCACTTTGGGAGGACGAGGTGGGCGGATCATGAGGTCAGTAGATCAAGACCATCCTGGCTAACACTGTGAAACCCCGTTTCTACTAAAAATACAAAAAATTTGGTTGGGCGTGGTGTCTCACGCCTGTAATCCCAGCACTTTGGGAGGCCGAGGCGGGTGGATCACAAGGTCAAGAGATCGAGACCATCCTGGCTAACACGGGATGAAACCCCATCTCTACTAAAAAATACAAAAAATTAGCCGGGCGAGTGCCTGTAGTCCCAGCTACTCGGGAGGCTGAGGCACGAGAATGGCATGAACCTGGGAGGCGGAGCCTGCAGTGAGCTGAGATCACGCCACTGCACTCCAGCCTGGGCGACAGAGTGAGACTTGGTTTCAAAACAAAAAACAAAAAAATTAGCTGGGCATGGTGGCACACGCCTATAATCCCAGCTACTCGGGAGGCTGAGGCAGGAGAATCTCTTGAACTCGGGAGGCAGAGGCTGCAATAAGCCAAGAACTTGCCACTGCATTCCAGCCTGGGGGACAGAGCGAGACTCCCATCAAAAAAAAAAAAAAAAAAAGACAGACACTCATACAACCCCCACCTCACCTCAGAGTTAGTTCAGCTGCTTCTGCTTGACTGCACTCTGTGGCTGTCCCCATCTAAGGAAACCACTATCCTTGATATTGTACTTTCTTTTTTTTGAGATGGAGTCTCGCTGTTGCCAGGCTGGAGCGCAGTGGCTTGATCTCGGCTCACTGCAACCTCCACCTCCCAGGTTCAAGCAATTCTTCTGCCTCAGCCTCCTGAGTAGCTGGGACTATAGGTGTGCACCATCACGCCCAGCTAATTTTTGTATTTTTAGTAGAGACGGGCCGCCATGTTGGCCAGGATGGTCTTGATCGTTTGACCTCATGATCTGCCCATCTTGGCCTCCCAAAGTGCTGGGATTACAGGCGTGAGCCACTGTGCCCAGCCGATATTGTAGTTTTTAAAAAACTCTCTTGCTTTCCCTGAGTTTTACTCTCAATCATATATTAAGTTCTTGCCTGCCTTTTTTTTTTTTTTTTTTTTGGAGACAAAGTCTCGGTCTATTACCCAGGCTGGTGTGCAGTGGCAGATTATCAGCTCACTGAAACCTCCACCTCCCAGGTTCAAGTGATCCTCCTGCCTCAGCCTCCTCTGTAGCTGGGACTACAGGCACCTGCCACCATGCCCACCTAATTTTTGTATTTTTAGTAGATGTGGGGTTTCACCATGTTGGACAGGCTGGTCTCAAACTCCTGACCTCAGGTGATCCTCCTGCCTCAGCCTCCCAAAGTGCTGGGATTACAGTGGTGAGCCACTGTGCCCGGCCGGTTTTTGAACTGTATATATTGTGATTTTCTTTTTCTGCTTGGATTATGTTTGAGATTCATTTGTGCCAAAACATTCAGCTATAGTTCCCCTTCTCACTGCTGTGTATGTAGTCTTTTACTTATAAACACACAACTTCATCTCCTCTACTGTTCATGTGTAATTTGGTGCTTTTTTTTTTTTGAGACGTAATTTTCACTCTTGTTGCCCAGGCTGGAGTGCAGCAGCACGATCATGGCTCACTGCAATCCCCACCTCCCGGGTTCAAGTGATTCTCTTGTCTCAGCTTCCCGAGTAGCTTGGAGTACAGGATGCGCCACTATGCCTGGCTAACTTTTTTGCACTTTTTTTTTTTTGAGACAGAGTCTCACTCTGTCACTTGGGCCGGAGTTCAGTGGCACGATCTTGGCTCACTGCAACCTCCACCTCCTGGTTCAAGCGATTCTCCTGCCTCAGCCTCCCGAGTAGCTGGGACTACAGGCAAATGCCACCATACCCGGCTAATTTTTTATTTTTAGTAGAAAAGGGGTTTCACCATGTTGGCCAGGCTGGTCTTGAACTCCTAACCTCAGGTGATCTGCCTGCCTCGGCCTCCCAAAGTGCTGGGATTACAGGTGTGAGCCACCATGCCCAGCCTTTTTGTACTTTTAGTAGAGATGGGGTTTCACCATGTTAACCAGGCTGGTCTGAAACTCCTGACCTCAGGTGACCTGCCCGCCATGGCCTCCCATAGTGCTGGGATTACAGGCGTGAGCCAGTGCGCCCGGCCGGTGCTTTTTGCTAATAATGCTGCTGTGAACATCCCTGTATGTCTCCTGATGAACAGATGCAAGTTTTTCCAGAACTGATTCTGTGTCGGTGACAGGAGTGCTCAACTTTAAGAGATGATGCTGCTGTTTCTTAAAATTCGTATGTAATTCAGCCTTCCAAAAGCAGTGGATGGCAGTCCTCATTGCTCAGTCTACTAAGTGGATGCTGGCAGTTGTTAATTCCTGCCATGCTGGTGGGTATCAATTGTAACTTATGCAGCTTAGGTTGAGGTTGCCTAATTACTAACAAGGTTGAGCATCTTCCCTTAGTTGATCAAGGGCTATTCATTTTCCTCTTCTGTTCATTTTTGCTTATTTTATGTTGGGTTATCTTTTCTCCTTCAGTTTTTTAAAAAAAGTTTCTTCTTTCTTTATTTTTGGAAATGGAGTCTTGCTGTATTGCCTGCAATGGAGTGCAGTGGCATGATCTTGGCTCACTGCAACCTCCACCTTCCAGGTTTGAGCAATTCTCCTGCCTTAGCCTCCTGAGTAGCTGGGATTACAGGCACCTGCCAATACGCCCGGCTAATTTTTTATGTTTTTGGTAGAGACAGGTTTCACCATGTTGGCCAGGCTGGTCTCGAACTTCTTACCTCAAGTGATCTGTCTGCCTTGGCCTCCCAAAGTGCTGGGATTACAGGTGTGAGCGACTGTGCTCGGCTGAAAAGTTCTTTATTTATTTTAAATATGAACCCTTTGTCAGTACAGTAGTCCCCATATATCCATGGCATATATGTTCCAAGACCATGTAGTGGATGCCTGAAGCCATGGACAGTACAGGGCCCTATATATACATTGTTTTTTTTCACCATACATACACACCTATGAGAAAGTTTAATTTATAAATTAGGCACAGGAAGAGATTAACAATAACTACTAATAAAATAGAACACCTGTAACAAAATAACGCGATAAAAGGTGAATATAGCCTCTCTCTCAAAATATGTTTTTTTTTTCTTTTTGAGGCAGTGTTTCGCTGTGTCACCCAAGCAGGAGGGCAGTGGCACAATCTTGGCTCACTGCAACCTCCAACTCCCAGATTCAAGCGATTCTCATGCCTCAGCCTCCTGAGTGGCTGGGATTACAGGCACCTGCCACCATGCCCAGCTAATTTTTGTATTTTTAGTAGAGATAGGGCTTCACCATGTTGGCCAGGCTGGTCTTGAACTCCTGACCTCAGGTGATCAGCCCGTCTGGGCCTCCCAAAGTGCTGGGATTACAGGCGTGAACCTCCACACCCAACCTAAAAATATCTTGTTGTATTTTACTGTGGCTAACTGCAGCCTCATAAAGCAAAACTGTGGATAAGCGGGGCCTAACCATATGTGTTATAAATATCCTATCCTAGTGTAAGACCTTTTTTTTTTTGAGGCGGAGTTTTGCTCTCATTGCAGAGGGTAGAGTGCAGTGGCGCAATCTCGGCTCACTGCAACCTCCACCTTCAGGTTTAAAGAGATTCTCCTGCTTCAGCCTCCCAAGTAGCTGGGATTACAGGCGCCAGCCACCACGCCCAGCTAATTTTTTTGTATTTTTAGTAGAGACAGGGTTTCACCATGTTGGTCAGGCTGGTCTCAAACTGCTGACCTCGTGATCCACCCGCCTCGGCCTCCCAGAGTGCCGGGATTACAGGCGTGAGCCACCGCGCCCGGCACCTAGTGTAAGACTTGACACCTTCTTTATGGTAACTTTTGATTAATATGTTATCTTTTCTTTTTCTTTTAGAGACAGAATCTAGCTCTGTCACCCAGGCTAGAGTGCAGTGGTGATCAGGGCTCACTGCAGCCTCTACCTCCCATGCTCAAGTGATCCTCCCATCTCAGCCTCCTGTGTGGCTGCAACCACAGGCGTGCATCACCACACTTGGCTATTTTTAAAATTTTTTGTAGAGATGAGGTCTCACTATGTTGCCCAGGCTGGTCTTGAACTCCTAGACTCAAGGAATCTAGCCTCCCAAAGTTCTGGGATTACAGGCATGAGCCATCACGCCAGGCAAACTGAGCAGTTTTATTGGTGTACAAAGTTCATATTGTATATTTACTCTCAGCATCACTCAGCCATATATCTTATGGCTTATCAAACCTTCTCTCTGGGGCTGTTTCTTTTTCCTAAATTATATCCTGTAGAAGTGTTGTTACTGAGGGTTTATTAATGGTAAACTGTTTTTGTTTGTCCAAAAATGTCCTTCATTCTTAAAAGATGTCCTGGCTGGGCACGGTGCCTCACACCTGTAATCCCAGCACTTTGGGAGGTCAAGGCGGGTGGATCACCTGAGGTCAGGAGTTCGAGACAAGCCTGGCCAACATGGTGAAACCCTGTCTCTACTAAAAATACAAAAATTAGGCCAGGCCCGGTGGCTCACGCCTGTAATCCCAGCACTTTGGGAGGCCGAGGCAGGCAGATCACGAGGTCAGGAGATCGAGACCATCCTGGCTAACATGGTGAAACCCTGTCTCCACTAAAAATACAAAAAATTAGCCGGGCATGGTGGCGGGCACCTGTAGTCCCTGCTACTCGGGAGGCAGAGGCAGGAGAATGGTGTGAACCCAGGAGGCGGAGCTTGCAGTGAGCACAGATCACACCACTGCACTCCAGCCTGGGCGACAGAGCGAGACCCTGTCTCAAAAAAAAAAAAAAAAAAAAAAAAAAATTAGCCGGGCGTGGTGGCAGAAGCCTGTAATCCCAGCTACTCGGGAGGTTGAGGCAGGAGAATTGCTTGAACCCAGGAGAAGGAGGTTACAGTGAGCCGAGATCACACCATTGCACTCCAGCCTGGGCAACAAGAGCAAAACTCTGTCTAATAAATAAATAAACAAACAAATAAATAAATAAAAGATGTCCTTATTCTTTTTTTTTTTTTTTAGAGATAGGGTCTCACTCTGTCACCCAGGCTGGAGTGTAGTGGTGCAATCATGGCTTACTACAGCCTTGACCCCTCAGGCTCAAGTGATCCTCCCACTTCCGCCTCCAGAGTAGCTGGAACTACAGGTGCGCACTACCATACCTGGCTAATTTTTGTATTTTTTGTAGAGACGAGGTTTTGCCATGTTGCCCAGGCTAGTCTCGAACTCCTGAGCTCAAGTGATCTGCCCTCCTTGGCCTCCCACAGTGCTGGGATCACAGGCGTGAGGCACCCGGTGCGCTTACATGTTTACTGGCTACCTTTCCTCACTGCAGCATAAGAAACTGCTCACAGCTTATTCTCCGTGCCTGGTAACACTCAGTGCCCCTGGAGAGGTTGGTGGGGGCCCATCCAGACGAGAGGCCTTTGCTTACCTGAAGTCTCCGCAGGAAGCGCTCTAGAGCAGGCTTGCCCACAGACCGGATCTTGCTGCGGTCGAGGCAGACCCGGGCATCTGGGCGCCCATCGGAGCCTGTGGTGGGAGTGATGGTAATGAGTCCCTCGCCAGCCTCCAGCAAGACTCTCAGGATCACAAACCGGGCCTGCATATGGGCCTGCCGGAGCAGGGGAAAGACAGCATTTGTAGCCTGTATCAAGTGCTTGGTCCTAGGCTTGGTCCTTGGTCCCAGGCTTGGTTCTTGGTCCCAGTTGCCCATTAACTGGCAACTGTTATTGTCATTCTCCCCAACCCTGCGGGTCCTTTTCTGCTTATTCTCCTCCCCTCAAATGCTTCCTCCTTCCTCTTCTCACAGAGAGGGCAGGCTGCCCTAGGAGACAGGGAGGCCATTTCCAGGCGGGACCTGGTGCCCATGCTCCCCATGTCACCCACTGTGATCCCTGCTGCTCCAGATCCCCTGCTGAGGACAGCAGCTACCCCCTCCAGGGTCCCCAAACACTTTCTCCTCCACAACCTTGTTTGTGCTCAAAAGGGGAACCAAGTAGGCATCATTATCCCCAGTTTACAGATGATAAAACAGAGGCCCAGAGAGGTAAAGGGACTTCCTTAGGGGCACACAGCTAATAACGGAAGAGCCAGGACTCAGACCCACATTTCTGGACCCTGAATGACGTCACATCGCCTCCTCAAACCACACCTATTTGATTTTGTCAAAAAGTTTCTATTGCTGGTGGGATGCGGTGGCTCACACCTGTAATCCCAGCACTTTGGGAGGCCGAGGCGGGCGGATCACGAGGTCAGGAGATCGAGACCATCCTGGCTAACACGGTGAAACCCCATCTCTACTAAAAATACAAAAAATTAGCTGGGCGTGGTGGCGCATGCCCGTAATCCTAGCTACTCGGGAGGCTGAGGCGAGAGAATGGCGTGAACCCGGGAGATGGAGTTTGCAGTGAGCCGAGATGGTGCCACTGCACTCCAGCCTGGGTGACAGAGTGAGACTCCGTCTCAAAAAAAAAAAAAAAAATACAAAAAATTAGCCGGGTGTGGTGGTGCGCCTATAGTCCCAGCTACTCGGGAGGCTGAGGCAGAATTGCTTGAACCCGGGAGGCGGAGGTTGCAGTGAGCCGAGATCCGGCCACTGCACTCCAGCCTGGTGACAGAGCGAGACTTTGCCTCAAAAAAACAAAAACGAACAAACGAAAAAGTTTCTATTGCTTACCCCATATCCAAAGGACACATAACTGAGCTGTGGCACCGAATGGCCCTGGAGGCACTGTATGGATGCGAATCCTGGCTCTGCCACTTAGTGGCAAGTTGCTTCATCTCCTTGTGCCTCGACTTCCTCATCTCTAAAATGAGGGTAACAATAGCACCTACCTCCTGGGGTAGTTAATTCATGGAGGGCGCTTAGAATTGTGTGTGGCAGAGAGTGCGTCAACTGTGAGGAGTCCTAATAAAGTCATCTCATCTGATTCACCGTGAAATGGTGGCTGGGGAGAGTCCTACTCCCATTTCACAGAGAGGAACTCTGGGGCTCACAAGAGTGATGTGACTTGCCCCCCAAACAGTGGAGTCTAGCATTAAACCCAGTTCATCTGCCTTAAAGGTACAGTGGTCCCATCCTTGCACCCTGATCTTGGCACCCACTGCAGGCTCCCTTCCGCCTCCAGGGGGCTCCACCTAGGCCCTACCTGTCGCCAGTTGAAGGCCTCAGGTGTGTAGAACTCCAGAGCGAGCAGCCCGGCCCGAACCATGTTGAGCCAGTTCACATAGATCACGTCCTCCGCATCAGCCCCCTCAAAGCCAAAGATCCTGTGAGAGGGGCAGGCAGGTGGCAGGATGGTCAGAGGCTGCCCTGTCCCCATCCCACTGGCCACTACCACCCACCCTCCACGCCCCCAGGGCTGGCCACTGCAGCGGGACAGCCCGCCCCTCAGCCCTGCTGCTCTTACTCCAGCACTTGCGGGTGGAGACAGAGGTAGAGACCCACGCTCTCAGCCCGGCACTCTTCGTAGCTGGAGGCGATGGTGCTGAACTTGCTATCCCAGGTCTCCCCGCTCCGATACCAGCTCTGAATCTGGAAAAGGAGCTCCACTGTCGGGCTTAGGGTGGCCACTGCCCCACCTGTACCCACCCTCCCAGTACCCTGGGGCTCTGCTGAGGCCTCCCTCACCTGCTCGCCCGTCTCTGGGTTGATCACTGTTTCCTGGTCAAAGTTGAATGCTCCTTTTTCGTCCTGCAGAACACAGGGTGGGTGAGGGAAAGGCGCCCCCAACTGGATCCAGGCCTCCAGCCCCAGAATCCACGGGCCGGAAAGTGGCTCAGGAAGGCAAGCGGGAGCGCAGGAGCGGGCGGTGGGAGCGGCAGGTCTGTCCACACACTGACGCCTGCACAGCCCTGAGCCCTGTGACGCTGGCTGCCTCCTCAGAGCCATTGGGAGCCTGAGAACCTGAGCTGCCTACCCCACCACACAGAGAGGAAAACTGAGGACCAGACAGCCGAGGGACTTGCCCCAAGTCCTGTGAGGACCCAGATCTGGTGTCTCCAGACCCCAGTGGGAGATGCCCCAATGGGTAGGCCAGACAGCCCAGCTGTGCCCACCACGGGCTTCTGGCCCGGCTCCTGGCACTGCCAGAGGAGGCCACGGCGTCGTTCTCACCCTCCCACTGCATGCCATGCGTCTTTCATGCAGCATCCTTTGAATCCTCACAACCATCTTCCGAGGACAGTGCTACTATCACTCCACTTCACAGATGAGGAAACTGAGGCTCAGAGCCTAAGAGCCCCACACTGGAGTCAGAGCACACAACCTCCGTGAACACTGTCTCTCAACACTAACACCTGTTTGCTGTCAGGGCTTACTGTGTGTCAGGGCTTACTGTCTTCACCTTTACTCCTCACAACAGCCCACACAGCAGGGGTCAGGAATCTCATTTTACAGATGGGCCAACTGAGGCTCGGTGAAGGTGCTGAATTATCCAAGGCCACACACAGCCTGGATAAAGTCTGGACAAGGCGTTTCGCCAGACTGCTGACCCAGCAGCTGTTCTGCGCATCCTCCTGACCCCAGGGCCCAGTTCCAGCCCTTCCTGATCCAGGGAAGCAGCCCCACACCCCGAGAAGCAGGACCCACCCAGAACCCCGCCCTCGGAGGGGAGGGGCCACACCTCACCCCATTTCTGGTCATCTTCATGCTGGGGGTCCACATCAGCTTTTCAGCCCCCCATAAATGATTGTCTGTGTTTCCATATTCCCTGGGTAGGTATGGAGGGGGCTCCAGCCACTCTGGCCGGCTGGCAAGAAGGGTCTGCTCTGGGGAGAAGTGGCTCCCTACGATACCCGGAAAAGCCCAGGCTCCACGGAACAGCAGCGCAAACAAAGACAGCACTGCTGCCTCAGATGGGAGCACCCAGAGATGCCCCCTGCCCCAAGTGTCTGTCCTGGAGCTGCTGGAGCCACGCCCTAAGCACGCCCTTAGGGTGTGCTTCCTTAGCCTGAGCCAAACAATTCCTCCTGGTGCGGGGAACACCAGCTGAACTGTCCCGAAGGGCCCTCTACATCCAGGCTCTACATCCAGGCTCTACACCAGGCTCATCCCTGAGCCCCAGATGTACACCCAGGCTCTACATCCAGGCATCTGAGCTCCTGGGACATCTTGAGGGAGGGCAAGACAGGGTCTTCTCTGCCTAAGGGGCCATTTTCCCCACTCAACCCATAGCTCCTGAGGGCAGAGGCTGGAGCAGCTTCACCGCTGGGTAGGGCAGGTTGTGGGGAGTGGAGCTGTAGGCTGGGGTGCCAGGGCTGGCCGCTGCCTTCTCACCTGTACGAAGAGCTTGCCACTGCCATGGCCCAGCAGCTCGTGCAGGCCCACCTGCACATCGAAGGAGGGCCCCTTCCAGAGGATGTACAGGTCCTGCCAAGACAAGCAGAGACCCGCGCTGTCCACTGGCCGGCCCTGGCTATACAGCCTGTCGGCCTCCCCTCCCCTGGGCCATGGACCCATCTCAGTGCATGTGCTTGGTAAAGGCCAACTGTGCTCCACCCCACAGCCCATTTCATCCTTGCAACAACCCAGGAGGAAGGGAGGGGTGCCTCCCTAGTGTGACCCAAGAGGAAACTGAGGCTCCAAAGTCCACACAGTCACATGGTTGGGAAGTGGCAGAGCCAGGACTGAAGCTATGTGCTTTCCTCTCTACTGCTCTGGGCTGTCTCTCTTCCTGAGTCTGCTGAGGAAGGTGAGGCCCAGCCCCGACCCTCCGACTGCTGGCGCCCACCTTGTCATCCTCCTCCAGAAAGGTGAGCTTCTCCCGCTGCGTGGCATAGGCCACAGCCAGCACATTCCCCAGCGACACGTTCTTAAAGCCTTCCGTCTGCCTCAGATCATCGTCTGGAGAAGGTGGAGAAGGACCAGAAAGAAGAGGTGAGGGTCAAAGGTAACAGACAAGAGGCACAGGGCAGTTTGTGGAGGGTGTGTGTGTGGACAGGGAGGGGCGACTCTAAAAGAAGGTTTCTGGGGCTCGGGGGCTGGGCCTGAGACACTCACAGTTGGGGATGTTGATGCCGGCAGGGATGCCGGAGCCAGCGAAGGTGAGAACATCCAGGGAGGTGAAGTCAGGGGTGAGGAACTTGTCCTTCTCAAAGGTTGGGGGCCAGGGCAGCTCCTTCAGCAGCTGCTCTGCGCTCGCCACCAGCCGTTCAAACTTGGCACTCATGGCCTTGTTCACCACAGCTACGAAACCTGCAGAGGAGGGAGGGGGTTGTGACTTGGCAGGGTTCCAGTAGGGCTCCCACTTCACCCTACTCCAGCCATCACGCATGTACTGAATGCCTACTGTATGCAGTCACCCTGGGCTGGAAGATGGGGATAGCAGTGACCCAGGCCTGGGCCCTACTGGGTCACGACCTGGACAGGAAAGATGCAGCTGCACAAACCCGTCTCTCCCTCAGGCCCCTGGGCCGCCTGCCCCTTCTCCCTGGGCCTGGGTCATCCCTGAGCCCCAGCAGGTGTGTGCTCTCCTCCCAGGCTAATCTCTCCAGCTTTAGCAGGCAGATGCTCAGACTCTTCTAAATCCAGGGGCTGGGGAGGATTAGGGCAGTCAGAGAAGTGGCTGAATCCTCAGGCTGGATGCCCTGCCTTGCACAGGTGGGTCCCCTGGGGAAGGGGATGGGGGCCGCGGCAGCCTGCCACCAGCCTGGGATGACAGCCCCGGGTCAGGTCCACAGTCACAATGTCCATCCTGCTTCCAGCCACTGAGTGCAGCAGTCTGCATCCTAATCACATTGGTGCTCAGAGGTCTGGCTATTTGGCCCAAGGTCACACAGCCTAGGAGTGGTAAAGCTGGGCTTGGGAGGCACATGGCTACCTGGAGCCTGTGCCCTGACCAGACACCAGAGGCAGCACAGCAAAATAGCTCAGAGCCAGGGTTCCTGGGCCACCCCCCAACTGTGCCCCAGTGCTCACATCTGCTAAGTGAAGATAAACATCCTCATGGGATGATGGACTCTAAATTAGTTAATATAGCTAAGCTTCTTACAACAGTGCCCAATACATTGTAAACGGTGTTTATTTACCATGGCTGTTCTTACTGTTATGGTTATGGCTGAGCGGGGGTGGGGAGAACCATCAGGGGACACTGGAAACGTGGACTTGGATGTGGGGGAAGGGACTGTGACTGACCTCCTCCCTGAGGAAGTTACCTTCAAATTCTCCTCGGGAACCAAAGGGGTCGCGGTAGCTCTCGATGAACCCGATGTAACTGGGGGAGAGAAGGGCAGAGGTGGAGGAGGGGCAGGCAGGAGGGGGCAGGTGGGGTGGAGCTGGCGCCTCACCTCTCCACGATGGGGCCTTTGTCCTGGATCCAGAAGCGGGAGCCCCTCTTGTGGGCCTCGATGGAGCCCTGGGTGAAGCTCTCTATATACTGGGCCAGCATCTGCCCCTGGTGGCTGTTGGCTGCATAGGCCTGAGGTGAGCGGGGGTCGGTCAGCCTCGGGCCACCCACCCACCTCCACACCCGCTCTGCTGCCCAGAGGGGTCCTCAGCCCGCACCCCTCAGCCCCCAGCCAGTCCAACCTTGGCTTTCTCCAGCTGCTCCACCACCTTCTGGAGGATGGGCGCGTAGTCCCCCCGGGTCACCTGGAAAGGGCTTCCCCGGAATTCGTAGCTCTTCAGCTTGGAAGTCACCTCAGAGTCCAGGGAAGGCTCTGGGGAAAGAAGGTGTCACTCAAGAGAAAAGGCTGGAGTAAGAGGCCTCACTCAGAGAAAAGGCCTGAGTAAGACACCTCAGCCGGCTTTTCCCCATAGCACTCTTTCACTCTAAGATTTTCAATGGCTCCCTGTAGCCAACAGACATGAGCATAAACTCTCAACTTCAAAAAAATATATATCAGCCGGGCATGGTGGCTTACGCCTGTAATCCCAGCACTTTGGGAGGCTGAGACGGGCAGATCGCCTGAGGTCTGAAGTTCGTGACCAGTCTGGCCAACATGGTGAAACCCTGTCTCTACTCAAAATACAAAATTAGCTGGGCATGGTGGTAGGTGCCTGTCATGCCAGCTACTCGGGAGGCTGAGGCAAGAGAATCGCTTGAACCCGGGAGACAGTGGATGCAGTGAGCTGAGATCGTGCTGCTGCACTCCAGCCTGGGCAACAGAGAAGAGACTCCATCTCAAAAAAAAAAAAAAAAAAAAAAAACAAAACAAAACCCAAAAACTAAAAAACAAAAATATATGTATCACATAACATGTGCTTTCCGTGTGTTAACTCCTTTAAGCCTGACTCCAACTCTGGGAGGAGGCGGACATTATCATTTCCATTTCACCGATGGGAAACTAAGGCACCGAGAGCTTAAGTGGATAGCAAGTGGCAGATTGGATTTAAAAAGACAGCCACATCCCAAATGTAATCGACAGTCCCACGGGGAGACAAGAGGGTGACTGGGAGGAGGAGCTGTGACGATAGCAGAGGGGAGCTGGAGTGAAGTTGGGGGGCTGGACAGCCTTCCAGAAGCTGGAAAAGGCAAGGAAGCAGGTTATTCCTGAGACTCCAGAAGGAATGCGGCCCAGCCTTGCTTTTAGACTCTGGACCTCCACAAGTGTAATAGAATAAGTTTGTGTTGTTTTGTGCCAGTAAATTTGTGGTAATTTGTTACAGAAGCAATGGGATGCTTACACACTACTGTATTTTCCTTGTCTCTGATCAATAAAATATACTTCAAGGCTATGTAAAAACAAACAAACAAGCAAAAATAGCCACAGTATTTCCTGTCTTACTGCTTTTTTTTTTTTTTTTTTTAATTTTAGATAGGATCTCGTAAGGTTGCCCAGTTGATCTCAGACTCCTGGGCTCAAGCGATCCTCCTGGCTCAGCCTCCTGAGTAGCTGGGATTACAGGTGTGAGCCATCATATCCAGCTCAACTGTGACTTTGCCCATGGAGATGTGGGATCTGTGTTCCCTCCTCCTGAAGCCAGGAAGGCTGTGACTTCAGCAGCAGGGACACCATGTGCTTAGGCCAGGTCACACAAGGTGTGACCAGCTTCCGCCTGGCTCTCCTGGGATGCTCACTCTTGGAGCCCAGCTACCACGAACAATAGGAGGGTGCCACATGAGGTATTTTAGTCAACAGCCCAGCTGGGTTCCAGCTGGCAGCCAGCACCTGCGTGTGAGCCAACAAGCCTGGGGATGCTTGCGGCCCCAAGCTGTTGTCTTCCCAGCTGAGGCCCCAGACATGGTCACCCAGCGACCGGCTGTTCCTACTGTGCTCCACCTGCATTCCTGACCCAGAGTCCATGAGCATGAAAAGGCGGTTTTGTATCACTAAATTTGGGGAGCATTTGTTCCACAGCAATAGATTATGACCCACTCAGGCAGTCCGGCTCCAGGGCCACATTCAACCACTGCCCGAAACTGCATCTTGTACTCTAAGTATAGGCCCAGCTTATGTTCCAGTGAGATCCACTCCTGTTCCTCTGAACCCACATCTGCCATCATCTCCCCAGTGGATGCTCGGATCCACCAAGCGCTAGGCACCAGGGAGACAACAGTGGATGAAACACACAGGCCCTCCTCTTGGGGAGCTTGTAGTCAGGGAAACTACTGAATGTGCCGATGGGAAGAAAGAAGGGCACAGACTCAGTTATGGGAAGATAGGGAAAGGTCCTGGGGAAGGCAAGTCCATGCATGGCCTAGAGGATGGGGAGGAGGTGGCCAGGGGACAAGGAGAGGCTGGAGGGGGTTCCGCATGAGAAGCAGGGAATGGATTGTGCAAAGACCTGGACAGGGGCCAGGCGCAGTGGCTCACGCCTATAATCCAGCACACTGGGAGGCCGAGAGGCAGGCGGATCACCTGAGGTCAGGAGTTCAGGACCAGCCTGGCCAAATGGCGAAATCTCATCTCTACTAAAAATACATAAATTAGCCAGGTATGGTGATGGGCACCTGCAATCCCAGCTACTGGGGAGGCTGAGGCAGGAGAATTGCTTGAACCCGGGAGGCAGAGGTTGCGGTGAACCAAGGTCGCACCACTGCACTCTAGCCTGGGCGCTCCAGCCTGGGCGATACAGCAAGACTCTGTCTCAAAAAACAAAAACAAAAAGACCTAGAGAGGGTCCATCAGAACTGGATGCTGTCGAGCATGGCCAGAGCACAGAGTCTGAGTGGGAGGATGTGGAGATGAAGCAGGGGTGGGGTGCGAGTGGGGAACAAAGAGCCAGGTGGCAAAGGTCTTCATAAAGGCCTGGACACTTCTGTCCACACTATTTCCTCTCTCCTGGGAATGGACCCCAATTTCCCCTTGAGAATACCGCCCCAGGCCCCACTACTACTACCCCAAGTGCAGGTGGTTTGGGAAGGGCCAGCCTCTTTTTTTTTTTTTTTTTTTTTTTCCTTGATCTGGAGCTTCGCTCTGTCACCCAGGTTGGAGTGCAGTGGTAAGATCTCGGCTCACTGCAACCTCTCCCTCCCAGGTTTAAGCGATTCTCCTGCCTCAGTCTCCCAAGTAGCTGGAATTACAGGCACACGCCACCACGCCCGGCTAATTTCTGTATTTTTAGTAGAGATGGGGTTTCACCATGTTGGCCAGGCTGGTCTCGAACTCCTGACCTTAGGTGATTCGCCCACCTTTGCCTCCCAAAGTGCTGGGATTACAGGTGTGAGCCGCCATGCCCGGCCTGAAGGGTCAACCTCATCGCCTGACTCCAGGGTAGGCTTGAGACCAGGTTGAGCCAATCAGAGACCTGTCCCTTGCCAGCCCTCAGGGATTGGTTCACAGACAAATAGGGGACTGATTTAGAGAAACTAGAGCCATTCCCAGGACTTATGTAGAAACTCCTGGGAGAGAAGGATGCTCTTTCTGCAGGAGTGGCAGAGTTGGCAGGACCTGAGCCACCCAGGTCCGGAAATGCCCGGGAGGGAGCAGAAGGGAAGCCTGGGGCTAAGCTCACCTGAGCCAAGCACTGAAGCCAGCCGCACCTCGTAGTGGGGCTTCCCTTCTCCATCGACCTCTTTGAAGAGCCGGGTGTTGTAGGCACTGAGGTTCTAGAAGAGACCAGGACAGGGGTTAAGAGTGAAGTCTGGAGAGGGCAGTGGGGTGGGAGGAAGGAAAATGGGTCAACCCTAGGGGAGAAGGCATGGAGGCAAAGCAGGCTGGGCCTTCTGGGTTGGCTGGGAGCAGGAGTGGGAGAGAGTGGGAGTGGGCAGCCCAGGGCCGACTCTCCTGCTCTGCTCAGGACACTGTGCACTTCTACTAAGCACTGACTGCAACCACTATGCCAGGCACTGCACGGCCTCTGCGAACCCAGGGCTACTGGAGGTGGGTACCACTTCACAGACATGGAAACTGATCACATGGCTGGTGAGTGGCTGAGCTGGGAGCACCACTGACACATGGACCCCAGAGCCTCACACCCCTGTGGCCTGAGGTCCTGGTTCCTCACCCTGCCCTGAGGCTGTCATTAGGCTCTATAGCCTGGGGTGGGCAGGGGTCGCGCCTTCCCTAGTACACAGGGAGTAGTCAAGCAGAGACCCAGGAGTGGTCACCAGTTGTGAGGGGGCTGGGACTAGGAACCCCACCAAACCTCTGCTACCTTGAGCTCCCCTAACCCCAAACCTGTGAGTCCAGAAAGTCCTGGGCCAATTTGGCATCTTCCATGGTACAATTCCCAGAGAAATAGGTGGTGATTCCCTGTTGGGGAAGACAGGGGACATGAGAAAGAGGAGTTGCCAAGGTCAGGGCTGCAGGGACGTCATATTCCCAGGCTTCCCGCCCCTCCCTCCTTTCAGCAGCCTCTACCCCTTACCCCTCCATCTACCTCCAGGGGAAAAAGTTATAAAACAAACAAACATGCTCATCTCCAGCGTTGCTGCAGCTCTGCCCAGGCCTCTCTCTGGCTGGCCCACCCCTAAGGCTTGCCAAGGTCCTCATCCCATGCAACGGATGTGGCCTCCAGAGGTGGGAAACCTGGGACCCCCCTCCTTCCCTGCCATCCCCTCCTCAGCTCCCTCCACCTCCAGCCTTCCTCTCCTTCCCTCCATCAGCACATGGCATCCTGTGTACAGAATGTCAGATCTGGGAGGGCATTCAGAAAGCATTCGACCCAACATGCTTACCATTCTACAGATGACAAAACTGAGGCCTGCAGTGGGGAGCAGCATTGCCTCAGGAGTGTGAGGCAGAGCCCACTGCCTCCCCATCCTGTGTCCTTCCCTCCTTACCAGGTGGCCTTGAAGGATTCCCTCCACTCCCTGTCCCCTCGGGGGAGTCAGGGGCCTCACCTCCTTCCCCAGTCCGAGGTGTCGAAGCCTTGGCTCCAGAGAGAACATAAGCTCCCCGCAGGTCTGCCAGAGGCCCCTGACTTCTTCTGGGTGCTGCTGAGCAGCCTCACTCCCTAGGATCACCCGTTCCAGCTTTTCCTGCAAGGAAAGGGAGGCCAATGGCCCAGTCACACCACCCAAACCTGCCTTCCAGAGCCTCCCTACCCACTCCCAAGCTCTTCTCCTATGATCTAAGAGCTCTGGCTCATTGTGTGGTCCATGGACCAGCAGCACTGGTAGGTCCTGAGAAATGTCAAGCGTCCATGTGTGGTGGCTCACGCCTATAATCCCAGCACTTTGGGAGGCAGAGGAGGGAGAGATGCTTGAGGCCAGGAGTTCAAGACAAGCCTGGGCAACATAGAGAGACCCCATCTCTACAAAGAATAAAAAAAATTAGGCCAGACGCAGTGGCTCATGCCTGTAATCCTAGCATTTGGGGAGGCCAAAGCATGAGGATTGCTTGAGCCCAGGAGTTCAAGACCAGCTTGGGTAACACAGTGGGATTCTGTCTCAACAAAAAATTTTTAAAAATTAGCCAGGTGTCATGGTGGCAGGCATCTGTGGTACCAGCTACTCTGGAAGCTGAGGAGGATCACCTGAGCCTAGGAAGTTGAGGTTGCAGTGAGCTGTGTCCGTGCCACTACCCTCCAGCCTGAGTGACAGAGTGAGACCCTATCTCAAAAAAAGAAAAGAAAAGAAAAGAAAATTTAGCTGGTGTGGTGCTGCATACCCATATTCCCAACTACTTGGGAGGCTAAGCCAGGAGGATCACTTGAGTCCAGGAGGTTGATGCTGAAGTGAGTCATGATCACACCACTACACTTCTCTCTGGAGCCAAGTGTCACCTGGGTGACAAAGCAAGACCCTGTCTCAAAGAAAAAATGTCAAATCTTGGGTCCACCACAGACCTGCTGAATCAGATGCTGCATGTCAGCATGACTGCCAGGTGACTTGTGTGCATATTGAAGTCCCGGCTCTTATACCTGCTGTAAGAACCACCTCTGCCCGAGATAGGCTCAAGTCTCATAACCCTGGGAGGGATGCCCCCGGCCCAGCACTTCCCGCTGTTCCTGGTGATGACCAACAAGCTCCATTTTTGAGAGCACCTAAAAGTTCACAGAACACTTCCACATCTCGCCCTTGTTCAGCCTGCAGATCAGCAGTCAGGGCGAGTGGTGCTTTTCCTTTATACACGAAGAGGCCGCAGCACCCAGTGAGGCTGGTGACACCCACAGTCATGCAGGGTGGAAGTGACAGGGTCCATGCTCTGCTCAGGGCTTCTGACACTCCAGTTGGGGCTCCTTCTACTGCATTTTCCATCCCTACCCCACCAGGCCCCCATCCCCACCTTCCCCAACCCTCCCTTGGCTCACCTTGGGCAAGTTGGGAACAAACTTGGTGTCACCAAAGGACTTGTAGTTGCCCATGTTGGAGTAAACACCCGCGGCATAGACCAGGAACGCCTGAGGGGGAGGCAGGCATCAGAGACCCAGGAAGCACAGCCTCCCTGACCCCAGCGACACCTCCTCCTGAGATGCGAATGCCCCAGCAGAGCCAGTGTGGGTGAGGCTGGGAAATGTGTGGGCAGGACCTAGGTCCTGGGAAGCCCCAATCTGGCCCACACTCACTTCCACAGACCCATTTTCACACCCTCGTTGTCTGGCCTAACTGATCTTCTGGGCAGTTCCCAAACACACCCAAGCATTCGTCTGCCTTTTCCCTCCCCACCCCAGCACCCTCTCAGCCACCTGAAGCTACTATGTCCTTTAAGGCCCAGTTCCAGCAGCACCTCCCTCTTTCTCCAGAGCCTGTCCTCAGCCTCTGACCTGTCAGGCAGCTGGCCTTGGAGGCATCACATGTTAGAGCCGGAGAGGCCTTAATCATCTGTCTATTCTATGGCTTCTGCTGGCCCCAGATCTTCCTCTGGTAACAAGACCTCAATCCTCCTTTTGTGGGTGGGAGGGTGGGGTGGGGGATCTCCCTTCCCCCAGCTCCAGGGGTGGGCATGTAACCTGGCTCAGTCAGTCTGAGAAACCACCATCCTTGGCTACAGGATGGACACAAGGCTCAAGCTGGCATAAGAGAGCTACCCAGGACATTTCCCATTGGCAAAGAGCCTCTGTACACCAGGGATCATCAGGCCTGGAACTCCTGGAGCTCCCCTCCAGGAGTAAGAAAAGCAAGCAAGCTGAGAGACGAAGACTGCATCCCAGTGGTAGCACTGAGTCCGAGTCCAGCCATGCCTGAAACTTCCTCTAGACCTGGACTTTTCAAGCATGTGACCCAACAATTCTCCTTTTCATGTAAGCCAATTTGAGCTGGGTTTCTGCCACTTGCAAACATACGAATTCCCCTAAATGGCCAGGCGTGGTGGCTCACGCCTGTAATCCCAAGCACTCTGGGAGGCCGAGGCGGGCAGATCACGAGGTCAGGAGATTGAGACCATCCTGGCCAACATGGTGAAACCCCATCTCTACTAAAAATACAGAAATTAGCTGGGCGTGGTGGTGCATGCCTGTAATACCAGCTACTCAGGAGGCTGAGGCAGGAGAATCGCTTGAACCAGGGAGCTGGAGGTTGCAGTGAGCTGAGATTGTGCCACTGCACTCCGGCCTGGTGACAGAGCAAGACTCCGTCCCCCCCCCCCAAAAAAAAGAATTTCCCTGAAAATAATAACGCTTGGGTTGCACCTTTCTGTTTATAAACATTTCCACGGATATTAGCTCTTTTAATGAGTAAGCCAAGGCCTCAAGATGGGAAGTGAATGCCCAAAGTTCAAAAGAGGTAGAATAAACAGTACATCAGCTCAGAGAGAAACAATCCAATCCCTTTATTTCACATATAGAAAAACAGGCCATATTCTTATACATTCTTGGTGGGAATATAATGCAGTGAAGCTTTTTTAGAAGACGATTTAACAGAATCAGTCAATTGTAAATGTACAGAGCCTTTGACCCAGCAGTTCTTCTAGAAATAGATCCTCCTCACATGTGTGCACAAGTATGCTCACCATGGCACTGTTTGTAAGAAAAACGGGACAAGCTAAATGTCCAGTAATGAAGATTAAATTGATTATAGTGTACACTGCTGTGGAATGCTTTACAGTCAATAAAAAAGAATGAGGTACATTTAAATGTACCCCATTCTCCAAGTTCTTCAAGACATGGCATTCAATGGAAAAAGCAGGACACAAAGCAGGAAAAGAACATTATCTCATTTCTATAAAAAAGAAAATAAGGAACTGATTCACCATGCATATACACATAAAGGTATGTAATACACAGATGGGATTGAAAAGGCTGTAACCAAGGCTGGGCACGATGGTTCACGCCTGTAATCCCAGCACTTTGGGAGGCTAAGGCAAGTGGATCACTTGAGGCCAGGAGTTCAAGACCAGACTGGGCAACATGGTGAAAACCCACCTGTACTAAAAATACAAAAATTAGCCCAGCGTGGTGGCACATACCTGTAGTTCCAGCTACTTGGGAGGCTGAGGCATGAGAAGTGCTTGAACCTGGGAGGTGGAGGTTTGCAGTGGGCCAACATTACGCCACTGCACTCCAGCCTGGGTGACAGAATGAGACTCTGTCACAAAAAAAAAAAAAAAAAAAAAAAAAAAGAGAGAGAGAGAGAAAGAAAAGGCTGTATCAGCCTCAGTGGGTTACCTCTGAGGAGGGCACTGAGAATGAGTGATCTTTGTGTTTTCTTTTGTGTCTTTCTGCATTGCTGCAATGCACTAAGAATTTGTGTATTACTTGGCCAATACATCCAAAAACAAAAACCGAGGGACAGGCAGAACATTCTGCCCAGGGCCACACAGCGTGGTAGAAAAGAACTGGTCCTGAACTCAGACCTCCTGATACCTACTCTGGACTCCTTCTTCTGCCTTCCCTGAATCTCCACCACAGTTTCTTTTGTTATAATCACAGCAGCCATCATTTATCTTGAAGTCAGGCACTGTTCTAAGTGGGTCATCACAACACTAAGAGGTACAGACATCCCACATGCATATTTTACGGGTGAGAAGACTGAGGCTCCAGAGAGGGGAAGTGCCTGAATTTGTAACCTTTGGTCTAATCCTCCACCTACCCCTTGAAAGAGACAGACATTTGCATCCTGGTCTTTCACACCCAGAAGCCACTCAGGTAATGTGGGTTGGCCCAAGAGAACTGACCTGATACTCCTCCTCGGTAAGGCCCTCAGCCAGGGCATGTTGGCGCAGCTGGTCGGGGTCCTGGGCGCGGAAGAGGCGGCTGAGCAGAGCATAGATATAGGGGGCCTCAGGGGAGGTCTGAAGCAGCACAGCCAGGCCTCCGTACCAGGCGGCACGGGACAGGTGGTGGGCATAGAGGCGCTCTGTGGGTGACAGCAGGCGGAAGGCCTCACGGCAGTCCAGGCTAGACACGCCGATGTCATTGGGCAGGATGTACTGGGTGTCCGCCATGGGCCCTGCTGAGAACCATCACTGTCATCACAGCTGTTGTTTACCCCATACCAATTGCATACCTGGCTCTGAACTCTTATGATCGCATTTAATCCTCCCAAAAGCCCATGTGGAAGGGAATACTATTGTACCCATTCACCAGATATGCTAACTGAGGCTTAGAGAAGGTGAGATGACTCACCCAAGGGGTCACAAAATACACTGGTGGACCATATTTGGTCTGTAGTCCCTAAACCTTAAAGATTGACTCTAAGGTCAGGCATGGTGGCTCACACCTGTAATCCCAGCACTTTGGGAGGCCGAGGTGTGTGGATCGCCTGAGGTCAAGAGTTCAAGACCAGCCTGACCAACATGGTGAAACCTCCTTTCTACTAAAAATACAAAAATTAGCCAGGCTTGGTGCCAGGCACCTGTAATCTCAGCTACTGGGAAGGCTGAGGCAGGAGAATCACTTGAACCCAGGAGGTGGAGGCTGCAGTGAGCTGAGACCACACCATTGCACTCCAGCCTGGGCAACAGAGTGAGACTCCACCTCAAAAAAAAAAAAAAATTGATTGACTCTAACTACCTAGTATTACAGATGGGGAAACTGAGGTTCAGAGAGGCTAAGAGCCTTGCCTAATCCCACAATGGAGACATCAGCAGCAGAGATCCTCATCTCTAGGCTCCCAGCCCAGGCCCCTCCCTGCTTCCTTGTTCAGTATTCTTTTTTTAAGACGGAGTCTCACTTAGTTGCCCAGGCTGGAGTGCAGTGGCATGATCTTGACTCACTGCAACCTCCGCCTCCCGGGTTCAAGCGATTCTCCTGCCTCAGCCTCCAAAGTAGTTGGGACTACAGGCGTGCATCACCATGCCCAGCTAATTTTTTGTATTTTTGATAGAAACGGGGTCTCGCTATTTTGTCCAGGCTGGTCTCGAACTCCTGGCCTCAAGCGCTCTGCTTGCCTTGGCCTCCCAAAGTGCTGGGATTACAGGCGTGAGCCACCGCGCCTAGCCTTTGTTCAGAATTCTTTACACTTTCCACTGTGCTCACAAGGATAAAGTGCCAGGCCGCCAGCTGGAAGGCTCAGCCTTTAGCCAGGACTCGGCCCCAGACTCCTAAAAGTCAAGTCCATTGCTTCACTTTTCTGTGCCTCCGTTTCCTCCTCTATAAAAGAGAGAATAACCCCAATATTACCAGGTGGGTGCGCTAATCAGATGAAGTCGCCCTGGACGGAAAGTATCCACAGCAATAAATGATTTTGCTTGAAACTGTCCCATTCTCATCCCTCTAAATGCCTTTTCCTTGGTCCTCCATTCTCCTGCTCGCTCCCTGTGCTCCACCACAGAAGTTCACAACCAGAAGAAAACCCATTTTACAGATAGGGAAACTGAGGCTTGGAAAAGCCAACAATTTACTGAAGGTCTGACAGCCCCGTTGGAACCCGGGGATTCCCCAACCCGGGGCATTCTCCCCGCCACGCCCCGTCCCGGCTGGGACAGTTTCCAGCCTCCTCGCCCTGCCCCGGCCTCCAGAAGCCCCGCCCCAATAGCACAGCCTCGAGGTTCGGAAAGGGCTGTTAACTCTTTGCTCCCCGGAGCACTCCTTGGCCTCGAGGGCGGGGTGAATTTGGAGGGGGTACTGGAGAGTGGGCAGAAAGGGAACGATTTTGCGCTCAGTACGGATTCGCCTTGGTCCCCCGGGATGACACGCTTTGACCCCAAAAGCCCAGGCGCCGCGCCTCACCTGCAGCAGCTTCTCCGTTCGCAAACTCACTTCCTGCTTCCGGCTCCCCCATTCATTGGGGCTCTGCGAACCCCGCCCCCCTTGGCCAACTGCCTGGCCTCGGGGTCCGGATGGGCGTCAGTACCAGCCAATAGACGCGCCAAGACGAGCTTCTCGGCTCGCCCGCTCCCGCCCCCAGGCGCTACGGGGTGGCGCGCGGATTGGCCCTGCGAGCTCGGCCTTTTGTCAGCAGGCCGCACACGCGCCGGACCGGGTACCGCTGTGCCCGGCCTGGCCGCGGCCTAGTCCCGGCAGACGGGACTGACGAGGTCACCAAGCCCAGGCCGAGACGGCGCGGGTGTCAGGGACTTGGGAATCCCCCTCCCCCAGTCCCGATCCCGCTTTCCTTTGGGGTTTCACCTCAGAGGACCCGACATCACTCTTGCAGGTGGGAACCTACACAATAGGAGTAATGTGGCTCCACCTTCCTCTCGGGACTCGGGACCTGGGGGTGGAGACTTGGAAGTTGCAAAGCTCTCGGTGCCGGGAATCGGGGCTACGGTTGAGTGGGATCGGGCCAGGGCTGAGGTGGTCCCACCCGTGTAGGGGCGCGGAGAAACGCCTCGACTGCTTCACTGTACCACCACCCACCCGCCACGGGCCTGGAAGGAGCCGCTAAACATTCCCGAGCCTCAGTTTCCTTAGCACAAACAGGCTGGCAGTTTCCTGGTGCTTGCCAGATGCCTGATGGATGAGAAAGCCTCCTGCGGCCCCGAAAGGGAGTCCAGAGCAGAGGCGGGCCCGCGGTCCACTTTTACAGGTCTGGACGGACTCACGGGACCACGGTCTGGGTGGGGCATGCGGAAGGGCCTAGGCCAAATGGGGAGTAGTGGTGAGGGCCCAGGGTCAGACTAGGGGGTGGAGTGAGGCTGTCTGGGAGTCTTGGCTTTATGAACCGGAAAACCAGGCTAATAATTGAATCCAATCCAAGGGATATTGTAAGTTGTGATGTGTTGACTGCAGTGCCGCTCCCTATAGTTGCGCAGGGTGAGGGGCGTTTGGGTACTGAAATCCCGCACGGTCTCCTTGCTACGCCCGTGTCTAGGCCAGACAGCCTCTGCTTACCATAGACATCAGTTTCTCATCCACAAAGGTGCCCAAGGCCCTGCTTGACACAACAGTGTTACAAGCTGTTAGCTTTGATGATTACTTGTTATATGGGGGAGTTCAACAAGTTGGTCGGTGTCCTTAGGAAAGTCACCCCTCTTCTTTCCTGTGCCTCCGTTTTCATTGTCTTTAAAATGGGTATAAAGTTGGCTGACAGGTGAAGTTGAAATGTGCACAGGTAAGGGAGGTAGTGCTGCCCACTCCCAGCAGGGGGCAGCTCAGGCAAGGAAAAGATCCCAGTGCTCTCAGGACCCCCCAACCAGCTACGTGATCACATTTTTATGATCACAGATAAAATGAGCATGTACTGAGGTCCCTTGCTAGCAGTTTGGCATGGAGGACCTCATTTAATTCTTGCAAAAATCCTGAGGTATCATCACTTTACCCATTGTAAAGATAGGGAAACTGAGGCTAAGAGGTTCGCCGACTCCTATAACACCACACAGTTCAGGTGTCCCTGGCCCCAACATAGAGATACACACACACAGTCACTCACATGGAGCAGTCTATCACTGGAGTCATAACTCCCCAGCCTTGGCTCTTCCCCATGGGAATGCAAAAGGGGTCGGTGAGGAGCAACAGTTACGAATCAACTGTGTTACAGGTGCTCTCCGTATATTCACAACCACCTGGCGAGGTAGTGACTGTTATCCCCTTTAGCACTGAGGAAACTGAGGCTCTAACAGCTGGCAAAGGCAGAGCTGGGACAAGACCAGGGCTGTCTGACCCCCTCCACCAATACCTCTGAATCCTCCCTATCATCTACTGTGGTGCCCTTTGCTGGTCTTTCCTCCTAGGGTCTGAGGTTCCCCACTGGAAATGGGATCAGAATGTTCCCCTGCCTGGTTCCCAACAGGGTCAGAAGAGAGAACTTGGAAGAGTTGGATTTTGAGTGCTTTGTGTGTTGTGTGTATGTTGAGGGGAGAGAAGTTGGAATGCTCCCACACCTCCTGCAGCATCCCCACCCTCCCCTTCACCCCCACTGCAGCAGTGCCATGCTCTGGAAGCAAGAATCTGATCACACCCTCCTCCTTCTCTCATCACATTCGGGTGCCCTCTGTCTTCTCAATAGCCCAGGTCTGATCTCCCTGGCCGCAACCAGCTGTGTGGCCTTGGTCAGGTCCATCCCTCCCCTTGGAATCTGTACTTCCCTAGGCTCTGTCATCTATTGGGGACGATGCCCAGGTCAGGCCTATACTCAGAGCCTTCTTCTCTTCATCTCCAGAACAGCCGTCTACCTGTCTTCCTGGCTCACTCCCTGCAGGAATGGTCTGGGGCAACCCCAGCAACACGCCCACCTGTGGCCAGGATGAATAGGAATCCAGTTCAGGCTTGGCTTCCATGGCAATCAAGGCCCACCAGGCCCCAGCAACCTTCCCTACCCCCCATTCCTTTTTGCTGCCCCCCTCCACACCAGGCATGTTCCCTGCCACACCATGCTGTTCCCCTCACCTGGGCTGCCCTCCCAACTCCTCTCTGCCTCTGGAGATGCTCTGCCATTCAAGACTTGGCTCAGGCTCCAGGTCCTCCCTGGGCCTTCTAGAGCCCCTGGTTCTCACTCCTCTGAACACTTCTAGCCTGGCTAATAGCCCACTGCATCCTGGCCTGGGGTACAGGTGGCCAGCACAGGTGTGGGGGCCAGCTTCCAACACAAGCACGGGTAGGTCCCTCTGCAGACCATGGGCTGCGAGAGGCCCGGCCTTGCCCACTGCAGGGGCCCTGCGCAGGGCTGGGCACGAAGCAGGTGGGTGTCCACCAATCTAGTATCCAAAACCCTGCTTGGTTCACCCCCACCTCTGTTGAAGGAAAGCAACACTGTGATGGAGAGGAGCAGCTGTGGATTCAAATCCTGGCTTGGCCACTTTCTAGTTGTGTGACTTGGTGCATCTGCCCTTAACTCCTCAGAGACAAAAATGGCAACACCTCCCTTCTTGGGTTACTATGAGGATTAAATAACAAAACCTCCAAGAAGCAGAGCCCGGTGTCTGGAGAGTGCTCAATGGACGTAGTTATTATTATCATCATCAGCACAGTGCGGGGCACATGGTGGGCATTCAGGGATGATGGCCCTTGTGTCACAGCCGACACTCTTGACCAGTGAGTCCTCTCTCCTCCCTTTGTTGACTCCTGACCGTCCACAAATGAGGTTCAGAATCCTCCATCCAGCATCTTCCCTGGTCACATGGTCCCAACCTTTTGCTCCACCCCCTTCTCTGTTCCCCCCGCAGTCCATGCTCCAGCCATCCTGACTCTGTCCCTGGATTTCTGGCTTACTGACACCTGAGCCTGTGCACAGGCCCTCCCTTCTGTATAGATCACGCTTCCCATCTTGTGGACTCGCTTCCCATCTTGTGGACTCGGAGGGTTCCGAGCAGCCGTCGAGGCTGAGCTCCTATGACACCTCCTCCGTGAAGCCTCCCTCACTTTTCCATTACCAGTGAGGCCTGCCACAGCCCGATTTGTACTCTGATCCTGGCACGCATGAAGCCGTGTTGCCATTTGTTAACAGTCTGTCCTCCACTAGACTGTGAACTCCACCAGGCGGGGAACCAGGTCTGATTGCCTCTGTGTCCCCAGATACCACTTAGCACAGAGTCGAGCCCATAGTGGCTATCAGCAAGTGCTAGGCCCAGCCTGCCACCCACCCACCACTCACTTGGGGGCTGGAGGCATTGCACGCATGCGGGGCATGTGGGACTTGTGGGGGCAGCTGAGCAGCGAGGTTTATAGAGGAACCCAGGGCGGCAGCAGGAAGGATGAAGGATGAGTGTCTGAAACTGGGTTGGCAGGCTCAGGGCATAGCCAGCCTAAGCTGGGGGTCAAAGGCCCCTGGCCCCTTCACTCCCCCAGGGGCACACAGTGTCGGCGGCACGATGTGGGATGCCCCAGGAAGGGCAAGGCCATGGGGCTGGGCTTTCCTCCATCGACCCAGGACAGAGCTGGTGCTGAAGGCCCCATCAGCATGACTGGGGTGGAGATCTTGGGGACCTCCTTGGGGGGCCACAGTTGGGGGGAAGGGCACAGCCCATCCAACATGTCCATCTGGTGTGGCTGTGCCAGCAGGGAGTGTCCCACATGCAGAGCTCCCTCTGGGCTGCAGGAGGTGGGGACCTGGGTGGGCAGGTGGGCACAGCAGCAGGGGGCCCCAGGGAGCCTAATCCAGCGGGCCCTGGAAAATGAGGCGGACGCAGCCATGCTCGCCAGTAAGCCAGGCCCCGCAAAAGGGGCAGGCGGCATGGAAAGCATGGGTGCCGTGGGGCAGTGGTGTCTGGGCCCAGTAGCGGGCAGTCTTCTCAGAGCAGACGTGGCCGCAAGGTGCAAAGGCATGGCTAGGCGGCCCAGGGTCCAGGCAGAGGCCGGCCTCCTGGCCAAGCCATAGAGGCACATAAGGCCCCACAAGGCGGCAGAGAGGACATTCGCGCTCCTGGGGGCCCCGCTCCCGCCGGCAGCCCCAGCCGTGGTAGCCGTGGACGTGCCCGCAGCGGACGTAGACCCAGGGCTGCTGTTTGTCGGGCGCTGTGCGGCCACGGGCTGGGCTGGGGAAGGCCAGAGTGCTGAGGCCCACGGGGCACTGGGGCCGCGCTGCATTTGCCTCCTGCCGCTGGGCCTCCAGTTGCTTCAGTGTGGGAGCCCGCAGCAGCCCCGCCGGTGTGCGCCACAGCAGTGTGGCCCCACACAGGTCGATGAGAGAGCCGTCCTGCAGCACGTTGGACTCGTTTTCCACCTGCCAGAGGCAGTAGAAGGGCCTTACTGCCCAAGAGGCCCCTGCTGAGCCACGGGTCCATCCCACGGAGCCTCCCTGGAGAGGACACCCTGGCGGGCAGGGCAGGCAGGGCAGAGGAGCAAGGCAGGCTAGGAGGCCAAGTGGGCAGGCAGGTGCATCCCAGGCACATGCTGATCCCCCCTCCCAGCGGGGCATGGGCCTTGGTTTCCCCATCTGTCTAATCAGGAAGTCTGACCCAGACAGGGTTTTTCTAAAATAAGATGTTTTCTGAAGTGCCCTCCTCCTGACAGAGGCAGGAAAGGCCTCTAATGAGGAATGCTGGGTACTTAGCTCAAAGCTAATGGGGAATGCTGGGTACTTAGCCCAAAGCAGCTGTCCCAGTAGTTACAGTTAAAAGCAAAAACTCAGGAGCTAGGCTGCCCAGGCTGAATTCTGGCCTCACCGTTGACTAACTGTGTCCCTTGTCGAGTAACTTAACCTCTCTCCATCTCAGTTTCCTCATCAAGATGGACTGCACCTTCTGGCATCTCAAGTGGTTCTTGTGAAGATTAAATGAATCCATCAGGCCGGGCGCGGTGGCTCACACCTGTAATCCCAGCACTTTGGGAGGCCGAGACGAGCACATCACCTGAGGTCAGGAGTTCCAGACCAGCCTGGCCAACATGGTGAAACCCCATCTCTACTAAAAATACAAAAAGTTAGCCAGGTGTGGTGGCTCATGCTTGTAGTCCCAGCTACGTGGGAGGCTGAGGCAGGCGAATCACTTGAACCCAGGAGGCGGAGGTTGCAGTGAGCCAAGATTGTGCCATTGCACTCCAGCCTGGGGGATAGAGTGAGACTCCATCTCAAAAAAATAAATAAAAAAAAAATAAATGGATCAATCAGTTTAAAAACTTAGAACAGTGCGTGGCAAATAGTGCTCAAGAAGAGTAGGCTTGTGAAACATTCACATGCATCGTTTTAACGAACAATGCTTCCCCAGACCTCCCCACAGAGTTGATGCTCTGGAAAGAAAAGCCAGGCTTTTCTCTGAGGTTTTGCATCTCCTTGGCCAATGTGCTCATGCCAGAGAAGAGCAGTGCATGGCCAGTTTGAGGAGCACGGCCATGTGACCTTGGACAGCCCCTGCCTCTCTCTAGGACTCACTCCCGGCTGCTAACCTCAGCTCTCTGATCTGTACCACAAGGAGCTGCCACTAACACCTGTGTCAGAACTACTGTAAGGACCCTTTCCTCCTGGGAGAGGAGAACAGTGCTAAACCTGTCTGAACGTGATAGACATGCTACAAACTGCCAACCCTTTAGGCTATAAACTGCTCACACATGGGCCAAGTGTCACTCTCATAAGAAGGTGTGATTTTTTTTAAGCTGCCAGCAGCCTTGAAGCCACCTGGGACTGCACAGTATGTTTGTGTGTGCCTTGATCGCATCACCCCCTGGACCTCCAGTGGTATGCATGCTATGCTTGGGGACCCTGGTCTGTCTGCCTGTCTGTGGGACAAGTGGCTCATGCTAAGAACTCCCTGGGCCTGGGATTCCCTGATATGGAGCCTGTTGGGGCTCCCTGGGGCAGAAGGACTGGAGATCATCTCCTGGCTTGGGCAGGGGGATGGGCAGCTTGTGAGGGCCTGGCAAGGATAGGGGTGGGGAATGGAGCAGGCCACCTACCAGCTTGCCCCGCTGCTGGGCTGAGCGGCTGTCCCGCAATGTGTACACATTCCCACAGACCGAGATCTCCCGCCAGACACCCGGGGCTGAGTCCTCGGAGAAGCCGCCTGCCGGGTGCATCACCAGGACTCCATTGGTGGTCAGTCCATCCATCAGGCCATCTGGGGTCCGCCATTTGGCCGCTCGCTCCTGGGACCACATGAGGAATCAGATCACATCCCCCAGGGGCCCCCCAGCAGGCCATGTGCCAGAGGCACTGCCCCCCCTACCCTCAAGTTCAGAGGCGGCCCAGAGAGGACTGGCATTGAAGCTGCATGACTTGAGCGTCTCTCTGGGCCTCACTTTGCTCATCAGTTAGGTGGGGTTGCTAACTGCCAGGACCACCATTTGGATTACTGTGGGCTGGTTCATCACCTCAAGATGCTGCACCTCCCAAGCCTACCCTTTGCTTCACAGATGAAGAGTTGGTCCCTTCCTAGGGCTCACTCACTCCAAGGAAGATGTTGCTAGAGGCGTCGAAGCCAGCGGCATAGATGCGGGCAGTATAGGGTGGCCGGCGGTCACAGAGGATGCGGCAGGCATAGCGAGAGATGGTGCTCTGGGCAGAAGGGCCCTCGGCAGCCCCTCCTCCAGGGGACGTGTCTGTTACCACGAAGTCAATCATGTTCTCTGTGGAGCGGCCGATCTGTGAGGACAGGGAGAGCAAGCAGGGACTGTATGTACATAGGGGACTCTCATGGGCCTTCCCTCCCAGAGTACCAGCAGCTGCTCTGTATGCAAGGTCACCAAAAAAGGAGGCTGCCAGGCCCTGGAGAAGGGGCAGCACCAACTCCATAGGCCCTCTAGGCTCCCAGGTGGGGTCTCCAAGTCCAAGAAGCCATGGCCTGGAGCAGCTTCTCCTTCTCTGTTGCCCCCACAGCACTAGGGATCGCCCCATTCAATAAATACAAGTTGATTTGCTGATATAATTATAAGAGGGTGCTCAAATGTTAGCAGTAGATAGTGACTTCTAAGTAACTATTTGCTATATGCCAGCCACCATGCTAAACATTTTATATGCAATGCCTAAGTTAATCTTCCCATGGGGTGGGTACTATTATGGGCCTCATTTTACAGATGAGTAAACCAAGGCCCAGAGAACTTAAGTGATGCTTCCCCAAAGTCACCCAGTGGTAAGTGATGGAGCCAAAATCTGAACCCAGGCATTAGGCCTCTCACACCTGAACTCCTGAGCTGTGTGACCTCCCACAGTCTAGGAGTCTTGAGTTTGATCCTTGATATAGCCACTGACTTGCTGTGTGACTCTGCAGTCAACAGCCCACACTGGGACATCCTGCTTCCTCGTCTGGAGAGAAGCAGCTTTCCCATGGCCTCCCAGCCTGTAGCCTCACCTGAAATGCTTGCAGAGCCTAGAGGCCTGGTGGCCAGGAGGTGTGTGGAGAGGCCTGAGCATACCTGGAACATGTCTGTGTCGCTATCATGTGTATACTCCACTATGACCGAGTGGCTCCGAGACAGTGTATACGAGATGCTGTGCTGACCACGGTTACTCAGTGCCTGGTGGGGAGAAAAAAGTCACTTGCCAGGGTGTGCAGCCATGATAAGTGTATGCCTTGAGCAAGCACCTGGAGCTCAAGGCCCAGCAGCCACTCCCTGGGAAGGGGGCAGCTCCATCCTTCTCAGAGGGTGGACAGTGCAGCAGATGTTTCACATGATTTAAGCCCTACAGTCACCCTAAGGATGGGGTTATCAGGCTGGGCGCGGTGGCTCACGCCTGTAATCCCAGCATTTTGGGAGGCTGAGGTGGGCGGATCACTTGAGGTCAGGAGTTCAAGACTGGCCTGGCCAACATAGTGAAATCCCGTCTCTACTAAAAATACAAAAAAAAAAAAAAAAAAAAATTAGCTGGGTGTGGTGGTGCACGCCTGTAGTCCCAGCTACTCGGGAGGCTGAGGCAGGAGAATGGCTTGAACCCGGGAGGCAGAGCTTGCAGTGAGCTGAGATCGCACCACTGTACTCCAGCCTGGGTGACAGAACGAGATTCCGTTTCAAAAATAAAAAGAATGGGGTTATTGTTCCATTTTAGAGTTGAAGAAACTGCAGGTCAGAGAGAAACTGGCCTAAAGGCACACAGCTGGAAATATCAGAGGCTGAATTCTAACCCAAATCCTCTAAAGTCAAAGGTTTTTCCTTTACCATTGCAGTATGACTGTCACCTCCCACTCTCTGAACCTTGGCTGCCTCTAAAATGGTGCAGCTCATTTCCACCCATTTCCATTTCCATTGGATGGAAATAAGCAGCACCATCTTAGAGGCAGCCAAGGTTCAGAGAGGTCCAGTGGTTAAGGCAACATTTTGCAAACTGTAAAGAACTGCGCACACTGCAAAGGATTTTTCATCACCATTCTCGGATGGCCCAATAAGCAG